>NW_026521913.1:1369784-2054676 GCF_021234435.1 Artibeus jamaicensis
AAGTTAATGGAGTTCATCATCGCCAAGCCCTAATTTGAAATTTTAAAGGGACTTATCTAAGAAAAAGAAGATAAAAAACAGGAACAGTAGGGACAAATACCATATGATCTCACCTTTAACTGGAAACTAATCAACAAAAGAAAAAAGCAAGAAAGTATAACCAGAAACATTTAAATTAAGAACAATCTGACGGTAAGCAGAGAGGAAGTGGGAGGGGATAATGGGGGGAAGGGAAGAAAAGGTTTTCAGGAACAACTACAAAGGACACATGGACAAAACCATGGGGGTTTGTGGAAGCAAGGGAGGGAGGCGGGTTTGGCTAGGGTCGGGGAGTGGTGAGTGACAAACGCAAACGACTGTAATTGAGCAACAATAAAATAATTTTTAAAAACTATGAACAGTAAAATAACACAATTATCAACAACCAAACATAAAACAAAAAACCAAATGAATTAAGCAAACAGCTAGAACAGGAACATAATCACAGAAATGGAGATCACATGGAGGGTTATCAGCAGGGAAGGGAAGGGGGAATTGGGGGAAAAGGTACAGGGAAGAAGTAATATAAATGGTAGGTAGAAAATAGGGAAAGGTTAAGAATAGTATGGGAAATGTAGAAGCCAAAGAACTTACACATATGACCCATGGACATGAACTAAGGCAGGGGAATGTGGGTGTCGGGTTTGCAGGGAAGAGGGGAATAAAGGGAGGGAAATGGGACGACTGTAATAGCATAATCAATAAAATATTTTAAAAATTAAAAATGAGCAAAAGACTGAACAGACACTTCACCATAGAAGGTATATATACAGAAAACTAGCATATGAAAAGTTGATCTACATCATATGTTATTAGGGAAGTGAAAATTAAAACAATTAAATACCACTAGACACCTATTGGAAAGGTTCAGATCCCAAACCCTGACACTACCAAATACTGATGAGAATGTGGAACAATAAGAGCTCTCATTCATTGCTGGCTGAAAATGCAAAATGGCACATCCACTTTTGAAGACCACTTCACAGCTTTTTATAAAACTAAACATATTCTTACCATAGGATCCAACAATCACACTCCTTTGAGGTGAAAATTTATGTCCACACAGAAACCCACATGTGAATCTTTATTCATAATGCCCAGATTTGGAAGCAACCAAGATGCCCTTCAGTAGATGAATAGATAAACTGTGGTACATCCAACAACAGAATATATTTTAGTACTAAAAAATGAGTTCTTGAGCATGAGAGATGTGGGGGAAACTTAAATGCATATTACTAAGTGAAATAAGCCAGTCTGAAAAGTCTAGATACTGTACTACAAATGGAAAAGGCAAAACAGTGGAGAAAATAAAAGGATCAGTGGTCTCTGGGGGTGGGAAGGGAAGAACTGACAGGCAGAGCACAGAGGATTTTTAGGGCAGGGAAACAACTGTAATATACTCTTATGGTGGATATATGTTGCCTCGGCCCGCGAGGCAGTCAACGGGGTCCGCCGACATACCTGTAACGGATGAAGGGGGATGGGACAGGAGGCGCGAAGAATGGCAGCAAGACAAAGGATTCTGATCAAGCTGCAAATTTTATTTCAAAATGGAGGGAGTTATATAGAGGAGGGCAGTAGAGGAAACGCAGGATAGGTGGCTTCAAGGCGTCTCAGCCAGAGGGGCGCAAGGCTGGTGCACCCGCATGTCCAGGAGGGGGAGTTCTATGGCTCCTAACCGCAGCATCCTGTTATTCAGGCGCAACCTTCAGGCCTGATTGTATCAGCCTGTTTCAGGCTTATCCCAGCCCCCAACAATATGTCATTATATATTTGTTCAGATCCATGGAATGCACAACACCATGAATGAACACCCATGTAAACTATGGACTTTGGTTGATAATGATGTGTCAATGTAGGTTGCACTCTAACAAATGCTCTGATCAGGTGTAGAATGTTGATAATGCAGGAGGCTAGGTGTATATGAGGGCAAGGTAGATCTGTGGGAAATCTCTGTACCTTCTGCTCAATTTTGCTATGAATGTGAAACTGCTTTAAAATACGCCTACTAAAAAACAATTTAAACAACAAACAACCCAACTTAAAAATGAGCAAATGATTTAAAAACATAGTTCTCTTAAGAAGATACACAAATGGCCAAGAAGCACCTGAAAAGATGCTCAGCATAATTAGTCATTAGGGAAATGCAAATTATACTCACCAAGAAAGCTAAAATAAAGAAGACATAATAATTTTTTAATTAATTAATTTATTTTTAAATTATTTTTTAACTACAGTATTCTTTCTTTTACTCCCTTCCCAACCCAACCCCACCAGTGCTCCCCAGCCCCCTCCCCTTTCCACCCCCCTTAGTTGTTGTCCATGTGTCCTTTATACTAGTTCCCGTAAATCCTTCCCCTTTTTCCCCTGAAATTCCCTCCCCTCCCCTCCGGTCGCTGTCCCCATTCTCCATTTCAGTGTCATTGTTTTTATTTTGCTTGCTTGTTTGTTTTGTTGTTTAGGTTCCTGTTAAAGGTGAGATCATATGGTATTTGTCTTTCACCGTCTGGCTCCTTTCACTCAGCATAATGCTTTCCAGTTCCATCCAAGCTGTTGCAAAGGGTAGGAGCTCCTTCTTTCTTTCTGCTACATAGAATTCCATTGTGTATATGTACCATAATTTTTTGATCCATTCATTTACTGATGGGCACCTAGGTTGCTTCCGGCTCTTGGCTATTGTAAATTGTGCTGCTATGAACATTGTGGTGCATAGGTTCTTTGATATTGATGTTTTAGGATTCTTAGGATATAGTCCCAGCAATGGAATTTCTGGGTCATAAGGCAAGTCCATTTTTAGTTTTCTTAGAAAATTCCATGCTGTTTTCCATAATGGTTGTACCAGTCTGCAATCCCACCAACAGTGAACTAAGGAACCCTTTACCCCACACCATCTTCAACATTTGTTGTTTGTTGCTTTGTTCATGATAGCCATCCTGACCGGTGTAAAGTGGTATCTCATTGTGGTTTTAATTTGCATCCCTCTGATAGCTGATGATATTGAGCATCTCTTCATGTGTCTCTGGATATTCTGTATGTCCTCTTTAGAGAAGTGTCTGTTCAAGTCCTTTTCCCATTTTTTAATTGGGTTAGATGTCTTCCTTGAGTAGAGTCGTGTAAGTTCTTTGTATATTTTGGAGGTTAAACCCTTGTCTGAGGTATCATTGGCAAATATGTTTTCCCATACAGTTGGTTGTCTTTTTAATTTAATACTGTTTTCTTTAGCCATGCAGAAGCTTTTTATTTTGATGAGATCCCACTTGTTTATTCTTTCCTTTATATTCATTGCTCTAGGGGACATATCCGTAAAAATGTTGCTGCGTGGAATATCTGAGATTTTCTTGCCAGTGTTCTCCTCTAGGACTTTAATGGTGTCACGGCTTATATTTAAGTCTTTTATTCACCTTGAATTTATTTTTGTGTATGGTGTAAGTTGGTGCTCAAGTTTCATTTTTTTGCACGTAGCTGTCCAGTTCTCCCAACACCATTTGTTGAAGAGTCTATCTTTACTCCATTTTATGTTACTGCTCCCTTTGTTAAATATTAATTGACTGTAGAGAGTTGGGTTGATTTCTGGGCTCTCTGTTCTGTTCCATTGGTCTATGTGCCTGTTTTGGTGCCAGTACCATGCTGTTTTGATTACAGTGGCCTTGTAATGCAATTTGATATCAGGTATTGTGATACTGCTCCTTCTACTTTGTTCTTCTTTCTCAAAATAGCAGCTGCTATTCAGGGTTGTTTATGGTTCCATATAAATTTTTGAAGTGTTTGTTCTATGCCCGTGAAATATGCCATTGGTACTTTAATAGGTATTGCATTGAATCTTTAAATTGCTTTGGGTAGTATGGACATTTTGATGATGTTAATTCTTCCAATCCATGAACACAGTATATGTTTCCATTTGTTTGTGTCTTCCTTGATTTCTTTATTCAGTGTTGTGTACTTTTCTGCATACAGGTCTTTCACCTCCTTGGTTAGGTTTATTCCCAGATATTTAATTTTTCTTTTTGCTATATCGAATGGTATTTTTTTCTTGATTTCTGCTTCTGCTGATTTATTGTTAGTATATAAAAATGCCTTTGATTTCTGGATATTGACTTTGTAACCCGCTGTTTTACCAAATTCACTTATTAGTTCGAGCAGTTTTTGAGTAGAGTCTATAGGATTTTCCATATACACTATCATGTCATCTGCAAACAGTGACAGTTTTGTTTCCTCCTTTCCAGTTTGGATGACTTTTATTTCCTTTTCCTGTCTGATAGCTGTGACTGAAACTTCCAGTACTATATTGAATAGAAGTGGTGAAAGTGGACATCCTTGTCTTGTCCCTGATCTTAATGGAAAAGATTTTAGTTTTTGCCCATTGAGTATGATATTGGCTGTAGGTCTCTCATATATGGCCTTTATTATATTGAGGAATGCTCACTCTATCCCCATTTTGCTGAGTGTTTTTATCATGAATGGGTGTTGTACCTTACCAAAAGCTTTTTCCATATCTATTGATATGATCATGTGGTTTTTGTCTTTGCTTTTGTTTATGTGATGAATTACATTTATTGATTTGCAAATGTTGAACCATCCTTGCATCTCTGGGATGAATCCCACTTGGTCATGGTGTATGATCTTTTTAATGTATTGTTGGATGCGATTTGCCAATATTTTGTTGAGAATTTTACCGTCTATGTTCATCAGCGATATTGGCCTGAAGTTCTCTTTCTTTGTTGTGTCTCTATCTGGTTTTGGAATTAAGATGATGCTGGCTTCATAAAAAGAATTTTGGAGTTTTCCATCCTTTTGGTTTTTTTGGAATAGTCTGTGAAGAATAGGGGTCAGCTCTTCCTTAAATGCTTTGTAGAATTCTCCTGTGAAACCATCTGGTCCAGGGCTTTTGTGTGATGGGAGTTTTTTGATTACTGCTTCAATTTCTTTTGCTGTTATTGGTCTATTCAGGTGTTCTACTTCTTTTTCATTGAGTTTTGGGAGATTATATTTTTCTAGAAATGTGTCCATTTCCCCAAGGTTTTCAAATTTCTTGGCATACAGTTCTTCATAGTAATTTCTTACAATCCCTTCTATTTCTGTGGTATCCGTTGTCCTTTCTACTCTTTCATTTCTGATTGTGTTTATTTGGGTATTCTCTCTTCTTTTCTTGATGAGCCTACTTAAAGGCTTATATATTTTGTTTATCTTTTCAAAGAACCAACTCCTGGATTCATTGATCCTTAGAATTGTGCTTTTAGTCTCTATGTCATTTAGTTCTGCTCTGATATTGACTATTTCCTTGCTTCTACTTGCTCTGGGCTGTTTTTGTTGTTGTTCCTTGAGTTCTTGCAGGCATAGGGTTAGGTTGTTTTTTTGAAATGTTTCTGTGTTCTTTACATAGGCCTGTATTGCTATAAACTTCCCTCTCAGGACTGCCTTCACTGTGTCCTATGAGTTTTTGGTTGTTGTGAGATCGTTTTCATTTGTTTCCAGAAACGTTTTGATTTCTTCCTTAATTTCATTCTTGACCCATTCATTGTTTAATAGCATACCATTCAGTCTCCATGATTTTGGGTGTTTTGGATTTTTTCCTTTGGGGTTGGTTTCCAATTTCGGTCCCTTGTGGTCAGAGAAAATGTTTGGTATGATTTCAATATTCTTGAATTTGGTGAAGCTGGTTTTGTATTCTATCATGTGATTTATCTTTGAGAATTTTCCATGTGCATTTGAAAAGAATGTGTATTTAGCTTCTTTGGGATGAAGGGCTCTATATATATCAGTTAAGTCCATTTCATCTAGGGCACTGTTCACTGCCACAATATCTTTGTTGATAATTTGTTTGGAAGATCTGTCCATTTTTGATACTGAGGTGTTAAATCCCCTACTATAATTGTGTTGCTGTCAATATCTTTCTTGAATTCCTCTAAGATTTTCTTTATATATTTGGATGCTCCTATGTTGGGTGCATATATATTTACAATGTTAATGTCTTCTTTGTAGATTCTTCCCTTGAGTATTATGAAGTGACCTTCTGGGTCTCTCTTTATGACCCTTTTTTTGAAGTCTATTTTGTCCGATATGAGAATTGCTACCCCAGCTTTTTTTTCTTGCCCATTTGCTTGGAGAATTTGTTTTCAGCCTTTCACTTTTAGTCTGTGGTGGTCTCTTGTCCTGAGGTGGGTCTCTTGTAGGCAGCATATGTGTGTCATGCTTTCTTATCTATGCAGCTATTCTGTGTCCTTTGATTGGAGCATTTAATCCATTTACGTTTAATGTTATTGTTGATAGGTATTTATTCATTGCCTTTTTTGTATCTCTGTTCCTCTCTGTCTCTCACTTTTCCTTCCTTCCCTTAAAGCAGTCCTTTTAGTATTTCTTGTAGGGCTGGTTTGGTGGAAGCATATTCTTTTAGACTTTTTTGGTCTTGGAAGCTCTTTATTTGGCCTTCTATCTTGATTGAGAGCCTTGCTGGATGAAGTAGCCTTGGTTGTAGGCCTCTGGTTCTCATTACTTGAAATATTTCTTGCCATTCTCTTCTTGCTTGGAGTGTTTCCATTGAGAAGTCAGTAGCTAACCTTATTGGGGCTCCCTTGTATGTTACTTCTTTTTTCCCCCTTGCGGCCTTTAAGATTCTCTCTTTGTCTTGGAATTTTGCCATTTTGATGATGATGTGTCTTGAAGTGGGCCTCCTTGGGTTCCTCTTGATTGGGACTCTGTGTGATTCCTGGATTTGTGTGACTTTTTCTGTCATCAAACTAGGGAAGTTTTCTCTTATTACTCTTTCAAATACTTTTTCTATCCCTTGTTCTTCTTCTTCTCCTTCTGTTATTCCTATTATTCGGATATTATTATGTTTCATATTGTCTTGCATTTCTCTTAATCCCTCTTCATTCTTTCTTAGCCTCTTTTCCCTTTCCTGTTCTCTCTGCGAGATGCTTTCTACTTTGTCCTCCAACTCACTAATCCAATCTTCTATCTCATCAACTCTATTTTTATACTTTCTACTGTGTTCTTCAATTCGGAAATTGTATTCTTCATTTCCTCTTGGCCCTTGCTAATAATTTCCATTTCCTTTTTCATGTTGATATAGTTTGCGGTGAGATCATTGTAGCTCCCCTGTAGTTTCTGGTAGCTCATTGTGAGCTCTTTGAACTTCCTGATAACCAGTGCTTTGAATTCAATATCTGATAGTTGACTTGCCTCTATTTCATCTAATATTCTTTCTGAGTGTTCCTCTTTTCCTTTCATTTGGGGATTGTTTCTTTGTCTTCCCATTGTTTGTGAGACTCTTCTTGTTAGCCTCAGCTTCTTAGATTGATCTTTTGACTCCCTGGGTTTATAGTGTGAACTTCTGTGGTGGAATGCCTGTGAAATTCAGTGGTGCAGTCTCTTTCAGTTATCCTGTCATTCTCTGCTTCCACCTACTCAAATATACAACAACTTGTGGCTTTTCTCCTATAGCAAAGTGAAATTTGTCTCTCTGACTCTACTGTTGGGAGGCCTCTTCTATGGGTCCAGCTCTGGTCTTTTTGTATTTTCAAGTTGTTTGTGTCTCTTGTGGATAAAAGAAAGAAAAGACAAGGAAAGAAATAAAAGGAAGGAAAAAAAGGCAGGGGAATGGAGGAAAGAGCGATAAGTTTGGAAAGAAAGGAAGAAGGAATAAAACAGAAAATCAAAAAAAGAGGACAAAAGTATCGAAAGACAAAACAATAATAAAATTTAAAAGAAATAACAAATTACTTTTAAAAAGCAAAAAGATAAAGAAAGGGAAAGAAAAAAAGAAAAGTAAAAAAAAAAGAAGAAAATAAAATAAATTAAAAAACAAAACAAAATAAAAGTAACGTCGCTTGTTGGTTTCAAACTAGCCAAACCAGTTTTTCTAGCTGCATTTGGCTGAGGATCGATTATTGTGATTTTTCTGCCAGCCCTGTCTCAGGAGCCAGACCTTTGGTGTCTCTCCCCAGCTCCCTACAATGGGGAACTAGGACTTCCTCACAGCGCTCTTTTCCCAGGGGTTACCACTGTGGATTGGGTTGCGGGGCGCTCGGGCGCCTGCACCGGCCAAGTCTCCTGATTCCCACTGGATTGCGCACAAACCTGCCCCTGTTCTGTGGGGGAACTCCAGGCCCTCTGCCCAACCTTGGGTTCGCTGCCAGGCTGGGTGTGGAGCAGACCGGGCAGTTGTGTCTATTGGAGTCAGAGCCCCACACTATGCCTATCAGATATCTGGGGCTGGCGACCATAGAGTCCTCGGTTGGGGCCCTTTGTCCTCAGCACCCTCTCTGTAAACTCTTGCAAACAAGTCTCTCCTGGCACCCAACCTTGCTTGGCCAGAAAGGGAGGGAGCTGAGGATCTCAGCTCTTTCCCAAGGACTCCTCAGGAGGCCCAGGGCTTCCATATAGTCCAAGGGAGATGAACTGGAAGCCAGGAGCTGATCTGAGGGCTGGGAGCTGACCTAGAAACGCTGGGCGCAGGTCAAGGTGTGCACTGATTCCCCAACTGTGCGCTGTCTGAAACCCCTTCTGCTCCTGTCTTTGTTTGGGTCCCTTGTAAGGCCCTGGCTGAAAAATCCTAGGCGGGGAACAGCACGGGGTACTGGTCCGGGTGCTGAACACTGGCCCAGGTTCATCAGGTGATCGCCCAGATACACCGCACACCGGGCGCTGGTCTCCCGAACATGCACCTGCCGACATCCCTTCAGCTCCTGTCTTTGTTTCGGCAGACCCCAACCTCCAGACGAATCCAAAATAGGAAGTTGCATGGGGAACTGGTCCAGAATGCTGGGCGCTCATCAAGGGGCACCGTGCACTGAGCACTAGTCCCTGGATTGTGCACCCACCAAATTCCCTGCTGTTCTTCTCTTTGCTCTGTCCCCGAGACTCTACTGTACTGCTGATGTCTCCCTACCATCTGGTTCCTCCGTGACTGTGGAGATTTCTGGTCCCTTATTTTCATATATGCTGGGCAACTGCTGGTTTCCTGGCTTTCCTCTGCCGATTGGACAGGTTTCTCTCCCTTATGTACAAGGAACTGGAATCTGCTCCGTCCTACTCCATCGCCATCTTGAAAGCTCCCTCCCAAGAAGACAATAATTAAAAACTTCCAGTCAAGATGGTGGTGTACATAGGTAAACATGGCTCACCTCACACAACCACATCAAAATTACAACTAAAATATAGAAAAAAACTATCACATCTGTCAGAAATCAAGAGGGATACAAGTCTGACAACTACGAAATTAAAGAAACCACATCCATCCAGACTTGTAGAAGGGGAGCAGACGCAGACTGGGCTGGTTCCACATCCATAAGGGCTAGGTAAAAATTTGGGAGGAATACTTTGGGAGCAAGGAGTACAAGACCCACATTGGGCCCTCAGCCCATGGTTCTAGTGCCAGAAAGATAAATCCCCAAAACTTCTGGCTGCAAAAACCAGTGATGATTGAGTCAGTGGAAGAAACTTATGGAGCCCCAAGCTATTCCTCTTAAAGAACTCACACACAGACTTACTCAGACTCACTCCCTCTTAGCTCCAGCACTGAGTGTAGCAGCTTGCAAGGCACCAGTGTTATACAGGGAGAAAGTGAAGTGTATGGCATCAAGATGAGGGCTGGGGGACAGCTTTCTCCCAGAAGGAAAGGCAAGCAGAGGTCATGGCCCCTTTTCTGAATCCTGTCCCCACAAAGCCACAGAGTAGGCAGGCTGATGTAATTTCTGTGACTCCATCAACCTGGAGTTTGTCCTGCCCTGGAGTTCCCAAAGACTCCATCCCACCCAACATATAGGCCCACCCAAATTGCTTTTCCACATAAATGGCTGGTCTTGGCTCATGCTTCACAACTTCCAAACAAGCAACAATCAACCTCAGTGAGTCCCCAAGCTCTGTACCTCCTGCTAAGTGGCCCTACATGAGCAGCAGCCAACTTAGATTCATATCCTGGATTTGCATAGGAATCTTCAGGTCCAGCACAAGCAACAGCTATCTCAGATTGCTTTATAGCTCAGGCAAGGTGGCTCCAGGCAACACATAGGTGGGGGCTGAACGTGGCCTGTACTACCCGGAAAACCCCAGAGCCTGAACGCCCACTGGACAGCCACAGACCATGTCAGAGTACCACCACCTGATCCTCCACAAAGGACAGAGCTGATCCTCTACAGAGGGCAGAGGTTGGTGGTCAATGGTCACAGCTAGTCCTTGCCATTGACTATCCTGGACAAATCCCTCCCATTGGCATGCTAATAGCAACCAAGTTTCAACTACAGGAAGAGGGTGTACTCAGTCAACTTGAGGGGTATAACTCAAGTATCCTACTTGGGTGTAGAGAAGGCTGTGCCACTGAACCCTACAGGACAGTCCAAGCCATGCTACCAAGACATTAAGCCATGCTACCAAGACAGGGAGTCATAGCAGCTCTATCTAATACATAGAAACAAACAAGGGAGGCTGCCAAAATAAGGAAACAAAGAAACAGGGGCCAAATGAAAGTAAAGATCAAAACTCCAGAAAAAGAACTAAACTAAATGTACATAAGCAAGGTATCAGATGCAGAGTACAGAACAGTGTTAATAAGGATGCTCAAGGAACTTAGTGAGGGACTCAACATCATAAAAATGATATAGTCAGAAATAAGGATACACTAATTGAAATAAAGAACACTTTACAGGGAAACACCAGTAGAGTAGATGAAGCTGAGAATCACATCAATGACTTGGAATATAAGGAAGTAAAAAAGAAAACAATCAAAACAACAAGAAGAAAAAAGAATCAAAAAAATTAGGGCAGTATAAACAGTCTCTGGAACAAATTCAAGCATTTCTACATTTACATCAGAGGGCTGCCAGAAGGAGAAAAGAAAGAGGAAGATATTGAAAATCTATCTGAAAAAATATTGAAAGAAAACCTCCCTAATTTGGTGAAGGAAATAGACCTGCAAGTCCGGGAAGCACAGAGTCCCAAACAAGACTGATGCAAAGAGACCCACTCCAAGACACATCATAATTAAAATACCAAAGGTAAAAGATAAAGGAAGAATCTTAAAATCAGCAAGAGAAAAGCAGTTAGTTACCTATAGGGGAGTTCTCATAAGACTATCAGCTTATTTCTCAATAGAAACATTACAAGCTAGAAGGAATTGGGAAGATATATTCAAAGTAATGAAAAGTAGGGTCCTACAGCCAAGATTGCTGTACCCAGCAAAGCAATCATTTAGAATTGAAGGGCAGATAGAGAACTTCCCAGACAAGAAAAAACTAAAGGAGTTCATCATCACCAAACCATTATTATATGAAATGTCAATGGGACTTAAGAAAAAAAGATCAAAACTGTGAACAATAAAATGGTAAAAATACATATCTATTGATAATTGAATCTAAAAAACAAACTAAACAAGCAAGAACAGAGACAGAATCATGGACACAGAGAATATTTTCATAGCTGCCTGATGGGAAGGGCTGTGGGGGAATGGGTAAAGAGGTGAGAGGATTAAGAAGTACAAATCAGTAGTTACAGAATAGCAATGGGGATGTAAAGCGTAGTATAGGAAATGCAGTGGCCAAAGAACCTACACCTTACCCATGGACATGAACAACAGTGTGGGGATTGTGTGAGGGATTTGGGGGATGCTGTGTTGAGGCCGACAAAAGGGGGGAAATAGGACAACTATAATAGCACAATCAATAAAGTATAATTTAAAAAAGAAGACATAGTAAGTGTTGAGGCACTGTGCAGTAATTAAAGCCCTCATACATGGCTGGTGAGAAAGTAAAATGAAAACAGGTTGGCAGTTTTTTGAAATGTTAAACATAGAAGGTCATATGACTCAGCAATCCTCTCAGGATAAGTGAAAACATATGTTCACAGAAAGACTTTTCCATCAATGGTAAGTGCAGTGTTATTCACAAGACTGCCTAGATTGAAACAATCCAAGTGTACAGCAACTGATGAATGGATAAACAAATGTAGTATTTAAATACAATGGGATACTACCCAGTAAAAAGGAGTGAAGCACTGATAAATGCTGCAACACAGACAAAACATCATCCATCAAAACATTGTGTTCAATGGAAGGATCCAGGTGCAAAACAACATGCTGTGTGATTCCTTTTATAGGAAGTATACAGAAAAAGCAAGTCTACAAAGACAGGAAACAGATTAGGGGTTATCCAGTGTGGAGGTAGGAATGGAGAGTGACTGTAAATGGGTGCAAGGCTTCTAATCAGAAATGTTCTAAAATGGGATTGTGGTGATGGTTACACAACTCTGTAAATATGCTAAAAATATCATTGTCATACACTTAAAATGGGTGACTTTTATGGTATAGAAATTAAACCATAATAAAATTGTTCTTTTTTTTACAAAAAGAAAAAGAAATCCCAGGCCCTTTTTGCTTCTAGTCTTCTCTTCTTGCTGTGTTTCTAACTCAGGAGAAGCACCACTCAATAGTCAATGCATTGCCCAAATTCAAATCTTGAGCCTTGATTTACTCTACCCTTCTTTTTCCTGGCCAATCAGGACCAATTTCTCCATTCAACTTTCTAAATGTGTAACTCTGACCCACCCTCTTCACACTTTTTCTGTCACCTTCTTTGGGCAGGTTTTGCCTTAGTTACTGTGCTGGCCTTCTCATTGTTTTATTTCAATTCATCTTCCATCTTGCATCTAGGTGGTTGTGCTTCTTCAAAATAAATCAAATGTTTTATATGTAAAGTAATACAACACAATATAGAACATTTTTAAAACAAAGGAAAAACCTAATTTGACAATCTAAATTTGCTTTCATTTGGGGGATAAGTTTATTTTTAACTCTTATGTAGTCATAGTGCATACAGAGTTTTGTGTCCTACTTTCATCATTTCATGTTATATCACAGTCACTTTTTTCAAGTTGCTAAATGGGTCTCATGACCAATTTTTAGTGACTATTTTCTCTTCTTTTTTTAAAAAGGATTTTTTTTTTAACCAGAGATGAATGGAAGGAGAAAGAGAGGGCGAGAAACATCAATGTGTGGTTGCCTTTCACGTGCCCCCTATCGGGGACCTGGCCCACCACTGGGGCATGTGCTTCTGGTGACCCTTTGGTTTTCAAGCCCACGCTCAATCCACTGAGCTACACCATCCAGGCCAGAAATGAAGTTCTTAATTCAAAGTCTTCAAACATTTTTGTTGCCAATTTTTATTGCCAATCTAATCATTAATGCATTAAGGTACCAATCTCACCTCAAAACTACCAGGATAGGCATTATCACTTAAAGTATTTTTTCGAATTTTTAAAAAGGCAATAAATTGTCATTAAAAAACTATTAATGTGGTTGAACGCTTCCCATTGTTTGTTTTCTAGTACTAGTCTTTCTTTTAAAAATTGTATCCTTTGCCTATTAATCTCAGGGGAATAGGGGACTCTTGATGTTTCTCCACATTTATTTATATGAGTTATTTCAAGTAGTGATTCTCATCTGAGTCTAAAATGGCTGGTTCCATCTGGGGAATTTGTGGGGAAGATCCATCAAAAGTATTTTTTATGACTATTAAAGAGGGATGTGGTGTGGGGACGGAGGGTAAGGGAAGGGAGAAACCAAGGCAAAAACGAAATAATCCACAAGCAGATTTTGCAGCACTTTTTCCAGGCTCTCAGGTCCTCAACCAAATGCAATATTTGTTTCTGAGTCCTGGGAGAAAGGGCTGTGAGGGAAAATTGGGCATCTAATTCTGCCTCAGAGGGCCTTTTGCTCTACCTGCTTAGTCCAATTCGATCTTTCAATCACCTCCATTATTTGTCCATGAAGGCCCGGTCCTGAGATAGGGTATGTGAGGAAACAGCTGCAATCAATAAAAACTACAGGAACTGCCAAGAAGATTGTAAGACAATTTCCACCACTGGATTTAGGGTTTAAAACTGGCAGGCACCGGCTTAATCCAACACTGTGACTAATTTCACTTAATGGTATCTCCTAGCCTCATTATACACTCATTGTAACACATTAGCATGTTAAACAACACACCCTCAGACACCATGATGAGAAAGGATATAAAATGGCTTACAGAACTTCTCTGAGAAATCTCCGCCCCTTTCTCTGGAAGGTCCTGAATATTCCTCCCCCTTATCAAACACCCTATCCTCTACCACTGATGAAATGAACCTCAATGAAGGAAGCAAATTCCACTAAAAGCAAGCCTTTTCTATCTCACTGCTTCGCTAATAAATTCACTTTCACTTTAAACTCTGTGCTGGTTTCACTTTGAATTCTTTCCTGCATGAAGCCAAGAACCCACAATGGGTTGTGGACCCCCCCGGGCCCCTTGACCCCCAGAATGCCTGCATTATTCTCAGCCTAGTGGCCACCCCAGGAACCCACTTCTCCAGGCTCACTCCAGACAACAACAGTGGGTTGTTTTCTCGCTCCTTTCTGAACCTCTTGGAAAATCTGTTTTCTCTCCTAATTCTCTGGCCATGTGATTCACAGAGGTGTGTGACAGAAATATATAAAAAACTTGGCCTCTGGGCCATTTAGACTTGAATCCTGCATATGCCACTTGCTGGCTGTGCTTCAATTTCCCTAATGTGTTAAAAATATAGCACTTGTGATAGCATGTGAAGTACCTAGCATTTTGCCTGGTAGCTGGTGGGCACTCACTAATGGTGGCTAGAGGAGTGGAAGAAACCCTAGTTAAAATGGGGCTGGAATTCTGTAAATATCATCCTTGGCTGCAAAAACTGCAGTATCAATCCCATCCTCAGAGAATTTGATGTACAGTTGAATACTTGAACTACATGTGTTTAAACTATGTGGGTCCACCTATGCACAAACATTTTTCAATAAACACTGTAAATTTTTATATATGATTTTCTTAACTTTTTTCTCTAGTTTATTGTATACAATATATAATATACAATATGTATGAATTGAACATTTATGTTATCAGTAAGGCTTCCAGTCAACAGTAGGTTATTAACATAGTTAAGTGTTTGAGGAGTCAAAATCTGCATGCAAATTTTCACCTGCACGGGGTGGAAGGGTGAGGGTTGGGTGCTCCTAATGCCCTTTAGTTGTTCAACAGTCAACAGTCGTTTGTCTAGAGGGTAGCCCAGACATAGGGATTATAAAAACTTCCCAACTTAGGTGATTCTTCTGGATGGTTGAGGTTGAAACCACAGACTGGAGGGACTAATCAAGGGTGAAGATCTGTGCACTTCCTCTCACACCCCTCCCCACCCCACAATTCCAGACCTCTGCTTAATCATGGTCCTTAAAGAACTCCTAGGTATGAGGTTCATCATCTCACTTTGCAAAATGCATTTCTCCTCTAAACCTGAGGGCCTGTCTGAGCATTTGGTAACAGACCCGCTCTGAATGAAGCAGGAGATCCCACTTTCTCCTTTTTAAGTAGAGCTTCTTTAAGTAGTACTAATTAAGGAGAAAGTGTTAAATTTCATTTTAGTCTCACAACCACTTTTATTCTTATATCATATTGGTGGTTGTTCTTTTACCTCCTGTACTTATATAGACAGAAAACTAGATTCACGGGCTTTTGTGCCTTTGTATCTAAACACTTGGGCATCTTGAAGAATCCTGGGTGTAAAATGATTCCCTTGGGGGAAATGCAAAGTTTTCTCCCCAAGCTTGCCAGAGATTCTGGGGCTGCTGAAGATGAGGCTGAAATGGAGAAGATTACATAGGTAGATTGGACAGCATGCTTAAGGCAAGCACGTAAGCCCTAATTCAAACTGGCTCAAACCACCACTGCTACCACCAACTACTACTACTACTACTACTACTACTACTACTACTACTACTACTGTCTCACCCAGCAGAAGTCCAGAAGCAATATATCCATAGTCAACTGCGTGACCCTGGAAAAGTAACTTAAAAAAAAAAATATATATATATATATATATATATTAAGTTACTATATATATATATATATATATATAAAATTGATTGTGCCATTACAGTTGTCCCATTCCCCCCTTCATTCCCCTCCACCCTGCACACCCCTTCCCCTCTACATTTCCCCACCTTAGTTCATATCCATGTGCCATAAGTTCTTTAGCTTCTACATTTCCCACACTACTCTTGCCCCCCCGTCTATTTTCTCCCCATCATCTATGCTACTTATTCTCTGTACCTTCTCCCCCCTCTCTTTTCCTCCCACTCTCCTGTTGCTAACCCTCCACGTGATCTCTGTTTTTGTGGTTCTATTCCTGTTCTAGTTGTTTGCTTAGTTTGTTTTTGTTTTAGGTGTGGTTCTTAATAACTGTGAGTTTGCTGTCCTTTTGCTGTTCATATTTTTTAACTCCTTTTTCTTAGATAAGTCGCTTTAACATTTCATATAATAAGGACTTGGTGATGATGAACTCCTTGAACTTGACCTTATCTGAGAAGAGCTTTATCTGTCCTTCCATTCTAAATGAAAGCTTTGCTGGATAGAGCAATCTTGGATGTAGGTCCTTGCCTTTCATGACTTGGAATACTTCTTTGCAGCCCCTTCTTGCCTGTAAGGTCTCTTTTGAGAAATCCGCTGACAGTCTGATGGGGACTCCTTTGTAGGTGACTGTCCCCTTAGCTCTTGCTGCTTCTAGGATTCTCTCCATTTTAATCTTGGCTAATGTAATGATGATGTGCCTTGGTGTGTTCCTCCTTGGGTCCAACTTCTTTGGGACTCTCTGAGCTTCCTGGAGTGACTGGAATTCTATTTCCTTCACCAGATTGGGGAAATTCTCCTTTATTATTTATTCAGATAACTTTTCCACTTGTGGATGTTCCTCTTCCCCCTCTGGTACCCCTATAATTCAGATGTTGGAGCGTTTAAGGATGTCTTGGAGATTCCTAAGCCTCTCCTCATATTTTTGAATTCTTGTTTCTTCATTCTTTTCTGTTTGGTTGTTTCTTTCTTCCTTCTAGTCCACTCCATTGATTTGAATCCCAGTTTCTTTTCCATCACTATTGGTTCCCTGTGCATTTTCCTTCATTTCACTTAGTGTAGCCTTCATTTTTTCATCTAATTTGTGACTAAAATCAACCAGTTCTGTTAATATCCTGATCACCAGTGTTTTGAACTGTGCATCTGATAGGTTGGCTATCTCTTGGTCACTTAGAAGTACCGGCTCTGGGGCTTTGAGCTGTTCTTCTTCTTGAGCCATAATGCTTTGGTCTGTTAGTCCTGTTATATATGAGGGGTGGAGCCTTAGGTGTTCACCAGGGCAGGGCAACCCAAGTCTCTGGGTTGTGATGCTGTATGTGGGGGCAGAATCAGAGAGGGAAAAGTTACTTAAACTCAGTTTCTTCATCTGTGAAAAAGGTTTGTCACGTGTACAATGTATAACATAAAGAAAGCATTTTTATAAACATTAACTACTTCATTGATTGCTCTTTGCTATGGAACAAACAAGTACAAAAATGTTAGTGGTCAGTAGCAGTAAGTATTTCTCATGTGTCTGCACATGGGCGGGGCTTGGCTGGGCCACTCTATCTTGGCCTGTGACCACAGTCAGGTTAGGCTCAGGTCCACACGTGTTCCTTCTGGCTCCCAGGGCAATACTGCAGCCTGTACAACAGGGATGCTATGTAAAGTATTTTATTTTTAACAGAGTTAAGTTCAAAATATTTTCTAATTTTTATTGTGATATTCTCTTTAACCCATGGGTTATTTAGAAGTGAGTCATTTAATTTCTCTATCTTGGGGGAATGTCCGTATATAGCTTTCTGTTATTGATTTCTAGTTTAAGTCTTTTGTGTTCAGAGAACATACTTTGTATCAATGTTAAATTTCTGAAATAGATGACTATGCTGTGGCTATGTTACAAAACAGCTCTGGTCTTAGAAAATGCATGCTGAAGATTTAGGGGTAACTTGCCATGATATATTTAACCTATCCTCAAATGTATCAGGAAAAAATTGTGTGTGTGTGTGTGTGTGTGTGTGTGTGTAAAGAGAGAGATGATGAGCCAGTGAGAGAGAGAGAAGGAATGAGTGAATGAATGAGGGTGGGGGAACATGTACAAATATTACAACTGAAGGGGTAACATTGGGTAAATCTGGGTAAAACATATATAGGTGTTCTTTGTACTGTTTTTGTTTTTGCAACTTTTTTTTAAGTTTGAAATTATTTCCAAATAACATAGACAGGAAAAGCTAATATTGCTCCCACTCCAATCCTCCAAGTCTGTATCCTTCCATATTGTCTCCTTAGCCACAGACATATGCTAATATTTATACACTTAGATGGGATTTTGTTGCTTTATATAAATGGGATCATTCTTTGTGCATTAATTATTGTGCAGCTTAATCTTCTCTCTTAATAAATCAAAGAGATCCCTCCAGGTCAAAAAGCATAGGTTTAATTTCCTTTTAAACAGAGCTGAAAAACATTCCATAGGTGGGTAAGTATCACAATTTTTTCAACCATCCCCCTATTGATGGATATTCTGATAGTTTTCCACTTTGGGCCACTATAAAACAAGGCACCAAAAACCATCCTTGTACATAAAACTCATTGTATTGGAGCTGAATACTTTGTGACTGACTTTTGAAATTAGAATTTCAACCTGTCAAGCAGCACCACCAATTCTTCCCGATCTGTTATGTTCAGAGATCTTCTGCAGCAGGAGTAAGGCTGATCTCTAGAGACCGTCTGCTCATGCCTCATGTCCTGTAGCATGCAAGCCTGCCATTTTCCAGAGAAGGATGGAAGCAACCTCTCAGAGGCTAGCCACACCATGTTTCTCTTTCAACATGAAGACACTGTTGAAACCTGTCTGCTGTCTTGTGGTAGATGCCTCATCTTTAGATGGCAGATGAGTCCAACATTACCACATGTTGACCAAACTTCACACATCCTTTCTCAGCTAGTTCAAGGATGCCTGCTAATTGTATAACTTTAAAAAGGTTTGCTAGAGATTTTAGGCAGAGCCCAGGCTTTTGTAGGTGGGGATACATATGATCCAAAAGCAGCAGGTTGGATGCTCAGGAAGAGTCAACTTCTAGCACAAATAATTTGGCAGAGATCATAGTTTTGATCTCCACATAAACACAATGCCTTACACCAGGAATAATAGTTAACATGCAGGGAATGTTGTTTCATGTCAGGCACTGAATTAAACATTTTTACACAGACCACCTCATTTAATTCCTTCCACAGTGCTATTGTATAATGTTGGTCTATCACTTACCTACTGCTACAGTATTTCTATATAAAACCATGCCAAAACTTGTGGTCTAATATAGCCACCAATTGTATGCTTGTAATTCTGTGAGTGAATAATTTGAGCTGGACAGGACTTCTAGTCTCATCTGGGAACCCTTATGGGTCTGGGGTCCAGTTCAACTAAGGAGCTTGCTTCTGATAGTTGGCTGGCTATTGACTGGAGCAATGGAAAAATTTGATCCATGTAGTATGTCATCCTCCAACAGGACTAGCCTGGGCTTGTTTATGTGATGGGGGCAGGGTTGAGAGTGGGAGACAGATACAGAAGAAGAGGGAGAAAGACAAATGGTGCCAAGGCTTGTTAAACTCTAGCTCATAGCTGGCACATCATTTTGCCACATTCTATTGGCCAAAGCAAGCCACAAGGCCATCCTAGATTCAGGAGGTAGGAAAATAGACTTCTATCCCTCGATGGGAAAAGCTACAGTCACATTACAAAGGGCAATGATACAAGAAGGAGTGAAGGTTTGTCACCATTTTGATAATTTACTTCACTGGCTTTTGTAGTTCAGAAGAGCAATGAACAAAGAGGTTACCTGAAATTATCTAAGTTCACAAAGCCAAGTGTCACATGTGAACCTGAGAAGTCAAAGAGCAGTACCTAAGCATTTAGCCCTCCTATCTTTCTGTGTCTGTTAAGGCTTCCTGACTATTGCAACCCTTATAACTTGCCCTCTCTGAAAATTCCCAGCACATACAGTCAACCTCAAACTGAAAATTATTGCCAAAGATCCTTATCTCCTTGAAGGAGAGATGTATGACAAGTTCAAGGTATTGTGCAGGTGGGTTTGTGGATAAATGTCTTGGTAGGTGAATGGGGAGTCAAGTGGACGTGCTGGGTGAGTGACTGGATGGATGGGAGATGAGTGGTGGACAAGCAGATGATGTGAGGGGCCTGAAGGCAGAACTAATCTCATCTGTACTTGGGTAATACTGAGGGTGAGGGGTGTGAAATAAAGAAATCTGAGCCTCCATGTTGCCTCTCTTGGGCCCTTCTGGCTGAGGGCCTGAGGTCTGAGGTCCCCACCATGACAAGACAGCCTTTCCAATCAGGGAGACATGACCAACTTTGCATCTCTGAGCTGGGAAGGGTGAGGGCAGAGCCTTCCTTCCTTTCAAGGAGGGAGTGCTCAGAGTCAATTTTATTCTTCAGTCTTAAGGTTTGGACTGATAAATTTCTATGTCTCTAGCTCTATGTAGAGTGTCGGGACTCCTAAGAGGACTCTTACCTTAAAGAAGTTTACAGCCTGGGCACCGCCTCAAAAGGCCTTGGGAAAGGTCAGGAATTTGGCCTGCAGACTCAAGTCTTGGCTGATGACCAGATAGAGGCTTTCCCCATCCCTCTTTGAGGGGGCACCTGGATGACTACATTGTAGATACTATATCTGTGACCAGGTTTCTGGTCAAGGACCCAAGCCCAGTCCAAAAGGGTTTGTGGGAAAAGCCTTGACTCTAGCCTAGAAGCCGCCAGCACTTATCTGGGGCTGTCTGCCAAGTGGGGCCATCAGTGTTGCCCCAAAATACACTGGTTCATCCCTCATCCAGGACCCCATTTCCTCCCATAAAACTCTGGGGAGACAGGATTGGGGCCAACAGACTCTCCAGCTCCCAGAAGGACCTATTGTGATAGCCTCTCAGATGAGGCCTCAGGAAACTGCAATCTGAACAGCTTCCTCCCAACACCACCATGCTCTTTTTCTTTTAAAATTTTATACTTTTTTAGTCTACTTATGATTTTCTACCTAGTTATACCAGATGCTTTGATGAAGACATCAGCCCTATCCAGCACTGCAGCAGGTTCCTTGTGCCTCTCCCAATCAGTACTCTCCAAGGTCATCACTTTTCTGACCTCTATCCCCATAGATGACTTTTGCCAGCTCTTGACCTCCATGTAAATGGAATCATCCTTTATCCCATGCTACGTTGTGGTTATATGCGTTGTTAATTTGCACTACTCTCTTCCCAACAGGACTGGAGCTTCTTGAAGAGTGGACTGAGTCTTAATCACCTCTATGCTCATTCCCATTGCTCCCAGTCTAACATAGAGCAGGCTGTACAGTGGGTGTTCTTCAGTGAAGGCCAGCTTGCCTCTCCATAGCACAGGGTGATGAGTAAGAGAATAAGCTGCCTACATTCAAATCTTTACACTCTGACTTTCTGCTCTGTGGCCTTGGGCAAGTTACCTAACCTCTCTGTACCAAACCAGGAAGAATAGTTGTACTTGCCTTATAGGATCATTGTGATAATTAAGTGCATCAATATTTAAAAGTTGTCCCAAATGTTTGAAACATACTGGGGCTATATAAGTGTTTTTTAAATGAAGACATGAAGAAAAACATATACGTACACCTCAGCAGCTGAGGGCAGGGCTAAGCCTTCATTTTTTTACTACCTCCTCCTGAGTCAGGGTTGATAATCTACAACCTGCCAGTCATTAGTTTTTGTAAATAAAGTTTTATTGGCACATAGCCACACCCGTTGGTTTGTGTTGTCTACAGCTTCTTTCAGTTACAAGCCTAAAACATTTATTGTCTGGACTTTTCCAGAATAAGTGTATTGATTCCTGTCCTGAGTTTTGTAAACCCTGCATAAACAAGGTTATACTGTAATTTTAATGCAAACTGCTTGGACCTGGGGTGTTAGGAGGGGTGGCCTTCTGTGGAGTTTCCACGTTTAAATGCCTCAGTTATCCTCTCCTGAAAACCCCCTGGACTCCAAAAAAATCTCTGGCTTTCATCCTGGTCCTTGAAAGCCTCGACAGGCCAAGCTTTTGGTGGTCCTTTGTTTGGGGAGGTGGTGTGGATTTGAACTTGTAATCTCTAAGAGTGGGGACAAGTGAGGAGAGAGCAAACATACCTTCTGGGAATTAAAGGCCCACACAGAGAGGGACAGATAGCTGGCTCCCTCCTTGTCATGAGGGGCACAGTCACAAAAATAGTCTTGTTTGAAGTAGGTTATTAAATGTTGGCTTCTGGGTGAAGCTCTGGCAAGCCTACCATTTTATCTAGCACTTTCCACCAAGCTTGTGTTGCAGATTATTCAGGAAGGTGCCAGAGAAAAGTTGATGATATTATGTAAATATGGGGCTGGTCTTAGCAGGTTTACTCAGAGCCTTGCAGAGAATTGCCATGATGCTATTCCTGGCAACAGACCCACCCGCTGTTCACAAGATAACAGTCTTCTGCCTTTACAGACTAACTCATGACTTTGCCTTCTTTCCTGGGTCCCATTGCCTTACTTGAGAGGAGGTATGCAGGGGGAAAAGGACAGATGACGTTGGCATTTCTGTGGAAAAATCAACTCAAGTATCACTGGCTGGTGAAAATGGATTTTGGATCAATCTTTCTGGAAAGCGAATTGACAGTATGTATCAAGAACCTTAAAACAGTCATAGCCTTTGACAAAATCTGTCAAATTATACTAATTAAATGATGCCTTTGTTAGTTAGCTATTACACTATCATGCTGTGTAACAACTAACTCCAAACTCAGTGATTTATAATAATAAACAGTTTTCTTGCACATGAGTGTCAAGAACTGTGAAGGGTTTGAGATTTTACCTTATTTCCAAGTTAACAAATTAGCCTGTGTGTTTCATGGAGGCTGGTAGGAGACATGAGTCTTCTGGGTCAAAGATGAAGGATAGTCTATTAATCACAGTGATAGCTGTAGCCAGAGTATGAGTTTGCACTTGTTCTTCAAGTTCCAGTCTTCATGGGATAACACAGTTAGGGTCAGGTGATACCTGCACACACAGTAAATTGCAGAGAAATGTAAAAAAAATTGATAGAAGGCAGATTATAGACAGAAATATAAAAGGCAAAACAATAAAGCTTCCAGAGGTACTTGATATAGGCAAAAACATTAACCATAAAGGAAAATGTGATTAATTTGACTTTATTAAAATATATTTGGTGTAGCTTAATAACCTTTCCACCTCTGCTGGTAGGGAACAGGGATTCTGAAATATTTCAGAAGTTGAAAAAACACATAGAGAGGCTGTTTTACTAAAATAACCAGGCAGTACTGGCTCTCCTTGACTTCCTGACTGCTATCTAATGCTCTCCCCTCTGTACCACAAGAGCAGAGTGGGAAAAGGAGGAGCGTATGGAATCAAACACCTGAGTCTGAGACCTGATTCTATTATTTACTAGTTTTTAACCTGCATGTGACCCTGGAAAGTTATTTAACCTTGCCCAATTTCAGTTTTCAGTGCACACAAGAGCAATATTAATACACAGTTCTGTGGTTGTTGTCAGGAATAAATGGGACAATGTAATGGGACAATACACTGTTGGGCTGGAAGTGATAATAATAATAATAAAAAAAGCTATCCCCTTCTTATTTCCTCCATCCAAACTGGAGTGCTGCTGGCTATCGTTAATTGTAGGTATCACTTGTGGATGACTCCCACCTTTATTGTGAGCTGTTTCTGGTTACCTCTTTCTGGTTCTCAATCACTATGATTATTAGCACATCTGTTTCAGCATATGCCCTGAGTGCCTGCCTGGTGCCACACCAAGGCCAGGGACAACAAGTCCCACATGCCCTGGTGTCATTCTCTTATCTGGAGAGCAGAGTACCCTCCCCCTTAAATTCACATCTTTGTTTTCCCTAATATCTCAGGGCTTAACCACTCACCACTCTATCTGGAGTTCCTTAAGTCTTCAATGAATAAAATGTTTTTGTCATTTGCAGTTGGTGCATTCATGATGCTTGCCCAACTTGTTCAGCAGACTTCTGAGAGTAGACTGTCCCTTCTTCTCCCTCCACTTCCCACTCCTCAAGCAGAGCTTCCGCTCTGCACTTGACAGTCTCGACTGTTGATTTCCTCATTGACCTGATTTTCTTAAAAGATACTTTATTTTTGACAACTCATTTCTCAAATGCCCAAGGACACAACATGCTCCTTAAATGACTTCAATCAACTGTGACAGGGCCATGAGGTGGGACGTTCTTTCACAAAAGAACCCTGTGCCTTAGCGCCAGATATATCTAAAGTTGTCCACCTGAGAAAGTTTGTCATAGGTCCTTCTAGAACAGGCTTTATCCTGGACTCACACCATGGTCTTCCATACTTATAGTTAAAAAATTTCCTGGTCATGTCAAAACAGCCCTGATGGTCTATTCAGAACTAATCATTATGGTGAATGTACTGTCTCTCCTAGTATATGATGAATTACCTGATACAATAAATCTCCACAGATGAACTAACCTCTAAGAAGTAGACTGACTCATTGTTACATTTTTGATGAGACCCATTGTTAGAAACTACCAGTGAAGTGAAGAAGGGAACTACAGTCTAAAAGTGTACAGCCCACTTCTCCCTCTCCTCATGGGAGGGGTGTGCTGTCTTAGTAATGATTCAGGAGGCCGTAGTATTAGATACCTGTAATATCACTAGAAGACTTCTATTTCAACAAGTTGATCAGTTGAATGTAAGCAAATAAATGGAAACTTGAATGTCTTACCCTCAAGAACTTCCACCCTAGGTTTTCATATAATATCCAAGAGAACAATAAACTCACAGTCTGGGAGAGGTCATGAGTCAGGACTAGACTGAGACTAGGACAGTATGTAACAAAACCATCTCATATGACATCTCTCCATCATGTTTCACACCTGGGGAAACCAAGGCACCAGGAGATTAAGTGGAGAAGTCTCCTTCCCCATGGTGTTAGCATCTGTAAACGGCTGTATAGCTTTCTCTCTGCATTACCTCAAGGGTTTATGTGGGAATACACTGGGGCTTTCTTCTCTTACTGATCTTAACAGTTCCAATCATGATAAAAAACATTTCTTAACATCCCTAGGGCTATGGATTTAGGGGCTCCACAGCAGTGAAAAGACTTGAGAAAACAAAATATATCATTTATAAAAGCGCTAAACTAGGCAAAACAAGTCAATTATTTTGTTTTACCAAGACTTGGAAATTAGAAGCAAAGAAACCTTTTATTAAGACCAAAATGGGCTAAAACTGTTCATATTCTTGGCTCATGTATATTTCTCTACCTATTGTCTTTGCTATAAAAACTATCAGGTTCTACTTTTAATGCAAAGATTTTTTGAAGTCTTATTGAGATAAAATTTATTTTCTTAAATTGTATTTTTATTGATTACCTATTACCGTTGTCCTGATTTTTCCACCCTCCACCCAGCACCTCCCACTCTCTCAAACAATCCCCACACCATCATTCTTGTCCATGGTCCATGAGTATAGTTCTTTAGCTACATCATTTTCTACACTGTACTTTACATGCCCATGGCTATTCTGTAACTATTTTTTTTGTACTTCTTAATCCCCTCACCCATTCCCCTAAAGCTCCCTCCCATCTGACAACCATGAAAACACTCTCTGTATCCATGATTATGTCTCTGTTCTTCCTGCTTGCTTAGTTTGTTTTTTAAATTCAATTGTTGATAGACATGTATTTTTGCCATTTTATTGTTCACAGTTTTGATCTTCCTTTTTTTCTTAAATAAGTCCCATTGACATTTCATATAATAATGGTTTGGTGATGATGAACTCCTTTAGCTTTTTCTTGTCTGGGAAGTTCTTTACCTGCCCTTCAATTCTAAATGATTATTTTGCTAGGTACAGCAATCTTGGCTGTAGGACCCTACTTTTCATTACTTTGAATATATCTTCCCAATTTCTTCTAGCCTGCAAAGTTTCTTTTGAGAAATCAGCTGATAGTCTTATGGGAACTCCCCTATAGGTAACTAACTGCTTTTCTCTTGCAGATTTTAAGATTCTCTCTTTATCTTTTACCTTTGGCATTTTAATTATAATGTGTCTTGGAGTGGGCCTTTTTGGATCAGTCTTGTTTCGGACTGTCTGTGCTTCCCGGACTACCTTGCAAGTCTATTTCCTTCACCAAATTAGGGAAGTTTTCTTTCACTATTCTTTCAGATAATTTCCAATTTCTTGCCCTTTCTCTTTTCCATCTGGAACCCCCATGATATAAATGTTGGATTGCTTGAATTTATCCCACAGTCCACTTACACTACCCTCATTTTTTTCGGATTCTTTTTTCTTGTTGTTCTGGGGTTTTTTTGTTTGTTTGTTTGTCTGTTTGCTTTGTTTTACTTTCTTATGCTCCAAATCATTTATTTGATTCTAGGCTTCACCCACTCTACTGGTGTTTCCCTGTAAATTGTACTTTATCTCAATTAGTGATTACTTAATTTCTGACTGGAACTTTTTTATGCTGTTGAGGTCCTCACTAGGTTCCTTGAGCATCCTTATAAATAGTGTCTTGAACTCTGCATCTGATAGATTGCTTATTTCCATTTCATTTAATTCTTTTTCTGAAGTTTTGGTCTTTCTTTTGTTTGGGCCATGTTTCCTTGTCTCCTCATCTTGACAGCCTCCCTGTGTTTGTTTCTATGTATTAGGTGCACCTGCTTTGACTCCATGCCTTGGTAGTATGGCATATGCTCAAGGTCTTCAATAGCAAGCAGCACAAATATCCACATCTAACATGGATCTTGTGGCCCCAGGTATTCATCACTAGGAATCTGAAATGTTACAGAAGAATTTTGATTAGTGTAGGAGGCCATTCTGTATGGTGTGGGCCCAGCTCCCACACAGAGTTGCATAGGACCCACACCCATGGATAGGTTCTCCTGGGGGGAATCAGGCCTGCAGTGTACCTAGGCCACTTTGAGTCTTGCTTTTTGCTAAAAACTCCCTCACCCAGATTTGTAGCAAACATTTACTGCAAAGCAACTTCCTAAAATCCATGCTAAACCTTCCAAGGATGAGTGTAACTATTTCAACCACTTTTGCCTTTTCATTTGCAAATATCCTTCTTCTGTGATGTGATTAGTAGCATTGGCTCCTTTATTTTCTGTAAAAGGTAACCACCTAAGCAACCTGTGCATAGTAAATGAGGACCATCATGTAACATGCCAAGAAACCCAATAAAGGCTGGTCACAGCTTTTGCTCTCCTTAGGAGAAAAAAGCCATCCTGTCCCTTTTCCTCCACCAGACTCAGTAGTTCATGTGAATGTTTCGTTTCATCCATAATGACTTGGACACTGTGGGCTGGTGTCTGCATCAGATGAGCTCATCTTCACAGTCAATATGAATTCATCTTCACTTCAAATGCTGGTTGCTGACAGACTGAAGGAAGCAGTTAGAAAGCAGTAAACATCACTTTTAATCTGTAGTGCCATGGATTCCAAGAGTGACTGTGAAGTGCTTCTGGGACCACCATTCCCATGTTCATAACATGGAAATAATACCCACCCCACCTCTAGCTCCCTGGGGATCCATGAGGAGGACATAGGTCAACCAAGAACCCCGGGCCTCTCAGAAGATGCCAGTCCAGGCCACCTACTACTGACTCTAGGATGATTACCTTGGAACAAGGTACTTTAATCAGTGCACTCCCAGTAAGGGTTTAAGGGGACCTGAAAGTAATGGACTGCACAAGAGTGTCAGCTCCAAGAGGAAGTGCCTTGGTTTCTTTTGTTTGTGTTATATCCAGTACCAAGAACTATACCCGGTAGCATGTGCTCAAAAACAGTTGTTGAATAAGTGAATAAATTCTGATACTTATTTCCAAAGTGCAAACGAAGAGATGAAGATATAGAATTTCCCTCCCTCTCTTCTGAGCACACCACCTCAGTCTACCCTGTGTACCTTGAGTTCCTGAGTCAATCTCTGCTCAGGAAAACTCAGACAAAGATAGCATTTACTCCACTGATAATTTTCAAGGAGGTTTCATGTGCATTTCCTCACTTGATATGCCCAAACTCCACATAAGGGCCCGTGGATCTATCCTCATCTTATAAATACTCATAACACCTTACTGGGAAAATATCAGGACATAAGGGATGTTAATTGTCCAGTTCAGCTTGTCTTCTTTCCCATGTTTATCCAATCACCAAGTTGCAAAAATTAATCTTGACATATTTTCACTTTTTGTTCAATAACACTAAAGCTGCAAATATTAATCAATTAGTATTTGTTAGACACTTATAGACTCTGTGACCACACCCCAGTCACCAAATAAGAGGGGATATCAAGAGATGTAGCCTCAAGTTTGACTTATTTTACATAAAGCAAATAGGTAAAAAAAAAAGTCAGCAATTTTTTTTGCCAATCTTTCCCCAAACTAGATGTATTACAGACATGCCATCTGGTTGTGGGGAGCACTAATAAACCTGAATATATAGTGCCACCTGGGTGGATGATAATATTTGTTCTTGATCATTTTTTTTCTTGCCAGCAAGCTGGTTTCTCTAATTTTTATCTTATGCTATGTATCTTCTCCTGTATATAAATCATTTTGAAAAATTCTCAAGGATGTGTTTATGAATTTTACACATTCCCAAGGATATGCTTATTAATTTGACACACACACACAGATCAATGTGAGAGATGAAAATCAGTTGGTTGTCACCCATATGCACCCCAACCAAGGATTGTATCTGCAACATAGGTATGTGTCCTGATCAGGAATTGAACCCTCAACATTTTGGTGTATGGGAAGACACTCCAACTATCTGAGCCACCTGGGTCAGGATATATAAATCTTTTAGAAATACTTCTATATAGCAATAACACACAAATTACTGTTTTAGTCAACTCCCAGATGAAGAACTTCTGAAAATTTTACTTATCATGTTTGACATTTGAATACAGCCTGCTGTTGAATTTATAAACATTATACTGGATAGTAAAGAAAAAGTGTTATTATTAAAAAAATAAAAAGAGTTCATAACACTGGGTTTGGGACACAATGACCCGAGGAATTACCTAGAAATACTGAGCTTGTTTTGGAAAAATTTTCTGTACGTTTAATTTTTTTTCTTAACATTTTTTGTAAAATAATCTTTTTTTTATTGTTGTTCAATTATAGTTGTTTCCATTACCCCCATCATTACTCTCCGCTGTCCTACGCACTCCCCACCTTTCACTTTCAATTCTCTCCCCTGATGTCTTCGTCCATGGATCCTTTATACATGTTCCTTGACTTGAAACTTCCCCTTATTTCCTCCATTATGCCCCTCCCCCTTCCCTCTGGTCACGGTCAATTTGTTCTTTATTTCCATGTCTCTGGTTCTAGTTTGTTCATTTGTTTGTTTTGTTCATTAGGTTCCACTTATATGTGAGATCATAAGGTATTTATAATTCACCACTTGGCTTATTTCACGTAACATAATATGCACCAGTTCATCTATGCTGTTGTGAAGGGTAGGAACTCCTTCTTTCTTTCTGCTGTGTAGTATTCCATTTTGTAAATGTACCACAGTTTTTTGAGCCATTCATTTACTGGTGGGCACCTAGGCTGCACTAGCTATTACAGCACTTGGCTATTGTAAATTGCACTGCTATGAACATTGGGGTGCACAGGTTTGATTTAGTATTTCAGGATTTTTAGAGTATAATCCCAGCAGTGGAATTACAGGGTCAAAAGACAGTTCCACTTTTAGTTTTTTGAGGAATTTCCATAGTTTTCCACAGTGGCTGCACTAGTCTGCATTCCCACCAACAATGCACAAAGATTCCCTTTTCTCCACAACCTTGCCGGCATTTGTGTTTGTTGAATTGTTAATGATGGCCATTCTGACCAGTGTGAAGTGTATCCTCATTTTGGTTTTAATTTGCATCTCTCTGATGGCTGGTGATGTTGAGCATTCTTTAAAATGTCTATGTGCCTTCTGCATGTCCTCCTTGGAGAAGTGGCTGTTCAAGTCCTTTGCCCATTTTTTAATTGGATAGTTTGTCTTCCTAGTGTTGAGTCATGCGAGTTCATTGTATATTTTGGAGATCAAACACTTGTCCAATATATCACTGGGAAATATATTTTCCCATACTGTTTGTTCCTTTTTCATTTTGTTGATGTTTTCTTCATCTGTGTAGAAGCTTTTTAATTTGGTATAGTCTATTTGTTTATTCTTTCCTTTATATAACCTTGCTATAGTGGAGATATCGATGAAAATATTGTTGCATGGAATATCTGAATTGTTCCTACCTATGTTCTCCTCTAGGGCTTTTATGGTGTCACAACTTATATTTAAGTCTTTTATCCATCTTGAGTTTATTTTATGTTTGGTGTAAGTTGATGGCCAAGTTTAATTTTCTTGCATACAGCTGTCCAGGTCTCCCAACATCATTTGTTGAAGAGGCTATTTTTACTTCATTTCATGTTTCTGTTCCCTTTGTCAAATATTAATTGACCATAGAAACATGGGTTTATTTCTGGGATCTCTATTCTGTTCTATTGATCTATGTGTCTTTTCTTGTGCCAGTACTACACTCTTTTGATTAAAGTGGCCTTGTACTATAGTTTGATATCATGTATTGTGATCCTTTCTACTCTGTCTTTCTTTCTCAAAATTGCTGAGGCTATTCAGGGTCATTTATGATTCCATATAAGTTTGTGAAATGATTGTTCTATGTCTGTGAAATATGTCATTGGTATTTTAATAAGGATTGCAATGAATCTAAAAATTACTTTGAGTATTGTGGACATTTTGATTATGTTAATTCATCCAATTTATAAATGTGGTATATGATTCCGTTATTTTTGTCTTCTTTCATTTCTTTATTCAATGTTATGTAGTTTTCTGAGTACAGGTCTTTTACTTTCTTGGTCAAGTTTATTCCTGGGTACTTCATTTTTCTTGTTGGTATAGCAAATGGGTTTTTTTCTAATTTCTACTTCTGATATTTCATTGTTGGTGTACAAAATACCTTTAACTTCTGAATATTGACTTTGTATCCCTCTGTTTTGTCAAATTCACGTATTAGGTTGAGTAGTTTTTTGGTAGAGTCTATAGGGTTTTCTATGTACTTCATCTTTCAACTGCAAACAATGACAATTTTACTTCTTCCTTTTCAGTTGGATGCCTTTTATTTCTTTTTTTTTTTTGTCTGATCTCTGTGGCTAGGATTTCCATTACTATGTTGAATAGAAGTGGTGAAAGTGGACAACTTTGTTTTGTTCCTGATCTTAGTGGGACAGCTTTTAGTTTTTGTCTGTTGAATATGATGTTGGCTATAGGTTTCTTGTACATGGTGTTTATTATGTTGAGGTATGCTCCCACTACTCTCACTTTGCTGAGTGTTTTTATCATAAATAGGCACTGTATCTTATCAAATGGTTTTTCTGCATCTATTGATATGATCATGTGATTTTTCTCTTTACTTTTGTTTATGTGACATATTACTTTTATTGATTTGAGAATACTGTACCATCTTTGCATCCCAGTGTGGATCCCATTTGGTCATAGTGTGTGATCTTTTTAACATATTACTTGATGTGCTTTCCCAATATTTTGTTGAGGAATTTAGCATCTATGTTCATCAGCAATATTGACCTGAAGTTTTCTTTTTTGTTGTGTCTTTATCTGGTTTTGGGATTAGGGTGATACCATCCTCATAAAAAGAGTTTGGGAGTATTCCCTCTTTTTGGATTTTTTGGAATAATTTGAGAAAAATACAGGTTAGCTCTTTCTTAAATGTTTTGTAAAATTCTCCTGTAAAATGGTCTGGGCCAGTGCTTTTCTGTGCCATGAGTTTTTCATTACTTCTTCAATTTCACTAGCTATTATTGGTCTGTTCAGGCTTTCTGCTTCTTGACTCAGTTTTGCAAGATTATATGTTTCTAGAAATGTGTCAATTTCAGCTATAGTAATATAGTTGCTCAAAGTAATTTCTTACAAACGTTTGTATTTCTGTGGTATCAGTTGTAATTTCTCCTCTTTCATTTCTAATCTTATTTATTTCAGTCTTCTTTCTCTTTTTATCTTGATGAGTCTGCTTAAAGGCTTGTCAATTTTGTTCATATTTCAAAGAATCAGCTCCTGGATTTATTGATCCTTTGAAATTTTTTTTTTAGTTTTTATGTCATTTAATTCTGCTCTGATATTGACTATTTCCTTGCTTCTGCTTGCTCTGGGCTTTGTTTGTTGTTGTTCCTCCAGTTCTTGTAGATGTAGGGTTAGGTTGTTTATTTGAAATGTTTCTATCTTTTCTTAGGTAGGCTTGTATTGCTATGAACTTCCTTCTCAGGACTGCCTTCACTGTGTCCCATAGGATTTTGGCTGTTGTGTGTTCATTTTCATTTGTTTCCAGAAACTTTTAAATTTCTTCCTTGATCTCATTATTGAACCATTCATTGTTTAATAGCATGGTATTCAGTCTCCATGAGTTTGAATATTTTTGAGTTTTTTCCTTGAGGTTGGTTTCTAGTTTCAAGCCCATGTGGTCTAAAAACATGCTTGATACAATTTCAATTTTCTTAAATTTTTGAGCCTTGTTTTGTGTTCTATCATGGGGTCTTATCTTTGAAAATGTTCTATGCATATTTGAAAAGAATGTGTATTTTATCTCTTTGGGATGAAAAGTTCTATATATGTCAGTTAAGTTCATTTGATCTAGTGATTCATTCAGTTCCACAATTTCCTTGTTGGTATTTTGCTCAGAATATCCACCCATTGTTGACAGTGGAGTGTTAAAATCCTCTACTGTTGTTGTTGTTGTCTATATCTTTCTTGTAGTACTCCAAGATTTTCCTTATATATTTGGGTGCTCATATGTGGGGTACCTATAAGCTTACCATATTTATATCTTGGTGATGGATACTTCCTTTGAGTATTATGTGGTGTCCTTCTTTGTCTCTTTTTATGTCTTTTGTTTTGAAATCCTTTTTGTCTGATGTAAGTATTGCTATCCCAGCTAATTTTTCCTTGTCCATTAGTTTGAAATATTGTTTTCCAACACTTCACTTTCAATCTGTGTAGGTCTTTTGTTCTGAGGTGGGTCTCCTGTAGGCAGCATATGTGTGGGTCATTGCTTTCTTATTCATTCAGCTCCCCAGTGGCTTTTAATTGGAGAATTTACTCCACTTACATTTAAGGTTATTATTGAGAGATACGTATTCATTGCCGTTTTGTCCTTTTACCTGTGCCCATCTCTCTCTCACTCTTTTTGTTCATCTTCTTAAAACAGTCCCTTTAGCATATCTTGCAATACTGATTTGGTGTAGGTGTATTCTTTTAGCCTTCCTTTGTTGGGGAAACTCCTTATTTTGCCTTTCATTTTAAATGAGAACCTTGCTGGGTAGAGTAGTCTTGGTTTAAAGAAACCAATCTTTGCTTGTCATTACTTGAAATATTTCTTACCATTCCCTTCTTGCTTGTAGTGTTTCTGTTGATAAGTCAGCTGCTAGTCTTATTGGAGTGCCCGTGTATGTGACTTCCTTTTTCTCTGTTGCTGCCTTTAAGATTCTCTCTTTGTCTTTGTTTTTTGCCATTTTAATTATGATGCGTTTTAGAATGGGCTTCTTTGGGTTCATCTTGATTGGGATCCTCTGTGCTTCTGGGACTTGTGTGACTTTTTGTTTCATCATATTTTGGAAATTTTCCATCATTACTTTTTCGAACAGGTTTTCTATACATCACTCCTCTTCTTGTCTTTCTGGTATCTCTATTAATGGATATTATTATGTTTCACATTGTCCTGCAGCTCCGTTAACCTCTCTTCATTCTTTCTGAGTCTTTTTTGTTTTGTTTTGTTTTCTTGCTCATTCTGGGAATTCTTTCTACCTTGTCCTCCAACTCACTGGTAAAATGCAGTGATAGGGTTGTGAGTGACAACCAATTGATTTATCTGTCCATGTTGCTATTTCTCTCCCTCTCTTGATCCCTCCCTTCCCCTCTGTCTAAAAATAAAGAAATAAAATCTTAAAAAAATAAAATATACCTCAAAAAAAGAACCAGAAAAAGAATATGAGATGACCATTGACAGGAAAATTGGTTTCTAGAGGTTGGACAGGGAAGAAATAGTACAAGTGTGGAATGGAAACAATCTGTAACACGACAGAAAACAACATTTAATATGAAAATAATAAGGGGAGAGAAGAAGGTAAAATGGGGTAAGAGAAGGGGGTGGCAAAATATGTGAATTGAAACAAATTATAGTGTAAAATCTAGTGCCTTAATATGCACAGGCTTGATGGACAAGAAACGAACATTAAAAAACATCACAAATCATGGAGAAGACCGTGGTGGAGTTTATCTCTGTAGCATCTAGCATTTACCACTGTTTTTTCTTTCTGGATTCACCTCTGATGATGTCACATGTTGACATGATGTTGACCCTGTTTAACCTTAGGCAGTCTGTTCAAGACTTCCAGGGATCTACTGTCTGTGGCTGACTCCTTCAGTTGTTAATTTAGTCACTCTGCACTAAGCAGTCAGGCTTAAGCACCACAGGGAGGGGCAGAATCCCTCCTAGGAAAAGGGTGGAAGGGGAGTGGGCTGCTAAGCACAATGGCTGCTTCTATATGGGGAACAACTCAATGCCAGGATCCTGGCAGCTACTCTCTCAGTTCTTTCCCCAAATCTTCTGTACCCAGTCTCTCCTCAAGAGTCTGTAGTCCACTCTGTCCTCTGCTCCTTGATGGTGCCTAGAGTAAGTGGCTGCAAATGAAAATTTATGCTTTGGCTCTTTAGACGGCTCTTTGTGTCTCTAGCCATTCATCTCTGGCAGAAAGCAACCCTACTACTTTTTACCACTGCATGTTATTTGTGTACTTTTTGGGCTGTGGTGCACTAGGCTGGGGATCCCAGCTTAGGGTTTAGACCCTACTCTTCTCAGGGGATCCAACTGGCCACTTAAAAATCCCTCCAGTTTTTCCCTGATACCTGTGGGCACCCAGTGAGCCTTCTCCAGTCTCCACCACACTCCTTAGCAGTCAGGTTGTGCTGAAGTTGATTCTTCTGTCTGTCCAAGGTTATAAGGCTTCTCTCTCACTATTATTCATTTTTTGTTCCTGGTGATTTCTCTACAATTTAGTTGTAATTCCAGATTAGTCCTGGGAGGAGGTTTGTGTGATTTGAAAATCTGAGATTCTAAAGTCTCAGTTTAATCAAATATTTTATTTAACTAAAAAAAAAGGCAAGAAAAGAGATCTAAAGAACAAAAACCAGATGAAACAAATAAAAAAGAAACAAATAGCAAAATAGTAAACCCAAATCTAACTATATTAATAATTACATTAAATATAAATGGACCACATACTTCAATCAAAAGACAGACATTATCAGACTAAATTTAAAAGCAAGACTTAACTATATCCAGACTATTAGATGTACAATTTAAGTTTAATCAACTCACATGGCTGGATGTCCTCACTTGGCAAAGGTATCTTAGGGTTGCCAGGTCTTGGCAATAGAGGGAAAAGTTATCAAAATAGAGAAGTTGTCTCTAAAAATAACAAGATTAAAGAGGAGAGGACATAGAACTTAATGGAAAGAATTAATGGCCATTTTAAATTTCTGCTTTCTAGTTTTAGTGATTGATTGATTGTTGATTGCCACTTTTTAAAAAAACAGCCACAGGGATAAAACTGCCTATTTTGTAGGTGGGTTATGAGGATAAGAGTTGAACATAATGCATGGATTCGGCACATGAATAAGTAGTTACTAGTATGATTATTATATCTGCTAAAATAATGAATGATTTAAGTGTATAATCTGATCGGTTATTTAGCTCTGACCATAACAACTTAAATATTATGCTGTATTTCTGTACAAGTTATTCAAAAGCTTATTGTCTTTTATCAGGTGCCCCCAAAGCAGCCTCTGGATTGAGGACTTGTGTGTAAGTAATTTATTAAGGATATACTCACTCAAAATGCTGGTGTGGGAGTAGAAGCAGCACAGGAAAGGGTAAGCAACTCTGATCTTCAAGTTAAGTCTTGTGACTTCATCCTAGGAGAATCCAAGAGTGTAAATTGTGCCTCAGAGTTTGTCTGACTCAAAGAAAAGAAACTCTGACATCCTCCAGGCCTTGGTCATGGGCTACCCTGGGTTAAGAATATTAATTCTCACTTTTATCAACCTGAGTGTGGAAGAAGTAGCCCTAGTAGCCTGAGAACAGTTCACCAATTAATAATCTCAAGAGTGAACCACAGGAAGCATACTCAAGGTGGGATAGCCAAAACAGTTACAAGGGTTCAAGGGGATCTGGACAGAGCCCTGACAAGGTCTACTAAACTTACTAGTATCTATTAGGATAAATAGACATAGACATGAGGCTCTCAGCTAACACCATTACCAGCTTGGCTGCTTCAGGGTGGGGCCTTCCTTGATATTTTTTAGAAAAGGAACCAATATATGTTGAAAGGTCACCATGTGTGAGGCCCACAATAGGTAATTTAAAAAAAAACCATTATCCTGTTTAGTCATTAAGCTACCCTAGGGAAGAAAGTTTTATTAGCCTCCTTTTAAGGAGGAGGATGTAGAAAGAGCTTCAGAGAGATTTTGGAGCTTCCCAAGATCACACAGCCATGTGTCTGTCTCCGTAGCTGCTTCCTGAGGATTTGCTTGGGCAATAGATGATTGTTAGAAACCCTCAAAGAGCCTGGAGCCTGTCTTATCAACATAATCTTCCAACAGTGAACTCACAGCCATTCAGTTCTGCTATATGTGTTCCCTAAAGCTGCTGTTACTAAACACCATAAACTGTGTGGCTTAAAACAATGAAAATTTATCATCCCAGAGTTCTGGAGGCAAGAAATCTGAAATCAAGACGTCAGCAGGGGCATGCTCACTGTGAAATTCTAAGGCAGGATTTTTTTCATTCCTTTCTCCTAGCTCCTAATAGCTTCAGGTGTTCTTAGGCTTGTAGATGCATTGCTCCAGTCCTTCAGCCTTACATGACACTCTCCTGGTGTGTCTGTGTCCGAATTTTCCCTTATTATAAGGGCATCTGTGACCTCATCTTAATCTGGTTAAATCTGCAAAGACCCTATCTCCAAATAAGGTCATATTCTGAGGTATCAGGGATTAGGCCTCTAACACATTTTTCAGGGCAACAGGGATGGGGAGACACAATTCAGTCTGTAACAGCTGTCCACACTTTCAATGATTTCAGCAAATTTTTTTCACAAGGTCCCAGTTTCCCAGAAATGAAGACATAAAAGTCTATAAAGATGTAAAGAAACATGAGGGTTCTCTTATACTCTTCTTTTAAGAATTGAAGTAATACTTTCTTTGCAGCAAGCTCTCTCACTGGCTAGGAAAATAGTGTCTATGCCAAAAGCCCCAAGTTTAAGTTCATTTTAAACCTGACCTGACTAGGAATTCCTATTTTTGGTAGTTCCTATTGGCTAACAGGTACCCCCAAATCAGCTTCAGGAACCAAGAAAGTAGGCGGTATCTTTGCATCACCCTGGCTTTGTACACTCTCTTAGCCCTACCTTAACTCATGGGGATGACTCTTTAACCTCAGTTTTCTGTTTGTTTTTACTTTGCTTTCCTTCTAAGTTGAACACCACCTGGCTTTTCTGTGGGCTCCTATAGGAAACATGCCCTCAGCACCCTGTCTCACATCCCTGACAAGCTTATAGTGCATGGAGGCACAGCAGCAGGCTGAGGAACCTCAGTAGAGAATAAACCAGCCTCTAACTTCTTCACCCCAGACTCTAGAAGGAAACCTTCAAGTTGAAGGGTGGTAGGTCCTGCAGTGTGATTACTTTTGCATCATCCACATTTTTCTTGGCTGGGTGGCACAGACAAGGAACATCCAGGTAACACTTGCAGAGAAAAATCCCTGTGCTTGTTTGCTTTGCTTCCTTATTCGTTCTCATCAAAATTAAGAAGTGCTGAGGTTGAGGATGAGCAGATCCACAGAAAAACAGTGATAACAACAACCACGTGGAAATAAGCTGGCGAGGCCCACTGGCTGGGCCGGCAGGCTCACAAGCCCTCCAGAGGTGGTGACTTTGGACTCCTACTCAAACCCCTCCTGCGTCCTGCCCTCTCTCCCTTCACCTTTCCCACCCTGTTTCTACAATTCAGGTTCAGAATTGAGGGCTGTTCTGAGCATAAGCCCTGAGGTCGGCAGAGATGTGCTCTAATCATCTTTCCAGTATCCCGAAGAAGAGAAACCCAAATTCAGTTTTCTGGGTAAGTCATCTGAGGATAAGGACAAAGAATTCTAGCGTGGAACATGCATCCTCAGAGTTGTTATGTTATAGCTCTGTCATGTACTGTTTTAGATGTTAATTAAGTAAACAAAAAAGTAAAATAAGCCCTGGTGGGTGTGGCTTAGTGGATTGAGTGCCCACCTGTGAACCAAAGGGTTACTGGTTCAACTCCCAGTCAGGGCACAAGCCTGGGTTGTGGGCCAGGTCCCCAGTAGGGGGTGCATGAGAGGCAACCACACATTGATGTTTCTCTCCCTCTCTTTCTCCCTCCCTACCCCTTTCTCTAAAAAATAATATAAATTTTTAAAAAGCAAAATAAAACCAGAGCATTTAAATTAATTACAGAGTCTCTAAGTGGTAGTGATATAAAGGCCTGGGATATTATTTTAGTTATATCATGCAGATATCAGTAATAATATTTTGTTTTATTGATAGTTAATTAAACAGCAATATCATTTGCATTTCTCTTCCAGGGAAGAAGCAGAGAAAATACAAGATGAGCCTGAAGCATTTTGTGGTGCCAGTAAGGAAGGAAATACTTGAAAAAGATGGAGACATGTCAAGAGGCACAAATATCAACCTGAAAGAACTCCTAATGGCCTAACCTGGAGGCATTAAAGCAACAAAATAAATAACAATAATGTTGGATTGTAACCCATACCATAGAATAAGTATCTATGAATACATACTAATCAGTAAGTAAATAAATGAGGGATAAAGGACCTCTTCCTTCTAGAAGAATTCTAATTAATGATTGTAGAAAGGAGGAAAATAGAAACTCACCTTGAGGAAACCATAATAATAATGGTCAGATTGATGAATGATAAAAGTAGCTAGCAAAAGTTTGAGGGGAAAAAAACAGAATATTTGCAATCTCATGTATCTCCCCCAAGAAACTTATTACTTATTTTTTTTGCATGGAGTGATTTGGGTTATTAGAATACTTTGTTCTAAAAAATAAGATAACACAAAAACCAATTGATGTGAATTTTGTTTACCTGAAATCACCTGTCATGTTGACCCTATAACTTCTGGCCTCACATTGGTGCATTGATGTACTCAGACCAGATCTAGGAAGACCACATTCTTTTTTTTTTTTTAAGATTTTATATATTTGCTTTTAGAGCTAGGGGAAGGAAGGGAGGAAAAGAGGGAGACAAATGTCAATGTGTAAGAGATACATTGATCGGTTGCCTCTCACATGCCCCCAGCTGGAGACCTGGCCCACAACCCAGGCACATACCCTGACTAGGAATTGAACCAGTGAGCTTTCTGTTCACAGGCCAGTGCTCAATCCACTGAATCACACCAGTCAGAGTGAAAGACTACATTCTTTAATACAATGCTTTGGTTACAGGACCCAATTTATGGAAAGGAAAATAAAGAGCAAAGGATTTTTCTCTATGATCAAAACAATTAGAACCTTCTAAGGGGAAAAAAATCAAATTTCAAGTACTGACCAGAAAGTTTTGTGGGCAGGTCATTGTGGTTATTAAAGTCACAGCAAAAAACAGCAAGAAATTTGGACAGTGCTTTTGTATTGTATCAATGAAACAACTGAAAAGAGTGAGATATCCCCTACTTCTACCTTTTGTGTGCTTTTCCAAGAAACCTTTATTTTTAGGAAAATTGTGTTTAAAGTAAACAGGTTCTACGTGTCTTTCTTGGTCTATAAATAATAGCACTGGTTGTATAGGAAAAATGTGGCTCCAGCTAGAGCTACCACAAACAGGTGCGCTGTTGAAAGGTACCCAGGGAATGGGGGTGAAACCCATCCTCCTCTCCACTCCCAAGCTGTATGCCTAGGGGATTACATCCTCCCAAAGGAATGGCTGCTTTTTTCTAATTACAAAAAGATGTTGATTGCGCTCATGTTGGCTCCAACAGTAGGTATGATGTGCCTGTGCGACTTGCGGGGGAAGCAGATTTGTAAATCTAAGTTTGGCCTGGCAAAAGTGATATTGATGACCTATGACTACTGAAAACTCTTTACCATTTTAAGGCACATATTCCTTTCTAAATCTAGTCTTTTTATTGAAAAAGTAAGCCTCTGTCTTCCCAGAAACTCACTATCACTCCTCATGTGTCCTTCAGAAATTTCCTATACACATACAAATATATACTTGTGTACACACATATTAATTTATCCAAATGACAGCTTAATATTATAACCTTTGCTTTTGAACAACTTTAATAATATTTTTATTATTCTAATAAAGTATGCATAATATAAAATTTACCATTTAAACCATTTTTAAGTATACCCTTCAATGGCATTAAGTACCTTATGTTGTTGTACAACCATAACCAATATCTATGTTTTCTTTCATCATTCCAAATGATACTACACACATTATACAGTAACTGCCCATACTTCCTTCCCCAGCTTCTGGCAACCACAATTCTACTTTGTCTCAATAAATTTGACTATCCTAGGTACATTATATGGATTAAATCATACAATTGTCCTTCTGTGTGTCTTATTTCACTTAGCATAATGTCTTCAAGGTCCATCTGTGTCAAAGTATATATCAAAATAGCATTTTTTCATACTGAATAATACTCTGATATTTATATATCTATATCTATCTATATATCTATATATCAAATATACATATAGGGGTCTAACATATAGGCACCTACCTATATATCTATAGATATTATATATGATATATCTGTAGATATCTATATATCTGATACATAGATATATGTATATATAAATTTATATATTATAGATCTGTATATTATATATCTATATATCTATACATTATAATATACCTATATGTTATATAAAATATAATATATTATCAGAATATAATATATAAATATATTATATATATCTTTATATCACTCTAATTTAGCCATTCATCTGTCAATGAACATTTCAACCTTTTGGCTACTGTGAATAATCCTGCTATGAAAATGGGTGTACAAATATCTCTTTGAGACCCTGCTTTCAATTCTTTTGGGTGTATACCTAGAAGTGGATGATATTTTATTTTTAAGTTTTTTAGGAACTGCCATACTGTTTTCCTCAATGGGTGTGTACCACTTTACACTCCTACCAATGGTGCACAAGGATTCCAATGTCTCCACATCCTCACCAATACTTGTTATTTTCTGTTTTTTTAATAGTAGCCATCCTAATAGATGTGAGGTTGTATCTCATTGTAGTTTTGATTTGCATTTCCCTGATGATCAGGGATGTTGAACATGGTTTCATGTGCTTATTAGCCATTTGTATATCTTCTCTGGAGAAATGTTCTCCTAGCACCATTTGTTGAAAACACTGTCCTTTTCCCATTGCAGGGTCTTAGAACCCTTGTCAAAGTCATTTAACACTATACATGAGGTTTATTTCTGGGCTCTCTATTCTATTTCAGTGGTTTTTGTGTCTTTATGTCGGCACCATACAGTTTGGATTACTGTAGCTTTGTTGTACATTTGAAATCATGAAACATAAATATTTCAACTTGGTTTTTTTTCCTTTCTCAAGATTGTTTTAGCTATTTGGGGTCCCTTGAGATTCTCTATATAAATTTAAGGATGAATTTTTGTATTTCTGCAAGAAGTATCATTGGGGTTTTGAAAGAGATTACATTAACTCTGTAGATCACTCTGGGTAATATTAATACTTTGAAAATATTGTCTTCTAATCCATGAACACAAAACATCTTTTCATTTATGTGTTCTTTAATTTCTTTTACTGATGTTTCATGCTTTTCTGTGTGTAAATCTTTCACCTCATTTGTTGATTTCTAAGTATTTTATCCTTTCTGATGCTACTGTAAATAAAGTTATTTTCTTAATTTCCTTTTCAGATTATTCATTGCTGGTGCATTAAAGCAACTAGTATTTGTATATTGACTTTGTATCCCGCTTTATCTCTTGCTTTTAAAAACAACTGTATGTTGTTTTTCCCACAAAAACAATATTTATATCTACCCTGAATAGCATTTCATGGTGTGGATATTCTAGCCTGTTTTGGTACCTGAGCAGAAAATAGTTTTAAAGTAGTACCCAGATAATTACCTCTATCTTGCCCCTTTGCCCACAAAGCCTTTTATTTTTTATTTATTTTTCCCAAATATATTTTATTGATTATGTTATTACAGTTGTCTCATTGCCCCCTTTCATTCCCCACCACCCTGCACATCCTCTCCCTCCCACATTCCCCGCCTTTAGTTCATGTCCATGTACCTTAAGTTCTTTAGCTTTTACACTTCCCATACTATTCTTGCCCTCTCCCTGTTTTCTGCCTACTATCTATGCTACTTATTTTCCGTACTTTTTCCCCTCTCTCCTCCTCCCACTCCCCTGTTGCTAACCCTCCATGTGATCTCCATTTCTGTAGTTCTGTTCCTGTTCTAGTTGTTTCCTTAGTTTGTTTGTATTTTAGGTGTGATAATTGTGAGTTTGCTGTCATTTTAGTATACATGTTTTTTATCTTCTTTTTCTTAGATAAATCCCTTTAACATTTCATAAAATAAGGGCTTGGTGATGACGAACTCCTTCAATTTTACTTTATCTGAGAAGCACTTTATCTGCTCTTCCATTCTAAATGAAAGCTTTGCTGAATAGAGCAATCTTGGATGTAGGTCTGTGGATTTCATAACTTGGAATACTTCTGTCCAGCCCCTTCTTGCCTATATGGTGTCTTTTGAGAAATCAGCTGACAGTCTTATGGGCATTCCTTTGTAGGTTACTGTCTCCTTTTCTCTTGCTGCTTCTGGGATTCTTTCCTTCATTTGAATCTTGGCTAATGTAATTATCATCTGGCTTAGTGTATTCTCTTTAGGTCCAACTTCTTTGGGACTCTCTGAGCTTCCTGGATTTCCTGGAAGTCTATTGCCTTTGCCAGATTGAGGAAGTTCTCCTTTATTATTTGTTCAAATAAATATTCCACTTGTTGCTGTTCCTCTTCCCCTTCTGGTACCCCTATAATTCGGATGTTGGAACATTTAAAGATGGCCTGGAGGTTCCTAAGTCTCTCCTCATTTTTTAAAAATTCTTGTTTCTTCATTCTTTTCTGTTTGGTTGTTTCTTTCTTCCTTCTGGTCCACTCTATTGATTTGAGTCCCAGTTTCCTTTCCATCACTATTGTTTCCCTGTGCATTTCCCTTCATTTCACTTAGTGTAGCCTTCATTTTTTCATCTAATTTGTGACTAAAATCAACCAGTTCTGTGAGCATCCTGATCACCAGTGTTTTGAACTGTGCATCTGATAGGTTGGCTATCTCTTGGTCACTTAGAAGTATTGGCTCTGGGGCTTTGAGCTGTTCTTCTTCTTGAGCCATAATGTTCTGGTCTGTTTGTGCCTGTTATATATGAGGGGTGGAGCCTTAGGTGTTCACCAGGGCAGGGCAACCCAAGTCTCTGGGTTGTGATGCTGTATGTGGGGGCAGGGTCAGAGAGGGGCAAGGGCATCTGTTCTGCTCTCTCTCAGATTTTGGTCCCCTCTGTTGCTTCCCACAAGCAAATTGGGCCCTTCTGGTGCTGGTTCCCAGGTGTGTGGGCCTGTGCACCCTCCAGGCCCCTCTGGGTCTCCCCAATGAACTCTCTGTGAGCCTGGGAGCCTTTCCCGGCACCTTGACCCCAAAAGTTTTTCCAGTTGGGGCTTTTAGGCTTTAATTCCTGTCACTGGGGCCATAGTTTTTGCGGTCTGCCCCACTGCTCACTCCTTTGCCCGGTTTATCTGAGTGTGAACATGTGACTGTGGTCAGCCAGCCACCCTGTGCCTCCACTGGGTCTGCCCGTTACCACCCCACACCTGGGATCTGCCAATCACTGCCTGCATTGCTGGTCGGTCCAGCCGCTTTTTTCTGCACAACCCCGCTCCGCCAGCCACCGACTCCGCCCCTCTTACCAGTCTGGCTGAATGGTTCATTGCTGTCGGACATCGGTACAGTTCAATTTTCTGTTTTGGTTGCATTTTTGTTACTGAAACTTTGTTGTCTTTAAACTTGGTTGTACGAGGAGGCACAATGTTTCCACCTACGCCTCCATCTTGGCTGGAAGTCCATATAACAGATTTTTTAAATATTTTACTTATTTATATTCAGAAAAAGGTGAAGGGAGGGAGAAAGAAAGGAAGAGAAACATCAATGTGCAATGTAAGAGACACATTGATCAGTTGCCTCTCATATGCCCCCATTTGGGGACCTGGCCTACAACCCAGGAATGTGCCCTGACTGGGAATTGAACTGGCAGCATTTCAGTTCACAGGCCAGCACTCAATCCACTAAGACACACCAGCCAGGGCATAAAACTGATTTTTAAGAAGCTGCTATCCATGCTGTTCTATCCATGCTCTTGTGAAGGGTAGGAGTTCCCTCCTTCTTTCTGCTACTGGAAAATATTATGCTAAGTGAAATAATCCAGGCAGTAAAATACAAATACCATAAGATCTCACTTATAAGTGGAACCTAATCAACAAAACAAACAAGCAAGCAAAAGAGAGCCAGAGATATGGAAATAAAGAACAAACTGACAGTGACCAGAGGGGAGGGGGAAGGGGGATAATGGGGAAAGATGGGGAAGGATTAAGTCAAGGAACCTGTATAAGGGACCCATGGACAATGATAAGCTGGGGATAGGACAAGGAAGAGTAATGGGGGGAAATGGGGACAATTGTAATGTGACAATGATAACATTTTTTTAAAAACACAGCTGCTCCAAAAGAAAAAAGAAAATATGTAATGTATTTTACATTTTTTCCCATCACAATTGCTTTGAGAAAAAGAAAAGGGAGAAAGGAAGGAAGGAAGGAAAGAAAGGAAGGAGAAGAAAGATGAATGTGGAAAAAGTAATGTATTTTACAAGAAAATGTTAGTCTGAAATATTATTTAGGTAGTTTTTGCTGTATGGAGGAGTAGTGGGTAAAGTCATCAGCAGCAGAGAAGAACTCTTCCAGGAGGTTATTCCTCCATCTGAGCTTTGTGAGTAAATAACTGTTCGTGAATCATCGGAGACCCAGGCACTGGCCACAGAGGGTCGCCCTGCTTCTACCACACAGCTGTGACCATGTTGCTAATGTTCTCCAGGTACCATTCACTGTATTATGAAGAATAAAGAGAATAATGGATGAAGGTGCTTTTCCTTCATGTAGGAAACCACAAAGGGCATAGGGATAGATTTGCTTTTGGAACGATACTCTGAGCAGGCAGGGCAAACAAAGGCAATTTGTTTACTTACTTATTTATTAACTTTTATTTTTCTCTTTCTTTCTTTTTTTTTTTTGAGCAGCAGAATCGTGTTTATTGCAGGGGTCTGGGGGAGGGGGAGGGCAGGGCTCAGCATGGAGTATGGCTGCGTGTGAGCGTCAGAGTCAGGGGGTCAGGAAGCCCCCATCCACTGGCACCATGGAGCCCGTGGTCATGCTGCTCCGGTCACTCAGCAGGAAGAGGATGACACCCACCACATTCTCCACCTCAGCAAACCTGCCCAGCGGGATGCGGTCCAGCATGCTCTTGGACTTCTGGGGATCGCTCCAGTTGGCCTTGCCCATGGCTGTCATCACCACGGTGGGGTTCATTGCATTCACACGGATCTTGTGTGGCCCCAGCTCCAGAGCCATCACTTTGGTCAGCATGTCCATGGCGCCCTTGGAGGCACAGTGGTGGTGTGGTTGCGGATCACGCGCTGGCAGGCGGGGCTAGACACGTTCACGATGGACCCTGGGGCTCCCCACGCAATCAGGCTCCTAGCCACAATCTGGGACACCTGTATAACAGCCCTCAGGTTCACATCGAAGGAGATGTCACACGCCTCCTTGGTGACCTCCAGGAAGGGCTGCAGCACCGCCACAGCGGCATTGTTCACCAGCAGGTCCACGGGGCCCACGCCGCCCAGCCCCTGCTCTGTGGCCTCCAAGTCACCCAGGTCCACACACACAGGCTTCACCCTGGGGCACTCTCGGACCAGGCTGTCCGGATTATCTTGGGTCCGGCTCACGGCCACGACCTCCACACCTGCTGCGTGCAGCGCCTGGACCATGCTGCGCACTATGCCTTTGCCCCAGTGACAAGCACCCGGCCAGAAAGCCCCAGCTCCATGGTGGCGCGGCCTGACACTGTGACCTGGTCACCTCACTGCCAGCGGGGTCGGGAGGGCTAACTTTTATTTTTCAATGACAGTTTACATTCAATATTATTTTGTATTAGTTTCAGGTTCAGAGCATAGTAGTTAAACAATCATATACTTTATAAAGTGGCTCTCCTAATATTTCCAGTATCCACCTGGCACTTCAATGGTTATTACAATATTATTGACTATATTCCTTATGCTGTACTTTACATTCCTGTGACTATTTTATGACTACCAATTTGTACTTCTTAATCCCTTTATTCTTTCACCCAGCCCTCCCAAACCCCCTTCCCTCTGGAAAGGTTTTTAGAGAAGCATACAGAACCCTAATATTATAGTACAATAGTGCGTCCCTTATCCATGGGGGACAGGTTCCAACACCCCAGTGTATGCCTGCAACTGAGCCTTATATGTGTTATGTGTATGGCCTCCTTAAGTATTTCTGGGGCAAGGCCTTCATTTGCAAAATGGCAAGATTGTGCCATGGATAGCTTGAGCATATTTTTTTTGATTCAGGCTGCACCTAATCAACTTAGCTAGGAACTTAGAATTTCAAAATGGCCAAACAGACCATTAATAGTGCTTTCATGGTTCACATCCAAGGTGATGGGCCACTGTAACACAAACCTCCATTTCCTCTTCTGTGAAATGGGTACACATCCTCATAGTGGTAGGAAGAAGATGCCACTCTGGTGTTAGTATGAATAGGTCCTTGATAAGAGGTCCCAGGAAGCTGTCCCTGAATAATTCTCCTTTTTGGGTGTGCCCCAGAAACTTCTGCTCCTGCCTTTCTCACTGCAAGGTACTGGATGATTCACCAGGCTCATCTGGGAGCAGCACTGAAGGTTCTGCCTTTCTTCCCAGACATGCAAGATCTCAGGTTTCACTCTCCAAGTCTTGGTGTCCTCAGCCAAAATTCCTGGGTTCTGGCTGCAAACCCTGAGAGAGCAGGGTACTCACCAGCTCCTTCCCATGGGGCGCTGATAGCACATTAGTCACCTAGGAGAGCCCTTGAGCATTTATTTAGTTAATGTAGCAACAGAAATATTCTATGCTGGCAATTTCTTTGGTATTCCAAACTCTGTCATCTCCAGAAAGCCTAAATGAGTAGTTGCCATTTACCCAAAAGTACAGTGCTCGTCAAAGCACAATGCCAGGAACTTGGGCTGCATGCCTGGTTCTGCCACACTCAGACTGCTCTTTATTTCAGAGCCCTCCCAAAATCGTTCAGGCTCAGGTTGTCACTCCCTGGTCATGCCCAGATTCTTGACTGATTTATTAAGTTTTATAGGGAAAGGTTTTACTCTATTACTTGCTTGGCTCCTGTTCAGAGATGATGACAAGAGGTATGTGGAGAAGAAGTGGTGGCTCGAGACTTCTGCCAAGATGGAGGTGTAGGCGGAAGCACTGTGCCTTCTCGCACAACCAAGTTTAAAAACAACAAAGTTTTAGCAACAAAAATACAGCCAAACCACAGAAAATTGAACTACACGGAAGTCTGACAACAATGAATCCTTCAGCCAAACCAGTAAGAGGGGCAGAGCCAGCAGCAGAGCAGGGTGGGGCAGGAAAGATCCACCGGACCAACCCAGGCACTAGACCCTGCACCAGCAGCTGTAGGCAAATCCCAGGTGTGGAGAAGTGGGTGGACCCACTGAGGGCAGATCACAGTCACACATTTGCGAGCAGATAAACCAGTGAAGGAGCGAGCAGTGAGACGGACCTAGCAGGCCCCAGGGCAGGAAGCAGCAGAGGGAACAGCTATTGTCCCTCTCTGACCTCTCCCCAACATACAGCAACACAAACTAGAGACCTGGGTGGCCCCGCCCTGGCGAACAACTAAGGCTCCGCTCCTCATACATAACAGGCGCTAACAGATCAAAACATGGCTCAAGAACAACTCAGAGCCCCAGAGCCCATAAATCTAAGCAATGAAGAAATAGCCAAACTTTCAGATGCACAGTTCAAAACACTGGTGATTGTGATGCTCACAGAACTGGTTGATTTTAGTCACAAATTAGAGGAACATATGAAGGCTAAACTAATTGAAATGAAGGGAAATACACAGGAAACCAATACTAATGGAAAGGAAACTGGGACACAAAGTAAGGGAGTGGACCAGAAGGAAGGAAAAAATGACCAAACAGAAAAGGATGAAGAAACAAAAATTCAAAAAAATGAGGAGAGGCTTAGGAACCTTCAGGACATCTTTTAATGTCCCAACATCTGAATTATAGGGGTACCAGAAGGGGAAGAGGAACAGCCACAAGTGGAAAACTTATTTGAACAAATAATAAAGGAGAACTTCCCCAATCTGGCAAAGGAAATAGACTTCCAGGAAATCCAGGAAGCTCAGAGAGTCCCAAAGAAGTTGGACCCAAAAAGAAACACACCAAGGCACATCATCATTACATTAGCCAAGATTAAAATGAAGGAGAGAATCCTAGAAGCAGCAACACATAAGGGGACAGTCACCTACAAAGGAGTTCCAATGAGAATGTCAGTGGATTTCTCAAAAGAGACCTTACAGTCAAGAAGGGGCTGGAAAGAGGTATTCCAAGTCATGAAATCCAAAGACCCAAATCCAAGATTGCTCTATACAGCAAAGCTTTCATTTAGAATGGAAGGACAGATAAAGTGCTTCTCAAATAAGATCAAATTCAAGGAGTTCATCATCACCAAGCCCTTATTATATGAAATGTTAAAGGGACTTACCTAAGAAAAAGAAGATAAAAAAGATGAGCAGTGAAAGGACAGCAAACTCACAGTTATTAACAACCACACCTAAAACAAAAGCAAACTAAGAGGACAGCTAGATCGGGAGCAGAACCATAGAAATGAAGATCACATGGAGGGTTAGCAACAGGGGAGTGGGAGAAGGAGAAGGGGGGAGAAGGTACATAAGTAGCATAGATGGTAGGTAGAAAATAGATGGGGAGAGGGCAAGAATAGTATGGAAATATAGAATCTAAAGAACTTGAGACACATGGTCATAAACTAAAGGGGGGAATGGTGGGGGAGGGGGTGTGCAGGGTGGAGGGGAATGAAGGGGGGAAACAGAACAACTGTAATGGCATGATTAATAAAATATATTTTAAAAAAAAGAAGTGGTGGCTCAAAGTGGAGGCTCCAGTCACATGTGGTCCCCAGAGCTGCTCCTGCAGTATTCCAGAAGCCTGACCAGAGGACTTGGGGCATATGAGACTGATTGGGGGTGAATCATTTACCTAAACATTTGGACACATGGACAAGTTGAGGGCAATGCTGAACATTCCCACAGGTCAGGAAACAGGGAGTATTGGTGAGTGTGGTGAGCGGGAGAATGCTTGCCTCTCCAGCTGTTGCATTGTGTGAATAAGTGTCCAGCTCTGCCAGGTCTTCTGATTTGTCAAAAGAGACCAGGAATTTTGAGTTGTGCAACTTCCAGATTTTTCATGTTGGTAACTATTTTTAGAAAAACATTGTATACGGGTATGAAAAGATGCTTAACATCACTAATCATTAGAGAAATGCAAATTGAGTTACAATGGAATACCATCTCATACCCATTAGGATAATTGTTATTTTGTAAAAAGTGTTGGTGACAATGTGGACAAATTGGGGCACTTATGCATTATTGATGGGACACCCAAATAGTACAACTGCTGTGGAAAACAGTGTGGTTATTTATCAAAAAATTGAAAATAGAATTACCTATGACTCAGCAATTCCATTTTGGGGTATATATTCAAAAGAATGGAAAATGGTTTCAGAGTTATTTGCACATACAACTTTATAACATCATTATCTACAATAGCTAAAACATGGGAGCAACCCAGGTGTCCAGTGGTGGGTGAATCGGTAAACAAAGTGTGGCATACACATACAATGAAATATTATTCAGCCTTAATAGGAAGGATTATTTTAGCACATGCGACAACATGGACAACCATGAGGACATTATGCTATGAAAAACAAGCCAGTCATAGAAAGACAAGTACTATATGATTCTGCTTATTTGAGGTACTTAGCATTGTCTAATGTGTAGAAATTCTACAGAAAGTATAGTGGTTGCCAGGCACTAGTAGAGGGGAGAGTGGGGAGTGAGTGTTAAAGGGGAAAGAATTTCAGTTTAACAAGGTGAAGAATTCTGTGAGATGGATGGTCATGATGATTGCACAACAACATAAATGTACTTAATACCATTGAACTATACACTTAAAGCAGTTAAGATGTAAATTTTCTATTATGGGTATTCTACAACAGTATAAAAATTGGAAAATATTTAAATACAGTGCAGGCCCAACAAAACGTGTTAGGGCTCAGCAGATCCCCAGGCTGCTGGTGTGTCCTCCTTGCTGTACATGATCCTCCACATCAGCCTGCTCACTAGAATCACTTCCCGGCGGAGCCTAGCTCTTCACAGTCTCAGTGGTTGTGCACACCTGGGTTTGAATCTGGCTCTGCTTCTTACCAGTCATGAGATATTGGGTACTTCTGTGGGTAGGTTGGGGATTATAAAAGCTTTGTGTGTGTGTGCGTGTGCGTGTGTTAGTTTCTTACCTGAAAGTTTTTGGAGGTAGTGATCCCAAATACCTCAGGCCAGAAGCCCTAGATTCACTGGTCCAGGTATGACATTTATTGCTGTTTGGAATACCCTCTATAGGATATAAAGGTTAGCTCAGATCCTCGCCATAGGAACTGGTTACCAATACACTGTTTTGAAATGGTGTTTTGGGATTAAAAATTCTCTTTGAACCTGTACTTAACAGTTAAAGAGGAGGACAGCACAATCTCCAAGGCAGTCTGAAGGAAGACAGTTCAATGGGGCCAAATGAAACATTGTGAAAAAGAGGAGGGACAGGATATATTAGCAGAACAATTTTTAAATAATTTCCCTTCACAGTTTTCTACTACAGTTTAACATTTTTTGTCATTGCTTGTTTTCTCTGAGGGTTGCTTTATCTGACAGTGTAAAATTTAGTAAAAGCAAATTGGAACTTCTTTGTAAAAGCAAATTTTTGAGTTATATTCTTAAAATGTCTATCTTTTCTTGGACAGGCACTGAGGACTCGAAAACAAGTAAGTTCTTCAGGGTCCCACTCCTCAAGATTATAGTACAGAGGAAAGACAGAAAATGTAATGTAATTTTTTAGCAAGAGGTTGCAATGAGGGCTATTTAGGATGGATAAGTGACCTAGCTGGAGGAGAGAGGTCAGGAGAAGTGTCTGCTGGTGAGGCTGTCTGAGCTGACAAATAAAGGGCGACCAGTAGTTAGCCTGGAGAGTCATTAGGAATGAGAAGATGGAAAAGTATAGGGGGCAGAAGCCCTCATGCCTGTGAATATAAGGCCCAATGTTAGGTGCTGCTTTTGATACCTGGTAAAACTGGGAAAGACTCAAATGCCCTAACCACAAGTTCCCTTCCACATCCTGCTCCTAGGGAAAAGGTCCCCTTGCAAAACAACCCTTCTTGTCAAGGGGACCAATCACAGTTCCTACTTATCTCTCAGAAACGCGTTTCAGTTTCCAGTCAGCCCCTAGAATTGTTCAAAGAAGCCAATCACTGGCTCCTCCATAAACCAGAGGTCACCCCATTCTTTTGATACTATAAAATCAACCTCCTCGGGAAACATGTTTGCTCTGTTTCCAAGTGCAGCCTTTGTGTAGCCCTGCATAGTGTTGGTGTCCTCCTCACTGGGCAGTGAGTATATGTGACCAGTTAACTGCTATCAGTCTCATCTGTCCAGGGCCATGTATATACTTGGCTGCTCATAACCAGAGGACACTATCCCTTCCTCAGCATCAGGATGACAGGAAGTGATGAAAACAATACCCATAGGGACCCATAGGGTGCATGGAGAGCCGTAAATCAACTTTGCTAGGGGATTTGGTGAGGCCAGAGCAATGGGATGGCTGCTAAGGAAGTGGGCTGAGACCAGGTCATAAAAGTCCTAGTGACTTAACTGAGCAGTGGGGATAATAGTAGCAGGAGCCTCTGGAGGGTGTTAAGCAGGGATAAGAACTGACCATATCTGAGTTTTAAATGCTGTATTTTGCTGTGTATAATTCCCTCCCATGTATACTGCACACCCACACTTTGGGCCCAAACTTTCAGGAAAAAAACTTTCATTTTAACTTTTAATTCAATTTTTTATTTATATATAAAACTGATTATCATATTCCAGGGTATTATTTTGCACACAGATATCATTATTGCTTTCTAGCGTTACATTTTTAACACACAAGCATAAGTAAAAGAAATAAAAGCATTTATATAGATACAAAATTTGTACTACCCATGTATAATGCTCATCCTTATTTTTCCCTCAAACATTTGAGCAAAAAAGTGCACATTATACATAGCAAAATATGGTAGTTGATTCTTGCCAATCAATGTGTGGGCTGAGTTTGAAGGGGATGAGAGTTTAGGCAGTTAAGCCTGATTAGAGAGCTACTGCAGATGTCCAGGTAAGAGCCAATGAGCATCGCAGAGAACCAGGTGTGTGGGATGGAGAAGAAAGGGGCTTAGGAAGTATTTATGATGTAGAAAATATAATCAGTGTGACTCCATTTAATCAAAAGGCAGCAACTATGTATGGAACCCATTAGTGAAAAAAAAAAAAAATGAATGTTAAGCAAGTTTTTGATGGGTCACTGGAGGTCTGCAGGATAAAGTTGTTCAGGGCAAGTACTCCCTAATGGCAACCAGCCTGAAGATGAGTAAGGGCTGTGGGGCCCACCTAGTGCTCCACTCAAAAAGCATAATAGGAGGGTTTATAGGAGGTAACAAAGCGATCTGAGACAAAGATATGCCTCTACCCCAGGCAGGTAAAAGCTTTGATTTGTAAACATGGAAGGTGACTGTGATCACATGCGAATTGCTGATTCAGGCTGGGGGCACAGAATTTTAAAAGGGCAAAATGCCATTTCCTGCTGTTTTCTCACATAAGATAAGAGTTTGCTTTTTTGGAAAAAAGAAACTCATTTCTTCCCTTTGGGCAAGATTAATCTTCAAACATGTTAACTCAAGTATGAATCGACCAATGGATTTAAATTTAGGATTTTCTTTTATCAAGGCTAGGGAGTGTTACCACTCCCATTGGGACTGTGATTTTCAAGAGAAAATTTAGAAAGATGAGAAACCCAGTGAATGAAACACTGAAGACCTTTGTGTGAGTGGTTCTCAACCCTGCCTTTAGAAGTACCTGGGAAAATTCTTAACATAGTTGAACCCAGCTCCATCCCTAGAAGCTGGGATACAGTTAGAGGGGCTGGGCCCAGAATCTGCATTTGTTATTATCCTCAGAAGAGATATAGGCAAAGTGCCTGAAAGGTTGTTAGCTCAGGCACTGGGGGAAGAAATAAAACATTGTGAGACCAGCAAGGAACATTATACATTAAAAAACTTTTGAAATCACTAACTTTCACTACCTCATTTTGTTCATATATTATACTAAATGGATGCTGAAAAGTCTTGCTCATGTTCTTAGACCAAGCATTTAAGGTTTACATACAGGAAAACTTTAAGTTGAAAAAAAAAAACATTCAAGAAGATTCCATTATATTGATTCAAACCTGAGCACATTATCAAGCACTTTGGAGGGGACTCATCAGTGCATTGCATGGATTCGAAAAATCACCAAATAATTAAACAAATTAGATGCAGTGCCTGGAAGCTCTGACAATTAGGTTGATATATTAAATTCTGATGATAATTTTTTTACCAAAAAGTAAACCACAAGTAAAGGTTTACTATTCCAAAATAAATAATAAATAAAAGTTTACATGGACTCAGAGAATTTTTTTCCTAGTAAGTCCCCCAAAAGGTATGGCAGAGTCTAGAAAAACCTGCTTTTCATGTACTGTTGGGTTCACATGTCAATTCTCCCCGTGGCTTCTAGCAATTTTTTTCTTTTTTTTTCTTATGGGAATATTTTAGTCTCTTTTTAAAATATATTTTATTGATTATGCCATTACAATTGTCCCATTTCCCCCTCTTCATTCCCCTCCCCCCTGCACGCCCCCTCCCCCCTTCCCCCTCTTTAGTTCATGTCCATGTGTCACAAGTTCTCTAGCTTCTACATTTCCCAAACTATTCTTGCCCTCCCCCCTATCTATTTTCTATCTACCATCTATGCTAATTATTCTCTGTAACTTCTCTCTGCTTCTCCTCCTCCCACTCTTCTGTTGCTAACCCTCTATGTGATCTCCATTTCTATGGTTCTACTCTCGATCTAGCTGTTCTCTTGGTTTGCTTTTGTTTTAGGTGTGGTTCTTAATAACTATGAGTTTGCTGTCCTTTCACTGTTCATCTTTTTTTATCTTCTTTTTCTTAGATAAGTCCCTTTAATGTTTCATACAATAAGGACTTGATGATGATGAACTCCTTGATCTTGATCTTATCTGAGAAGCACTTTATTTGTCCCTCCATTCTAAACGAAAGCTTTGCTGTATAGAGCAATCTTGGATGTGGGTCTTTGGATTTCATGACTTGGAATACTTCTTTCCAGCCCCTTCTTGCCTGCAAGGTGTCTTTTGAGAAATCAGCTGATAGCCTTATGGGAACTCCTTTGTAAGTAACTATCTCCTTTTTTCTTGCTGCTTCTAGGATTCTCTCCTTATCTTTCATCTTGGGTAATGTAATTATGATGTGCCTTGGTGTGTGCTTCCTTGGGTCCAACCTTTTTGGGACTCTCCGAACTTCCTGGACTTCCTGGAAGTCTATTTCCCTTGCCAGATTGGGGAAGTTCTCCATCATTATATCTTCAAATAAGTTTTCAATTTCTTGATCTTCCTCTTCTCCTTCTGGCACCCCTATGGTTCATATGTTGGAATGCTTAAAGCTATCCTAGAGTTTCCTCAGCCTCTGCTCACTTTTTTAAATTTGTTTTTAAAAATATTTTATTTATTTATCTTTAGAGGGGAAGGGAAGGAGAGAGGGAGAGAAATATTAAAGTATGGTTGCCTCTGCTGTGTCCCCTGCTGGGAACTGGCCTGCAACCCAGGCATGTGCCCTGACTGGGAACTGAATAGCAATCCTTTGGTTCTCAGGCCCGCACTTAATCCACTGAGCTACACCAGCCAGGTTGCTCATTTTTTTGGAACTCTTGTTTCTTCATTCTGTTCTGCTCTGATGTTTATTTTTTTCTTTTGTTGCAAATTGTTGTTTTGAGTCCTGTTTTCCTTCCTGTCACTGTTGATTCCCTGAATATTTTGCTTTATTTCATTTTGTGTGTCTTTCATTTTTCCACCAAGCTCAATCAGTTCTGTGAACATTTTGATGACCAGGGCTTTAAATTCTCCATCAGATAAGTTGGTTATACCCTCATCACTTAGCTGTCTTTCTGAGGTTTTGCACTGTTCTTTCATTTTGGCCCTATTTCTTTTTTTGGGGTCCTTGTAAATTGTAAAGGGGTGGGGCCTTGGGTATTCACCCAGGCTGGGTAAACCTCCTTGCTTCACTGGGGCAATGACTGTGGGGGAAGGACCAGAGAGGAAACAATGCAGCTTGCCTACCCATCTCTAGCCCACTTTACAACGAACTCTTGTGTGAGACTGGGAGTTTCTCCCACTGCAGTAACTGTCATAGTCCACAGCTACCTCTGAGCCTCAGTTTCCTGTTCAGCCAGCCCTGCCTGCAAGTTCCATAGTCACACCGTGATTTCTCTCCGTCCACTGCCTTACTGGTCTGGTTGTTCTGTTTGACCATTTCTTTAATTCTGTGGTTGTCGGAGTTCCCTGAAGTTTGATTTTCTGGCACTTCTGGTTGTTTATTGATTTTGTATTGGTTGTAATCCTCCTTTTGGTTTTGTGAGGGAGTGAAGGGTTTCTACCTACATCTTCATCTTGGCCAGAACTTCACACTGATGTTCCTCACCCTCTTTTTCTCACTCCCTTCCTATTTGTCTATAAATAAATAAAATTTTAAAAATTACTTGCCTATATATGTGTGGTTTTGTTTTCTGGGCTTTCAGTTCTGTTCCACTGGTCAGTGTGCCTGTTTTTCTGACATTTCCATGATGTTTTGATTATTGTAGCTTTGTAGTATAATTTATTTTAAATATATATTTTATTGATTATGCCATTACTGTTATCCCATTTTTCCCCTATATTACCCCTCTGTTCTGCACCATGTCTCTCTCCAGCATTCCTCCCACACTTAGTTCATGTCCGTGGGCTGCACATATAACTTCTTTGGCTTCTACATTTCCTATACTATTCTTAACTTCCCCCTATCTATTTTATGCCTACTAATTATGCTTCTTATTCCCTTTATCTTCCCCCCAATTTTCCCCTTCCTCTCCCCACTGTTAACCTTCCACATGATCTCCATTTTTTGTGATTGTGTTCCTGTTCTGTTTGCTTAGTTATAGTTTTTGTTTTTTAGGTTCAGTTGTTGATGGTTGTGAGTTTGCTGTCATTTTACTGTTCATAGTTTTTGATCTTCTTCAATTTCTTAGATATGTTCCTTCAACATTTTATATAATAAGCACTTGGTGACGATGAACTCCTTTAACTTGACCTTATCTGGGAAGCATTTTATCTGCCCTTCAATTCTAAATGATAGCTTTGTTGGATAGAGTAATCTTGGGTGAAGGTCCTTGCCTTTCATAACCTGGAATATTTCTTTCCAGCCCCTTCTTGCCTGCAAGGTTTCTTTTGAGAAATCAGCTGATAGTCTAATGGGAACTCCTTTGTAAGTAACTGTCTCCTTTTCTCTTGCTGCTTTTAAGATTCTCTCTTTATGTTTAATCTTAGGTAACTTAATTATGATGTGTCTTGGTGTGTTCCACCTTGGATCTAATTTCTTTGGGACTCTTTGGGCTTCCTGGAAGTTTATTTCCTTCACCAAATTGGGAAAGTTTTCATTCATTATTCATTCGGGTTCAAATAAGTTTTCAATTTCTTGGTCTTCCTCTTTTTCTTCTGGCACCCCTATGATTCATACGTTGGAACGCTTAAAGTTATTCCAGAGTTTCCTCAGCCTCTGCTCACGTTTTTGAATTCTTGTTTCATTCTGTTCTGGTTGGATGTTTATTTCTTCCTTTTGTCCCAAATCATTGCTTTGAGTCCTGGTTTCTTTCCCTTCACTGTTGGTTCCTTGTACATTTTCCTTCATTTCATTTTGCATAGCCTTTGTTTCTTCCTCTATTTTGTGAACATACTTATTTCTGTGAACATCCTGATAAGCAATATTATGAACTCTGCATCTGATAGGTTGTCTATCTCCTCATCACTTAGTTCTTTTTCTGGAGCTTTGATCTGCTCTTTCATTTGGGCCATATTTCTTCATCTCAGCACACCTGTTACATTGTAAGGAACTGAGCCTTAGGTATTTGCCAGGATAGAGCAACCTATTTCGCTGTTGTGGAGTTGTATGTAGAGGAGGAATCTATGGGTGAACTCCATCAAGCAGAGCTCTCCTGGCCACTGAGGATGAGAATAAATCTACCAAGACATGGTCTGCTTGGGGAGAAAAGTCTGGCCAATCTCTTAGAGGAGAAAGGCCTCCAGCCTCTTTCTGAATGGGCTTTTACTGAGTTCAGTTTGTACAGATATACACAGCATGCATGTAAATTTCATCAATCAATGTCAGACAGTAATGATCAAACAAAGGAAGCAAGGTTAACAGATAACATTCATAGGATCATGGGGGTCTTTTTGAGTCAGGGTCTGGTAGACAGGGTGACATCAATAGGCCATTAAACCTGGTGAAACAAACTTACTTTGTGCTTGGACCCTAAACAGCGTGAATAGCTTGAGGACATTCTTAGCAAAGTAAGGTTCAAAAGACTTAATGCATTCTTTCTCAGGTCTGATTGCTCCTGGAAATTGATGTCCCTGCACAGGGCTGCATCCCACTTTGGCATTGTTTAAGGCCTGAATCAGGTGGGGGATGCAAGGTAGCCAAGAGATCAGGAGACTTTTTACAGATAGAATGAAGACTCAGGCTATGACAAAGCCAAGGGGTAAGGGTCTTTTGTTCCTCCTCCATAATCCCTTAAATCCTTCCCGGATGGCCCTTCACAACTGTGCCTGTATTAGGTTCCTTCCTTGAAAAAATCTTACTTGTCATTGACTATCCAGCCATCCTCCAGGGTCCAAGCAGGGTAAAGTAAAGAGGGCAGAAGCTGCGCCCCTGCTGGGAGGATAAGTTTTGTATCCTTAGTGGCTTATGGTCCCAAGGTCCCCTAGCCATGGGGCCTTTTTACTTGTTGGCCAGATTACAGCTCCTGAAACCAGACAGGATGGTTTCCAACAAGGATCAGAGAGAACAATGCTGCATGCATGCTTGCTCAGCATTCACCCCACTTTCCATCACTTCCCTTGCTTCCCACAAGTGAATCAGGCTCTTTTGGTGCTGATTTCTGGGTGGGTGAATTTGTGTACATTCATAGACCCTGTAGGTCTCTCCCATGGGACTCTCCTGTGGGACTGAGAGTTTCTCCTACTGTTGCAACCTCCACAGGTTTTTTCACTCAGAGATTTTGAGGCTTTAGTTTCCCATGCTGGAACTTTGGGTTGCGCAGTTTCTCTCTCTCCCCAGGTGTTCCTCTCAGCTTATCTGCATGCAAATATGAGACTGCCGGTCTGCCAGCCTGCCCACTTCTGTCCCAGGGTCCTCTCTGCCTCAGCTTCCCATTCCTGCCCCTCCTACCATGGATGAATATTTGTTCTTTAACTCCTTGGTTGTCAAACTTCCATACAGTTTGACTTTCTTGCAGTTCTGGTTGTTTTTTGTTTTTAAATTGGTTGTTAACCTTTTGGTTGTGTGGAGAAGCAAAGTATATCTATGTATATCTCCATCTGGCCAGACTTCACTTTGTAGTATAATTTAAAGTCAAGTAGTATGATACCTCTGGATTCATTCTTCTTTCTCAGGATTGATTTGGCTATTTTGGGCCTTTGGGGGTTCCCTACAAATCTGATGACTTCTTTCTACTTCTTCCAAAAGGGACATTGGGATTTTGAGGGGGTGCTTTAAATCTGCATATTGCTTTGGTTAATATGGCCATTTAATTTAATTGCTTCTTCCAGTCCATGAACATGGACTATCTTTCCATTTTATTGTGACTTTTTCAGTCTTTTTTAATAGTGCTATGTAGTTTTCAGTATATAGGTCCTTCACATCCTTTGTTAAGTTTATTCCTAGGTATTTTATTCTTTTTGGTTGCAGTTGCAAAAGGAATTTTTTTGTTTGTTTTCTTTTTTTTTCTGAAGTTTCATTGTCAGCATATAGGAAAGCAGTGAATTTTTGTACATGGAAATTGTATTCTGCAATTTTACTGTGCTTATTGTTTCTAATAGTTTTTGGTGGAGTCTTCAGGGTTTTCTATTTACAGAGTTGTGCCATCTGCAAAAAGTGATACATTTACTTCTTTCTTCCAAATTTAGGTGCTTTTTGTTTCTTTTCCTTGCCTGATTGCTCTAGCTAGGACTTGCAGAACTATGCTGAGTAACAGTGGTGAGAATGGGTATCTTTGTTATGTTCCTGATTTTAGAGGAAAAGCTTTAACTATGATATTGGCTGAGGGTTTGTCATATATGGCCTTTATTATGTTGAGGTACTTTCTACACACATTTTATTGAAAGTTTGATCATAAATCGATGTTATATCTCATCAAATACTTTTTTCTGCATCTGTTCATAAGATCATATAATTTTTCCTTTGTTTTGTTAATGTGGTGTATTGCATTGATTGATATTTTTATGTTGAACCATCCTTGTGCCTCTGGACTAAACCCCACTTGATCATGATGTATTCATGTATTGTTGTATTATATTTGCTAGTATTTTGTTTAGAATTTGTTCATCCATATTCATCACCAGAGATAATGGTTTGTAGTTTTCTTTTCTGGTGTTATCATTGTGAGGTTTTGGTATCAGGTTTATGTTGCCTCATAAAATGTGTAAGAAGTATTGCATCTTCTTCAGTGTTTTTGAACCATTTGATAAGGATAGGTATCAAATCTTCTTTGAATGTTTGGTAAAATTCACTGGCCAGAGAATATGCTTAGTATAATTTCAATCTTCTTGAATTTATTGAGGCCAGTTTTGTTACCCAACATGTGGTCTATCCTTCAGAATGTTCTATGTATAATCTGGAGAAGAATGTATAATCTGATGTTCTGGGATGGAAGGATGGAAGGCTCTGTAGATGTCAGTTATTTCCACTTGTCTAATGTATCATTTAAGGTAGATATTTCTTTTTTGATTTTCTGTTTGGATGGGCTGTGTAGAGCTGTCAATGAAGTATTAAGGTCATCAACTATGGTTGAGTTTTGGTCTGTTTCTCTTTAATTCTGTTAGTAGTTGCTTTATATATTTTGGTGCTCCCTGATTGGGTGTGTATATATATGTCAAGAAGACACATAATTGTATGTCTTCTTGATGTAGTGTTCCTTTTACCATTATAGAATGTCTGTCTTTGTCTCTTGTTACCTTTGCTAATTTGAAATCTATTTTGTCAGATATAAGTATGTCTGCACCTGATTTTCTGTAGATGTTATTTTCTTGGAAATTCACTTTGAATATGCCTTCATCTTTGCAGCTTAAATGTGTCTCATGAAGGTAGCATATGTTTGGGGTTTTTTTCTTGATTCAATCTGCTCCTCTGTGCCTTTTTACTGGTGAATTCAGTTCATTTACATTTAGGATAATTACTGATGTATGTGGCTTTTTAAATAGCCATATTATCTTTCGCTTTATGGTAGCTATGTGCTTCCATTGGTTAATTTCCTTTGTGTTTCTTTCTGTTGTTTTGTTCAGTGGTATTCCATACTTCTTTCCTCTGCTTCCACTTTTTCTGTGCTAAGTGTCTGAGTTTTGGGTTTGTGTGTGTGTGTGTGTGTGTGTGTGTGTGCGTGGTTACCATTGTATCCATATAATGAAAAAAAGTTTCATAGGTAGTCTTTTTTCTTTTGAATGCCTCTGTCCTCCATCATCCTTTGTCAGTTCAGACTTTCTCCTTCCCATTTTATGCTTTGCTTTTCACAAATTATTCCGATTTATGTAAGTTAGTTGGTGATTTTATTCAAAGATTTGTTACCTTATTTTCTTTGTTTCAGGTAGAATAATCACCTTGAGTATATCCTGCGATGAAGGTCTTGTAGTGATAAAATCCCTCAGCTTCTGTATGTCCAGAAAAGTCTTTATTTCTTTTTCCTATTTAAAGGATTACTTTGCTGAATATATTCTTCTCGGATGGTAATTTATCTTTCTGTATCTTGAATATTTGTTTCCACTCTCTTCTGGTTTGTAGAGTTTCTGCTGAGAAGTCTAATGATAACCTAATAGGCTTTTCTTTATAGGTTTCTTTCCCTCCTCCCTGGCTGCTTTGAGATTCCTTTCTTAATCATTAATTTTTTATAGTTTTAATACAATATGTCTTGGAGAGGGCTTCTTTGAATTAGGGTAAGTAGGTGTTCTGTTTGTTTCTTGGACCTGAGGATCTATATTTTTCCATAGGTTTGGGAAGCTCTCATCAATTATTTGTTTGAATAGACTCTCCACTCTGTTTTCCCTCTCTTCTTCTTCTGGTATACCTGTTATTCTTACATTACTCTTTCTGAAGGAGTTAGATGGTTCTTGTAGAGTTATTTCATTTTTTTAATGCTCAAGTCTCCCTCTTCTTCCCTCTGCATTATTTCTAGATTTGTATCTTCAATATCACAAATCCTTTCCTCCACTTGGTTTGCTTTATTTCCTATGCTTGCTAGTTCATCCATCATCTCTTTAACTGAAGTCTTCATCTCCAGGATTTCTGTTTGGTTTCTTTTTAACATTTCAGACTCTTTGATGAAGTACTTGTTTTGTTTGTTAAGTTGTTTTCTGAGCTCACTAAATTAACTTTCTATATTTTCTTGCATCTCATTGAATATTTTCAGGACTGCAATTTTGAATTATCTGTAATTTATGCCACATATTTCCATGTCTTTACATTTGTTTTGTGGAGATTTCTCGTTTTCTTTCTGAGCTGCCTCACTACCTTAGCTATTCATGGTATTTGATGAATTCCTTCTCTGGCTAGTCATCAATGTGTGTATGTCAGTGCTTTAGCAGATTAACACAAAGAGGTGTATTTTTTTTCCAGTAGATTGTGCTAAATCACAAGGATTTTTTTGGTTTGTTAGCTCTATGAGATCCCAGCACTCTCTCCTGCAGCCTCTGCAGTCAGTGTAACTATGTGATGCATCGGGGTGGGCTGGGGGATCCCTCCAGGTTCTTTGTTGTTTTGCTCTCCCAGTGATGTGGCCTTCCTCTGTCCTGTCCCTGGGGCTGGTCACAAAGTGTATGTACCCTTTGCTCAGGGATAAATGTGATTCTACAAGATCTGTTTTCCAGCTCATAGTTAAAGTGCTTCCCAACAGACACCATGGGCAAAGGAAGGTGATCTGTGTGGGAGGTGAAGGGGAGGCAGTCAGGCTTTATTTCAGTGTCTGAATTGCCAATTGCCTGACAACTGAGACCTTTCTCTCATGCTGTGTTCTTGCCTAGGACTCTCAGTTCAGCTGCAGCTAGTGTTGCTCACTCCTGCAGAAGTGCCCACTGAGTCTCTGTTGCTCCTGGCTGAAGGTGGTGTTTACAACAACCAGATTCCTCCCTTTTCCCAGCTAAGCCCTGCAGTGAGCTCTCAGCTGCTAGGCTGCATCCCTGGATCATGTCAGCCCCACTCCCCTTTTGCCATTTTGTTCCCTTGCCCACCTTTAAATGTTTTAATGCACAGATTACTAAGCATATTTGTGTGTTGAGCAGGGAAACTTGTTGAGATATGGTTGTTTGGGTTGTTGAAAATTCATGGGGAGAGACCAAGGGAATTTCTCACTTCATCATTCCTCTGACATCCTACAATTAATTTTCCTATGTAATGTTTCTAGTACAGGACTAAGATTTCAGCCATAATTATATACATTCCATCTCTGTTATTCATAAAGATATTATTCATATCTGTAAATAGTATTCACCAAATGTTAGTGAATATTTTGTCTGGGTGATGGGATTTAGTGTGATTTCTTCATGCAGTTCTATATTGCTTGACTTTCTTTTTTAAGTGAATAATGCAAAAGAGTTCCATAACAATACGGTCAAATATATATATGTATATATATATATGTATATGTATACATATTTAAATTAAGAATGACTCATCATAAATTTACTATGCCCACTTATTACTTATACCTTCACCTTCCTATAATGTGAACCACTTATATTTTTAATATATGATTTAAAATTATTTTTTATTTTTTTATTTTAATTGTTGTTCAAGTACAGTTTTCTGCCTTTTACCCCCCCATCCCAGCCCTCCCACCTCCCTCCAATTTCCACATCCCCCTTGTTATTGTCCATGTGTCTTTTATACTTGTTCCTGCAAACCCTTCCCCTTTTCCCCTGAAATTCCCTCTCCTTTCCCCTCTGGTCACTATCATCCTGTTCTCTCTTCGAGTGTGTTTGGTTATATTTTGCTTGCTTGTTTGTTTTGTTAATTAGGTTCCTTTTAAAGGTGAGATCATATGGTATTTGTCTTTTACCACCTGGCTTATTTCACTTAGCAAAATGCTTTTGAGTTCCATCCATGCTGTTGCAAAGGATAGGAGCTCCTTCTTTCTTTCTGCTGTGTAGTATTCCATTGTGTAAATGTATGATAGTTTTTGGATCCATTCATTTACTGATGGGCACCTAGGTTGCTTCCAACTCTTGGCTATTGTAAATTGTGCTGCTATGAACATTGGGGTTCATAGGTTCTTTTGGATTGGTGTTTCAGGGTTCTTAGGATATAATCCTAGCAGTGGAACTGCTGGGTCAAAAGGCAGATCCATTTTTAGTTTTCTGAGAAAATTCCACACTGTTTTCCATAGTGGTTGTACCAGTCTGCAATCCCAGCAACAGTGCACTAAGGTTCCCTTTTCTCTATAACCTCTCCAACACTTGTTTGTTGCTGTGTTTATGACGACCATTCTGACTGGTGTGAAGTGGTATCTCATTGTGGTTTTAATTTGCATCTCTCTGGTAGCTAGCCATATTGAGCATCTTTGCTAAAAATTATTTTTTAAATCAACTATTATTTTTGAGACCAAGAGCTCCTCAGGAATGATTTTTCTCAATAACTAAAGAGAGGCTTGCCTCTTTTTAGCTTAGACATTTCCTCCATAGGCCTCTTATTTTTAATGTTTTTAACTTACCAAATAATGTACACATTTAGAGGACAATGTGTTTTCTCCCCTTTAAAAGTACAGACTCAGGTACCATGTCTGAGAGGTTATGCTACAGACTAATATTATCAAATGAAATTACATGTTGTGAATCCTGAGAAAGAAGACACCTAGTAAGAAGGGCTACTGGTGGCCCACTGGGCTCAAAACTAAAACACTGGGCCTAGTAACCATTTCTACATAAGGGCCTCTCATACAAATTGCACTTCAGGGAAAAGCCTGCACTGAACTTCCTGCCTTAACTCCCCCTTGTAAAGAAAGGGATTCCTGGAATCATATTTCAACAAATAGGACTAAGGCTTTCCCAGTCCTAACTGGAGCTGGGCAGCTCCAACCAACAAGAGCAGCTCTATTCTGACCAGTCAGGACAGTGTCTTTTGGACCAAACTGCAAGGATTTGGAGTCCTCATTTGCATGAGGACAGACCAACTAGAGATCATGGGCAGGTCTGTATATATGAACCAGTTTTCCTTTGGCTCTGAGAGCATACTTTTCCTTTCCACTGAAGGCTAAAGACTGTGTCCCTGGCTGAGCTGAAACACCAAACGTTGTCTTGTAGGAGCAGAAAGGAGCAGATCAGCATGGCACAGCACAAAGAAGTCTGGCACAGAGCACAGCATGGAAGACCAGTAAGGAGCAGAGCAGAGCAGAGCTATCTATCTGGAAAGGGTCCAAGCCCCAAGGCCACGTGGCCACAGGTGTGTCTGGTCCCAGGGCTGCCTCACAGCCCAGGGTTTGCACAACCATGCTGTATCACAGTTCAGCTGTTTTGAATGGAATAAAGTTTCCTTCTTCACTGCATCCAAAATTGGTAATTCCTGTTGGCATTGAATTGGGGTCAATGACCATTGGTTGACAATGTGTAAACTACTTAAAACAATGACTGAGACAGAAATATTCTGGAAACGTTAGCTATTATAATTATATAACAGACAAAAGCCAAGGAGGGGGAGCTATTTTTGTCAGTTTGTGCTGCCTTGTGGAAACTAAATGTATCATTAAAAATAATAATAAGGGTTCAAAGGCAACTCTGAGCTCCGGGTTGGGGCCAACTGCTCTAAGCCACTGAATCTCCCACTCTGCTCTTACAGGGAATATGATGCTCCTTGATCAAATGTGTTGATGTGTGTACCTTGGTGTGAAGGGTGTGCCTGTGCAATACTCCAACTCTAGTTAACAATATGCATGCTGAAGTGTTAAGGCATGAACCGATATCTGAAACTTTGAACTGTATTTAAAAATTAGATGGATGGAGGGATGACAGAGATGTGTGACAAAAATACAGTATATGTTCACTGTGGTGGGCATCTGGCTATTCACTGTATGATTCTCCCAATTTTTTTTAAAGCTTTTATTTATTTATCTTTAGAGGGGAAGGGAAAGAGAGAGGGAGAGAAACATCAATGTATGGTTGCCTTTCGTGCGTCCCTGCTGGGAACTGGCCTGCAGGGAACTGGCCTGCAGGGAACTGGCCTGCAACCCAGGCATGTGCCCTGACTGGGAATCGAACCACGACTGTCTCGTTTGCAGGCCTGCACTTAATCCACTGAGCTACACCAGCCAGGGCTTGATTCTCCCAATTTTTACATTAAAAATTTTTCCATGGTAAAACTTTGGGAGGAAAAGAATTAAGGTAGATTCAATCATTTATTATCTTTAAATATAATGTTACCCCAGCTTATTCAACTTTCAAGATTCTACTTTGTGATAGGAAATTTACTAAAGTTCTCACCAGAGAAGGATACATAGTAGAAAGCTAGTTTCTTTGTGGTATATTTCTCTACTAGCATGGAGGGATGGTAATTACTTGCAGACACATTCTTCTATCCATTAGTTCGTGCTGAGGGAGGGCAGAGGGTACAATATATTCATTTAATGAGCTCTATGTGTGGTGTGTGGTGGGCACTTAATTAATTGTGGTAAGAGTAGGTTTTGGAGACAGACAATGGTTCAGACTTGGGTCTTGCAACTTCCTGGCTACATGACCTTGGGCAAATTACCCACCAGCAGTGAGCTTCTGTGTTCCCATACATAAAAACGGTGATCACCATTTTGATATTATGAGGGTTCATTGACATGTGGGTAAAGCACAGTAACTGGCTCCTGAAAGAGCTTAAAAAATTGTCACTGTTACTTCAGATGGAATCACACCTGAGTCATTGAGACCTTGCAGAACTACTAGGGACCAAAATTCCAAGAGGAGCATTAGGTAGTCACTTTGTATCTTCATTGAGACCATGGTGTCTTGTCAACCTATTTCCAGGACAGACCTCACTTGCCTGCTTTTTTTTGAAGTTCGCTTTATCCCCACCACCCTGTCATTTACAACATGACTCCTTGAGAGTGACCACTCTGAGCATGGGCCACAACCAGTTGCATCTCCCTTACTGGGGAGCTCAGGTCCTGAAATCACAATCTGCATCTTATGGGATCACCAGCATAATCAACTTTGAGAAGCCCTCGTTTACATAAGACGGGTTTTCTGATGACTCCCATTTACCCATCAATGATAAATCTCACTAGTCTCTACCAGAGCTACCACTAGTCCTTTACTTTTTATCTACTTGTTGTCCCTAATCTCTTCCTTCTGCTCCTCACTGTTACGATGTTATTGTTTTATTTAAATCTGATTATGATGCTCTCAGTCTTGCTTAACTATAAATATGGTAAAAAAAAGTTAACTTATTAAGGGACAATCAACTTTTGTGAAAATATCAATATAGGGGCACATGGATGCAGTATTTAAGTAAAGATTAATATACCAATACAGTCCCTTTTCTCAGCAATTAAGTTTTGTGTTGTTATGGTCTCATAAATTCACAAATATGCAGGATTGAATCTGGACACCTCAGCTATACAAGTAAGAAAGTTCATGGAGACTCAATTTTCCTCAGCAGACTTGCCTCTGCCACTCCTCACCTCATGCTCCATTCTCTCAGTCTTCTCAGCTCTCTGCACCTCTTAATAGCTCCAGTGACATTGTGATCAGGAGTTTGCACATTCATCTCTCACCTTTACCTGAAAGTACTGTATTTTCTCTTTTAAAATTGCATCCTATTTAAATGCCTAGTGCCAACTGGAAAATATGGAAGGAGTGCTGACATCAGAAAGTCATAGCTTTGTAACCATAACAAAACACATCATTGGGTCAACTGTCAAATTAGAATATGGGTGGCAGGTTATGTAAAAGCATTGCATTGGTGTTAAATTCACTGACCCAGGTAACTACTGTGCTAAACACTGACATATCTAAGCATCAGTGGTGTGTGCCACCTACAAATGATTCAAGAAAAAAAGTGTATATATAAAATGAAAAATATAAATATATGTATAAATGGGGAGGAAATGTGGAGAGGCAGAGGGAGGAGAGAGAGAGAGATCAAGAGAGATGAAGAGAAAGCTTGCTCACCTGGGCAAAGAGAACCTGGGGAAAAATGTTAGCAATAGGTAAATCTGGGTAAAGTGTGTACTGTGTTTTTGTTTTTTTAAGATTTTATTTATTTATCTTTACAGGGGAAGGGGAGAGGGAGAGAAGCATCAATGTATGGTTGCCTTTCGTGTGTCCCCTGCTGGGAACTGGCCTGCAGGGAACCAGCCTGCAACCCTGGTATGTGCCCTGACTGGGAATCGAACCATGATTGTCTGGTTCTCAGGTCCGCGCTCAATGCACTGAGCTATACCAGCCAGGGCTAAAGTGTGTATTGTTGTTCCGAGTACTCCTTTTGCAACTTTCTGTAAGTTTTAAATAATTTTGAAATAGAAAAGCTAAAGTTTTAAAAAGGTTTTTTAAAAATGTTCTTTTAAAATTTTTTCAAATTTTCATTGTTCAAGTATAGTTTTCTGCCTTTCTCCCCCATCACTCCCTGTAAAAAAGTATTGTATTTTTTGAACCATAAGATGCACCTAGGTTTTAGAGAAAAATAGGAAAAAATATTTTGAAGCAAAAAATGTGGTAAAAAATTTAATAACATACATAATATTGCACCAATGTAAATGTAAACAGAACTCAACAACAGCATTAGCAACCATCATTACTCCTAAACTGGGAGGGCGGTGTCTTATAGTCTGAAGAATATGGTATATCTTTCCAAATTAAGAAATTCTACTCATTGAACTTCCGCCAAGATGGAGGCATAGGTGGAGACGCCATGCTTTCTCACACAACCAAATTTAGAGACAACAAAATATTAGCAACAGAAAACACAGCCAGAACACAGAAAATTGAACTTTTCGGAAGTCTGATAACGAATTCTTCAGCCTGACCAGTAAGAGGGGCGAAGCCCGTAGCTGGTGGAGTGGGGTTGCACAGGAAAACTCGGTCAGATGGTCTCAGGCGCACGGATCCCAGGTGTGGGGATGCTACGGGCGGACCCAGTGAGTGACCCGGTAAGCGACCCAGTGAGCAACCAGCGACCCAGCGAGGGCGCAGGGTGGCGGGTTGACTGTGGTCGCACATTCCTGCACACATAGACCAGTGAGGGAGCAGGCAGTGAGATGGGACCGAGCAGGCCCCAGTGGCCGGAGGCAGCAGAGGGGGCCGCCATTTCCCCACTCTGACCCCGCCCCCACATACAGCATCACAACCCAGCAACCTGAGCATCCCTGCCCTGGTGAACATCTAAGGCTCTGCACCTCATACCTAATGGGTGTGAACAGACCAAAAACGGCTCAGGAAGATCTCAAAGCCCCAGAGCCCATAACTCTTAAATGACAAAGAAACAGCAAAACTTTCAGATGCACAGTTCAAAACACTGGTGATCAGGATGCTCACAGAACTGGTTGATTTTAGTCACAAATTAGAGGAACATATGAAGGCTAAACTAATTGAAATGAAGGGAATTGCACAGGAAACCAATAGTGATGAAAAGGAAACTGGGACTCAAATCAAGGGAGTGAACCAGAAGGAAGGAAAAAATGACCAAACAGGAAAATATGAAGAAATAAGAATTCAAAAAAATGAGGAGAGGCTTAGGAACCTCCAGGACATCTTTAAACGCTCCAACATCTGAATTATAGGGGTACCAGAAGGGGGAAAGGAACAGCCACGAGTAGAAAACTTATTTGAACAAATAATAAAGGAGAACTCCCCCAATCTGGCAAAGGCAATAGACTTCCAGGAAATCCAGGAAGCTCAGAGAGTCCCAAAGAAGGTGGACCTAAGGAGGAACACACCAAGGCACATCATCATTACATTAGCCAAGATTAAAATGAAGGAGAGAATCCTAGAAGCAGCAACACATAAGGGGACAGTCACCTACAAAGCAGTTCCCATCATACTGTCAGTGGATTTCTCAAAAGAGACCTTACAGGCAAGAAGGGGCTGGAAAGAGGTATTCCAAGTCATGAAATCCAAAGACCTACAACCAAGATTGCTCTATACAGCAAAGCTTTCATTTAGAATGGAAGGGCAGATAAAGTGCTTCTCAGATAAGATCAAATTCAAGGAGTTCATCATCACCAAGCCCTTATTATATGAAATGTTAAAGGGACTTATCTAAGAAAAAGAAGATAAAAAATATGAACAGTGAAAGGACAGCAAACTCACAGATATTAACAACCACACCAAGAACAAAAGCAAACTAAGAGGACAGCTAGATCAGGAGCGAAACATAGAAATGAAGATCTCATGGAGGGTTAGCAACAGGGGAGTGGGAGGAGGAGAAGGGGGGAGAAGGTACAGAAAATAAGTAGCATAGATGGTAGGTAAAAAATAGATAGGGGGAGGGCAAGAATAGTATGGAAATATAGAATCTAAAGAACTTGAGACACATGGTCATATACTAAAGGGGGGGAATGGTGGGGGTGGGGGGTGCGGGGTGGAGGGGAATGAAGGTGGGGAATAGAACTGTAATGGCATAATAAAAAATAAAAATAAAAAAGGACAGGAAACTAATAAAACAATCCCATTTATAACTGCAGCAATAAAAATAAAATACTTAATAAATCTAAAAAATTCTACTCATAGACATATTTTTTCTAAGGAAATCACACACTATCAGGAACAAAAGTGCAATAAAGCTTATAAAAAAGCACCTGGTAAAAGGCTGGAAATTAGAGGGGAATGTGAAAACAGCTGTTGGGAACCACTCTGCTTGGTTTCAGAAGCTGTAATCCCCAGTGGGTAAGGCTGAGTAAAAGACCTTGGGACCATAAGCCACTTAGGGGACAAAGCTTATCTCTGTCTTTGGCAGGGGCTTAGCCTTTTCCCCTGGTACTTCACCCTGCTTGGCCCGCAGCCTGACTGGTTAGCCAATGATGGGTAAGATTCCTCAAGGGTGGACAACCTAGAACAGGCATGGTCACAAAGGGTCCCTAAGGGAAGGACTTGGTGGGCTATACCCAAAAGGGAATGATGGACCCTTGCCCCTGGGCTTTGACATAGCCTGAGTCCTCATTCTCTCTGCAAGAAGTCTCCTAATCTCTTGGCTGCCTTACTTCCCCTGCCTGACTTAAGTCTGAAACAATGCCAGGTGTGGGTGCAGCCCTGTGCGGGAATGAGCAGGTTCCCTGGGGCAATCAGGCCTAAGAAAGAATGCATAAAATCCTCTGAAACCTACTTTGCTAATACCCTCAATTTACACACACACACACACACACACACGCGCACACACTCTTACTCTAATTAATTAATTAATTAATTTTTAAAAAATATTTTTTTTATTTATTTTTCGAGAGGGTAAGGAGAAAGAGTGGGAGGGAAACACCAATGTGTGGTTGCCTCTCATGCATCCCCTGCTGGGAACTGGCCTGCAACCCAGGCATGTGCCCTGACTGGGAATTGAACCTCAATACTCTGGTTCACAGGCCCGCACTCAATCCACTGAGCCATGCCAGCCAGGGCTAATTTATTTTTATTTATTGTATTTTAATTGTTGTTCAAGTACAGTTTTCTGCTTTTTACTCTCATCCCAGCTCAGGGTTTAATCTCAATTTAAATTATAAGAGTCCAAGCATAGAATGAGTTTGTTTCCCCAAAGTTTTATGGCCCTTTAGCTATCTGACCCCGACTAAAAATAAGCCCTTAGAGTTCTCTGAATGTTATCTATTGTTTGATCATTATATGCCCTGTAGTCCCAATGCAAATTAAGCCCAATAAAAGCCCATTGAGGAACAGGCTCCTGGCCCTTCTCTTTTGAGAGATTGGCCACCTTTCCTTCCCAAGCAGATCACGTCTTGGTAGGCTTATTATCATCCATGGTGGCTGGCGGGTGTGTGTGTGTATGCGTGCTGTGGGTGGAACACCTGCCCCCAAAAGCAGCAATAATGAACTGTTAGCTAACAGGTACTGAGCCCTTACTCCATATCAGGTTTATATCCACTTCACAAATTTTATCATTTCACTGTCTGTTTTACTTGAAATTTATTTATGACTGTTTATTTTTGCTATTTTTTTCTAACTTAGGTTGAAAGCTTTATATATTTTCTTATATTTTTGTCCTTTCAGTAATAAAATCATTTAACATAGTGGATTTCTATCATCAGAATCACGGTTTTCATATAAAATATTGTTTTGTTTCTAACATAAAAAACTACTAGGGCTTAAGGAAAAAAAAAGCTGAATTTGTTATATGCTGTACATACCATTGAAAAAACTTCCTGAATTGCTGCTCATTGATAGGAAAATTTCACGTTTTAGAATGTTACAAAGGAAAATAAATGTTTTATTGTGGCTGTTCATCCAGGATTGAAAGTTAGCAGTCTGAATAGAATGGATCCATAGAACTGTTACATGATTAATTAAAAGAGGTTCCCTTTTCAGAGGCCAAGGTAAATTCTTGAGTTGAATCCTAGAAGTTTTTGGCCTGATGAGGTCATTAAAGTCCATGGTTCTTTAACAGATTTAGCTGAGGGGAGACAGAATTCAGTTTTATTATCTTCTAAGTAAGTGTTGCTGTAAATGAAATACTTTCCATCTACTGTCCCTCTTTTTGGTCCTTTCTTTTCTTAAAATGATGGTGTGACCACAAAAATAGCACAATTATCAGGTTTCAGTTCTACAGCTCCACACTGTTTTCAGTATCATTCTCACTGGATTTCTTTGTTGTTGTATTTTTATCAGTCACTTCAATTTCCTTTTGATATAGAATCACCTGTGGTTTCAACTGATAGGCTGGTAGTTCTGTCGAAGTATTTAATATTCTGGTAACAATACACAAGACAGTAGCATCAATTAGGAATAAGGATAAAAATAGCCTAACTAACATTTGTAGAGGATCCTTCAGCCAACCTCCTATTTGGCCAAATCACATCATGTAAAAAAAAATTGACAGTTGTGTTTTTCCTACCTGAGATAATCAATTGGCTTGTTCTTGAACTTCATCATTCATGAGTATTTATCTAAATACAAACAAAAGTAAAAGCCAACAAACAAATGCCAGATTGTTTGATCCATAAATATCTCAAGGCAATTCCTTGTCCAGCATCTTTGCAGCAAATGATTTAAAGCTGTTCTGTTGAGTTTGTATAGTAGACACTGATTTCATGGTTATAATTTCCATCAAAGGGACATGTGTCACATGTATCTTACCCAATGCAAACACTCAAAACCTAGGGAGAAACCTGGATACAAACCAATGGAAACCAGTTATCTCCAATGCCTTCTGGTAAGTCTGTACTTCAACAGTCACACTGATGAGAGATGATTAAGTCATTTGAGATCTCAGCAAGTATAGTCATATTAAACCAAATAATGACATAAAAACATTCCTCAGGGGTAGAATTCTTACTGTCTCCAAAACCAGCATTGTGTGGTGATCGCACCTTGGCATGACTATCTCAAGCCAGGAGGGGTACAACCAGAGTAAATTTGGTATATTCTATAAATGTATTTATCAGATAGCAGGAAGTCAGTATCACAAAATATGCCTAAGATTAGAATTTAAAGGTGTAATTAATTCAACCTGGACATTAAATATTATGTGTTATTAGTTATGTCCTATAATTTAACATCAACACAATTATGTATAACAAGGTTTTATGCAAAAGCTAAAACACTGTATAGCTGAAATATTCATGTTGTATTTTTAAGGAAGAGTAATACAAACTGCATAACTTTAAAACTTTTAATCCATTAAATAAACTTATTTATCTTAAACTGTTATTAAATATCTTATTGTATTTACCTGTGAGGTATATTTTTTGTGATTAAAAAACATAAATTAACTTTTTAAATGGATAAATCTTATCACAATACCTGATGATTTTTAAAATAAAATATCCTAATAAAAAGTACCTACCTCACTGGTATTCCAGAGAAAGTATGACAAATCCAATACTTACTTACAGTTCCTTATGCAGCTATGACCTTAATAATCTTTCCACTTAACTTTATTGAGGCAACATTAGTATACAGAAAACTGCATATAATTAATGAATACAATTTGGTGAGTTTGGACATATGTACACACTTATACTATCACCACAACTAGGTAATAAATACATTGATCATCTCCAAAAGCTTCCCTGTGTCCTGTGTGTGATTGTATGTAACATGAGACTTACCCTCTTGTCAAATTTTTAAATATGTAATACCTTATTGTTGACTATAAGCTCTATATTATTTGGCAGATCTCTGGAACTTACTCATTTTATATAACTGTAATTTTATACCCATTGAACAACTCCCATATTGCCCTTCCCCAGCATCTGGTAACCATCATTCTATTGTCTACCACTGTATTTTTGACTATTTTAGATGCCTCAGATAAGAGAATCCATATAGTATTTGTCCTTCTGGGACTGGGACTGATTTATTTCACATAGCATAATGTTTTCTTGGTTCATCCGTGTTGAGAGGAGTTTTGGTTTGGAAAAATGGAATTCCTGCTCCTAGGTAAAGAAAAGGCAATGAATGTATGATTTGGTTAAGGTGCTATTTCAGAACTCAGAACTAACGAGGGAAGCCCAGAATCTGGCATAAAGGACCTTCTGAAGAGAAACCCCTAAAACCAGTGGAAAAGTGGATAAGTAGAGGAAGGGAGGCACAGATTAGCAAGATAGCACAGTAAGTCTACTCCTTGTTGGGTGGATAAAAATCTCCCCCACTTGAAACAAGAATATCTAGGAAGAGAATTCAGCCTGAAGAACAGGTCTGAAATGTAGACACACACACACACACACACACACACACACACACACCCTATTCTCAACTGTACCAACCCCCCACCCCAAGACTCTCCTAAGGGGGCGGGGGCAGGGCACATAAAAAAGGACATTGTTGTCAAGTCCACTCCAAAGGTAAAGGTCAGCGCTGCCTGGCAGCTGCTCCACCATTTGCCTTTTCTGCAGTTAAGGTGCTCAGTGGCTCAGATTTTAAGTTCTAAGGGAAGCCATTGTTACCTAGTGAGGCCAGCCTCCTGCAGTAAGCCAACATCACCTCTTTGCCTAGGTTCTTCTGTGCAGGACTCCATAGCCCCCACAGCTTCCACATTTCCTAAAATACACAGTCATATTCCTAAAGGCCATAAAAGCCTTCTGTACCAAACACAGCTCTCCTCACTCTGTTGCCAGTTTTGGTCATGGCTCAAAGTAAGGGAGCAAGGAGGCTGCCCCAAAGAAGGGAAGGACAATATCTAGATCCTACTGCTTAGATTATAAAACCATTAGCTTGACCAACCTGGAGAGGACGAGCACTTGCCAATGATCATATAACCAACTGGGACCAAATGTCCTAAGCTAAATGGTCTCTATCGAACCAGCATAATTTGTCTAGTCTAGGCCCTGGTCTGGTTATTATGGGGTTTACAAGCAAAAATAGAGTTCCTAACCTATTTTTCTTAAAAGATTTTTATTTATTTATTTTTAGAGAAAGGGGAAGAAAGAGAAACATCAAAGTAAGAGAGAAACATTAATTGGTTGCCTCTCTTATGTTCCCCCATGGAAAACAAACCCACAACCCAAGCATGTGCCCTGATAGTGAATGGAACTGGCGAACTTTCCCTTCACAGGACAGAACCACACTGGTCAGGGCTAAAGATGCTTTAAATACAGGAAAATTACATACAAAGATAGAACACATGGTCATAGTCTTTCTCAGTTTTAGGAATTTTGAGTTAGTTGACCTACTATATTTTGCTGTGTATAATGCTCACTATTTTGCCTAAATTTTTGTGCAAAAAATAAGGATGCCCAGTATATATGGGTAGTGCTACTAATTCCATATATGTGTATATATATATCTATACACACACACACACACACACACACACACACACACACATATATAAATGTTTTTTAATTCTTTTATTTATGCTTATGCATTTAAAGTGTAACTCTAGAGGCCAAGATGGAGGTATAGGTAGATACACTGTGCCTCCTTCCACAACCAAAAGAAGGATAACAACAAATTAAAAAAAAAACTGAATTGACAGAAAAATCAAACTATATGGAAGTCTGACAACCAAAGAGTTAAAGAAGAAACATTCATACAGACCAGCAGGAGGGATGAAGATGGGCAGCTGGGCAGAAAGGACTCAGCAAGGAGGCAGCTGGAGGACTGGGGCAAGCAAGGCAGTAGCTGGCAGCATGGGCAGTCCCACATTTGAGTATAGATAAACTGGGAGGAACAACTGGGTAAACACTGAGACAGACTGTGCAACCCAGGGTTCCAGTGCAGTGAAATACAGCCTCAAAACTTGTGCCTGAAAAAACCTGTGGGGGTTGTGGTGGCAGAAGAAACTCTCAGCCTCACAGGAGGCTTCTTTGGAGAGACCACAGAGTCCTATAAAGTATACAAACCTACTCTCCTGGGAATCAGCACCAGAAGGGCCCAATTTGCTTGTGGATAGTGGAGGACGTGACTGAAAGCCGGCAGAGAGTGGTGCAAGCAGCACTATTCCCTCTCAGACCCCTCTCCCACATACTGCACCACAGTACAGTGACCATGGCTTGACCTGCCCTGGTGAATACCTAAGGCTCCACCCCTTACTACATAACAGGAGCACCTAGGGGGGAAAAAAGGCCCAAATGAAAAAACAGATCAAACTCCAGAAAAAATACAACTAAGTGCTCAAGAGATAGCCAACCTGTCACCACACAGTTCAAAACACTGGTACTCAGGATGCTCACAGAAATGGTTGAGTAAGGTCCCAAAATAGAAGAAAAGGTGAAGGCTATGAAAAGTGAAATAAAAATGTGCAGGGAACCAACAGTGACAGGAAGGAAACCAGGACTCAATTCAATGGTTTGGGCCAGAAGAAAGAAATAAACATTCGACCAGAACAGAATAAAGAAACAAGAATTCAAAAAAATTAGGAGAGGCTTAGGAACCTCGTAAAGAACCTCCAGGGCAAACTTTAAACGTTCAAATATCTGAATCATAGGGGTGCCAGAAGGAGAAGAGGAGGACCAAGAAATTAAAAACTTATTTGAACATATATGACGGAGAACTTCCCCAATCTGGCAAAGGAAATAGACTTCCAGGAAGCTCAGAGAGTCCCAAAGAAGTTGGACCCAAGGAAGCACACTCCAAGGCACATCAATTAAATTACTCAAGATGAAAGATAAGGAGAGAATCCTAAAAGCAGCAAGAGAAAAGGAGACAGTTACTTACAAAGGAGTTCCCATAAGGCTGTCAGCTGTTTTCTCAAAAGAAACCTTGCAGGCAAGAAGGGGCTGGAAAGAAGTATTCCAAGTCATGAAAGGCAAAGACCTTCACCCAAGATTACTCTATCTGGCAAAGCTATCATTTAGAATAGAAGGGCATATAAAGTGCTTCCCAGGTAGGGTCACGTTAAAGAGGTTCATCATTACTAAGCCATTGGGAAAGCCATTTCACATGAAATGTGAAAGGGACTTTTCTTAAAAAAAAAAAAGAAGAAGATAAAAAATAGGAACAGTAAAATGACAATAAACTCAGAACTATCAACAACTGAATCTAAACAACAACAACAAAAAACAAACTAAGCAAACAACTTGAACAGGAACAGAATCACAGAAATGGAGATCACATGGAGGGTTATCAGCAGGGAAGGGGAGGGTGGGAAGCGGGGAAAAGGTACAGGGAATAAGTAGCATAAATAGTAGGTAGCATATAGATAAGGGGAGGTTAAGAACAGTATAGAAAATGTAGAAGCCAAAGAACTCATATGTATGACCCATGGACATGAACTAAGTGTGGGGGTAAGGCAGGTGGGAGGGGGTGTGCAAGAAGGGGAATAGAGGGGGAAAGTGGGACAACTGTAATAGCATAATCCATAAAATACAATAAAAAATGTAACTCTAGAAAGCAATAACAATACCCATATGGTCAAAAATAGATGCTAAAATTCTTTTATGATATGAAAAACAAGTATTTAAATATGAATAAATAATTTAATTTAAAAATTAAAACAAAAGATTTTTTTAAATGAAATTCTGAGCCAAAAACATGGGTGCACATTATACATGGGAGTGCATTATACACAGCAAGATATAACTGTATTAGCTTCAAGGATCTGAGTCCCTGAATGGATTAAATCTTTGCTACCTAGTGTGTTCTGAGTATAAGCTTAGTTGACATCATCTGGAAGCTTGTTAGAAATGTTGATGCTTGGGCTCCATCCCAGGCATGCTGATTCAGAATCTGTATGTTTTCAAGATCCCAGATAATATGCACGGATTTCACTAACAGCAACAACTAATCAACAACTAAGCTTCTGATTTTCTAAAGCAGGTTTTTCCTCTACATTATCACACGTCACTTTCCTTTCTTGGGGTGAAAGCAGCTTTGTTATGAATAATGAATGCCAGGGCCCTCCCAAAAACTCACAGTCTCTTGGAGGTGGTGTTCAGGCACTGTATTTTTAAAAGCTTCCAGTATACAGCTGCTGTGTTTCTTGTTGATCTCTGGTTTGGCTTTGCTTCTTTTTCTTCAGAGTAATTAGTGAATCCACTGCCATGAGGGCAAAGACAAGACCCTCATAAATATCGTTATCATTGGCCATGTGAACTCTGGCAAGTCCACTACCACTGGGCATCTTATCTACAAGTATGGGGTTATTAATAAGAGAACCATGAAGAAGTTCAAGAAGGAGGCAGTAGATATGGGCCAGGCCTTCTTAAAGTATGGGTGCTGGACAAACAAGGCAGAGAGAGAGTGTGGTATCACCATGGACATCTCCCTGTGGAAATTTGAGACCAGCAAATACTTCACCATCATCAATACAATCTTCACTGTGAAAAGTTTTTAATTACATTTAAAAAATTAAAACAAAAATAAATAAAGGCTTTCAGGTGTAGCCAGGGTCAGAGGAATCTCAAGAAGTCGCCATAGGATAGAGATCAGGGAAGGTTTCACGAAAGAGAGCTGGGAATTTGGTCTTGAAGGATTGATAGGGTTTAGAAGAGTCAGGGAAGCAAGCAAGGTATTCCGGATGGGGTGTGGAGTGGGGTAGAGTGGGGTGTAAAGAATTATAGGGAAGGAGGAGATGGAAAAAGAGGCAAGAAGGAATATTTTTAGAAAGCAGGCAATCTAGATTTCTATGTGGAAAGTCTTAATTATTAAATGCTGAGAACTTTCAGATATGAAACGCAAAGCTGGCTAAGCCAACATCTGTATGCCACATGTGTATAGCTATATGACATCCTCACTTCCGTGCATATAAGCACGGAAAATCAGCCAATGCAACACCATTTGCTACTGAAAACCGTCGTCATAGTGGCTCAGACCCGGAGACTGGCTTTTCTCCAACTTTTCTCATCCATTGTCCTCACTAGAGCTCAGCTAGGCCCTTATCTTGGAAGTCTCCCTTGGTCTCCATTACCAGGACCCTGAGACCCCTGCATTTCACATACAATACAGCACGCATCACTGGACACTTAAACACAGACGATTCTGCGCTGTTACTCTGAACCCCTGTGGGTCAACAGCTAATTTTTAGGCAAATGACTGAGTCAGCTCGAGCTGTGAGAGGTCGTGAGACGGTTCTAAGTAAAATGAGACACTCATCCATGGCCAGGGCTGAATTGAATTCACTACAAACAAGGCAGCGTGGGGGCAAGAGGGAATGGATTCATCCTGAGAGTTAAGAAACTTCAGAAAAAAATTCTTCCTGGTTCTCTGGGACACGTAGACATTTTCTTGGTCCTAGAGAAAAGGTAGGTTTCAGAAAACCTACCTAAATAAGGTAAATAGAAGTGAGAGGATGCCCTCCCACAATGAAATGGGGCTTGCTCTCCAGCTCCCCGGTTGAGGTGTCTGGGATGGCACCAGCGCAGCCCTGTTTTCAACCAGAGCTCTCCCCAAAGACCCAGACGGCCAAGTCGACAACGGGTTCAGCCCGTTCCTATTCGCCAGGAGAGAAGTAAGTTTCCTCACAATTTCGCGGGCTCCAACAGAAGAAAAAAGTCTTAGGGTACCCACAATGGAGTGTTCCGGTTGAGGATATGTGCTCAGACTCCGGGTCTAATTTGCTGGGTTGAACCCCCTCTCCCAGCTTTGTCCTCGCCATGGGTTTATTGGAGTTAAAAAGATACCTGAATTGGACGAGACCACATATGTGCGGCGCTCAAGGGATACCAGACACAGCTCTGTAACCTGCAGCAGGGCCTGGGAAAATTCACTGCCGAACTACCACCGACCAATCCCCAATCGAAAAGCAGCCTCCCTTCTACGTCATTTCTGCGTGCCGGGCGTCAGCCCGCGACGGTAGCGGAAGTCGTTTCAGCCGGACGGGGGAGTGTGGTCTTTAGAGCGAAGGGGTTAGCCGTTGCAGGCACGACGGAAAGCTGTACGCATGGCCCCGTACATGTTTTGTGAACGCGATTTTAAGAAAAAAGAGGGGAAATCCAGATGCCACAGTGGTCATTGTACTGTGGCTGAACCAAGTTGTCTAGAAACGGTTCCCTCAAAGGCTATAGGGAGCCGCTGGCTCTCCGCGCCCCTCTGGTTGCGCCAAGCATCCTGGGAAGTGTGGTCCTCGCGTTATACCGCGGATTTTGGGTAGTGTAGTCTCGCTGCGCTGCTGGAGTAGCTAGGTCTCCAGCTGGTGGCTGGATTGACCCCTTGTTCTTTGGTGGCGCTGGTGAGTGAGGCTTTCGGGGCACCTTTACCTCAGCCGTGCCCCTGCTCAGCTAGGTAGGTCTAAAAGGCTTGTCTGTGGGCTGGGTGTGAGGATGGTGCAGATGGCGGGGTGAGGAGGTAGTGGTGGGGACGCGCTGTAGTGGCTGAGGCCGCGCTCTACCGGATGTTTTATTTGGGGGTCTGGGCGCGTATATCCAACCTGGGTGAAGCTCATCCTTGAAGCCCAGTGGTGGTGGGTGCTGGGCTTTGGCATTTCATGCTAGGGTTCCTGTGTGTTGGGACATGTTCAGCCTTGGCCGAAATAGCGATGTCGGGAGAGGAGGGGGTCTCTTAATGTCACAAGTCCCGGGGTTTTGAGGAACTAAGTAGGCAACCTCCCCGTTATCTTCATGTGGTGGAGTGAGGCCTTCCACTGGGGTTTTGCTGGGCAGCACCACTACCCCTCTGCTTTGCTGAGACGGGGTGAGGCGTTGGCAGGCTTGGTCAAACATCCCTGGCTTGGACCATGTATTGTAATGGCCATTTCGGCACGATATCAGGATCTCAATTTGGCAGGTTGTCCCCCTGGGTTCGGGACTTGAAGGAAGAAGTGGGGCTGGGGCCCCCTGGGCAAGTTTTCCAAAGATCCGGAGGACTGTCACTCACCGCAGGAATCATGGATTCCCACATCTCACTGTGGCTGGGCTTTGGGATTTTAAGTTTCATTTTAACTTTTTATTACAGAGAAATTTAAGACAGAAGTAGATAGAACTCCATAGACCCATTACCCAGATTCAATGCTTATCACCTTGTGACCACTCCTGATTTCATTTCAAATTGATACACTGAGGACCTTACAACCCATAGTGATTTCTTATCACTGCCCTGTTGAAGACCATGACCTCCACAGCCAAATTTCATCCAGGCTCTGCCACTTTATAGCTGTGTCTCCTTGGTCAAGAGACTGACCTTAATGTGCCTCAATTTTCTTATCTCTGAAATGAAGATAATAAATCATACTTCACTGGGTTGTGAGGATAGAATGAGGTAAAACTTGTACAGTGCCTGAAACAGTCTCATGTACTAAGTGCCAGATAGGTATTAACTTACTTGTTAAGAGCAGTGGTGAGAGGATCAGCTCAGGGTCAGTGTCAGTAGCATGTCTGGTTAGGCAGTGTTCACAGCCCACATACCAGCTCTGTTCCCAGCAAGCTGCCCACAGTCTTTTCTAATGTGACAAGTCCATTCCTAACGCTTTTAAGGAAGAGGAAGCCCTATCCTGAGAGTTTCCAGAGACTCTCTTGAAGCTTTTGGTTCTTGTTCTGCCCCACTACAGCTCCTGCCTACCTAGAGAGGATTGTGTAGTGGGCAAAGGGAGAACTCCTGGGCTCCTGACAGCTCAGCTTCAGGTAGGTTCCTACTTATCTTTTGCATGCTGAACTGCTGGTGGGTATCCTTTGCTCAACTTTGAAATCTTGTAGCCTATTGTATCCCATCCAGTGATCAGAGCCTCAGCTGGTTTCCCCAGGAAACAAGGCCTTTTTGTAAGGGTGATGATTTTCATAGGGACTTTTCTCCAGACCTGGTGTCCTCATTCATAACCTCTTTGTCCTTGCTTCAGCATTTCTTCTTTCAGCATTTGTTCAGACTGCTCACTTGCAGGGCTTGTCTTCTTGTGAAGTATCAATATTCTGTTCTTTTTTCCATCCAGTGCCCCAGCAAATTGTCATATCATTTTACCTTAAAATACTTTAGGAGGCATCTCTAAAACTTAAGGACTTATTTTAACACAATCACAATTTTATTGTTACACCCAACAAAATTAATATTTCTTACCCCATTTGTTTGTTTGTTTGTTTGTTTGTTTGTTTTTGTCAGTCAGAACAGCCCTTCTCAGAGGTACAAGAGGAAGACATATCTGGAATTTAGCATGGTGGTTTTCTCTGTCTCTGCGTCTCTTTCCTCCCATTTCTTCTGATCTAGCTGATCTAGATTGATAGCTATAACTGCTATTAGTGGTGCAAGCTGGGCCTCTTGAATTTTCCTTGCCTCTTTTTTCCAAATCTACCTCCCATTTGTTTGGCTGTTGTGTCCTCTCAATTCCACCTAAGTGATACCTCTACATTCCTCCTCTTCCCCATTGTCTCCACTCCTGTACAGTCTAGCTTCCTGTTTCCTTTTTCCCTTCTTGTCCCTTTTTCTCTCACCTGTTGAGTTGGGCTCCTAAAGTATAAATACAATTATGCATGCTTAATGATAGGGATATGTCCTAAGAAATATGTTGTTGGGTGATTTTGTCATTGTGTGAATATTATACAGTATGCTTACACAAATCTAGATTGTATAAACCTACTACACACCTAGGCTGTATGGCATATCCTATTTCTTCTAGGCTATAAACCTCTACAGCAAGTTACTGTACTGAATACTGCAGGTAATTGTAACATAATAATATTTGTGTATATGAATATTCTAAACTTGGAGAATTTATAATTTATATTGTAAATATTGTAAAATATAAATTTATATTGTAAAATATTTATATTGTAAAAAGTTATTATATTGTTACTGAAAATACAGTAACAATATAATAAAAAAGATAAAAAATGGTGCACCTGTATCGGGCACTTACCATAAACAGATTTTACAGGACTGGAAGTTGCTCTGGGTGAGTCAGTGAGTGGTAACTAAATGTGAAGTCCTAGGGCATTACTGTCCACTGTTGTAGACTTTACAAATAATGTACACTTAGACTACACTAAATTTATACAACATGAGAGTAAGTCAAGCACAAGAGAAAATGATGCAATCAAGAAATTCAGTAAGCATGAGAGGTATGAATGAGGCTGCTGCTACCATAACATGGCATACTGTCTCACAGCAAACTTTTTTTAACGTAAGTAGAAAGAGGTACATATACTCTCAAACAACAATAAAAGTATAGAAATATATAAACTAGTAATAGTCATTTATTATCATTATCAAGTACTTGTACCATACATAATTGTATGTGCTACACTTTTATATTACAGGCAATACAATAGGTTTGTTTTCACCAGCATTACCATAAATACATGAGCAATGCATTGTGCTATGACAGTGTTGCTAGACAATAGGAATTTTTCAGCTCCATTATAATCTAATGGGACCACCAACGTATATGTGGTCTGTTGTTGACTGAAATGTCTGCAGTACATGATGTACTAACTTGCCATTTATCCTGCTAGAAAGAGACCTAATACTTTCTTCAGCTTCTGTTCAAACTGCAAAGTCAGACTGCCCGGATTCAAATCACAGCTTTACCATACTCTAGCTGTGCAGTCATGAGCATGTTATTTTACCTCTGAGCCTTCTTTTCCTTACCTGTAAAATAGGGGTTATCAGTGATGTCTACCTCACAGGGATGTTGGTTGTGATAACACTTGGGGATTATCAGTGGGTCCACTTCATAAGGATTTTGGTTGTGGTAACATTTGTGATGAGGTTAAAGTGTCTGGTACGAGCAATTCCACTGCTGGAATTATATCCTAAGAATCCTAAAACATCAATATCAAACACCTATGCACCACAATGTTCATAGCAGCACAATTTACAATAGCCAAGAGTTGGAAGCAACCTAGGTGCCCATCAGTAAATGAATGGATCCAAAAATTGTGGTACATATACACAATGGAATTCTATGCTGCAGAGAGAAAGAAGGAGCTACTACCTTTTGCAACAGCATGGATGGAACTGGAAAGCATTATGCTGAGTGAAATAGGCCAGGTGCTGAAAGACAAATACCATATGATCTCACCTTTAACAGGAAGCTAAACAACAAAACAAACAAGCAAGCAGAAAAAAAAAAAAACGAAGACACTGAAATAGAGAACAAGGGGACAGTGACCAGAGGGAAGAAGGAAGGGAAGTTAAGGGGAAAAAGGGGGAGGGATTTGGAGGAACAAATAGGAAGGACACAGGGACGAGAACTAAGGGGGGTAGAAATGGGAGGGAGGTGGGGAGCAAGGGGGGGGGGAGGCTGGGATGGGAGAAATAGACAAACAACTGTACTTGAAAAATAACTAATTAAAATTAATTAAAAATAAAAAAAATAAAGTGTCTGGTACGTAGGAAATACTAAATAATTGTTAGTTAGGGTTATTATTATTGCTTCCAACTTCTCCAAGTCACCTTTTCAGTCTCCTGCCCTATACCCAGTCTTGTCAGATCTTGTTTTACAGCTGCATGAAAATATATTCCATGGTATGCTTTTATTTTTCCATGCCTCTGCTTCAGCATAAACTCTTGCTGATTGAGCATCAGTGTGATCCCACTGTAGAACATTCCTGGATTTCCCTAGGTAGTATTCCCAGTCTCTCTGTCAGCAGCAGAACACTTGATGCATCAGGACTCCATGGCTCTCAAGCTGCACCATTACTGTCTGACTATCCTACTGAACTATGAGGTGGTTCTCTGCGGGTTGGGCACCTCATCTTGTTCCTTTTGGGCCATTAATACAATACCTGGGACCTGAATCGAATAACTGGGTAATACAGTGTGAAGACATGAGTTAAATTTGCTGGTTGGGAGGGAAGTTCACATGGGGAGTCTGACTGGTAAAGTGTACACTTGGCATTATTGGAGTGAGCCCTAAATCACAAGTTAGTGTGAACTTGATGTAAGGGGAGAAAAGATCCACTCAAGGGTTTTCAGGACAGCAGTAACCATAACTTGCCCCTCCAACTCTTGCCTTGTGTCTTTCCTTCCTGTTAGAGCTAAACTCTTTGAAAGAATTGTCTATACTTGCTGTCTCTATTTCTGTCCTTCTACTGTCTTTTAAATATTGCAGTGAGACTCTTTTAGCTCACCCACTAAAACATACTCTTGTCGAGGTCACCAATGCTTTCCCTGTGACTAGATGCCAGAGTCAGTTTTTAGTGACATTTTATGTAGTCAAATACTTCCTCTTTTTTAAAGTACCTTTCACATAGTTGCTCCTGGTTTCCAGCTTTTTCTGCCTCGTAGTTTGTTTCTCCTCTGTCTCCATGAGCTTCTCTTCTCTCAAATCCTCACCGTGAAAGGTCCTGTTTATTTCTTAGATCTCTCATCTTCTCCAGCTATACTCTGTCCTTGGGGTCTCTATTCATGTCAAGGCCTTAAATGCCATCTCTCTGAGGTTCAGTCTAGACCTCTCTACCTTCAGCCCCAAATTCTAGTTTCTTATTGTCTACTTTACATTTCTGCTTGGATATCTCATGGACACCTAATGTCTCCAACAACAAACTGATCACCTCCCCCAAGCTTGCTCCACCCTAGTGGAGTATAGACAGTTCTTTCAAGGAGTTTAGCTCTAAAAGGGAGCAGAGACATGGCAACTCCTTCCTTCAGATTGCTCAGTCTCAAAACCTTGGAGTTATACTTGACTTCTTTCTTGCTCTTACCCTCTACCCCAATAAGCTAATCTGGAATCTGGACTCTTCACAGTCCCCAACCTCTGCTGTTTCTACCACAGTCAAGGCCACCATCTTACCTGGTTGTTTATAGCCTTTGAGTGGTCTCTGCTTATTCCCTGGGCCCCCAAGATATTAATCAATACAGCAACTGCAGGAATCTTTAAAGTGTCAGTAAAATCACGTAATGCTCAAAATGTTCCAGTGGCTTCTTTTCTCAATCAAAGTCAAAACCAGTATCTTACAATATTAGATAATATCTCCCCCCACATTTACCCTTGAACCTCATCTTTACCAATTTGTCTTAGATACAACACAGCAGCTTAGTGAACTGTCTCTCTATCTTGACCATGCCAGGCTGACTCTTGCATCAGGGCATTTCTCTTGGCTGTTCTCTTGTCTGCATTGCTCTTTTTCCAAAGTTACTCATTTGGCTCATTTCCTCACATCTTTCAGAATTTTACTCAATCACCTCCTCAGTGAGGCATTCCCTAAATACTATTTAAAATCCCCCAAACCTACTCAATTTCTCTTACTTCTTTTATTGTCTTGCTTCTATATTTCTCTTCATCTCACTCATCACTAACAGATGTATTTTACTTATTAATATGTCCATCTTCCTCTTTCTTGACTTTAATGTCAATATCAATGAGGACAGAAGTTTTTATCTTTGTTAACCTCTGAATCCTATCTAAAATGGAGCCTAGAGGCTTCTAGTCAAAGATGGTGGTATGGGTAAATGTGGTACTTGCCTCCTCCAACAACAACATCAAAATTACTACTAAACTATAGAACAAGTATCATTCAGAACTGCCTGAAATCTGCTGAATGGAAGCCTTACAACTAGGAAATTGAAGAAGGCACACTGAGACTGGTAGGAGGGGTGGAGATTCGGAACAGGCTGGTCCCACACCCACGTGTGGTGGATAAAAATCAGGACGCATATCTCTACTGCAGAGGTCCCTCCTATGGACAGGGGCCCCAGCTCCACATCAGGTCCCACAGCCCAGGGTACCAGTGCCAGGAAGAGAAGTCCTCATAACTTCTGGCTATAAAAACCATCGAGGATTGAGGCTGAAAGAGACAGAGTCTTCTGGAATCCCAGGCAGTTCCTGGCAGTTCCTCTTAAAGGGCTTGGGTATGGACTTACTCAGACTCACTCCATCTGAGCTCCAGTGCTGGGGCAGAAGCTCAGAAGGCACACAAGGCATACGAATAATCTGGTATCAGACCAAGAGCTGGGAGGGACAGCTTTCTCCCAGAGAGAAGTACTGGCAGAGGCTATTGTTCCTTTGATGAGCCCTCCCCTGTTGGAAGGCAGGCAGGTGCTGTATCCGAGACTTCATCAACCTGGCTCACACTGTTTGCCCCAATCTGGTGATTCCCTGAGGCCCTATTCACCCAACTTTTAGGCCCACCCAAGCTGTTTCGAGTGGCTTTTCCATATGAATGGCCTGTCTTGACTCATGCTGTAGTGTTTCCTAAAATCTTTCAAGCAGCACCTTGCCTCAGTGTGCCCCGTACCATTCATTAAATGACCCTAGGCCTGGCACTAGCAACGGTGGGCCTTGGTTTATAGGCTTGGCCTCGCTTGGGCACCTCCAAGACCAGCACAAGTAGCAACCATCTGCAGATCACCTTGTAGCTCATGCCAGGTGGACCCAGGCAGAACACAAACAGTGGCCTGCACCTCCCTGGAGGCCCCAGAGCTAGAACACCCAGTGTGGACAGCTTCAGACCAGGTTGAAAGACCACCACCCAAGCATTACATAAGCAAATACTCAAGGGGCAGACTTGGCACTAGAGCCCCAATGAAGTAAGTCCTGCTCTGTGGGATAGGCCCCTGCACAGCTGATCTTCCATGGTGGTTGAAGGTCTTTGGTTGGTGGTCACAGCCAGTTTTTGCAGCCAACTGGCTTGGGGATAAGTCCTTCCCAATGTTGTCCAAAGGCAATTAAGGCTCACCTATAAGAGGAGGGTACACAGCCCACACAGAGGTGCACCTCAAGTGCCCAGCTTGGGTGATTGAGGAAGCTGTGCCACTGGACCCTAGAGAATATTTACTACCTAAAGACACTCTACCAAGCCCATGAAACATAGCAGCTCTACCTAATAACATGGAAGCAAATACAGGTGGGTTGCCAAAATGAGGAGACAAGGAAACATGTCCAAATGAAAGAACAGAACAAAACTGCAGAAAAAGAACTAAACAATGGAGACAAGCAATCTACTAGATGCAATGTTCAAAACAATGGTAATAAAGATGCTCAATGAATTTAGGAGAAGAGTTGATAAACTTAGTGAAGACTTCAACAAAGAGAAAACAAAGAAGTCGAACCAGACAACGTATGAAGGAACCAGTCAGAATTGAAGAATACATTAACTGAAATGAAGAATATGTTACAGGGAATCAACAGTTGAGTAGATGAAACAGAGGATCAGATCAGAGATTGGGAAGATAAGGAATCAGAAAAGACCCTATTAGAATAGCAAAAAGAAAAAAGAATCCAAAAAATGAAGTATAAGGAACCTCTGGGGCAACCTCAAGCATACCAACATTTGCATCATGGGGGTACTGAAAGGAAGAAAGAGAGAGCAAGGAATTGAAAACCTACTTGAAAAAATAATGATGGAATCTTCCCAGACCTGGTGAAGGAAATACATATACAAGTCCAAGAAGCACAGAGAGAAGCACATACAAAGACACATCGTGATTAAAATGCCAAAAATTAAAGACAAAGAATTTTAAAAGCAGCAATAAAAATACAGTTTTATCTACAATGGAGCTCCCAAGATTGTCAGCTGTTTCTCAACAGAAACTGTACCAGAAGAGATTGGCAAGAAATATTCAAAGTAATGAAAAGCAGGGACCTATAGCCAAGATGACGCTACCCAACAGAGTTATCATTTAGAATTGAAGAACAGATAAAGAGCTTCCCAGATAAGAAAAAACTAAACCACCAAACAAGTATTTGAAATGTTACAGAGTTTCTTGAAGGAGGAGGATAGGGAAGAGAAGGAGGTCAAAAATAAGAACAACAAAATGGCAATAAATACATATCTATCAACAGTTGAATCTGAAAAGCAAAATGAAGCAGAACAGAAACACTCATAGATATGGAGAACATTTTGATAGTTTCCAGATGGGAGGATGGTTATGGGATTGGTAAAAATATGGAGGGATTATGAAGTAAAAAATTAGTTGTTACAGAATAGTCATGGGGATGTAAAGTACAGCATAGGGAATATAGTCAGTATTATTCTCATAACTGTATGCAGTGTCAGATGAGTATGGGATTTATTGGGATGATCACTTAGTAAGTTATGTTTAATCAATTGTGCATATACCTTAAACTAATGTAACAATGCATGTCACTATAATTTAAAATATTGGGTTGGCCAAAAATCCATATGGGTTTTTCCATAAAATAAAAGACACATTTTTCATTTTCACCAATTACTTTATTGAGTATGTCAGCTATCTCCAATGTGGTATAATGACTGCTCTCAATTAATGTCTTGATTTAATCGCTATTAACTTTAATTGGTATACCCGACCGTGGAACATTATCCAGCAAGAAACTTCACAAACCACTTTTGATACATTCCATCAGTCATAGAACCTTCCCCATACACCACACAAATCTTTTTTTGGGTTTCGGTTGTGCTTTTACTCTTCTTGAAATAATAAAGCATTATATGCTGAAAATATTGTTTATTTTCTTCCATCTTCAATATTAAAGTGGCTACACAAAAATTCACCAATTCTGATAGTTTTTAAAATTTGTTTATTTTCTTCAGACAGCGGGAGAGAAATACCAATGTGTGGTTGCCTCTCATGCGCCCCCCCACCCTCAGCTGGGGATCTGTACCACAACCCAGGCATGTGCCCTAGACTGGGAATTGAACTAGCGACCCTTTGTTTTCCCAGGCTGGCACTGAATCCACTAAGTCACACCAGCCAGGGCTGATAGTTTTTTTTTTTTTTTAAATGCACGCTGATATTACATCTGTCACAATGAAATCTAACAAAATTGTTTCAAAAGAAGTTAGACAACTAAGTGCTACCAGAGCCATCATATGGAAAAAAACTAATGAACTTTGTGAGCAACTGAATTAAAAAAAAAAAGCAGAACAAACTCTGAATTATGTTATTTAGGAGAATGAGATATTGTGCAAGTAATCACCAGTATCTTACTAAACTTGACACTTGCTGTCATTTTGTGATCAATTAGTGTGATAATAACTATCATTTGTTGAGCATTTACTGTAGTCAGGAACTGTGCTAGGTATCTTTTGCAGATCATTCTCATTTTCAGACAAGAAAACTGAGGTTTAGAAAGGTCAAACTGTGCCCAATTTCCTAAAGAATTTAAAGAATCTTCACTCAATGATAGAGAAATGTGAAAAAAGAAGGTGGGTCAAATTTACATCTAGTCACCCATTGTTCTACTAGAAATATTACTATTAGGTATTTAGATAATTAAAAAATGTTTAGTTAAATCTCTCCTAACCAAAGCCATGTCTCTTGCCATTATTTTTGACCAACAGGGAGCTGGCTGTGGAAAGTGGATGTTTTTGCTCTGAAAAATCAAATGCAGTAGATTAAAAGCAAAACAAAAACAAAAAAAGCACCACCACAAAGTTTGTCTTTATCTTCATTTCATTCAAATTGAATGGATGCAATGGGATCTAGACTTTTTTATATTCGTATTCTGCTTTGCTTCTTGGTTCTAGACCAGGATTCCTGGTTCTGTTTGAATTTATTTTCCTCTTAGGTATCATTTGCAAGACTATATGGAAATTAATATAGAGAGTGTATTTCTATTCAGTTAAGCAGTGTGATTGTCCTAATATGACATAAAACAATGCTAGTTTAGCCCTGACCATGTGTCTTGGTTGGAGCAACATTCCATGCACTGAAAGGTTCCCAGCTCCATTTCCAGTTAGGGCATATGCCTGGGTTGCTGCTGTAGTGTCCTGTTGGGGAGCGTTCTGGAGGCAGCTGATGAATGTTTCTTACACTGATGTTTGTTTATCTCTCTTCTCCCCTCTTTCTCTGTCTCTAAAATCAATGGAAACCTGACCTGGAGTTAGGGTTCAAAAATGCTATTTTATTAGTATCATAAAAAAAAACTTTAAAACATGAGTTTCTTTAACATCAGTGTACTTTTTTTTAAGTCTAGAGGGCAGACAATTTACATTAAGTAACTGCTGTAATATTTAAAATGAAAGGTCATTTGAGGGTCTCACTTCTTTTCATCTCTTTCAATATAAGGGCAAAGTTAGATACTTGATTCATGTTTCATTTATGTGTAATAAAGTACATGAAATAAAAATAAAATAGAGCCTATATTACAGTAGGAGCTTAAAAATTGAAACTGACTAATTCAAAACGTGAATATAGAGCTATTCTGGGAGGAATGGATGAGGCCAACTGGGATGTTGGGAGATAGCCCCCAGAGACTCTGTCAGGAGGGACTATTGCTAGCTAATGTGGTGTGAAGGAATTCAGAGAGTTCTCAGAGGCGCACTCAGTTGGCCTTGGTAATTGATATGATATGGCAGGTAGGCCAATAGGCATGGTACCTGATAAGGCATGTGGATAATAGGAAAGGTGTTTCTGTCATTAAGAAACCTGAGAACAGAGCCCTGGCTGGTGTGGCTCAGAGGATTGAGTGCTAACCTGCCAATGAAAGGGTTGCCGATTCCATTCCCAGTCTAGGGCATATGCCTGGATTGTGGGTTATGCCCCCAACAGTGGGCATCCCAGAGGTAACCACACACAGACGTTTCTCTCCCTCCCTCCCTTCCCCTGTCTAAATAAATAAAATCTTTAAGAAAAAAAAAGCAAGCAAGCAAACAGGATAGAGGAGGCACAGTATGCCTGGAAAGATTCTGATTATTGATTGCTGCACAACAAACAACCTCAAAACTTAGTGGTTTATAAGAACCAGCATGTTATAATCTCTCACAATTACTTGGATTTACCAAGATCAGCTGGGTGGTTGTCCTCTGAGTTATAGATCTGGCTTATGGGTGAAAATATAATCTTTGGTTCATAATCTCTTTAAGTTTTGTAAATTTTTAAGTTTTTATAAATCTAGCTGCATTGCTGCTTTGCTTTGAATGATGTTTTTGCCATATATTTTAAAATATGGATGGTAAAGTATATATAACATAAAATTTACTATTTTTAACCATTTTAAGTGTATTGTTTAGTAGCATTAAGTACACTCATGTTTGTACAACCATCTCCACTTTCCATCTCCAGAATTTTAAAAATATTTTTAAACTGAAACTTAGGACTAATTAAACAATAACCCCCATGTTTCCCCTTCCCCTACACTCTCTCCATCATTTTACTTTCTGTCTATATGAGTTTGATTGCTCTAGGTACCTCATAAGTGGGAGAATATAATATTTGTCCTTTTGTGTCAGGTTTAGTTTACTTAGCATAATGTCTTCAAGATTCATCCATAAGTGTGTGTCAGGATTTCTTTTTTTAAGGCTAAAAAAATGCCCTATTGTGTGTGTGTGTAATGTCACATTTTGTTTATCCATTCATTTGTTGATGGATATGTGGGTTGCTTTTAAAATGTTTTAGTTGTGTTTTAATGCTGCTATAAACATGTGTATACAATTATATTTGAATTTCTGCTTTCAGTTCTTTTGAGGATATACCCAGAAGCATGGGTATGGAATTGGTACACCATATGATAATTACATTTTTATTTTTTTAAAAACCACTGTACCATTTTCAATACTGGCTGCCCCATAGTACATTCCTACCAGCAATACACAAAGGTTGAATGACGATCTTTTTTCAATTACAGTTTACATTCAGTGATGTTTTGTATTACTTTGAGTTAAACAGCATAGATGTTAGACAGGCATATACTTTACAAAAGGGTTCACCCAATATTTCAAGTACGCACCTGGCAGCATGCATAGTTATTACAAAATTACTGACTATGTTTCCTATGCTGTAATTTACATCCAAGTGAAATCCTATGGTATTTGTCTTTCTCTGACTTATTTCGCTTGGCATAATATCCTCTTGGTCCACTTATGATTTCACAAATAGTAAGATTTCATTCTTTTATGGATGAATAGTATTCTACTGTATATACGTACCACTGCTTTTTAATTCACTCATTTGTTGATTGGCACTTGAGTTGCTTCCATATCATGGGTATTGTAAATAATGTTGCAATGAACACAGGAGTGCATATGTTCTTTTGAATGAGTGTTTTGGGTTTCCTCAGATATATATCCAGAACTGGAGTCATTGGGTCATAAGGCAAATCCATTTTTAATTTTTTGAGGAACTTCTACACTATTTTTCACAGTGGCCGAAGCAATCTGCATTAGGAGCAACAGTACACTAGGGTTCTTTTCTGTACATTTGCCAACACTTATCATTTGTGGGTTTATTGATGCTAGCCATTCTGAAAGGCGTGAAGTGATATTTCACTGTGCTTTTAATTTGCACTTGTCTGATAATTAATGACAGTGATAATCTTTTTATATGTCTATTGCCCATCTGTATGTCCTCTTTGGAGAAGTGTCTATTCAAGTCCTTTGCCCATTTTTAATTGGACTGTTTGTTTTTGGTGCTGAGTTTGAGTTCTTTATAAATTTTGGATATTAACTCTTTAAAGATGTATCATTGACAAAATATTTTCCCATTGTTTGTTGTCTATTCATTTTTTCTTGATGGTTTCCTTTGCTCTACAGAAACATTTCAGTTTGATGTAGTCCCGTTTGTTTATTTTTCTTATTTCTCTTGCTCAAGTAGACATATCAGAAAAAAAATATTGCTAAGAGATTTTACTGCCTCAGTTTTCTTCCAGGATTTTTATGGTTTTAAGTTTTACATTTAGGTCTTTAATCCATTTTGAGTTTATTTTTTTGTATGCTGTAAGAAAGTGGTCTGGTTTTATCTTTTTGCATGTGTCTGTCCAATTTTTTCCAGTACAAATCATTGAATTGACTATGTACCTCATTTTATGTTCTTTGTCACCTTTGTGAAATATTAATTGATGATAAAGGTGTGGGCTTATTTCTGGATTCTCTATTCTGTTTCATTAATTAATATGTCTGTTTTTATACCAGTACCATGCTGTTTTGAATACAGCTTTATAGTATAGTTTGGTATCAGATACTGTGATCCCTCCAATTTTATTCTTATGCTGAGGTTCTTTGGGGTCTTTTGTGTTTCATATAAGTTTTTGATGTATTTTTTCTAGTTTTGTGAAATACGACATTGATATTTTGATAGGAATTGCATTGATTCTATAGATTGCTTTAGGTAGTGTAGACATTTTAATGGTTAATTCTTTCTATCCATGAACATGATATATTTATACTTTTCACTTATTTGTATTTTTATGTTTCATTTTCAGCATCTTAGACTTTTTCCAGTACAGGTCTTTTAAACTCCTTAGTTAAATTTATTCTTAGGAATCTTAATTTTTAAAAAAATGTATGTGCAAATGGGGTTGTTCTCTTAGTTCCCTTTCTGCTAGTTCATTATTGGTGCATAAAAATACAACTAATTTCTGGATGCATTTTTGTATCCTGCTACTTTACTGAATTCATTTATCAGTTCTAGTAGTTTTTTGTGGAGTCTTTAGGGGTTTCTATATACAGTATTATGTCATCTGCCAATAATGACAATTCTACTTCTTCCTTTCCAATTTGCATGTCTTTTATTTCTTCTTCTTGTTTGATTTTTGTGGCTAGAATTTCCTTTACTGTGTTGAAAAAGAGTGGTAAAAGTGGACATCCCTGTCTTGTTTCTAAATTAAGAGAAATGCTTTTAGTTTTTGCCCATTGAATATGATGCTGGCAGTGGGTTTGTCATATAGGACCTTTATTATGTTGAGTTATGTTTCTTTTATTCCCACTTTGCTAAGAGTTTTAATGATACATGGGTGCTGGATTTTATTAAATGCTTTTACCACATCTATTGTTATAATTATGTAATTTTTATCTTTCACTTTATTTATGTGGTATATCCATTGATTGATTTTTGGATGTTGAACCGTCTTTGCATTCCAGGGGTAAATTCCATTTGATCATGGTGTATGATTTTTTAAATGTATTGCTGAATTTGGTTAGATAATATTTTGTTGAGGAATTTTTGCATTTGTGTTCATCAGGTCTGTTAGCCTGTAATTTTCTTTCTTTGTAGTATCTTTATCTTGTATTAGAATCAGGATAATGCTATAACCTTGCAAAATGAACATGGGAGTCTTCTCTTGTGCTTTTTGGAATAGTTTGAAAATGATAGGTGTTGTTTGAATATTTGGTAAATTTTACCTGTGAAGCCACTTAGTCCAAGACTTTTATTTGTTGGCTATTTTTTAATTCAATTGCTTCAATTTTGTTGATTGGACTCAGGCTGGCCAATATTTCTGTTTCTTCTTGATTCAGTTTTGGGCAATTGTGTTTCTAGAAATTTATCCATTTATTTTAGGTTGTCCAGTAAGTTGGCATATGTAGTTTCTTATAATATTTTCTTATAATCCCTTATATTTTGGTGGTGTCAGTTGTTATTTCTCCTTTTTTAGTTCGGATTTTTCTTTGGTTCCTCTCTCTCTTTCTCTAATGAATCTGGTTAAAGGGTTGTCTGTCTTTTGAAAGAACCAGCTCTTGGTTTCACTGATCTTTTGCATTGTCTTTTTTGGGTTATATTTTATTTCTACTCTGACCTTAATAATTTCCTTTATTCTACTAATTTCAGGCTTTTATTCTTATTGCTTTAGGTATAAGGTTGTTTGAGATATTTCTTGTTTATTGAGAACTACTTTCACTGTGTTCTATAGATGTTGGGTTGTGTTTTCATTTTCATTTGTCTCAAGGTATCTTTTGATTTTTTTCTTCCATTTCATTGTTAACCCATTCACTGTTTAGTAACATGTTATTTAGCCTTGTGTGTCTGTGTGTTCTTTTCTTGTAATTGATTTCTAGTTTCATGTCATTGTGGTTGGAGAATATGCTTGAAATAAATTATTTAACTATTTTAAAATTTACTGAGGCATTTTTTGTGTGTATGGTCTAATATGTGTTCCATCCAGGAAAATGTTCTATGTGCACTTGAAAAACAATGTATATCCGGCAGTTTTAGTGTATATAATGCTGTGAAAATACCAAATTCACCTGGTCTAGTGAGTCATTTTTTTTAATTTTTAAAATTTATTTTATTTTATTTTTTTAACATTTTATTTTTTTTATTGATTATGTCATTACAGTTGTTCTATTTCCCCCCCTTGATTCCCCTCCCCCCTACACCCCCTCCCCCACCATTCCCCCCCTTTAGTTTATGTCCATGTGTCTCAAGTTCTTTAGATTCTATATTTCCCATGCTCTTCTTGCCCCGCCCCCATCTATTTTCTATCTACTGTCTATGCTACTTATTTTCTGTACCTTCTCCCCCCTTCTCCTCCTCCCACTCCCCTGTTGATAACTCTCCATGTGATCCTCATTTCTATGGTTCTGCTCCTGATCTAGCTGTCCTCTTAGTTTGCTTTTGTTTTAGGTGTGGTTCTTGATAACTGTGAGTTGGCTGCCTTTCACTGTTCATTTTTTTTATCTTCTTTTTCTTAGATAAGTCCCTTTAACATTTCATATAATAAGGGCTTGGTGATGATGAACTCCTTGAATTTGATCTTATCTGAGAAGCACTTTATCTGTCCTTCCATTCTAAATGACAGCTTTTCTGGATAGAGCAATCTTGGTTGTAGGTCTTTGGATTTCATGACTTGGAATATTTCTTTCCAGCCCATTCTTGCCTGTAAGGTCTCTTTTGAGAAATCCGCTGACAGTCTGATGAGGACTCCTTTGTAGGTGACTGTCCCCTTATGTCTTGCTGCTTCTAGGATTGTCTCCTTCATTTTAATCTTTGCTAATGTAATGATGATGTGCCTTGTGTGTTCCTTCTTGGGTCCAACTTCTTTGGGACTCTCTGAGCTTCCTGGATTTCCTGGAAGTCTATTTCCTTTGCCAGATTGGGGAAATTCTCCTCTATTATTTGTTCAAATAAGCTTTCCACTGGTGGCTGTTCCTCTTCCCCTTCTGGTACCCCTATAATTCGGATGTTGTAGTATTTAAAGATGTCCTGAAGGTTCCTAAGCCTCTCCTCATTTTTTTGAATTCTTGTTTCTTCATTGTTTTCTGTTTGGTCTTTTTTTTCTTCCTTATGGTCCACTCCCTTGATTTGAGTCCCAGTTTCCTTTCCATAACCATTTCTTTCCTGTGCATTTCCCTTCAATTCAATTAGTTTAGCCTTCATATGTTCCTCTAATTTGTGACTAAAATCAACCAGTTCTGTGAGCATCCTGATCATCAGTGTTTTGAACTGTGCATCTGAAAGTTTAGTTGTTTCTTCATCGCTTAGAGTTATGGGCTCTGGGACTTTGAGTTCTTCTTGAGCCATGTTTGATCTCTTCATACCTGTTAGGTATGAGGGGCAGAGCCTTAGGTGTTCACCAGGGCGGGGCTGCCCACGTTGCTGGTTTCTGATCCTGTATGTGGGGGCGGGGTCAGAGCAGCGCAATAGCATTCTCCTCTGCTGCTTCCTGCTGTGGGGGCCTGCTCGGTCTGTCTCAATGCTCTCTCCTTCGCTGGTTTATCTGTGTGTGAATGCGTGACTGAGGTCAGCCTGCCTCCCCACACCCTCACTGGGTCCGCCCATCACAACCTCACACCTGGGGATTCGCCAATTGCTGACTTGGCACCAGGGTTGGTCTGACCGAGTTTCGCAATCCCCACTCCGCTAGCTGCTGGCTTTGTCCCTCTTACCTGTCTGGCTGAAGGGCTCGTTGTTGTCGGACTTCGATATAGTTCAATTTTCCGCGTTTTGGTTGCGCCTTTTTTTTACTAAAAACATTGTTGTCTTTAAACTTGGTTGTGCGAGAAGGCACAATGTTTCCACCTACACCTCCATCTTGGCAGAAGTCCTAGTGAGTCATTTGAAGGACTGTTTTCTTGTTGGTTTTTTGTCTGAAGATCTGTCCACCGATGTCAGTTGATTAGCGTTGATCTGTCCCTTTATGTCTATCAGTATTTGCTTTATGTATTCAGGTACTCCTGTTTGGGGTGCATAAATGTTCACAAGGGTTATTTTCTCTTGTTGTATTAATTGCTCTATTATTATGCAATGTTAGCCTTTGTTTTAAAGTCTTGTTTTGTCTGATATAAGCATTACTACTAATACTTCTTTAAAAAAATTCCTTTCTGCATTACACACCCTTTTGCCTCACTATGCCTTTTTAAAAAAAATTCCATTTGCAGTAAATAATCTTTTTCTATCCCTTTACTTTCAGTCCGTGTGTGTCTTTCATCCTGAGTTGGATGACAGCACATGTATGGGTCTTGGTTTTTTATTCATTCAGCTACCCTGTGTTTTGATTGGAGGATTTAATCGATTTACATTTAAAGGGATTTTTTTCTTTTTGATTTTTTAATTGTTGTTCAAGTACAGTTGTTTCCATTTTCACCCCACCACGCCTCCCTTCCCCACCCATCCTTCCTTCACCCCCTTTGGCTTTGTCCATATGTCCTTTATACATGATTCTTGATGGGCCTTCCTCTATTATGCCCTATCATCCTTCTCCCCCCTCCTCTCTGGTTACTGTCAGTTTTTGATAGTTATGTGTTTATTGACATTTTATTCTTTTAAAAAATTTTTTTATGGTTCAGTTACAGTTGTCCCCATTTTTCCCCGTTATTAGCCCTGCCCTGTCCACACCCCTTCTCCCACATTCAATTCTCCACCCCCTACCCCAGTTGTTCTTGTCCATGGGTCCTTTATATACATGTTTCTTGACTTGACCCTTCCCCTTTTATCCTTTGTTATGCCCCCTCTCACCCTCCGCTCTGGTCACTGTTCTTTATTTCCATAGTCTCTGGTTCCGTTGTGCTCACTTGTTCGTTTTATTGAGTAAGTCCCATTTACAGATGAAATCATATGGTATTTGTATTTTACTGCCTGGCTTATTTCACTTAGCATACTAATTTGTGGTTCCATCCATTCTATCATGAAGGGTAGGAGTTCCTTCTTTCTTTCTGCTGTGTAATATTCCATTGTGTATATGTAGCACAGTTTTTTGATCCACTCATTTACTGATGGGCACTTAGGCTGTTTTCAGCACTTGGCCTTTGTAAATAATGCTGCTATGAATAATGGGGTGCATAGGTCTTTTGAGTGTTTCAGGGCTCTTAGGGTATAATCCCAGCAGTGAAATTGCTGGGTCAAAAGGCAGTTCCATTTTTAGGTGTTTTTTTTTTCCAGGAAATTCTATACTGTTTTCCACAGAGGCTGCCCAGTCTGCATTCCCACCTACAGTGTACTAGGGTTCCCCTTTTCTCCAGATCCTCATCAGCATGTTTTGTTTGTCAATTTGTTAATGATGGCCATTTTGATTGGTGTGAAATGGTATCTCACTGTGGTTTTAATTTGTATCTCTCTGATGGCTAGTGATGCTGAGCATCTTTGTATGTGTCTCTGTATGTCCTCCTTGGAGAAGTGTCTGTTCAGGTCCTTTGCCCATTTTTTAATTGGATTGTTTGTCTTCCTGGTGTTGAGTCATAAGAGTTCTTTATGTATTTTGGAGATCAAACCCTTGTCCAAGCTAAGCTATCATTGGCAAATATGTTTTCCCATATGGTTCGTTCCCTTTTTATTTTGTTGATGTTTTCTTCAGCTATGCAGAAGGTTTTTAACTTGATTTAGTCCCATTTGTTTGTTCTCTTTTTTTATGTCTCATGCTCAAGGGGACATATTGGTGAAAATATTGCTGTGTGGGATATCTGAAATCTTTCTGCTTATATTCTCCTCTAGGGCTTTAATTGTGTCATGACTTATATTCAAGTCTTTTATCCTTCTTGAGTTTATTTTGTACGTGGTGTAAGTTGGTTGAGTTTCATTTTTTCATATATTCCTATCCAGATCTCCCAACACCATTCGTTTAAGAGGCTATTTTCACTCCATTTGCTCCTGCCCCCTTTGTCAAATATTAATTGACCATAGAGCCATGGGTTTATTTCTGGGTTCTCTATTCTCTTACATGGATCTTTGTGTCTGTTCTTACGCCAGTACCAGACTGTTTTGATTATATTGGCCTGTAATATAGTTTGATATCAGGTATTGTGATCCCTCCTACTTTGTTCTTTTTTTCTCAAAATTACTGAGGCTATTCAGTGTTAGGATGGGTGGGGTAGGGTAAAACGGCAGCTGAACTACAACCCAGAAAAGATGGCTGACGTCAAACCAGACAGCTGAAAGGGCAGGCTTTATCCTTATAGCAACCTGAGCCCGAGAACCACCAATGATATATTGCCACTTTGTTCAAAGGGGACCAATCCCCAGCTCCTACGAAGAGAGACAACCAAAATAAAACCCTGCCATATTCCCTGCTTGGGTGCAACTTCCCTGGCCCCACTCTGTGGGCTTGGGATCCCCGCCTGGGCGCTCAAACCCTAATAAAGCTCTATACTGCCTAACTTTGTGGCTGATTGGCATTTCTTCCTCAGTGGAGCCTAAGAAAACCTTTCATTCAGAGTTATATATGGTTCCATATAAATTTTTGAAGTGTTTGTTCTGTGTCTGTGAAATATATCATTGATATTTTGTAAGGATTGCATTGAATCTGTATATTGCTTTGGGTGGTATGGACATTTTGATTATGTTAATTCTTGCAATCCATGAACATGGTATATGCTTCCATTTGTTTGTTCAGTGTTGTAGTTTTCTGAGTACAGGTCTTTTAACTCCTCGATTAGGTTTATTCCTAGGTACTTTATTTTTCTTGTTGCTCTAGCAAGTGGGATTTTTTTTCTCAACTTATGTTTCTGATATTTCATTGTTGGTATACAAAAATGCCTTCAATTTCTGAATATTGACTTTGTATCCCGCTGTTTTGCCACATTCACTCATTAGGTCGAGTAATTTTTCGGTGGAGTCTGTAGTGTTTTTTATGTATACTATCATGTCATTTGTCAACAATGACACTTTTACTTCCTCCATTCCATGGATTCCAGATGCATTCCATTGAATGACTTTTATTTCTTTCTTGTGTGATTGCTGTGGCTAGAACTTCCACTGCTATGTTGAATAGAAATGGTGAAATCGCACCCTTGTCTTGTTCATGATCTTATGGGGAAAGCTTTCATTTCTTGCCCAATGACTATGATGTTCACTGAGGGTTTCTTGTATATGGCCTTTATTATGTTGAGGTGTGCTCCTTCTACTCCCATTTTGCTGAATGTTTTTATCATAAATGAGTTTTGTACTTTATCAAATGCTTTTTCAGCATTATTGATATAATAATGTGATTTTTGTCTGTCCTTTTTTAATGTAATTATACCATCCTTGCATCTCTAGGATGGATCCTACTTGATCATGGTATATGATCTATTTAATCTGTTGTTGGATGTGGTTTGCCAATATTTTCTTTTCTTGATGATTTAGCATCTATATTCGTCAGTGATATTGGACTGTAGTTTTCTCTTTTTTTTCTTGTGTCTTTGCCTGGTTTTGAGATTAGGATGATACTGGTCTCATAAAGAGTTTGGGGGTCTTCCCTCTTCTTGGATTTTTTTTTTAATAGTTTGAGAAGGATAGGAGTTAGCTCTTCCTTAAATGTTTTGTAAAATTGTCCTGTGAAACTGTCTGGTTCAGGGCTTTTCCATGCCAGGAATTTTTTGATTACTGCTTCAACTTCACTAGCTATTATGGGTCTGTTCAAGCTTTTTTTTTGGTTCTTCATTCAGTTTTGGAAGACTATATGTTTCTAGAAATTTGTCTTTTTCACCCAGGTTTTCAAATTTCTTGTCATATAATTGTTCATAGTAATTTCTTACAATCCTTTGGGGTTTTTTTTGTGGTGTTGGTTGTAATTTCTCTTTCATTTCTGATTTTATTTATTTGGGTCCTCTCTCTCTCTCTCTTTTTAATGAGTCTGGTTAAACACTTGTCAGTTGTGAATGTCTTTTCAAAGAACCAGCTCCTGTATTTATTGATCTTTTGAATTGTTCTGTAGTCTCTATGTCATTTATCATTTAATTTTTCTCTGATCTTGATTATTTCCTTACTTCTACTTGTTGTTTCTCCAGTTCTTATAGATGGAGGGTTAGGTTGTTTGTTGGAAATGTTTCTATCTTTTTTATTAGAAATATTTAGGTAGGCCTGTATTGCTATGAACTTCGCTCTCAGGACTGCCTTTGCTGTGTCCCAAAAGTTTGGGGTGGTTGTGTGTTCATTTCATGTGTTTCCAGGAACTTTTTGATTTCTTCCTTTATCTCATTGTTAGCCCATTCATTGTTTAATAACAAGTTATTCAATCTCCATGAATTTGCCTGTTTTTGAGTTTTTTCCTTAATGTTGGTTTCTAGTTTCAATTCATTATGGTCTGAGCACAGTTTTGATATGATTTCAATTTCCTGAATTTATTGAGGCTTGTTTTATGTCCTGTCACGTGGTCTATCTTTGAAGATGTTCCATCTGCATTTGAAAAGAATGTATATTTTGCTTCTTTGGGATGAAAGGCTCTCTATATATCAGTTAAGTCCATTTGATCTAGGGCATTGTTCAATGCCAGAGTATCCTTGTTGATATTTTGTTAGGAAGATCTATCCATTGTTGACAGTGGAGTGTTAAAATCCCTTGCCATAAGTGTGTTGCTGTCTATATTTTTCTTGAAGTCCTCCAAGACTTTCTTTATATATTTGGGTACTCCTATGTTGGGAGCATATATGTTTACAATGTGTATGTCTTCTTGATGCATTATCCCCTTGAATATTATAAAGTGTCCTTCTGTGTATCTTTTTATGGCCTTTGTTTAAAATGCATTTTGTCTGATATAAGTATTGCAACCATGGCTTTTTTTTCTGTATTTGCTTGGAATATTTCTTCCAACACTTAACTTCCAGTTTGTGCAGGTCTTCTGTTCTAAGGTGAGTCTCTTGTAGACAGTGTATGTGTGGGTCATATTTTTCATACCCCTTCAGTTTTATTTCTGTTGAGAAGTCAGCTGCTAGCCTCATTGGAGCTCCCTTGTATGTTACCATCTGTTTCTTCCTTGCTGCCTTTAACATTCTCTCTTTGTCTTTGAATCTTGCCATTTTAATTGTGAGGTATATTGGGGTGGGCCTCTTTGGGTTTATCTTGATTGGTACCCTCTGTACTTCCTGGACTTGTAAGAATTTTTCTTTCATCAAATTAGGGAAGTGTTCTGTCATTACTTTTTCATTTAGGTTTTCTATCCTTTGCTTTTCTCCTTCTCTTTCTGATATTGCTGTCATATGGATATTACTATGTTTCATTTTGTCCTGTATCTCCTGTAACCCCTCTTTGTTCTTTTTGAGTCTCTTTTTCTTTTCTTGCTTTTTCTGGGAATTTGTATCTACCTTGTCTTCCAACTCACTGATTCAATCCTCTGCTTCATCTAGCGTGCTTTTTATTCCTTTTTGTGTGCTATTGAATTCAGAAGTTGTATTCTCCATTTCTTCCTGGTGCTTATTGATAGTTTCTGTGTCCTTTTTCATGTTCATGTAATTTTCAGTAAGTTCCTTGTAACTTCCTTGTAGTTCCTTGTAATTGTTAATGAGCTCATTAAGCTTACTTATAACCATTGTTTTGAACTCAATGTCTGATAGTTTACTTGCCTCTATATCAGTTAGCACTCTTTATTGGGATTTCTCCTTTCATTTTGTTTAGGGGTTGTTTCTTTGTTTCCTTATTTTAGGGGAGACTCTTTTTGTTTGTTTCTGCTTCTCAAATTGATCTGCTTTGACTTCCTTTCTTTGTGGTGTGAACTTCTGTGGTAGGAGACCTGTGGTATTCTGTAGTGCAATCTCTTAAATTTTGATGCTCTTTGGATTCCCTTTATGCTGTTTATGTTGGATCTCTGGATGTAATTGGGTTTTAATTGTTGTTGGGTTGTTCTTTGGTGTGTTCTTTCCTCTAACTGGCTGACTGAGCTTCTTTCTACCTACCACATTGTATATGTTATTTTACAGGTCCTGCCAGAACAAATACACTGCCCAGGAAACAAACCCACACCCACAGAAATAACTCCCACCCACAATCCCCCTTTCAACAGCAAATGAACCAGTATTAATAAGGATGTAAAGAAATTAAGACTATTATAAGAAAGGAGAAGCAAATATGAATGACTAACTGAAAGGAAAATTATTTTGAGAGGGTAGAGAAAAGTGCACTAATAAGAGTATGGAATCTACTTCCGCCAAGATGGAGGCATAGGTGGATGTGCCATGCCTTCTCACACAACCAAGTTTAGAGACAACTAAATATTAGCAACAGAAAACACAGCCAGAACACGGAAAATTGAACTTTTCGGAAGTCCGTTAACAACAAATTCTTCAGCCTGACCGGTAAGGGGCGAAACCAGCGGCTGGTGAAGCAGGGTTGCACAGGAGGACTCGGTCAGACGGACTCAGGCACGCGGAATCCAGGTGCGCGGAATCCAGGCGCAGGGTTGGACCTAGTGAGCGACCAGGCGAGTGACCAGGCCAGCAACCAGGCCAGCAACCGCGGAGGAGACAGTGGGGGGAGCGGGGGAGCGGGGCTGCGTGTTGACTGTGGTCGTGCATTTGTGCGTGGGTGGACAGGCGAGGGAGTGGGCGATTGGACCCGGACCCAGCGGGTCCCTGCGGCTAGCAGCAGGGAGAGCGCAGCCATTTCCCTGCTCTGACCCCACCTCCACATACAGCGTCATAACCCAGCGACTCTGAGTGGCCCGGCCCAGGTGAACCACCTAAGCCTCTGCTCCTCACCCAGTGAGAAACAGCAGAGGAGGTCGCCATTTCCCCACTCTGACCACGCCCCCACATACAGCGTCACAACCCAGCAACCTGGGAGTCCAAGGCACCGCTTCTCATACTTAAAGGGTGCGAACAGACCAAAAATGGCGCAAGAAGATCTCAAAGCCCCAGAGCCTATAGATCTAAGCAATGAAAAAAATAGCAAAACTCTCAGACACACAGTTTAAAACACTGGTGATCAGGATGCTCACAGAACTGGTGGATTATAGCCACAAATTAGACAAATATATGAAGGCGAAACTAATTGAAATGAATGGAAATGCACAGGAAACCAATAGCAATGAAAAGGAAACTGGGACTCAAATCAATGGAGTGGACCAGAAGAAAGCAAATAATGGCCAAACAGAAAAGAGTCAAGAAGCAAGAATTCAAAGAAATGAGGAGAGTCTTAGGAACCTCCAGGACATCTTTAAACGCTCCAACATCCGAATTATAGGGGGTACCAGAAGGGGGAAAGGCACAGCCACCAGTGGAAAACTTATTTGAACAAATAATAAAGGAGAATTCCCCCAATCTGGCAAAGGCAATAGACTTCCAGGAAATCCAGGAAGCTCAGAGAGTCCCAAAGAAGTTGGACCCAAGAAGGAACACACAAGGCACATCATCATTACATTAGCCAAAATTAAAATGAAGGAGAGAATCCTAGAAGCAGCAAGAGCTAAGGGGACAGTCATCTACAAAGGAGTTCCCATCAGACTGTCAGCAGATTTCTCAAAAGAGACCTTACAGGCAAGAAGGGGCTGGAAAGAGGTATTCCAAGTCATGAAATCCAAAGACCTACAACCAAGATTGCTCTATCCAGCAAAACTTTCATTTAGAATGGAAGGACAGATAAAGTGCTTCTCAGATAAGATCAAATTCAAGGAGTTCATCATCACCAAGCCCTTATTATATGAAATGTTAAAAGGACTTATCTAAGAAAAAGAAGTTAAAGAAACATGAACAGTGAAAGGACAACAAACTCACAGTTATCAACAACCACACCTAAAACGAAAGCAAACTAAAAGGACAGCTAGATCAGGAGTGGAGACATAGAAATGAAGATCTCATGGAGGGTTAGCAACAGGGGAGTGGGAGGAGGAGAAGGGGGGAGAAGGTACAGAAAATGAGTAGCATAGACAGTAGATAGAAAATAGATGGGGGGGCAAGAATAGCATGGGAAATATAGAATCTAAAGGACTTGAGACACATGGACATAATCTAAAGGGGGGGTAATGGTGGGGATGGGGGGTAGGGTGGAGGGGAATGAAAGGGGGAATAGAACAACTGTAACAGCATAATCAATAAAAAATTTTTTAAAAAGAAACAAAAAAAAGATTATGGAATCTGAGCAATGTGAAGAAAGTAAAATTTATATCGTAAATTTAAAAAGAGAATGAAGAAGGTGGAATGGAGTAAGAGAAGGGAAGTGTGTAGTATTAGGTTTGAAGAGAAAATAAAAAAATAAAGTGAGAGAAAGAAAAAGGGAAAAAGGTAATAAATAATTTAAAAAGTAGGAAACAAATTGGAGAAAAAGATCCACCACAGCACTATCAACAACAAACAAGCTAAGATCAATATATGTGATGGGAATAAGAGGGGGGAAAAGAAAGAAAGAAAAGCTTAAGAGGTGTCTAGAGGAAAGACAAGTGATTTTGAGATGATAGAGGGAGAGGGAAAACTAAGAATGAGGAATGAAAACCAGGCTAAGAAAGGGAAAAGTTAAAATTTGAGATGAAAAAGAGAAGGGGCAGGATGAAAGAAAAAAACAGAAAAGAAAAAAAACAGACTAAGGCAGGGAAAAGTTAAATTATAAGACAAAAAAAGAATAGGCAGGATGAAGGCAGACTGAGGTAGGAGATGGGAACAGGAGAGTTTGAGATCTGAAATATAAGAAGAGTGAAGATCTAGATATAAAATTGAAAAAATGCAACAACTACCACCCTATCTATAAGCAATGAGCAAGGATTGCTAGAAGTGGGAGAGAATGTGGGCATTTTAAGAGCAGGAAGTAGGAAGTGAGATGACCATTGACAGGAGAGTTGGTTTTGAGAGGTTGGATGGGGGAGAAGAAGTAAGAGTGTGGAATGGAAACAAGTTGTAGCAAGAAAGAAAACAAAATTTAAAACAAAAATAGTAAGAGGAAAGAAAAAGGTAAAATGGTGTAAGAGAAGGGAGGAGAAAAATATGAGAATTGTAATAGAGTAGAATATAAAATCTAGTGACTTAATATGCACTAAGTTGAAGGGCAAGAAATGAATGTTAAAAAACTATGCAGGAAAGAAAATATTGCAAATGTTAAAGAAGACCATGGTGGATTTTGTCTTGGTAGTATCTAGTATTTACCACTGTTTTTTTTTCTTTCTGGATCTGCCTCTGGTTATCTCTGGTGATATTCCAGTCTGGTTTTAGGCTGCCTGTTCCAGACTACTAGAGATCTATTGACTCCTTCAGTTGTTAATCTGGTCACTCTGGGATCAGCTGTCAGGTTTAAGTACCACACATTGGGGCAGAGTATCACTTGGGGGCAATGCTATTGCTTCAACTTAGGCTGATGGTACTAGGAGGGTGCTGTTCTGCCTGGCTCCTACAGTATGGAGGATGAATCAGCACCAAGATGCTGGTGGCTGCTTTCTCAATTCTCTCCCCAAAGCCACCACCCCCAAGTCTCTCTTCAGGCATTCCTAGTCCACTCTGCCCCTGGCTCTGCTGGAGCCCAGGGTAAATTGTTGCATATGAAAATGTATGCATTGGCCTTTTAAACAGCTCTTTCAGTGTTCAGCCATCCAACCATAGTTGTTTTTATTTCTCATATAGTATTGTCATTTTTTGTTTCTTTCTTAAGTTGTCATTTTGTTTCTTCACTTGTTGTTCATTTCTGTTCTTAGCTTTTGAGTTTTATTTTGTCAAATCAAGATGTAATTGACATAAAGCATTCTATTAAAGGTGTGCAACATAATGAATTGATACATGTATGTATCGCAAAATGATTACCACAGTAATTTTACTTAACATCCTTTACCTCACAGAGATTTGAATTTTTGATTCAAGATGATTTCTCATATCCCCCAAATGTTGAGGATACTTAATTCAGCTTGGAGAATTTTGTTATGGCTTTTTTTGTTGTTGTTACCTTTTTATTTCAGTGGAATTTTCTTTAGCTGAATTTTGGATTCTCATTTTCTGTTTTGGTTTTCTGTAGATGAATACTGCACATCTACTTTTTTTTAGTTGAATTTATTGGGGTGGCATGGAATAATAAAATTATATAGGTTTCAAGTGTACTATTCTAAATTCATTTGTATTTCTGTAGACAACTGTCAGCTCTAGTTTTTTGGAATTTTCTAGTTGAAGAAAACTCTTCAGTCGGTATAGCAAGTATGGTTCCTTTACTGGATTTAATTTTTAATTTTTTTAAGTTCACTTCTGTTTTGTATGAATCTGAATTTCCCCCTGACTTGTTTTTTCACCTTTATCTTGTAATATCTTTTTCTCTTGGACTTTACCTTTTCACCACTTCCTATTCTCATTCTGTCTACACTTTTAAGTACTTTCCCTATAGTTAGTAGGTGCTCTGACCCATCAGAAAACTTTGAAAGTATTTTCTCACATTCAGTGATGGTTGTTTTCAATCAACTTTAAATCTGCTATTAGTATCTCTTTTCTCTTTCATGTAGTTTCCCCCCCTGAGCTGATCTTCAACTCCCCAGTAGCTTAATGTTGGGAGTGTGGGAGATAGTTCACTGATTTAACATGTTTTGCTTTTTATTATATTGTTTTTATAGGTAATTATTTACAGGTAATTTGAAATTAGCACATTCTGTCTAGTAATGCTGAAAGGATGTATGTTTTTGTGTAGTTCACTTTTGTCTCAGTAGAAACCAAACTGTTGTATTTAGCACTCTTCTCTTAATTAATTGGACTTAAGCCCTGAACTTGTTCTGTCTTGTGGTGAACAGTAGCTGAAATCTGCATGGTTCCCGTAACCTTACAGCTGTTACCTGCTTGAGCTCCTTGTTGTTTTTACTTATGTGTTCAGACAAAGTAGTCAACCAAAAATTTTAAGAGGAGTTTATATACAGATTTAGCACTCCATACTTTGTTGCTCCCATGCTTCTAGGGTATTGCCATACAGTTACCAAGAAGTTTGAAAGCCACAGACTCTTAACCTGTTCCCTGTTTGCCACATGGACTGGTAAGTGTCCTCATTTTAAGATGAAAGCCAATTAAATATAATTCTTACTTACTGTGCATCTCTTCTTTGAGGGGTTATATCTCTTGTACTTTCTGATTGCTATTGGTTGCAATGTCTTCGTTTAGTTGCTCTTTATATTTTGATTAGAGTTTATAGTTAGTAAAAGGGTTAGTTTGATACAGGATATTTTACCAGTATCAGAATCTAATGCTACTGGTTTTTACTTTCTATTTCTTATTCTGTTAAAAGGCATTCTTCTGTTTTCCTCACTGTCTGTTTTTGCTTTATTCCTATTTTTAGGAGTTAAAGGCAAGTGAAAAACAATCAGTTGGTTTTTTTAACCCTATACATTGATGGAATCATATATTATTAAAAGTTTGGAAAGCGGTACTTTTATATATGGTTGTTGAGATTGTGAATTGGTATGCCTTTTTGGAGGACAATTTGACAGTATAAATGTGAGTTCAATATTAAGTGCAGTAATTCTAGTCCTTTATCACTCATTCAGAAATAGTAACATGCATGCAAAAAGGTATTGCTCTTTATCTTTTTGGTGATTAAGTCTCTTTTAACACTAGAATCTGTCAATTGACAGAGGAATACTTTGTTTAAAAAAATGTGGCCTCCTGATAGAAATAGTATGACAATTATTTAAAGAGATACTAAAGGAAAATAAGTCAAAGAACAATGTAGATAGTTTTTATTTATGGGAAAATAACATTGTTTGCAAATGACACTTATATGAATGAAAAAGAAAAGCTAAAGGTATAAATCAAAGAGTAGTCATGAAACAGTTAACAGTTACCCTGGAGGTGGGGATGGGTCTGGGGCAGAGTGTAGAAAGAGACTAAACTTTGTTACTTTATAATTTTTAGACTGCTCTGGAGTCTTTCTAGCACTAATTAACATATTATAGGTACCATTAAATATAAAGAAATTAAACCACAAAATAAACTTCTTTTTCCTTCCTCTTATTTCTCCCCCCTTCCTCCTCCTCTTCCTCCTCCTCCTCCTCTTCTTCTTCCCCCTTTTCTTCTTCCTTTTCCTCTTCCTCCTCTTTGTCTCCTCTCCTCCTTCTTCCTCTCCTTCTCCTTCTCCAGATCTGATTCTTATTTTATATCTGTTTTTGTTCTGAGCACTACGTCTTATACATTCAAGAGACTCATTGTTTCTCAAATGAATAACAGAGATGGGAGAGGGATATTTGAGAGTTGTTTGTTAACAGAATTTTTTATGGTAAATATCAAGGTATACTTTCTTCCTAAATTAGAATCAAAAAACCCTAAAGACCCACCAGAAAAGACATAAATTTGATGGGCACATTTACTAAAACATTAAAAATACATATATTTCTTGAAAAGTGTTTTGACCTCCCTTATGATTTGCAGTTTTATTTTTGTTTGTTGATTTCTTCATCCAACTCATAATATTTGTCAGTTTGATCTAAGTTGTCATAACTCATTATTTCAAAACTGATAATTCATTGTTCTGACCAGATTTTATCCTCGGTTATTGCTTTAGGTTTTACGGGTTTTATTCTCAATGTAGTATTTTCTTTGTCCTGGCTACCAGTGAAAAATTTTATGGTTTTGACTTTTAATGAAAAAAATCTCAAAAAAAGAATGAGACAGTAGCATAATGAACATCCTTGTGTATATCTTGATTTAACACTAATTAATCTTTGACCATATTTATTGCAGTTTTTTTTTACTCTTGGCCATGTTTAAGAATTTTAAAATAATTTTTATTAATGGGAAAATTTAAAACATGCTCAAAAGAGGCAAGAATAATTGAAGAAATCCCCAGCTTTAACAGTCATTACCATGTAGCAGTTCTGTTTCATTTTTTTGAAATGTTTTAAAGTAACTTCATGAATCATGTTCATCCATAAATACTTCTCTATGCATTTCTTTGAAAAACAGCCCCAGTACCATTTACACAGCACCTCAAATTAATAATGATGCATTGGCATCATCTTATGTGTCTTTCTGCATTTAGTTTGTTGGGATCAGGAGAGTATGGGGCTGAACCTGCTAAAGGCCTGGATCTGGATGTTTTTTCAGGGCCTTATAGAGAACCAGACTGCTACATTTCCCATCATGTCACCCCCTCCTCAAATTATAGGTTTGGAGAGCAGGACATGCTCCTTCCTGAGGAGAGCATTTCCACCTGACACCCTTTCATTTCTGTTTTTCTTACCCAGATCCATCTTCTGAGATGTCCCTTTAGCGCAACGGTTCCTAATGTTTTTGGCACCAGGGACCAGTTTTTTCATGAATCTGGAGGGGCAAGAGGTGGAGCTCAGGTTTGGTGGGGCAGTTCAGGAGGCAGAGCTCAGGTGAGCTTCCCTCACCACCAGGTTCCTATCAGGCCATGGATGGGTACCCTCTGCTGACCAGGTTTGGGGAAAACCTGGTCAGCAGAGGGTATTATTAGAGAAATAGAGAAACTATATTAGAGAAACCAGGAAAAATGGCTACAGGGTCCTGGAAAGCCAGGGTAATAGTGAATGTTTCCTTCATTTCCAGGCTGTCACAGGATGGACACATTAACTTCTCTTGTCTAGACTGTCTCACTGGTACCCAGCAGAGTCCAGTTCTAGTTCTGGAGGTGTGACTTAACTTACCTGTAGCTTATTCAACCCATGACTTGGTCATTCACCAAGTAGTTAACTCTGAAAAACAGAATTCTCTAGTACAGGATAAAGTCTCATCCCTTTGCTCAGGTTCAGAACTTGAGAGTAACATCAGCGGAAACAAAGTAGGAAGCACAGGGAATCTTTCTCCTCACCAAGGCAACAGTTTCATCAGCAGAATCTCTCTGATGTAACTGTTTTGGAACTCTGGAGTCTGGATGAATGCTCACAGCTTCCAAGGGAAGGCATGGAACAAAAAATTCTGCTCTTAGTGCAGTAGTTGCTACCCATCACCCACCCTTCAGATGGTGGCAGAGAGCTGTGCATATGTTCCTAGAACAGCTTGCACATGGCTTGTGGTAACCAGGGTGGGCAGTAAACACCTTGTTCTCTAAGTATTGAGGTTCTGTGTTTTGATTGCTCATTGCTGCTTTTGATAATAGAAGTGGGCCAACACAGTTACAACCTTCACTGGCTGAAGTAGGGAATTTGAAGAACCAGACTCTGAGTTTTTCTTCCCCTTCGCTTTGCCATTTTAGGAGCCATGCATTTCAGGATTTGGAATTTCAAAAACGAATGTATATACAAGGGAATTCATAAAGTTACCATGCATTCCTCCAACATGGAATGTTACAGAATCAAAAATGTATAAGAAAGGCCTGATAAAAGCATAAATTTACACCTTAGGTTGAACCCTGGCATGGAGAAAACCCTATAACAATTTTAAAACCCAGCAAATTTTGGAGAATCTTGAGTTCCTGATTTGCTATATAATAAGATCCAGCTATCCAGGTTTCAAAGAAGAAATCATGTGGCATAAAAAGAAACAGGAGAGTATACTCCATTCAAAGAAACAAAAATAAATCAGAAACCATGCCTGATACAGGCCAGGTAGTATACAGACAAATACTTTATAACAATTGTCTTAAAGATTCTCAGAGCTAGAGTAAGACATGAACAAAGTTAAGAAAAAAATTAAGAACAAAATGGAAATATCAAAGAGAAAATATAAAAAAGAACCAAGGAGCTCACAAAACTCTAAGTAGGATAAAATCTCAGAGACCCACACCTAGATACATTAGAGTCAAACCCTTCAAAGCAACAGAGAATCTTTAAAGCTGCAAGAGAGGAGCAATTTGCTCCATGAAAGGTCCTCTAATATCAAATTTCTAATCAGAAACTTTAAAAGGCAGTAGATTAATATATTCAGAGTGCTGGGGGAAAATGTCAACCAAGAATTTCATATCCATTAAAACTCTCCTTCAAAAGTAAGGGAAAAGTAAGACATTCCCGGAAAAACAAAAGATACCTTTACCTTGTAAGAAATGCTAAGGGGAGTCTTTCAGGTTGTAATAAAATGACACGAAACAGTTTCTTGAAGCCATATGAAGAAATAAAGTTTGCTAGTAAAGGTAATAGATGTACATTTATATAAGCTAGTGTTATTGTCACTTTGGTTTCCTGTACCTTTTGTTTATTATCTGATAAAGAGGCTAATGCATTAAAAAATTAGTTTCGTAATGCACAGATGGATGGGACAACAAATTGTTGGTTTTATTCTCCTTCTTCACACTTCCTCCCTCCTTCTCTCTAAAGTCAAAAATATTTTCAAAAAACAATTACTCTGATTTTGGACAAATAGCACATTAAGATAAAATTATGTGACTTTAGTAACCCACAATAGGTAAGGACTGAGCTGTATAGGAGAATTTTGTATGAGATTTGAAGTTAAGCTGACATAAATTCAATTTAGAGTGAATAACTTTAAGATGATAAATTTAATTCCCATGGTAACCACAAAGAAAATAGATATAGAATATACACACAAGGAGATAAGTTTCAAAGTTGTGCTAAAATCAACTAAATACAAAATACAGTAATACAAGAAATGAAGGACAAAAAAGCTACAAGACATGTAGAAACAAGAAGCAAAAAGGCAGAAGTCTCTTCTTACCAGAAACTACATAATATGTAAATGGATTAATCGCTTTAATCAAAAGACAGAATTTTGTACAATGTATAACAATGACAACAAATCATGATCTAGGCATATACTATCTATAAAATAATTTAGAAATAGACTTCTAACCAAGATGGAGGCGTAGGTGGAAATACTATGCCTCCTCGCACAACCAAAATTAAGGACAACAAAGGTTTAGAAACAAAAACACAACCAGAACAGACAGAAAATTGGACTGTATGGAAGTCTGACAACCATTCAACCAGACCAGTAAGAGGGGCAGAGTCCACGACTGGCAGAGAGGGATCGTGGTAGGAAAAGGCAGTGGCAGTCCAGACCCAGGAGGGAGGGCAGGCGGCTTGGGGCTGACTGAGGTCACACATTTGCCACAGATAAACTAGGCAAAAACAGGCAACAAGACAGATTGGGCAACCCAGGGCTCCAGCAACGGAAAATAAAGCCTAAAAGCACTGATTGAAAAGGTGCTGGCTTGTGGGAAGTGACAGAGGGGATTGAAATTCGAGAGAGAGCGGAGTAAGTGCCATTGCTTTCTCTCTGACCCTGCCCCCACATACAGAGTCACCATCCAGCCACTGGGTTGCCCCACCCTGGTGAACACCTAAGGCTCCACCACTCATGTATAACAGGCGAGACCTGACCAAAAATGGGTCAATCAGAAGAATAAATCAAAGCCCCAGAGCCAATACTTTTAAGTGACCAAGAGATAGCCAACCTATCAGATGCATAGGGTTTAGTTTAGAAAATAGACAATGGGATAGACGTGATGGCTGCCTTCAGATTGTCTTGTATAGAGGAATCCGATGTGTTCTCTAAGACCCCGAGACCACAGGGAAGACCTTAAAGGGAAACACACCCCTGGTTAAAGCAAAGTGAGTTCTAGTGCGACGGGGGTAGGGGCATCTGGGAGAGTTGTTCCTGCGCAGCTACGGTGGTGGAGCCAATCACGAGGCGCAGCTGGTCCTCACGCGATTGAACAGTCCTACAGTCGTACAATCATGACGATCCTGCTGATCAGGATGCTCACAGAACTGGTTGATTTCAGTCGCAAAATTAGATAAACAAATGAAGGCTACACTAAGTGAAATGAAGGGAAATGCACAGGGAACCAATACTGATGGAAAGACTCATCAATGGAGTGGACTAGAAGGAAGGAAGAAAGAAACAACCAAACAGAAAGGAATGAAGAAACAAGAATTCAAAAAAATGAGGAGAGGCTTAGGAACCTCCAGGACATCTTTAAACGTTCCAACATCCAAATTAAAGGCGTACCTGAAGGGGAAGAGGAAGAGCAACAAGTGGAAAAGTTACTTGAACAAATAATAAAGGAGAACTTCCCCAATCTGGCAAAGGAAACAGACTTCCAGGAAGTCCAGGAAGCTTGGAAAGTCCCAAAGAAGGTGGACCCAAGGAGAAATACACCAAGGCACATCATCATTACATTAGCCAAGATTAAAATGAAGGAGAGAATTCTAGAAACAGCAAGAGATAAGGGGACAGTCACCTACAAAGGAGTTCCCAATAGACTGTCAGCTGATTTCTTAAAAGAGACCTTCCAGGCAAGAAGGGGCTGGAAAGAAGTATTCCAGGTCATGAAAGACAAGGACCTACATCCAAGATTGCTCTATCCACCAAAGCTTTCATTTAGAATGGAAGGACAGATCAAGTGCTTCTCAGATAAGGTCAAGTTGAAGGAGTTCATCATCACCAAGCCCTTATTATGTGAAATGTTAAAGGGACTTATGTAAGAAAGAGAAGATAAAAATGAACGGTGAAGGGACAGCAAACTCACAATTATTAACAACCACACCTAAAACGAGCAAACTAAGTGGACGGCTAAAACAGGAGCAGAGCCACAGAAATGGAGATCACATGGAAGGTTAGCAACAGGGGAGTGGGAGGAGGAGAGAGGGGGAACAGGTACAGAGAATAAGTAGCATAGACAGTGGGGAGAAAATAGAGAGAGGGAAGGCAAGAGTAGTGTCGGAAATGTAGAAGCTAAAGAACTTATGACACATGGACATGAACTGAACGGGGTTAATGTGGGTGGAGGCAGTGTTCAAGGTGGAGGGGAATGAAGGGGGGAATGGGACAACTGTAATGGCATAATAAAATATATTTAAGAATTTAGAACTAAAGAGGCAAGTGGAAAGTAAGAATATAGCAAAAGATATTTTATGCAAATAATAGCCAAGAGAAAGTAGAGTGGCTACACTAATATCAGACAAAATAGACTTTAATTTTAATATTATGAGATAATATTACACTGTATAGAATTATATAGCATGTTAAAAGAATCCAATTGATCCATTGGAGTTTATTCCTGGAATTCAAGGATGGTTCAACATGTGAACATCAGTAAATATACCACATTAAAACATGAAAGACAAAAACCATAGGAACATCTCTATTAATGTACAAATATTTGACAAAACTCAACACTTTTATGATAAATACTCAAAAACAAACTAGTATTAGAAGGAAACTACCTCAACATAATATAGACCATGTATGAAAAACTCACAGGTTGCATATTTCATGGTGAAAGACTGAAAGCTTTTCTCATAAAGATCAGAATATGACAAATATGCCCACTCTTGCCACTTCTGTTGATGATAATACTTGGAAGTTCTAACCAGAGCAAATGCAAAAAAAAAAAAAAAGAGGAGAGAGGGAGGGAGGAAGTAAGGGAGGGAGGAAGGAAGTAAGGGAGGGAGGAAGGAAGAAAAGGCATCTAAATTGGAAAGGAAGAATAAAAGTATCTGTTTGCAGATGACATGGTCTTAAATAGTAGAAAAGATTCCAGATACACCCCCCCCAAAAAAAAACCCTGTTAGGACTAATATATAATTCAACAAAGCAGCAGGATACAAAATCAGCATGTAAAAATCAGTTGCATTGCTATACACTAATAATGAATAATCTGAAAGGAAATTAAGAAAATCTCATATTACATCAAAAAGAGTAAAATACTTAGAAATTAATTTATTCAGGGAGGTGAAAGACTTGTACATTGAAAACTATAAAACATTGCTGAAAGAATTAAAGAAAACACAAATAAATGGAAAGACATACGTTTATTGATTGGACTTAATATTGCTGATGAGAGTAGTACCCAAAGCAATGCAGTGTAATACCTATCAAAATCCTAATGACTTCCTTTTTTATTTGAAATGGAAAAATTCATTTAAAAATTCATTAGGAATCTCAGGGGACCTTGAATAATCAAAACAGTCTTGAGAAAGAACAAATTTGGATGATTGACAGTTCTTGGCCTCAAAATTTACTACAAAGCTATAGTAATTCAAACTATACAATACTGGGATAAATACAGATACAGATGATTAGATTAGAAAAGAAGAGAGAGCCCAGGCACAAACCCTCAATAATGGTCAAATGATTTCTGACAAGAATATCAAGACTATTCAATGTGGAAAAGACACTCTGTTCATTAGATATTGCTGGACAAACTGTACCTTAATGGAAAAGGATGTTAATTGGACCATTAACACACACCATGTAGAAAAATTAACTCAAAATGGATCAAAGACATAAATAGGTAAGAGTGAAAACTATAAAACTTTTAGGGGAAATACAAACTATAAACTCATAGTGGAAAATTTCATGAAGTTGTATTTAGTGATAATGTCTTCAATATTATACCAAAGGCCCAGGAAGTAAAATTAAAAAAAAAAGTACATTGGACTTGAAAATTAAAACCTCTTATGCATTAAAGAGAATATATTTGCTAGTCACTTATGTGATTAATATCCAAAATATATGAAGAATTCCTATAACTCAACAACAAAAAAAACTTAACGCTCAATTGAAGAATGAGCACAGAACTTTAATAAACATTTTTGTAAAGAAGATATACAGGTGTGCAATAAGCACATGAAAATATACTAACCAACACTAATCCTTAGGGAAATGCAAATCAAGACAACAATGAATTACCACTTTACACCCATTATGCTGACTTATCAAAAAACAACAGGAACAACCCAGAAAGCAATAAATGTTGGAAAGGATGTGGAAAAATTAGAACATTTTTGCACTGCTAGTGGGAATGTGAAACAATGCAGTCGCTATAAAGAACACTATAATAGTCACTGAAAAAATATATATAAAATTACCATTTAATTGTTTCCACTAGTGGGTATATACCCAATCCAAAAGGATTGAAGGCCGAAATTCAAACATAATTATATACCAGTTTGCATGGTACTATTATTTACAATAGTTAAAAGGTAGATACAAACCAAATGTCCATTGATGCATGAATGATAGATGCCTACAAATGAATATTTTTTAGCCTTGGAAAGGAAGGAAATTCTGAGTACATGATTCCACATGAATGAATGTTGAAGACATTATGCCAAGTGAAGTTAGTCAGACACAAAAGGACAACTATTGTATGTTTCCACTTATTTGCAGTACATAGAATAGCCACACACCTAGACATAAAAAGTCAAAATGCTGGTTAGCAGGGTTGCAGGGGAGGGGGGAGTTATTTTTCAATGATTACAGAATTTCAGTGTGGGATGATGAATGAATTCTGGAGGTGGCTAGTGCTGGTAGTTTTACAACAACATGAATATACTTAATCCTACTGAAATGTACACTTAAAATGATAAATATAGGTTCTGGCCAAGATGGAGGTGTAGATGGAAAGGCTTCACTTCCTTGCACAACCAAAAGAAGGATAACAACCAATTTAAAAACAGTAAACAACAAGAACTGCCAGAAAATCAAACGGCGTGGAACTCCAAAGGAGTTAAAAATATTCATCCAGAATGATAGGAGAGGTGCAGACAGGCAGATGGGCAGATGGCCAGACGGGCAGGGAAAGGCAGTGGACCATGCCAGAGGAGAAGTGGGGGTTGGCTGACTGGGAAGCTAAAGACTCAAAACCTCTGGATGTAGAATCCTATGGAGGTTGCAAAGGAGGGAGAAACTCCCAATCTCACAGGAGAGTTGGTTGGAAAGTGGGGCTAGAGCTGAGAAAGCAAATGGCACTTTTCTCTCTCTGACCCTTCTCCCACAGACAGTACCACAATGCAGTAAAGATGGTTGCTTGGCCTTGGCGAATATCTAAGGCACTACCCTTTATAATGTGGAGGTGCTCCTCCTGCAGGGCCCCCCCACTGCCACAGATGAAAATAAGTCTACCAAGACATGATCATCTTGGGGAGAAAAGGTGGCCAATCTCAAAGGAGAAGGGCCAGGAGCCTTTTCCTCAATGGGCTTTTGTTAGGTTCATTTTGCACAGGAATACAGGTAAAGCTCATTAATCATTATCAGGCAGTAATGATCAATAGATAACATACAAAGAACTATGAGCACTTATTCTGAGTCAGGGTCTGTTAGCTAAAGGGTTACAAAACTTTGGGAAACCAATTCATTTCCTGCTCGGACCCTTATCATTTAATGGAAAGCATTCTTAGCAAAGCATGTTTCACAGGATTTTATGTATTCTTTCTTAGGCCTGATCACCCAGGGAACCCGCCCTTTCCAGCACAGGACTGCACTGCCCTCTGTCATTATTTCAGGCTTAAGTCAGGTAGGGGAAGTAAGGCAGCTAAGAGATTAGGAGACTTTTCGCAGACAGAATGAGGACTCAGGCTACGTCAAAGCTGAGGGGTGAGAGTCCATCACCCCCTTTTGCTGTAGCCCCCCATGTCCTTTTCTAGGGTCTCCCCATGATTGTCCTTGTCTTAGGTCATTCCTCCCTGGGGGAATCTTACTCATCATTGGCTAACCAGTTAAGCACTAGTGGCCAGGCAGGGTGAAGAAAAAGGAGCAGAAGTGGTGCCCCTGTCAGGGAGATAAGCTTTGTCTCCTCAGTGGCTTATGGTCTGAAGGTTGCCCACTCAGCCTTAGCTATGGAAGGGTTACAGCTTCTGAAATCAGGCAGGGTGGGTCCCAACATTATAACATAGCAGGTGTACCAAGATAAAGAAATATGGCCCAAACGAAAAAATAGATCAGAACTCCAGAAAAAGAGCTAAGCGACAAGGAGATAGACAGCCTACCTGATGCAGAGTTCAACATTAGTAATCAGGATGCTTACAGAATTGATTGCGCTTAGTTGGAAAATGAAGGAAGAAATGAAGGCTTATACAAAGTGAAATAAGGGAATGTATACTGGGAACTAACAGTGAAGGTAAGGAAACCTGGACTCAAATCAACAGTTTGGAACAAAAGGAAAAAATAAACATTCAACCAGAACAGAATGAAGAAACAAGAATGGAAAAAAAAACTGAGGGAAGGCTTAGGAACCTCTGGGACAACTTTAAGTATTCCAGCATCGGAATCATGAGGGTACTGGAAGGAGAAGAGGAAGAACAAGAAATGGAAAACTTAGTCGAAAAAATAATGAAGGAAAAACTTTCCCAGTCTGGCGAAGGCAATAGACTTCCAGGAAGCCCACAGAGTCCCAAAGAAGTTAGACCCAAGGAAACATAAACCAAGGCACATCATCATTAAATTACCCAAGATTAAAGATAAGGAGAGAATCTCAAAAGCAGCAAGAGGAAAGGAGAGAGTTACCTAGAAAGGAGTGCTCATAAGACTATCAGCTGATTTCTCAAAAGATGTGGCTGAAAGGAGCTAAAAAGATTTGAAGTCATGAAAGGCAAGGATCTACATCCAAGGTTACTCTATCCAGCAAAGCTATAATTTAGAATGGAAGGGCAGATAAAGTACTTCCCATGTAAGGTATATTTAAAGGAGTTCATTACCAAGCCCTTAATATATGGAATGTTAAAGAGACTTACCTAAGAAATAGAAGATCAAAAACTGTGAACAGTAAAATGACAACAAACTCATGCCTATGAACAACTGAACCTAAGATACAAAAACAAAAAGAAACAAAGCAAACAACTAGACCAGGAACAGAATCACAGAAATGGAAATCACATGGAGGGTTATCAGTGGGCAGAGGGAGAATGGGGGGAAAGGTACAGGGAATAAGAAGCATAATTGATAGACATAAAATAGGGGGAGGTTAAGCATAGTACAGGAAGTAGAGAATCCAAAGAACTTACATGTACAACCCAAGGACATGAACTAAGTGGGAAGGATGCTGGAAGGCGGTGGGGTGCAGGGCAAGAGGGGATAAAAGGGAAGATAGAATTGGGACAACTCTAATAGCATGATCAATAAAATGTACTTAAAAATAAAATGATAAAAATGGTAAAATTTTTGTTGTATATACTTTACAGCAAAAATAAAAACACTACAGACTGCTTGCTATACTCCCCCTATGCTGTATTTTACCACTGGTGCCTTTTATTCCTTTTAGGTAGTCCTCCCTGTCCAGATTGTAGCTTCCTCTCATCCTTTGTTCTTAGTGTCCACTTCTCTCCCTCCCTTATCTGGTTGTGATTCTGGCCCACCCTTCAAGACCAAGTTCTTGGGCCTCTCCTGAAATCTTTCCTGATGTATGTATTCCACTGTGCCCTCAATTTTCAAATAGTGTTAAGAGTATGAGTAGAAGTGGGCAGGGGGTAAGATGGGGAGTAGAAATGAATTTGTAGACTGAGTGTCCAAGAAGTTCTCTGTTCTGAGCATCCACAGTGTGAGGCTCTAAATTTGTTGTTATCCACATTTCAGAAGTGAGAAAGGCACTAGTTGATGGCAGAATTGGGCCTCAAACCTGGGCAGTATGATTCAATTCCCTCCTGTTCACCACTTCCCACTTGGGCCTCTCAGGTCTGAGAAGGCTTGGGAACAAGAGGATTTAGAGGAAGGATGAGCTGTAGTTTAGTCTGTCATTACGGAATACGAATTTTAGTCAATCAGATGATACAATATTTATTTATTTGGTTATAAATGTTTTAAATTCTTAAAACTCAGAAAGTCTGTTATGCTTGACTATTGTTTAATTTGTATGTGTTGTCTGTTCTCTCTGCCTAGATTTAAAGTTCCTGACAGGGATTCTTTTTGCATATATTCTCCAAACAGCTCACCCAGGATCTTGAATTTATAGATTATCAAGTGCTGCTGACTGGATAGTAACAGAGGTTTAAAGGTCTTGGAACACACAGCACTAGGGTCACAGTCAAAGGCAGGACCTATATATCTCTCCTACCTTCACTAGGGAAACCTTCTTCCTGCCCTTCACTATGAGTCATAGACAAGGCTGGCTCCTTGGTGAGCAGGGCTTTTTTTATGTTTCAGGCACACATGGCATTCAGGGATGTGGCTGTGGATTTCACCCAGGAGGAGTGGATGCTTCTGAGCCCGGCTCAGAGGTCCCTGTACAGGGAGGTGATGCTGGAAAACTACAGCAACCTGGTTTCACTGGGTAAGCCTTAGTATTCCAATTCATGCCGCTAGGCATTTTTGGGTATGCCTGAAGGAGCCATCTTGCTTTCTGACTTGGCCCTTGAGTCTATAACTTGCAGCCACCTTGTTTTCTTTTTCTCTGAGCAGGAATTCCATTTTCTAAACCAAAACTCATCACCCAACTGGAGCAAGGGAAGGAAACCTGGAGAGAAGAGAGAAAATGCCCACCAGCCATCTGTCTGGGTGAGTGGGAACTCTTGACAAATGGATCATAGAGTTGTGGGCACGTCAGGGGATGGAGTAGAGGAGGCATTACTCAAGTGCTGGAGAGGAAATGTTCTTACCTCCAGGCTGCCATTTGCATTGCCTGGCAAACCCTTCCAGACCTTCATTCTTACACCAGTACTGGGCTTTCCTGGTATGTCTTTCTCCACTAGAAGCCTTTCTTCTACTAGAGTTTCCCTCTCTACCCCACTCAGTTTTCTTCCATATTCATAGGCTTCTTTCTTTTGTTACTGTTTTTTTAAAAAAATATTAAGCGAGAATGTGAGAAGGAAAAAAAACAGAGTAAGCTAAAGAAATAAAGCAAGCCCGGGAGGTTGGAGGGGAAGGAGGAAGGCTAAAATCCAACTGAGAAATTGAAATGGAATTCTTAAAAAACTGAGAACCAAAAGTAGTTTTTACATTTTCAAATGGTTATATAAGTAACTATGTAATATCCTCAATTTTACCTCTTACCCTCAAAGCTTAAACTATTTGCTTCTTACTGTTTAAGAAAAATTTTGCTGACCCGTACTCTAAGGAATTATGATATATAGCCCTAATTTTTCTTATTTTATTCATTTTGGCCACTTTATATAAAGATGTAAGAACATTGCAATTGCACATTTCCATTTGCCCCATTCTCCAACATCCTTTATTCTGTAGTTGTTGTTTTATTACACCTACATACATTGTAAATTCCCTAGTACAATATGTATTTTTATCAAGAAAAAATATTCTTTTATATGCATTCAGATAATTGACCATTTTCAATACTATTCATTTTTTAAAAATCTGGAGATCTGAGTTTCCACCAGGTATCAATTTTCTTTAGCCTAAAATACTTGTTTAGCATTCCTTGTATTGGAGGTAGCAGTATATTGCATATATTTTGTTTTTCTGAATGTATCTTTATTTCTTCTTCAGTCTTTTTATCATTGTTGACAGGATTACAGATGTCTGCCATTCTCCCCACCTTTGTTTCCCTACACCTAGCCCTCAACTCCCCCTAGCCTTCACCACATTGTTGTCTGTGTCCATGGGCTATACATATATGTTCTTTCTAAAATTCTTGTGTTTTTAATTATATTTTATTGATTATGTTATTACAGTATAATCCTAATTTTCCCCCGTTTTCCACCTCCATCCAGCACCCCCCACTCCCTCAGGCAATCTCTAGACCTTGTTCATGTCCATGGGTCATACATATAAGTTCTTTGGCTACTACATTTCCTATACTGTACTTCACATCCCCATGGCTATTCTGTAACTACCTATTTGTACTTCTTAATCCTCTTACCTCTTACCTCTCACCCATTCCCCCACACCACCCTTGTGTCTGGCAGCCATCAAAATGGTCTCCATATCCATGATTCTGTCTTTTTCCTGTTTGCTTAGTTTACTTTTTTAGAGTCACTTGTTCATAGATATGTATTTTTGCCACTTTATTGTTCATAGTTTTGATCTTTTCATTTTCCTAAGTCCCCTTAACATTTTGTATATAATGATAGTTTGGTGATGATGAACTCCTTTAGTTTTCTCTTGTTTGGGAAGCTCTTTATCTGCCTTTTTTCCAAATGATATCCTTGCTGGGTAGAGCAATCTTAGCTGTAGGTTCTTGCTTTTATGACTTCAAATATTTCTTGCCAATTCCTTCTGGCCAGCAAAGTTTCTTTTGAGAAATCAGCTGACAGTCTTACAGGAACTCCCCTGTAGGTAACTAACTGCTTTTCTCTTGTTGATTTTAAGATTTTCTCTTTATCTTTTACCTTTGGCATTTTAAATGGGGTATCTTGGAGTGGGCTTCTTTGCATCCATCATAATTGGGACTCTCTGCTCCCTGGACTTGCATGTCTATTTCCTTCACCAAATTAGGGAAGTTACATTTCACAATTTTTTTCAAATAGATTTCCAATTTCTTACACTTTCTCATCTCCTTCTGGCATGCCTATGATGTGAATGTTGGACCTCTTAAAGTTGTCCCAGAGGCTGCTTATATTATCCTGATTTTTTGGATTCTTTTTTCTTATTGTTCTGATTGGTTGTTTTCTTACTTCCTATGTTCCAAAATTATTGATTTGATTCTTGGCCTCATCCATTCTACTGTTGCTTCCTTGTAAATTATTCTTTTTTTCAATTAATGTGTCCTTTGTTTCTGACTGGATCTTTTTTATGCTTTTCAGGTCCTCACTATATTCCTTGAGCATCCTTAAAATCAGTGTTTTGAACTCTGCCTCTGAGAAATTGCTATCTCCATTTCATTTAGCTCTTTTTCTGGAGTTTTGATCTATTCTTTCATTTGGGCCATGTTTTTTTTGTTTGTTTGTTTTTTTGTCCCTTTGTGTTTATTTCTGTGTATTAGATAGAGTTCCTTTGACTCCATGTCTTGGTAGTTTGGCTTAATGTAGTAGGTGTTCTGTAGGGTTCATTGACACAGCCTACCCTATTACCCAAGCTGGGTACTCGAGGTGCATCTTTCATATGGGCTGATTACACTGTCCTCTTATAGGTCAGCCTTGCTTGCTATTGGCAGGTCTATGGGAGCTGCAAGGATTGGCTATGACCACTTACCACCAAGCTGTGCTCTCTGTGGAGGATCATCTGTGCAGGGGCAGGGCAGTGGTGCTTTGACATGGTCTGTAACTGTCCACGGGGTACACAAGCTCTGGGGTTTCCTGGATGGTTCAGCCAGGGTCAGCCCCTACTTGTTTTTTTTGCCAGGACCACCATTTCTGAGCTACAAAGCAGACTGAGATGGCTGCTACTCGTGCTGGGCTTGGAGATTCCCAGGTGAAGCCAAGCTGTTAATCTAGGCTAGCTGCTGCTAGTGCTACACCTGGGGCTCACTGTGGCTAGCTCTTCCTTTTTTGAGAAGATTTAGGAAATTGTGAAGAATGAGCCCAAACCAGCTATTCATATGGAAAAGCAGTTTGTGTGGCCTGGTAAGTTGGGTGGGACAAAGTCTCTGGGAATCTCTAAGGAGGGTCAAACAGTATTAGCCAGGTAGATGAAGTCTTCGATATAGCATGAGCATGTGGGCTCTGTTGGGATAGTGTTTAAGAAAGGGACAATGGTTTCTCCTCACCTCGATGCGAGGCACTTCAGTTTCTCCCTCTGTGCCACTGGTGCCTTTCAAGCTACTACCCCAGTGCTGGACTTTAGAGGGATTGAGTCTGAGTGGGTGAGTCTGTGTGTGGGTTCTTTAAGAACTGCTTGGGGCTCAAACAGTGTCTAACACCACCAACTCAGTCCCCACTGGTTTTTGAAGCCAGAAGTTGGGGGGGGCATATCTTCCTGGCCCTGGAACCCTGGGCTGGAGAGCCTGGGGTGAGGTCGGAATTCCTTGCTCCTGAGTCCTGAACTTTTATCCACCTTACATGGGGGTAGGACCAGCTTGTTTTGTGTCTGTGCCCCTCCTACCAGTCTGGATGGATATGTTTTCCTTAACTCTGTATTTGACAGACTTCCATTCAGCTTTCTTTCTGACAGTTCTGAGTAATTGTTGCTGTATATTTTAGTTGTAATTTTTATGTAGTTGTGCAAAAATGCAAGCCATGTCTGCCTACACCACCATCTTGACCAAAAGTTGCATATATGTCCTTTTGCTAATCTCTTCTAGTAACTCCCACCCCTTAACCTCCTGAGATCTGTCAGTTCACCTTCAGTCTTGAAGGATATTTTTACTGCATATAGAATTTTAGATTGTTTTATACATCATTTCAGCACTTTTAAGATGTTGTTCCCATTCTGGCCTCCGTTGCTTCTGATGAGAAGTCAGCTGTCATTTCCATAATTGTTACCTTGTTCTTTTGTAATATTTTTCCTTCCTTCTGGCTACTTTCAAACTTTTCTGTGTATTTTTGGTACTCAGCAGTTTGACCATGATGGGACTGTTTGGGCATGCTTTTCCTTGTATTTTTCCTGCTTGGGGTTCACTGAGATTTTTGAATCTGTAAATTTATGGCTAGAACCACATTTGGGAAATTTTCAGCCATTTTCTTTTACATGTTTTGTTTTTTTCCCCCTTCCATTCTTTCTCTCTATGACTACAATTAAATGTGTATTAGTGCTTTTGACATTGTCTCACAGGTTATGGACCCATATTTTGAAATGTTTTTTTTTCTCTCTGTTGTTCAGAATGGGTAATTTCTATTGATCTTTCTGTAAGTTTACTGTCTCTTCTGTCATCTCCAATATGCTGTTAAGCCCTGTCCAGTGTATTTTTCATTTCAGATATTATATTTTGTGGTTTTGACATTCCCATTTACTCTTATTATTTTCTGCTGCTATTTCCTATCTGTTAATTAATGATGAGCAGATTTGCCTTTACCTTCTTTAATAGAATAAATAACTCAGATACTTAATGGATATATTCTTAAATGAAAAAATTGTAGAACAGTGTTGTTCAGTTTTTTATTAAAAAACAGAAGTATATGAAAGACCATATATCATTATGTTTATGTGAACATAGAAGTCTGTATTGTTATTTACCATAACTAGTGATTACCTTGGTGGGGATAGAATTGGAGAGATTGGGACAAGGGTTTCTGGGAATTTTTATTTCTACTTGGGATTATTTTTGAGTGATAGAAGTATAGGTAACTTTAAAGAATTATGTATGTGTTTTTAATTTTTAAAATACTTTCAACAATTTTATAAATGTTTAATCCACAGAGAAATATGTTTTTTTATTTTGTGTAAGAAATTTTCTTTTGCTATTTCACTAAATTTAAAAGAGAGTCTTACAATTAATTGTCCTAGAATCAAGGGATTATAGCATGTATAATAGAAATTATTTCTATTTTTCAAGTTATATCCTTATTTTTCATCTATTAGGAAGAGTCATAATGCCCCAGAATACCATTGTAATTTATTTGAAATCCTCCATTTATTTCTGAGTTTTTGCCTTATATTTTACTTTAGTAAACTTAGGTATATAAAAATTCATCATAACTTATTGTCATTTATTAATGAAGTTTTTAACATTCTTTTTGTACCATGTGATACTTTTCTTTTTGTTTAGTCTTAGCACTCACTTTGTTGTTTGTTTTTTTGGTATAGTATTTCTGTGTTCATCTTTTTATTTTAAAAAATAATGTGATTTAGGTGTTCTACTTTTAAATAATAGCATGTAACTGATATTACATTTTATGCCAGATGAAGTGTTGTCTTTTATAATGGGACTGTGGCCTTTTCACATTTACTGTAATAACTGATAAGTTTCATAGGAGTCACTTAGGAGCTGACTATGGGGCAGATGCATAGGTGCTTGACTACAGTGATAGAAAAGGTCCAGGCAGAGGAAGTAAGGCTACCAAAACAAAATACAACAGACTAGGTGGCATAAACAACAGTTTATTTTCTTACAGTTCTGAAGGCATAGAGTTCTTGGACATTTATTGTGTCAGCAGGTTTGGCTGCTCATGAGACCTCTCTCCTAGGCTTGCAAATGACTGCCTTTTTACTATGCCCTCACGTGGCCTTTTCTCTGTGTATCCCTGCTGTCTCTCTATCCTCTTGTAAAGACATCATTTGTATTGGGTTAACCCCACCCTAATGAGCTTTTTTTTTTTTTTTTTTACATTAATTACCTTTTTAAAGGCCCTATCTCCAAATACAGTAGCATTTTATATAGGATGGAATTATTTTGGAATGTAGATGGGTGCACAGTTGGTTTGTAAAAGTTCAGATCATTGATCAAGGAAAGAATCTTCAGGTAGATCTGGTAAGATCTGTAACTGGTTTTTCAAATTGTGTGGTCATTTATTGCCTTCAGCTGACTAGAACCAGTTGTGATGAAACAATACATTTAATGTTAACATCTACACAAGGGATGCTATAAAGAAAAGTTTTTCTTTCATATTGATTTCTGAGGAAATTTTTATTTAAATTAATTATGGATATTATCAGGGCTTGAATTGTCAGAAGCACCATGAAGGAGCATCTCTTAAGGCTGTTTTTATTGCTCATTGCTGAAAACCTGCTGCCTTTTAGGAATTCTGGCACATAGTAATCTTCTAATAAATATTTGTTATCATCAACAAAAAAATAAATATTTGTTGATGCCCGAAACTAGTTCAGGCATCTCACACATGATCTCTTTAGCTACTAGAAGTTCTCCAGACTGCTCTCTCAATCTATTCCTTTGTCTTCATAGGGAGATAGGGAAAGACATGAAACTTCCACATGGGTACTCTGGTTAGAGATCTCTCAGTCAAAGAAAATACTTGTGGACACAGCTTACATTAGTGTTGATGGATGTGAGTTACAAGCTAATTGTAGTGGAGGGGGGACAAGACTTGCATATTCACCCTATTTGCAAAGCAAAATCTGTGATGCTTTTATAGTCTGATATGTAGGTTTAGGAGTAGATTTTCTGGATGTAATAGAAGATGTTGTGATAGGCTAGAAAAAGTAGTCACGTAAAGGAAGGTCTTATTTGGGTATCACTTTAAGTTTTAAGTATTTTGAAGAACATTTGAGTCTTAACATCAGAATTGGCATAATTACTTGGGTTTCCCAAATGAGTCTCAGTTCTGACTTAGACACTTCTTTCTACAGGACAACCAAAGCCAGAACTCCACCTCTGTGCTTTCTGCCCTCCAGATCTCTCTGGTCAGAAGTTACACATGCAGCATGTGATGTGTAATCATGCCCCCTGGATGTTCCCATGCTTGTGTGCAGAAAATTACATTCTGTCAGCAAATCTGTGCCAGGAGGACCAGAAAAAGCAGCAACAAGCTTCTGATCCAGGTTCCTGGAGTGATAAAGCAGGTCAAGAGAGAGAAGGGATCAAGCCTTCATTTGGGAAGACAAAGAAAAGAACTTTAGCAGCATTTTCCAAGCCACCCCAAAGGCAGCCAGTCAGCTCTAGGAATGGCATTATAGGTGTGGAATTAGAGGCCAGTCCTGCTCAGATGGGGAGTCCTGAGGAAACAGACAAATTGTTGAAGAGGATAGAAGTCTTAGGATTTGGAACAGTCAACTGTGGAGAATGCGGACTGGGCTTCAGCAAGATGACCAACCTGCTTAGTCACCAGAGGATACACTCAGGGGAGAAGCCTTATGTGTGCGGGGTGTGCGAGAAGGGCTTTAGTCTAAAGAAAAGTCTTTCCAGGCACCAAAAGGCACACTCAGGGGAGAAACCTATTGTATGCACAGAGTGTGGACGAGGATTTAACCGGAAATCAACACTCATCATACACGAGAGAACACATTCAGGCGAAAAGCCTTATATGTGCAGTGAATGTGGGCGAGGCTTTAGTCAGAAGTCAAACCTCATCATACACCAGAGGACACACTCGGGGGAGAAGCCCTATGTGTGCCGGGAGTGTGGGAAAGGCTTTAGCCAGAAGTCAGCTGTCGTTAGACATCAGAGAACACACTTAGAAGAGAAGACCATCGTGTGCACTGATTGCGGACTAGGATTCAGTGATAGATCAAACCTCATCTCACACCAGAGAACACACTCAGGGGAGAAGCCTTATGCCTGCAAAGAGTGTGGGCGATGCTTTAGGCAGAGGACGACCCTTGTCAACCATCAGAGGACACACTCAAAGGAGAAGCCTTATGTATGCGGAGTGTGTGGGCACAGCTTTAGCCAGAATTCAACCCTCATCTCACATAGGCGGACACATACTGGGGAGAAGCCTTATGTGTGTGGGGTGTGTGGGCGAGGCTTTAGTCTGAAGTCACACCTCAACAGACACCAGAACATACACTCAGGGGATAAGCCTATTGTGTGCAAGGATTGTGGGCGAGGCTTCAGCCAGCAATCAAATCTCATCAGACACCAGAGGACGCACTCAGGGGAAAAGCCCATGGTGTGTGAGGACTGCGGGCGAGGCTTCAGCCAGAAGTCAAACCTCATTGCACACCAGAGGACACACTCAGGGGAAAAGCCATATGTGTGCAGGGAGTGTGGGCGAGGCTTCAGTCACCAGGCAGGTCTTATCAGGCACAAGAGGAAACACTCGAGGGAGAAGGCTTATGGGTGCAGACAGTGTGGACTAGGCTTTAGCAATAAGTCAGCTTTAATCACACATAAATGGGTACATTCAAAAGAGAAGCCCTGTGTATATAGAGAGTGTGGTCAAGGCTTTATCCAAAAGTCATACCTCATCTTACATCAGATGACACATCAGGAGGAGAAACCTTAGGTGTGCAAGACATGTGGGCAAGGTTTTAGCTAGAAGTCTCACTTCAATAAACACAGGAGGATGAAATCTTTCCACCAAGTGCCACTCCACACCGACCCTGAGACCTATTTGGGGTAATCTTCTGACCTGTTACACTCTTTGAAAGTGAAGATGGTGGCAAGGACTAAGTAATCAAAATTTTTACACTTTTATGGAGTAGAAAAATGCATTCCATAAGTGGTCAAAAGTCACTTGGCTTAGTTTACTTTCATCACACTGTCTTTATGGTTTGTGGCCTTTTGTTCTAATAAACTTTGCTTCTTTACAAATCTGTAACCTTTTCTGTATACCTCATTTACTTACCTATAAAGAGGCAATAAGGAGTGCTACAGATATCTTGAATTCCTAAGTCCACTATTTCACAAGAATTCGGTTCCTTGCAAGACATAAGAACTGAGTTACTAGTGTACTTATTAGAAAGTCTGGTCTCTTGTATAGGGAGAGAATTTAGGAAATGTGTTCAGGGATTTCAGGTGAGGGGAGGAAATCTTCCAGGTTTCTTCCAGAAAATATGGCTTCCTCTGGAGTCTACTTTCATCTGGAACTACTCTCTTCTCTTGGTTTCTGTGACAGCTCCCCTGGCATCTCTCCTCTTAGCTCTCAAATGTCTATTGTTGTCTGTGCTGAATCATCTCCTAACCAACTTTTTTGCTTTTGTCAGGCTTTAGTCCCTAGTTCTGACATGGAACCTCCTTAACAATACAATGTCCTAAGCACTCCATCCCCAAGGGGTCTTTCAGTTATGACCAAACAATTCCTTAGTCTTAGAGCCTTGGGTCTCCAATCACACCCATATCAGACCACCCCTAGCTATATTTTCTTACCAGCACTCAAAACATAATGGCCTTTAACACTGTTCTTTCCTCGGTCCTCAATAACAGGGCTAAGACTCTTGAAGCCACACTCCCAAATTAGTCCTGAAATATGAGGGTTTCACAGTCATGCTCCTCATTGATCCATCGCAGGCCTAGTCTCTATGCCAGCCATCTCATCACTGGTCTAAGGTCTCGTAGGCACACACACTCAAGTTTTCCACTAATGATGATCTCAAGGATGCAGGTGTAATACCTTTTTTTAAGACTTAAGTGTGCAGTTCCTAGACCCTCTCTCAACTACACAAAATGGTTTCTATGAATTTTAAGGCTATTATCCTATAGCACCCTGACACTCAACCCAAACCCGAGAGGGACTTGATTTGAAGAGCTTTGTAGATGTACTGTTGGGCAACCCATGACATTTGCAACAGAAATACCAGCTTAGCTGAAAAGTATAAAGAAAATGCCATTGGGCAGGGAAACAGGCTAAGAAATGTACTAAGCTGCAAACAGGTCTTTTTTTATGGAAAAGGAAGAATAACTCAGAGGGTAGACAGAAAAGCTATGGAGAATTACTTCCAGGGGCAGTACAGTGCACGAAACAAAGCAAGTGGCATGTGCCCAGCTGAATTTCCGGAATTCTATGAACTAGTACCTGTTGTGTGTATACTAAATCCCCATTTTTCTTGAAAAGAAGCGTTTACTGTAATTATCCTATCCCTGAATCAACACTGAATATTTAGACATGCTTCTTCAGTCACAAATCTTCAGATTAAGCATCATCTGTATACTCTGACCTGATTTAGATAAAAAGATCCTGAACTTTGAGCCAGTGCCATAATGGGTTATGGCTTCTTAGGAATGAGTATATATTTCACAGGGGACAGATGTGAACTGGCGTTCAGAGGGTCGACTGCGAAGGTAGTCCCCAAGATGGATGTCATCAGTTCCTTCTCATATAATCTCATATATATATATGATTACATAGAGACCAGTTACCCTCCCCGGGAATTGGCTGGCATTAGTGACTTGCTTGATCAGAATGTAGGATAAATGATATTATGGGACTTCTGGTACTATTTCATAAGAAGCCATATATAGCTTCTACTCTTTGAACCCTGATACCATGCTGTGAAAACCTCAAGCCACATAGAGAAGACCTCATGGAATCACTCTGGTCAACAGCCCCAGCTGGGCTAGCCAACAGTGAACAATGATTCTGCTGTGTGTTTGAGCCATCTTGGAAGTCCCACACTGTCAGTTCTTCAGACCTCAAGTCTGAACCTCAACAGAACCACTCTGCTGAGCTCAGTGAATGTAAACAAATGAAGGATAATGATAGTAAAATTGTTGTCTTAAGCCATATATTTTAGTATTGTGTGTTATACAATAGATAATTGTAACACCTTTATAACATACGACTGACTTTTCTAACTGATTCAGAATCTTGAAGCCATATCACATGGAGGGTTAGCAACAGGGGAGTGGGAGAAGGAGAAGGGGAGAAAAGGTACAGAAAATAAGTAGCATACATGGTAGGTAGAAAATAGATAGGGGGGAGGGCAAGAATAGTAGGGGAAATATAGAATCTAAAGAACTTGAGACACGTGGTTATAAACTAAAGGGGGAATGGTGGGGGAGGGGTGTGCAGGGTGGAGGGGAATGAAGGGGGGAAATAGAACTGTAATGGGATAATCAATAAAATATATTTTAAAAAAAAAGAAACAAAATCTTGAAGCCATAATGGAAATAAGTCAAGTTTGGCTACAGAGAAATAAATTCTGAAAGGCAACCCACATCTTCAGCCAAAACAAAAGACAAACTGGAGAAAAATAATGCAGTCCATATCACAAAGAAATCTGCATAATATTTCTATACATAGAGTTTTAAAAATTAATGCAACCAAAAAAAATACTCAGACTGGTTAGACTCAGGAAGATCACAATATAGAAAGTCTTTGTTTTTTTAATTTGAAGATTTCCTTAACAGTCAAAATACAAATGAAAACCACACAGACACCATTTACACTTATCAGATTGGCAAAAATTACAAAATTTGAAAGTATTTTGTTGTAGACTGGAGACAGGTACACTTATCATTAATCTTGGGAATATAAATTGGTACAAGTCTGTGGTGGACAACCTGGTGATTGCTCTCAAAGTACAAATTTATATTCCCCTTGAGCCCATAATCTCACTTAATGGAATTTATTCAATAGCTATACATGTTCATGTGCAAAATGGTTTATATTTTTAGTTAAGTAGCATTTTCAAATTTTAGTAAAGAAAAAATATGCATCCATGGAGGAACTCATTAAATAAAAGTCAACCATGCAGTATGTTGCTATTATATTGTCAAATAATGAGAGAAATGTCTCTATGTAATTAAATGAGAGAATCTCTAATATTAATCAGAGGAAGATTAGGGGCAGTATGAGAATGCTATGTCTAGCCTGCTGTTTTAGGTATAAAAAAAGCAGTAGAACAACATATTTTTAGAAGAACTAAGTGAAAGGATTTATACTTTGCAATTTCAAAACTTACTAAAGCTCACCAATCAACTAATCAGTGGAGTTTCTTGATCAAAAGCCTTACTGCTGAATTTTCCTCCAAAATAGCACAGGAAATGCAATTTTTTTAAATCTAAATTTAAATAATTTGTGTACCGAAACTTAACATGCTTGATTTTCCTTCTAAAATGGCCCAGAAAGACATTACCACACTGGTCTTGCAAAATCAATTTTTTACCCAAATGCATTGAAGCCTTAGGGTTTTGGGAAATAATTTTTATGCCAGATTTTTCTAAGATGACCCAAGTATGTGATTTTTCATATATATATATAAATAAAATTGTTAGAGCGGTATGGTTATAAATTCTAAATTCTATGCTATGTACATTTTGTTCTTTACAAAATGGCTGAGAAATACACTTTTGCATCCAGACTTATTCACATTATTGGTTTGGCGATGCACAAATCCTATGTCCAGTATTCCCCCAAATGGACAAGAAATAATGATATTAAAAATTCAACTTCATGTAAATAAGGGAGTGTTGGGAGACAAGTCATATGCCAAATATTTGTTCCCAGATGTGCTGGCATATCATTTTCAGCCAAATCAGCTCAAATTTAGGAGCTTATTGGAAGTAGGTCCTACAAAATTGTTTTTTCTAAAATATGCAGAAAATGTGATTTATTCAAATTCACTCAAATCTTTTGTAGATAAGTCCTATGTAAGATTTATCTTTTAAATGGCCTGGAAATTTGAATTTTGAAACTGGCTCATACAGGATTTTGGAGTTATTGGACATGATTCCTATGTCAGATTTTCTTGTAGAAAACTGTGGCCTAAAACTGTGATATATATACAAATGTTCTCAAATTGTGGGGTTCTGGTAAGCTCTGTCCCAGATTGTTCTTGAAAATGACCATAAAATGTTACTTTTTATTAAAATTGACTAAAATTGGGAAGTTTGTTAGACATAAGTGCCAGACTTTCTTCCAAACATTGTGATCCCCAAACATGATACTTTTTAAACCCAACTTAATTCCAAAATACAGCTTCTTGGATGGAAGCTCTCTGCCAGCTTTTATCTTTTAAAAAAATAGGGTATTTTAAGACATATCCCATGTGATTTTCCAAAAATGGGTCGAAAGGATGGCTTTTCTGTACATAACCATATGCCATACTTTTCTTCCAAAATACTGTAAAAACAAAATATTTTATCCAAATATGCTAAATATTGATTTTAGACATGAATTATCCACCATAATTTTTTTTTGAACATGGCCCTGTAATGGGGGATTTTTAAATCAATATTCAAATTGTGAAGATTTCTTGGACATAAGTCTTAAAGTAGTTTTTTTTTTCAAAATGACCTGAAATATAATTTTTTATTCAAACTTGCTTCAAACTCTAGGTTTTGGGTATACCAGATTATTTTTTAAAATGGCTTGAAAAATATGATTTTTTAAATAAAAAATTACATAAATCATAGATTGTTTTTGTTTGATAGGTTTCAGTTCTGGTACAGTAAATTACAGTTTAGTACTGGCGGGAAAAAAGTGTACAAATGTATACCATATATCCCAATATAAATGGTTCTCATGATCTAAAAATGTCTTTACTAAGGGAGTCAATATCTCTGAATATGTGTAAGGCTGAACATCTATTTCAATGAGAGTCTTTTATATGCTATTAACATAGTTTCTATTCTTTAGCTCGAAGCTTGAGTCTTTTTTCATTTTTCTAGAGCCTAGTGTTGTCTCTTATTTTTCTTATATTTCTTCAGTAGTATCAAACACCAAGTTCATAAAAATACTTACATACTAAAAATTATCTAAGAGTGTCTTTGGTTCCAAACTTCCTAACATTTTTCTGACTTGTTTTTAAGGAGATGACACATTTCTAATTGTTGTAAACAAGGTAAAATTTTCCATACAGGAGTGATGGCACTGAAAATGGTAGAATAAGAAACTCTAAAACTCTGCACCATCATAGGGACAGACTCATAGCAGAGCAGGATGACAGCTAGTTTGGGGGTGGGAGGACAGTTAAGAGATGGAGGGATTGAGCAAAAAGGACAAAGGACTCATGGACATGGACAACAGTGTGATGATTGATGGGGGAGGGAGGTATAAGGGGACTAAATGGTAATGGAAAAAATACAATAAAGATTAAATTTAAAAACAATCTTCCCCTCTATAAAAGTACTGAATAAGTTGGCAAAAAAAATGTTAGAATCAACTTTTTCAGAACTCTGGAATCTATTTTTTTTTAACTTAAAAGCAAAGAATGCTAAATAGAGAAAGAAGCCATAGACTTTGGTTAACAGTGTGCTATGGTTAAATCTTATCCACCTAACATCTTCCACCCCCAGCTAAGCAGAAGCCATAAAGATGGAAGTCCATATTCTGGGTAAAGGTTGTTGGTACCAGAGGGAGAAAGATGGACTTTCCTTCCTAAGGAATTGTGGTTGTATGATTTGATCCATTTGTTAACTCCCTGAAGGACTGGCTTAAGGGTTTGCCTTTGTTTCACCTAACTTGGACTTTCCCCAGGGCAGAAGCAGCTTCTCAGGTGGCATTTATTGAAAGCACTTAAATGTAAATATATTAACCTCAGCCACCTTACACAAGAGATAACAGAGGAGGAAAGCAATAGACATCTAAAAAAAGAAAAATTTATGAAAGGCATACTTGGTGAAATGAAGGCTTAAAAAGGCCTACATATATACCAGGAAATCTAGAAAGACACTTGTATGCCCAGGGCTGGACATACGCTCATAAAAGCATCCTAATGCTGAGAAGATCCTAATCTTTAAGTTGTGGTGGAATTTTAAGATCCACAGGAAGAGAAATAAAGGCTAAAGCAGACTTGTAAATAGGCTACATATTGAAGGAATGCCCCACACAGAGCCAGCCTGCAAAACTGGTAGTGTATTTTGTATTTTTGGTTCTAGGTGTTTAAAGAAATCGCTGTCATCATTAGCTGACCACTGAGCTAACAGAACAGTGATTTCGATGGCTACACGTGACAAAGGATAGTCTTTACAAAAGTGGTTTAGAAAAATCAATAAACAACCCATAACAAGCAGCAACAAGAAGACCTGGGAAGGGACAGTATCTGATTTCTAGGGTTGCCACATTATATTATTCAACACTCCCAGTTTTTAACAAAAAATAATGAGGCATACAAATAAATAAGAAATTTTAAACAATTCACAGCACAATAAATTAATAGAAACTGTTCCTGAGGAAGCCCAGACATTGGGCTTACTAGACCAAGACGTTAAATCAACTGTCTTAAAATGTGCTCAAGAGCTATAGGAAACCTAAACAAAGAAATAAAGCCAGGAGAATGATGTGTTACCAAATACAGACTATCAGTAAAGATATAGAAATTACAAGATGGAACCCAACAGAAATTCTAGAGCTGGAAAGTATAATAACTGAGATGAAAAATTAAAGAGGAGTTCAACAGCAGAAACAGCAAAATTGAAGTAGGTCCATTGAAATTATCAAGTATAAGGAGCAGAAAGAAAAAAGAGTGAAGAAAAATGAACAGAACTTCAGAGAACAATGGGATACCAACAAGCATACCAACATACACAAAATAGAAATCTCAAAAACAAGAAAGAGGCAGATGAAATAATGACCACCAATCTCCCAGCCATGATGAAAGACATGAATCTACACATTCAAGAAACTCAATAAACTCCAAGTTAAATACAGAGATCCCACCAAGACATTGGAGTAAAATTATCAAAATAAAAAGAATATTGAGGATTTCAAGAAGATGGTGGCCAAGCTGGTGGAAGCTGAGTCCACTTCCTTCTGCCCCAAACTCAGATACTTGGCTGATCTACCCACAAAGTGAAAATTAATAGAATCTTAGCTGATACGAAGTTTGGAAGCCAAGAAGAACAGAAGACACTTCACAACAGGCGGTACAGTGATTTTATAGGTTGAAGGAGAAATACTGCATGTGTGGCACCTACAGCCGTGGAGAGCCTGGTCAGATTTCAGCTTTGTGGTCCCCTCTCCTCCCAGGGCAGAGTACCCTTAGATCTAGGCTGGGAGTGACATGGATACACAAAGTCAGGGAGATTCGGGCTACACACACACACACAACAATCAGCACATCCATACTGCAGTGGCAAAAGCCAACCAAGAGAGTGCTAGAGAGAGGGACTCTACCTGCACTTGGGTCAGATGGAGGCAGTCTATGGCCAGCCAAGACTGTGAGAGACTTGGCTTCTTGGAAAGGGGGTGTGCATGGAAAACTGGACAGTGACTCAATACTGCAGTGTCTGTGCCCAGAAAGACTTTTTGAAGGGGAGCTGAAGCATGTTGGGCAGGGATCCCATGCACAACTGCTCTGCCAGCAAAAGGAAAAAACTGAAAGGGAAGTTTGCTCCCACTGAATACAGCTGGGAAGAGAGATCAGAAAGGTGCACATTGCACAGCAAGGGGATTTTTCAGCCCACACCTGGTGCAGGTAGCAAGCTGGAGGCTGTGCAAAGTGGAGAGTTCAGAACTGTGTTTGTTGCGAACTTGATGGACAAGAGTTGAGCACCTGAGATTATGTATAGCAGAGGTGTCAAACTCATTTTCACTGGGGGCCACATCAGCTTTGCAGTTACCTTCAAATGGCTGAAATAATTTTAGGACTATATAAATGTAACTACTTAACTGTTAAGGAGTTGAGATTACATTTTGCCCTTTGAAAGCCACCATGAGGCTGATGTGGTCTCCAGTGAAAATGAGTTTGACACCCCTGATTTATAGCCAGGAGAGCCCCTTTCCTTGGTCAGCAGACATCTAACATCCAGGAAGGGAAGGACTCATCCAGGAAGGGAGGAGCCCCTACCTCCTGCAGGATTGCAAGCACCACCCCACTACATCCAACAGATAAGCTATACAAAACAGGAAGGACAGAACCCCCTTCGGGGTGCATATCTGCAACAGAAAGACAGAAAGAGGAATGCCTAAAGGGCCCATTTTGGACTTATCTCAGGCAAACAAAATACACTGGTTCCTAGGGCTCTGTTCCACTGAGGACAGCAAAACAGGGAGATCAGAAATGAGTGCAGTAAGGGGAAATCAGGGCCCCACCCAACCTCAGCTGGCACATAGAACTGCCATCAACAGGAAAGAGCTGACCCTCTGACAGATTGGCAGTTCCCTTGAATTGGACAGCTAGTTCATCAGAAACTATATTGGAAATAAGCTGGGACAGACCAAGATGGGTGGTACAGGGGTGGGACCCATAATTTTCCCAGAAGACTAAACAGGGTCTCCCAGGGAAGACTCAGGGGTCCCACCCTCCTGGTCACAATATAAGCCCCCTCTAGAAACAGGCGATGGTGATACAGATGGTGCAGCCAGAAGTTGGACAACTCACTCTGGAACCGTGAGCTGATCAAAATCCAGAGGCAGAACCAGAATGAGAAAACAGAAGGCAAACCCTAAACTCTGCTGAGACAAATTCCACATTGTTCTTCAGAATTTGTGTTATTTTGTTTTCCTTCTTTCTCATAGCCTTTTAATATTTCTTCTTTTGCTTCAATTGTATTCCAACTAATTCACTGTTCCTTGTCTTTTTATTCTTTATATTTTTGTTTTTTTAATTTTTATTTCAAATATCACATTGTACCCTCCCCTTATCTTACTCAATTTTGCCTTCATCCTGCCCTTTCTTATTTTCATTGTAAATTATATTTTTCCTCAAGCTATACCTTGTTCCTATTCTTTACTCTTACTATTTCTTCTTCCTCTATCCTCTCAAAATCATCTTTCTTCCTTTATCAGCTCACATTCTCTTTCCACTTCTTATAATATTCTTATTTTCTTTCTACTTTTGTATATTGTGGTTTTTTCTTCAATTGTACTCCTATTTATTTGTTCACTTTTTAAAATAGCAAATCTTACAGGTTACTCTCCCCCATCTTACTCTATTTTGCCTTCTTCCTGCCCTTGCTTATTTGAGTTTGGAATTTTACTTTTTCCCTTTCTTAGCCTGTATTCTGTCCCTTACTTTTGTTATTTCTTCCCCCTCTATCCTCTCAAAATTGTTTTTCTTTACTGTAGACATCTCATACTCTTTTTTCTCCTTTGCATAATATTCTTATTCTCTTTTCACTTTTATTAACCTTTCCTCAGCTGTTATTGTTATTGACCCTGTTATGGTTTTCCTGTAATTTTGTTCCCTTTGGATAACTATTTTTTTTAATTTTATTTCAAACTTCAACTTATACACTTCTGTTTTCTTACTCCATTTTGCCATCATCTTTCCCTGTTTTACTTACATTTAAAATTTTATTTTCTCCCTTTCTTAGCCTTGTTTCTATTTTCTACTCTTATTATTTCTCCTCCCTCTTCCTTCTCACAATAATTCTCTCTCCTTTAGTCATCTCATATTCCCATTTCTCTGTCTTATAATATTCTTAATGTCTTTCTACTTTTATTAATCTTTGCTCAATTGCTATTAATATTGCTGATGTGGTAGGGGAGAATTTTTGCTGGGGTGGGTTTGGTTTACTGGTGGTATTGCTTTGTTAACCAGCACCTGTACCATAGCATACAGTGGCGGGGCTTGTAACTCTCAGTGAGCCTGCTGGAGGGGAGAACCTAGCAATGAATGAGCCATAAATAGTCAGATCCCAAGTACAATAAGAGAGCCCGCATAAACTGAATAAAGGGAAACCCTAAAGCATCCATATCAGGAGATAAAAGAGACGGCACCACTGAGTCCCACAGAACTCCTACCACAGAAGTCCATCCCACAAAGACAGGCAGGAAAAGCAGGGCAACCTGACACAGAAAAAAAAGTCACCTAAAATGGGGAGATAAAGAAATAACACCCAATCAAAAGTAAAGGAGGAATCACCAGAAAAAAGAGCTAAATGAAATTGAGGCAAGCAATCTATCAGATACACAATTCAAAAGAATGGTTATAAGGGTGCACAAGGAACTTAGAACTACAAGATGCTTTATGGGAGATATAAGGAACTTATAGGGGACTATAGCAGCATGAAAAAGGACACAGAAACTATGAATAAGAACCAGGAAGAGATGAAGAATATAATATCTGAAATGAAAAAACACCAGAAGGAGTTAAAATCAGGCTAGATGAAGCAAAGGACCAAATCAATGAGCTGGAAAACAGTGTAGAAAGAAAAACAAAACAAAAAAAAGGACTTGAAAGAATGACCATAGTTTAAAGGAGCTTTAAAGCACAACATGAAACAACAACATTCGCATCGTAGGAATATCAGATGGAGAAGAAAAGGAGCAAAGGATAGAAAACCCGTTTGAAAAACTAATGACAGAAAACTTCCCTAACTTGGTAAGGGAAAAGTAATGCAACACCAGGAAGCACAGAGGGGACTAATCAAGATGGACCTAAAGAGGCCTACTCCAAGACATGTCATAATTTAAATGGCAACATTCAAAGACGGAGACAGAGAGAATCTTAAAGGCAGAGAAAGAAACAGTAACATGCAAGGGAGCTCCAATAAGGATATCAGCTGATTACTTAACAGAAAACTACAAGCCAGAGAGGTTTGGCACAAAAATATTCAAGGTAATGAAAGGCAAAGACTCAGAACCAAGACTACTCTTTCCAGCAAGATTCTCATTTAAAATGAAATGTGGGACTTTCAACCAAGATGGAGGTGTAGGTGAAAACACTGTACCTCCTAGCACAACCAAATTTAAGGACAACAAAGATCTAGAAACAAAAACACAACCAAAACAGAAAATTGAACTGTACTGAAGTCCGACAACAACGAACCATTCATCCAGACTGGTAAGAGGGGCAGAGCTGGTGGAGAGGGGTCATGGCAGGAAAAAGCGGTGGCTGCCAGACCAAGCCAAGGTACACAGGCGACAGCAGTTGGCAGATCCCAGGCATGGGGTGGTAATGGGAAGACCCAGTGAGGGCACAAGGCGGCCAGCTGACCAAGGTCACACATTCATGCACAGATAAACCAGGTGAAAAAATGGACAGTGAGACAGACCACACAACCCGGGGCCCCAGCGCCAGGAAATAAAGCCTAAAAGTACTGATTGAAAAACTTTTTGGAGTTGAGGTACCAGGAGAGGCTCCCAGACTCACAGGAGAGTTTGTTGGACAGACCCACAGGGTCCTAGGATATACACAAGCCCACCCACCCCAGAACCAGCAGCAGAAGGGCCCAATTTGCTTGTGGGAGGCAGCAGAGGGGACCAAATCCCGAGAGAAAGCGCAAAAAACGCCGTTGTTCCCTTTCTGACCCCGCCCCAAGTCACAACCCAGCAACTGGACTGATCTGCCCTGGTGAACACCCAAGCTTTTGCCTTTCACACATAACAGGCGCAAACAGACCAAAACATTATTGTTCGAGCAGAAGAACAGCTCAAAGCCCTAAGCGACCAAGAGATAGCCAACCTATTGGATGCACAGTTCAAAACACTGCTGATCACAGAATACTCACAGAACTGGTTGATTTTAGCCGCAAATTAGATGAAAAAATGAAGGCTACACTAAGTGAAATGAAACAAATGCACAAGGAACCAATAGTGATGGAAAGGAAACTGGGAGTCAAATCAATGGAGTGGACTAGAAGGAAGAAAGAAATGACCAACCAGAAAAGAATGAAGAAACAAGAATTCAAAAAAATGAGGAGAGGCTTAGGAACCTCCAGGACATCTTTAAACATTCCAACATCCAAATTATAGGGGTACCAGAAGGGGAAGAGGAAGAGCAACAAGTGGAAAAGTTACCTGAATGGATAATAAAGGAGAACTCCCCCAATCTGGCAAAGGCAATAGACTTCCAGGAAGTCCAGGAAGCTCAAAGAGTCCCAAAGAAGGTAGACTTAAGGAGGAACACAACAAGGCACATCATAATTATATTAGCCAAGATTAAAATGAAGGAGAGAATCCTAGAAGCAGCAAGAGATAAGGGGACAGTCACCTACAAAGAACTTCCCATCAGACTGTCAGCTAATTTTTCAAAAGAATCATTACAGGCAAGAAAGGGCTGGAAAGAAGTATTCCAAGATTGCTCTACCCAGCAAAGCTTTCATTTAGAATGGAAGGGTAGATCAAGTGCTCCTCAGATAAGGTCAAATTCAAGGAGTTCATCATCACCAAGCCCTTATTATATGAAATGTTAAAGGGACTTATCTAAGAAAAAGAAGATAAAAAATAGGAACAGTGAAAGGACAGCCAACTCACAGTTATTAACAACCACACCTAAAACAAAAGCAAACTAAGGGGACAGCTATATCAGGACGGGAACCATGGAAATGGAGATCACATGGAGGGTTAGCAACAGGGGAGTTTGAGGGGAAGAAAGGGTGGGGGGAGAAGGTACAGAGAATAAGTAGCATAGACGGTAGGTAGAAAATAGGGGGGGGCAAGAATAGTATGGGAAATGTAGAAGCTAAAGAACTTGTGACACATGGACATAAACTAAAGGGGGATGGGGAGGGGGTGTGCAACATGGAGGGGAATGAAAGGGGAAATGGGACAACTGTAATGGAATAATCAATAAAATATATTAAAAAAATAAAGATTTAATTCGTAAAAATAAAATATAATAGCAAGGACTGTAAGGGATGCTAAAGGAAATGCTATAAGAAGGAGGAGAGAGACAGAGAATCACAGGTATAGAACATATGGCATTGAATAAGTACCTGTCAGTAATAATCTTAAATGTAAATGGATTAAGTGCTGCAATCAAAAGATAGAGTAGGTGAGTGGATAAGAAAACATGATCTGCATATATGCTGTCTACAAGAGACCTACCTCAGAACAAAAGATTTACACAGCTTGAAGCTGAAGGGATGGAAAATATATTCCAAGAAAACTGACATGAAAAGAAACCTGGGGTACCAATACTTATGTTAGCCAAAATAAACTTCAAAACAAAGGCCATTAAAAGAGACAAAGAATGTCCCTAAATAATACTTAAGGGAGTGGCCCAACAGGAGGATAATAACCCTTGTAATCATATATGCATCCAACATAGGTGCAACTAAATATATAAAGAAAATCTTGGAGGACTTCAAGAAAGATATTGACAATAACACTGTCAGCATAGGGGGCTTTAACAGCCTACTGTCAACAATGGATAGATCTTCTATGTAAAATATCAATGAGGATATTGTGGCACTGAGTGACACTCTCAAATGGGCTTAATTGATATATACAGAACCTTTCATCTCAAAGAAGCAAAATACACATTCTTTTCAAATGCACATGGAACATTTTTAAATATAGACCACATGATAGGACACAAAACAAGCCTCAAGAAATTCAAGAAAATTGAAATCATATCAAGCATATGTTCAGATCACAATGAATTGAAAGTAGAAACCAACCTCAAGGAAAAAAATCAAAAACATTCAAATACATGGAGACTGAATAACATGTTATTAAACAAAGAATGGGTCAACAATGACATCAAGGAAGAAATTAAAAAGTATTTGGAAAACAATGAAAATGAACACACAACAACCCCAAACCTATGGGACACAGCAAAGGCAGCCCTGAGAGGGAAGTTCATAGCAATATAGGCCTACCTAAAGAAGACAGAAAAATTTCAAATATACAACCTAACCCTGTATCTACAAGAACTGGAGGAACAACAACAAACAAACCCCAGAGGAGAAGGAGGAAATAATCAAGATCAGAGCAGTATTAAATGATATAGAGACTAAAAGAACCATTCAAAGGATCGATAAATCCAGGTGCTGGTTCTTTGGAAAGATAAAATTGACAAACCTTTAACCAGATTCATAAAAAAAAAAAAGAGAGAGAGGACCCACACATATAAAACCTGAAATGAAAGAGAAGCTACAACTGATAACCACAGAAATTCAAAAGATTGTAAGAAATTATCATGAACAACTACATGCCAAGAAATTGGACAACCTGGGTAAAATGGACAAGTTTCTAGAAACATGTAATCTTCCAAAAGTGAATGAAGAAGCAGAAAGCCTGAATAGACTGACAATAGTGAAATTAAAGCAGTAATAAAAAAAACTCCTAGTACATAAAAGGCCTGGATCAGATGGCTTCACAGGTGAGTTTACCAAACATTTAAGGAAGACATAACTCTTATCCTTCTCAAATTATTCCCCAAAATTCAAGAATGGAGAAGACTCACAAATTCTTTTTATGAGGCAAGGATCATCCTAATTCCAAAACCAGGTAAAGACACAACAAAGAAAGAAAACTATATACCAATATCTCTGATGAACATGGATGCTAAAATCCAAATCCTCAACAAAATTTTGGCCATCCAGATTAATACATTAAAAAGATCATGCACCATGGTCAAATGGGATTCACCTTAGGATGCAAGGATGGTACAATATTTGCAAATCAATAAACATAATGCACCACATAAATAAAATAAAGGGCAAAACCACATGATCGTATCAATAGATGCTGAAAAGCATTTGATATGATTTCTGGCCAAGATGGAGGCATAAGTAGATATACTTTGCCTCTTCACACAACCAAAACATGAACAACAACAAATTTTAAAACAAAAACCAACCAGAACTGCCAGAAAATTGAACTGTATGGAAGTCCAACAACCAAGGCATTAAAGAAGAAACATTCATCCGGAGTGGTAGGAGAGGCAAATACTGGCAGCCAGAGCAGAGAAGACAGGTGGCAAGGCAGTAGCTGGAGGACCAGGCGGTCCTACATTTGTGTGCAGAAAACCAGGAGGGACAACCTGGGAGTAAGACAGACCAAGCAACCCAGGATTCCATTGTGGGAACACAAAGCCTCAAAACCTCTGACTAAACAAACCTGTGAGAGTTGCAGCCTGGGAATAAATTCCAAGCCTCAGGGGAGAGTTTGTTGGAGAGCCCCACAGAGTGCTAAAACATACACAAACCCACCCACCTGGGAATCAGCACCAGAAGGGCCCAATTTGCTTGCGGGTAGCAGGGGAAGTGATTGAAAGCTGTTTGAGAACTGAAAAGGGGTGCTATTCCCTCTCTGACTGCCCAACCCACATACTGTACCACAACTCAGTGAAGTGGGTTGCTCCATCTTGGTGAATACCTAAGACTCCATCCCTTACTACATAGCAATTGTGCCAAGACAAAGAAAAATGGCCAAAATCAAAGAACAGATCAAAACTTAAACACAACAAAACAAAACAAGGTAATGAAGAGATAGCCAAACTATCAGATACAAACTCCAAAACACTGGTAATCAGGATGCTCACAGAAATGGCTGAATATGGTGACAAAATAGAGGAAAAAGTGAAGGCTATGAAAAATGAAATAAAGTAAAATGTACAGGGAACCAACAGTGAAGTGAAAGAAACCAGGACTCAAATCAATGGTTTGGAGCAGAAAGAAGAAATAAACTTTCAACCAGAACACAATGAAGAAACATGAATTTTTAAAAAATGAGGAGAGGCTTAGGAACCTCCAGGACAACTTGAAATGTTCCAACATTGGAACTATAGGGGTGCCAAAAGGAGAAGAGGAAGACCAAGAAATTGAAAACTTATTTGAGTGAATAATGAAGGAGAACTTCCCCAATCTGGCAAAGGAAATAGACCTCCAGGAAGACCAGGAAGCTCAGAGAATACCCAAGAACTTGGACCCAAAAGAGCATACACCAAGGCACATCATAATTATGTTATCCAAGATGAAAGATAAGGAGAGAATCTTAAAAGCAGCAAGAGAAAAGGAGATAGTTACCTACAAAGCAGTTCCCATAAGGCTATCAGCTGATTTCTCAAAAGAAACCTTGCAGTCAAGAAGAGGCTGGAAAGAAATATTTGAAGTCAAGAAAGGCAAGGACCTACATCCAAGATTACTCTACCCAACTAAGCTATCATTTAGAATGGAAAGGCAGATAAAGTTCTTCCCAGATAAAGTAAAGTTAAAGGAGTTCATCATCACCTAGCCCTTACTATATGAAATGTCAAAGGGACTTATCTAAGAAAAATAAGGTGATCAAAACTATGAACAGTTAAATGCCAACAAACTCACAATTGTCAACAACTGAACTAAAAAGATAACAAAATGAAACTAAGGAAACAACTGGAACAGGAACAGAACCACAGAAATAGAATATCACATTGAGGGTTATCAGTGGGAGGTGCTTGGGGAAGAATGGGAGGAAGGTACAGGGAATAAGTATAAATGGCAGGTGAAAAATAGACAAAGGGGAGATTATGAATAGTATAGGAAATGGGAATCCAAAGAACTTGTATGTATGACCCATGAACGTGAACTAAGGGTAGGGGGAATGCTGGTGGGACATGGAGAAAAGGGAAATAAAGGGGAGAAAAAACTGGACAACTATAATGTCATAATGAGTAAAATATACTTTAAAAAGCATTTGATAAAGTCCAGCACCTAGGTATGATTAAAAGCATTCAGCAAAGTGGGATAGAGGAAGTATACCTCAACATAATAAAACTCATAAATGAGAAACCTATAGCCAACATTATACTCAAATGGGCAAAAAATAAAACCTTTCTCTTTAAGTTCAGAAAGAAGACAAAGGTATCCATTTTCACCACTCTTATTCAACCGAATACTGGAGTTTCCAGCCACGACAATCAGATGAGAAAAAAAAAAAAAAGACATCCAAATCAGAAAGGAAGAAGTAAAACTCTCATTTTTTGTAGACAACTTGATAATGTACATTGAACCCTATAGTTTCCACCAAAAAACTAATCAACCTAATTAGTGAATTTGGCAAAATATTGGGATACAAAGTCAATATTCAGAAATCAATGGCATTTTTGTACACCAACTATGAAATATCAGAAAGAGAAACTAGGAAAATATCCTACTTACTATAGCTAAATAAATAAATAACCTAAGAATAAATCTAACCAAGGAGGTAAAAGACCTGTACTTTGAAAATTATAGAACACTGAAGAAAAAAAATTAAGGAAGATACAAACAAGTAGTTGAATATACCATGTTCATGGATTTGAAGAATTAACATCATTAGAATGTCCATACTACCCAAAGCAATCTATAGAGTCAACACAATTCCTGTTAAAATACCAATGGCATATATCATAGATCTAGCACAAATATTTCAAAAATTTATATTGAACCAAAAAAAAAAACCCTAACAGCCTCAGCAATTTTGAGAAAGAAGAACATAGTAGGAGGAATCACAATACTTGATATCAAACTATGCTACAAGGTCAATGTAATCAAAATGTCTGGCACTGGCAAAGAACAGATACAGATCAATGGAAGAGAATGGAGAGCCAGAAATAAACCCAAGTCTTTATGGTCAATTAATATTTGACAAGGGACCATGAACATACAATTGGGTAAAAATAGCCTATTGAATAAATTGTTTGGGGAGAACTGGACTGGTACATGCAAAAAAATTAAACTAGACCACCAACTTCCACCATATACAAAAATAAACTCAAAATGGATAAAAGACTTAAATATAAGTCATGACACTATAGAAGTCTTAAAGAAAAACATAGGCAAGAAAATTTCAGATATCCCACATAGAAATATTATTGCCAAGATATTTCCTAGGGCATAAAGGAAAAAATAAACAAATGGGACTCCATCAAATTAATATTTTCTGCACAGCTAAAGAAACCATCATCAAAATGAAAAGAGATCTGACTATATGGGAGAACATATTTACCAATGATACATCAGATGAGGGTTTGATCTCTAGAACATACAAAGAACCCATGCAACTCGACACCAAGAAGACAAACAATCCAATTAAAAAAATGTAGAAAGGACCCAAATAAACCCTTCTCCAAGGAGCATATACAGATAGCCCATAGATATATGAAAAGATGCACAACATCACTAGGTATCAGAGAGATGCAAATTAAAACCACAATAATATATCATCTCACACCTCTCAAAATGGCCATCATTAATACATCAACAAAGAACAACTGCTGGATAGGATGTGTAGAAAAAGAAACCCTAGTGCATTGTTGGTGAAAATGCAGACTGGTGCAGGCACTGTGAAAAACAGAATAGCATTTCCTCAAAAACCTAAAAATAGAACTCCATTTCCACAATTCCACTGCTGGGAATATACCCTAAGAATCCTGAACCACCAATTCAAAAGAACTTATGTACCCTTATTTTTATACCAGTGCTATTTACAGTAGCTAAGTGCCCAAAACTTAATAAATAAATGGATCCCAAAACTGTGGTACATTTACATTAATGCTACTCAGCAGTAAGAAGGAAGGAACTCCTACTTTTTGCAACAGCATGAATGGAACTGGACAATATGCTAAGTGAAGCAAGTCAGTCAAAGACAAATACTATATGATCTCACCTATTCTAAAATAGTAATCTAGTGAACAAAATAAACTAAGCAACAAATAGTACCACAGGCATGGAAAAATGGACAGACAGGAGAGAGGGATAATGATGGAAATAAGGGGAAAGGACTAGTCAAAGAACATGTATGAATGACCCATGGACATGGATAGTATGGGAATTGTCTGTGGGAGTGGGGGTAGGATTGGTGGAGGAGAGCAAAGGGGAAAAACTGGGATAACTGTAGTAGAATAACAGTTAAAAATGATTTAAAAAAGAAAAAGAATTTTGAAGGCAGTAAGAGAAAAAAAGACTTCTCATAGACAAGAGATCCTCAATAAAATTAAGAGACAAAATTTCTTTGTTTTAATAGATTTTGTTTTATTTCTAGAGTGGGGGAAGGGAGGGAGAAAGAGAGGGAGAAAAATTCTATGTGTGAGAGAAATAGCAATCAGTTGCTCTTGCAGGTCCCTGACTGGGGATCTGGCTAGCAACTCAGGCATGTGCCCTGCCCAGTAATTGAACCAGCAACCTTTCAGTTTTCTGAATGATGCCCAACCCCATGAGTCACATCAGTCAAGGCAAGAGCCAATTTTTCACAAGACACCATGAATTCCAGAAGATAGTACGATTGTAAATTTAAGGTACTGAAAGAAAAAAAGGTAAACTGAAAATTCTACAGAAAAAGTAAATGAGAAATTACGGCATTTCCATACAAACAAACTAAGGGAATTCATAACTAGCAGGCCTGTCTTCCAAGAAATTTTGAAAGGAAAGGCCACTAGACAGGAACTTGAAGCCATACAAGTATTAACGCCAGTAAATGTGGCTACATAGTTAAGTATAAAATCAGTATTAGTATATTTTTGGCTTGTAACTCCTCTTTTCTTTTCACAATGTGATTTAAAAGGAAAATGAATAAAGAGTGACTATAAACCTGTTAATGAGCACACAATGTATAAAAATGTAATTTGCGGCAATAACAACATAAGGGGAGGTAGAACTGTATAGGAGAGGAATTTTTATGTATTACTTAAGTTAGTATTAATTCTAACTAGATTGTTATAAATTTATGATGATAATTGCAATCCCCAGGGTAACACTGAAGAAAATATCTAAAAAATACTGAAATATTTTCTGTATTTTGTGTGTGTGTATATATACATTTTGAGGAGTCAAAATATACACTTGAAAAGATCAATTAAACACAAAATAAGGCAGTACTTTAAGAATTACCAAACACAAAAATATGTAAGCTATGCAGAGAACAAATATAAAATTTGCAGAAATATGTCCTTTTTTTATCAGTAACTGCTTTAAATACATATTGATTAAACTCTCCAATTAAAAAGAAGAGACCAACAGCCTACAGAAAAGATTTAAATTTTAAAAATGATTCAACTACATGCTAACTCTGGGAGACTGAAGGTCCAAAAACAGAAACAGGTTGTAAATGAGTGGTGGGAAAAAATATATTCCATGCAAATGGTAACCAGAGTTAAGATGACTATACCAATATCAGACATGACAGACTTTAAATAAAAAATTGTTTCAATGTCCTGGCTGGATGGCTTAGTTATTGCAGCATCATCCCATTCCCTAAAAAGTTGGCTTTGCTGGTGAATTCTACAGAACATTATTTTTCTTTAAAAAATGTTTTTTAATCAATACATTTATTGATTTCAGAAAGAGAGGAAGAGAGAGAAATATAGGTTGCCTCCCATATGCACTCCAACTGTACCTCAAATCCACAACCTAGGTATGTGCCCTGATCTGGAATCTAATGCATAAGCTTTTGGTATATGGAACATCATTCCAACCATCTAAGTTACCCAGCCAAGGCTCTAACAAACATTTAAAGAATTAATGTCAATCCTCATGGAGGAACCAGACGGTAGGGAGACAGCAGCAATACAGTAGTCTCTGGGACAGAGCAGGGAGAAACAGCCGGTGCAGGGTAGGGGAACCAGCGCCCAGTGGCGAGAGCCTGACGGCGCTCGGGACAGCCTTCAGCGCCCAGACGGCTCCCTCCCTAGGATTTTTGGGCCGGGGGCCTGCCAAGTGGCCCAACCAGAGGGGAGCAGAGGTGATTTCAGTCTGTGCATAGCTCAGAGGTCCAGTGCCTGGTGGGAACTGTGTCTGGGAGAGTGCCTAACGGCGCCTGGGACAGCGTTCAGCGCCCAGACAGCTCCCTCCCTGGGATTTTTCTTCTGGGCAGGCTGAGTGGCCCAGGCAAAGAGGTGTGGAAGAAATTTCAGCCTGCGAGCAATTTGGGGAAGTAGTCGCTCCACACGCAGTGTGTCTGGGCAAGTGCCTGAGGGCACCTAGGCCAACGTTCAGTGCCCGGAAAGCTCCCTCCCTAGGATTTTTGGGCCTGGACCTGCCAAGAGACCCAATCAGAGGGGAGCAGAGATTTCAGCCTGCACACAGTTGTGGGTACAGCACCCGGCGTGGTGCTGCTCCATCCCTAGGTTTTTTTTGGCAGAGGTTGGCCAGGGGACCCAGACAAACACAGGAGCAGAAGGGATACACACCACGCAGCGTGCCATGACGTGCACACAGAGTTTCTAGGTCGGCGCCCAGTCCTCAGATCGGCTCCCGGCTTCCAGTCCACCCCCCTCAGACTATCTGGAAGCCCTGGGCGCTGAGGGGTCCTGGGAAAAGAGCTGAGACCCTCAACCCCCTCCCTTTCTGGCCAAGCAAGGTGGGGTGCCAGGAGAGACTTGTTTGATAGAGTTTGCCGAGAGGGTGCGGAGGACAAAGGGCCCCAACCAAGGACTCTGGGGTTGCCAGCCCAAGAGAACTCAGAGGTGCAGCCTGGGGCTCTGAATCCAGTAGACACGGCAGCCTGGTCTGCTTCACACCTAGCTTGGCAGCGAGCCCAGGATTGGGCAGAGGGCTGGGGCTTCCCAACAGAACGGGGGCAGGTCTGGGCTCAATCCCGAGGGAACCAGGCAACTAAGCCGGTGCAGGTGCCTGCAAACACAGCAAACCAGCCTATGGCGGTAACCCCTGGGAGGGGAGCGTTGTGAGGAAGTCCTAGTTCCCCATTGTAGGGAGCTGGGGGAGAGGCGCCAAGTGTCTGGATGCTGAGAGGGGCTGGCTGAAAAAATCACAACAATGGACCCTCAGCCAACTGCAACCAGAAAAACCAACAAGTGACATTTCCTTTTCTGATGTTGTTTTTGAGAGATTATTTTTGTTTGTGCGTTTTTTGTTTTTTTTACTTTATTTTATTTTTATTCTTTCTTTTTTTATTTACCTTTCTTCCTTCTCCATTCCTTTTCTTTATCTTTTTGCTTTTTTAAAGTAATCTGTTATTTCTTTTAATTTTTATTACTGTTTCATCTTTCCATACTTTTGTCCTCTTTTCCCGGATTTTCTGTTTTATTTCTTTTTCTTTTCTTTCTAAACTTATTGCTCTTTCTTCCATTCCCCTACCATTCTTCTTCTTTCTTCCTTTTATTTCTTTCCTTGTCATTTCTTTCTTTTACCCACAAGAGTCACAATCAACTTGAAAATATGAAAAGACCAGAGCTGGACCCATAGAAGAGACCTCCCAATAGTAGAGTCAGAGAGACAAACTGCACATTGTTGTAGGAGAGAAGCCACAAGTTGCTGCATATTTGAGTAAGTGGAAGCAGAGAACAACAGGATAACCAAAAGAGGCTGCACCACTGAAATTCACAGGCATTCCACCACAAAAGTTCACACCATAAACCCAGGGTGTCAAAACAGATTAATCTAAGAAGCTGAGGCTAACAAGAAGAGTCTCACAAACAATGGGAAGACAAAGAAACAATCCCCAAATGAAAGGAAAGGAGGAATCCTCAGAAAGAATGTTAGATGAAACAGAGGCAAGTCAACTATCAGATACTGAATTCAAAGCACTGGTTATCAGGAAGTTCAAAGAGCTCACAATCAGCTACCAGAAACTACAGAGGAGCTACAATGATCTCACTGCGAACTATATCAACATGAAAAAGGAAATGGAAATTATTAGCAAGGGCCAAGAGGAAATGAAGAATACAATTTCTGAATTAAAAAACACAGTGGAAAGCATTAAAAATAGGGTAGATGAAACAGAAGATTGGATTAGTGAATTGGAGGACAAAGTAGAAAGCATCTCACAGAAAAAACAGGAAAGGGAAAAGAGGCTCAGAAAGAATGAAGAGAGATTAAGAGAAATGCAAGACAATATGAAACGTAATAATATCCGAATAATAGGAATACCAGAAGGAGAAGAAGAAGAACAAGGGATAGAAAACATATTTGAAAGAGTAATGAGAGAAAATTTCCCTAATTTGATGAGAGAAAAAGTCACACAAATCCAGGAATCACACAGAGTCCCATTCAAGAGGAACCCAAAGAGGCCCACTTCAAGACACATCATCATCAAAATGGCAAAATTCCAAGACAAAGAGAGAATCTTAAAGGCAGCAAGGGAGAAAAAAGAAATAACATACAAGGGAGTCCCAATAAGGTTAGCCACTGACTTCTCAATGGAAACACTCCAAGCAAGAAGAGAATGGCAAGAAATATTCCAAGTAATGAGAAACAGAGGCCTACAACCAAGGCTACTTTACCCTGCAAGGCTCTCAATCAAGATAGAAGGCCAAATAAAGAGCTTCCAAGACAAAAGAAGTCTAAAAGAATTTGTTGCCTCCAAGCCAGCTCTACAAGAAATACTAAAAGGTCTGCTTTAAGGAAAGGAAGGAAAAGAGACAGACAGAGAGGAACACAGGTACAAAAATGGCAACGAGTAAGTACCTATCAATAATAACCTTCAATGTAAATGGATTAAATGCTCCAATCAAAAGACACAGAATAGCGTCATGGATAAGAAAGTATGACACACACATATGCTGCCTACAAGAGACCCACCTCAGGACAAAAGACCATCACAGACTAAAAGTGAAAGGCTGGAAACAAATTTTCCAAGCAAATGGACAAGAAAAAAAAAGCTGGGGTAGCAATTCTCATATCAGACAAAACAGACTTCAAAAAAAGAGCCATAAAGAGTGACCCAGAAGGTCACTTCATAATACTCAAGGGAAGAATCCACCAAGAAGACATTAACATCATAAATATATATGCACCCAACATAGGAGCACCAAAATATATAAAGAAAATCTTAGAGGAATTCAAGAAAGATATAGACAGCAAAACAATTATAGTGGGGGATTTTAACACCCCACTATCAAAAATGGACAGATCTTCCAAACAAAATATCAACAAAGACATTGCGGCATTAAACAACACCCTTGATGAAATAAACCTAACTGATATATACAGAGCTCTTCACCCCAAAGAAGCTAAATACACATTCTTTTCAAATGCACATGGAACATTCTCAAAGATAGACCACATGATAGGACACAAAACAAGCCTCAACAAATTCAAGAAAATTGAAATCATACCAAGCATTTTCTCTGACCACAAGGGAATGAAACTGGAAACCAACCCCAAAGGAAAAAACCCAAAACACCCAAAATCATGGAGACTGAATGGTATGCTATTAAACAATGAATGGGTCAAGAATGAAATTAGGGAAGAAATCAAAAAGTTTCTGGAAACAAATGAAAATGATCTCACAACAACCCAAAACTTATGGGACACAGCCAAGGCAGTCCTGAGAGGGAAGTTTATAGCAATACAGGCCTACCTAAAGAAAACAGAAACATTTCAAACAAATAACCTTACTCTACACCTGCAAGAACTCCAGGAACAACAACAAAAACAGCCCAAAGCAAGTAGAAGGAAGGAAATAACTAAGATCAGAGCAGAACTAAATGACATAGAGACTAAAAGTACAATTCTAAGGAACAATGAAGCCAGGAGTTGGTTCTTTGAAAAGATAAACAAAATAGATGAGCATTTAAGTAGGCTCATCAAGAAAAGAAGGGAATGGACACAAATAAACACAATCAGAAATGAAAGAGGATAGATTACAACTGCTACCACAGAAATAGAAAGGATTCTAAGAAATTACTATGAAGAACTGTATGCCAAGAAATTTGAGAACCTAGGGGAAATGGACACATTTCCAGGAAAATATAATCTCCCAAAACTCAATGAAAAAGAAGTAGAACACCTGAATAGACCAATAACAACAAAAGAAATTGAAGCAGTAATCAAAAAACTCCCATCACACAAAAGCCCTGGACCAGATGGGTTCATGGGAGAATTCTACAAAGCATTTAAGGAAGAGCTAACCCCCATTCTTCACAGACTATTCCAAAAAATCCAAAAGGATGGAAAACTCCCAAACTCCTTTTATGAAGCCAGCATCATCCTAATTCCAAAACCAGATAGAGATACAACAAAGAAAGAAAACTTCAGACCAGTATCACTGATGAACATAGACCGTAAAATCCTCAACAAAATATTGGCAAATCGCATCTATATCCAAAAGATTATACACCATGACCAAGTAGGATTCATCCCAGGGATGCAAGGATGGTTCAACATTCACAAATCAGTAAATGTAATTCATCACATAAACAAAAGCAAAGACAAAAACCACATGATCATATCAATAGATGCAAAAAAGCTTTTGATAAGGTACAGCACCCATTTATGATAAAAACACTCAGCAAAGTGGAAATAGAGGGAGCATTCCTCAATATAATAAAGGCCATTTATGAGAGACCTATAGCCAACATCATACTCAATGGGCAAAATCAAAAAGCTTTTCCACTAAGATCAGGAACAAGACAAGGATATCCACTTTCACCACTTCTATTCAATATAGTTTTGGAAGTTTTGGCCACAGCGATCAGGCAGGGAAAGGAAATAAAAGGCATCCAAATAGAAAAGGAGGAAACAAAACTGTCACTGTTTGCAGATGACATGATAGTGTACATGGAAAATCCAATAGACTCTACCCCAAAACTGCTCAAACTAATTAATGAATTTGGCAAAACAGCAGGATACAAAGTCAATATCCAGAAATCAAAGGCATTTTTGTATACTAACAATGAATCAGCAGAAGCAGAAATCAAGGAAAGAATCCCATTCTACATAGCAAAAGAAAAATAAAATATCTGGGAATAAACCTAACTAAGGAGGTAAAAGACCTGTATGCAGAAAACTACACAGCACTGAAGAAAGAAATCAGGGAAGACACAAACAAATGGAAACATATACCTTGTTCATGGATTGGAAGAATTAACATCATCAAAATGTCCATACTACCCAAAGCAATATACAGATTCAATGCAATACCTATTAAAGTACCAATGGCGTATTTCACAGACATAGAACAAACACTTCAAAAATTTATATGGAACCATAAACAACCCTGAATAGCAGCTGCTCTTTTGAGAAAGAAGAACAAAGTAGGAGGGATCACAATACCTGATATCAAACTGTATTACAAGGCCACTGTAATCAAAACAGCCTGGTACTGGCATAAAAACAGGCACATAGACCAATGGAACAGAACAGAGAGCCCAGAAATCAACCCAACTCTCTACAGTGAATTAATATTTGACAAAGGGGGCAGTAACATAAAATGGAGTAAAGATAGCCTCTTCAGCAAATGGTGTTGGGAGAACTGGACAGCTATGTGCAAAAAAATGAAACTTGAGCACCAACTTACACCATACACCAAAATAAATTCAAGGTGAATAAAAGGCTTAAATATAAGACGTGACACCATTAAAGTCCTAGAGGACAACATTGGCAAGAAAATCTCAGATATTCCACGCAGCAACATTTTTACCAATATGTCCCCTAGAGCAAGGAATATAAAGGAAAGAATAAACAAATGGGATCTCATCAAGATAAAAAGCTTCTGCATGGCTAAAGAAAACAGTATTAAATTAGCAAGACAACCAACTGTATGGGAAAACATATTTGCCAATGATACCTCAGACAAAGGTTTAATCTCCAAAATATACAAAGAATTTACACGACTCCACTCTAGGAAGACATCGAACCCAATTAAAAAATGGGAAAAGGACTTGAACAGACACTTCTCTAAAGAGGACATACAGAATATCCAGAGACACATGAAGAGATGCTCAATATCGTTAGCTATCAGAGAGATGCGAATTAAAACCACAATGAGATACCACTTTACACCAGTCAGGATGGCTATAATAGACAAAGCAACAAACAACAAATGTTGGAGAGGTTGTGGGGAAAAGGGGACCTTAGTTCACTGTTGGTGGGATTGCAGACTGGTACAACCATTATGGAAAACAGTATGGAATTTTCTCAGAAAAATAAAAATCGACCTGCCTTTTGACCCAGCAATTCCACTGCTAGGATTATACCCCAAGAATCCTAAAACATCAATTTCAAAGAACCTATGCACCACAGTGTTCATAGCAGCACAATTTACAATAGCCAAGAGTTGGAAGCAACCTAGGTGCCCATCAGTAAATGAATGGATCAAAAAATTGTGGTACATATACCCAGTGGAATTCTATGCAGCAGAGAGAAAGAAGGAGCTACTACCCTTTGCAACAACATGGATGGAACTGGAAAGCATTATGCTGAGTGAAATAGGCCAGGCATTGAAGGACAAATACCATATGATCTCACCTTTGACAGGAAGCTAAAGAATAAAACAAACAAGCAAACGGAATAAAAACAAAGACACTGAAATAGAGAACAAGTGGGCAGTGATCAGTGGGGAGAGGGAAGGGAATTTAAGGGGAAAAATGGGGAGGGATTTTGAGGAACAAGTATGAAAGACACAGGGATGAGGACTGGGGTGGGGGGGAAATGGGAGGAAGGGGGGAGACGGGGCAGGGGGGGTGGGATGGGAAAAATAGATTAAAAAAATGTACTTGAAAAGTAACTAAATAAAATGTATTAAAAAAAAAGAATTAATGTCAATCCTTTTCAAAGTCTTCCAAAAAGTAGAAGAGGAGGTAACACTTCCTAATTCATTCTACAAGGCCAATATTAACCTGATGGCAAGGTCTAATAAAAACATTACAAAAAAGTCAACTACTGGAAAATTCCTGTTACAGGTATAGATGGAAAAATTCTTCACAACATACTAGCAACCAAATTGAGCAACATATTAAAAGGATTTTATACCATAACCAAGCACATTCCTGGTTCAACATATGTAAATCAATGTAATATACATTAACAGAATGAAAGGAGAGAAAAACCCACATTCCATTTATACAAATATCCAGAACAGGCAAGTCCATAGAGACAGAAGTATATTAGTGTTTGCCAGTGGATAAGATAAGGAAGAAATGAGAGTAACTGCTCTCCATTAAATTATAAAGGGTTGCGTTTTGGGGTATTAAAAATGTTCTGGACAATAGTCATAATAGTTGCAAGAGATTGTGAACATGCTAAAGGACATTAAATTGTACACTTACAAATGATAAAAATGCTACATTTTATATTTCATAAATCTTAATTAAAAATTAAAAAAACAGCCACCCCAACACTGCAATTAGTGGGGGACTTAAATAGCAATAACAAAAATAATCTAGGGCCCTGTATTTACTGTTTTGGTGCCACAAAAATATTTGAGAACCACAAACACCAATATAAAATAAAGCTTCTTATTTGATAAAATTCTAAGACAGTAACAGTATTTCACTTGTTTTCTTAAGTTTTTCAAAACAAATTCTTTGTCATCCTTGGAAACAACTCAAATGAGTGGGAGAAATCATTCTGAAAAAAAATCAGAGCCTTTATTTATGGCTCACATTTATATTTGGAATTGTTAAATCCTCTAAGTGTCTATATCTCCCCCACTTTTTAATATGCTTATTCTATAAGCTTTTTTCTATTTTTTAGAAATTAAAAAAAAATTTAGAACTTTTTGAAGGTAACACTGATGAATAATGTTATTTAAATTGCAGGTATACAACATTATTCTGTATATTCTATTGAAAGCTCACCACTAAAAGTCTGGGTATCATATATGTGATGAACTGTTTATTTCTTAATTCATAAAATGTAGAAGCATCCATCTCTAGAGCAAGTATAGCTATGGTGCTGGTGAACTGGCTAGAATGAACACCAGGTATTGGGTTCCATACTTGAAGAGAGAAACTTGTGAACTGACTCAGAGAGTCTGAGGTCCTGAGTAGCAACATGTTCCTTTATTCCTCATGATCTGATATAGATATTTTAACAGTATGTGGTGAAGCCACTTGTGTTTAAATACCAAGGCCTTCCAAGATAATTTATAATTCTAAATCTGTGCTTCAAATCTATATAACAGAACCTGTTACAGCCATGCTCTCTAAGAAAACTATAACAAATTGGAAATCAGTATCAGTAAAAAAAAAATCTGTCCAAATATAAATGTAATGGAAGTTTCTCATGATCTCTTGGGCTAATAATAAATCACACCAGAAATTACATGTTAAAATTAAAGATATTGGTAACATTATAAATTAAAATTTTATAACATTAGCCAAGTGTCCTCAAAAAATAATTCTTAGCCTTACATAGAAATAAGAAATGACTAAAAATTAGCAAGATATGTGTGTAAATCAAGAACCTAGAAAAAATCAGGCAAATAATCCCCACTAAAAATATATAAATAAATTAAAATATTACACAAATTAATATAACAAAACAGCAGACCCAATTAGTAATGGTTAATAGGGCACCCACAAGCTAAAAATTTAAATAATAAAAATACAAAATTTTCTCTAAAGTGACATTTTTTATTTTATTACTTTTATTAGTGGGTAGAATGAAGGAAAGAGAAGAAAGTTCAGAAAGCATTTGTTAAAGAAAAACAACAAGAACAACAAAAATAACTAAATCCAACTTAGCATAATGGTAGATACACCAAAATAGAAGAGAAACAAATGCTGAAATGGAAAGGAAGGAAGGAAGGAAGGAAGGAAGGAAGGAAGGAAGGAAGGAAGGAAGGAAGGAAGGAAGGAAGGAAGGGGGGAGGGAGGGAGGGAAGGAAGAAAGAAAGAAAGAAAGAAAAGAGAAAATGGTAGGGACAAGTAGATTTACTGAGAAATAAAAAGAGAGTGCAGCTTTAGAAATTAGTTTACATTCAAAGTTATTTATATTAGCTTCAGGTGTACAGCATAGAGTTTAGACATTTATCTGTTGAGTTGACCAAAAGGTTTGTTCAATTTTTTTCCCCATAAGATGGGGAAAACTGATAATAAAAACTGATTTTTAAATAAAAAATGTTTATTTTAATAGGTGCTGAAACATTATCCCTACAAAATTTTTTTAGAAGTATAGGAAGAGAAGACATTTATCATAATTAACGACATCAACCAAAACCCTAGTAGAAATATTTTTGCATACTAAAATGCTAGAAGAAATAATAATAATAATATAATCAATTTAATATCTATCCTTCTTAAACTCTTCCAAAAAAATTGAGAAGGAAGCAATACTTCTAACATTTTCTGAGGCCAACATAACCCTGACACCAAAATCTGGCAAGAATACACACACAAAAAGAAAACTACAGACCAATATCTCTAATGAATACAGGTGTAAAAGTCCTAAATTAAATACTAGCAAGTCAAATATAACAATACAGTAAAAATATAATACACCACAATCAAGTGGGATTCATGCCCAGGCACAATGTATGTGTATGGTTCAACATATGCAAATTAGTCAATGTTGCAAATGTTGCACTACCTCAGCAAAACAAAGGATAAAAATCACATGAGTTTTATGAATAAATGCAGAAAAACAGTTGATAGCATAAAACATCCATTTAAAACACTCAATAAAATGGGTATAGAAGGAAAGTACCTCAACATAATAAAGCTCATATATGACAAACCCTCAACTAATATAGAAGTTCTGCAGAAATAATGCCTGCTTGAGTATGGGTGGTGGGGTAATAATATGGGTGTAATAATTTATAGGTGTTATAGCTCCCAATAATATGGGAGTTATATATTTTTTAAAAGATTTTTATTTATTTATTTTTAGAGAGGAAGGGAAGGAGAGAAGGAGAGAAATATCAATGTATGGTTGCCTCTTGTGAGTCCCCTGCTGGGAACTGGCCTGCAACCCAGGTATGTGTCCTGACTGGGAACTGAACCTCGATCGTGTGGTTTGCAGGCCCACACTCAATCCACTGAGCTACATCAGCCAGGGCATAATTTTTAAGTTGAATATTTCACCTAAAATATCATATGTTGCACTTGAGTGTGACATTGTTATCTCACAGAATTACAGGCTTACAATTTTATAATAAAAGATTTTTGCATTAAAAAGGGGGGTATTATTTGTGAAGGGTCCTGTATAATCAATGGTGAAAAACTGGTTTTTCCTCCAAAACCAGAAACAAGACAAAGATGTCCACTTTTGCCAGTCTTATTCTACAGTTTTGGAAGTCCTACCCAGAGCAATCAGTCAAGAGAAAGAAATAAAAAGCATTCAGATTGGGAAGGAAGAAGTAATAGTGTCACTTTTTGCAGACGACATGATTCTGTATATAGAAAACCCCAACGTTCCACCAAAAAACTATTAGAAACAATAAACAAATACAGTAAAGTCACTGGATACAAAATAAATGTACAAAGACCCACTGCTTTCCTCTGTTAACAATGAAACTTCAAAAAAAGAAATGAGGACTTCCGCCAAGATAGAGGCATAGGTGGATATACCATGCTTTCTCACACAACCAAGTTTAGAGACAACAAAATATTAGCAACAGAAAACACAGCCAGAACACAGAAAATTGAACTTTTCGGAAGTCTGATAACAACAAATGCTTCAGCCTGACCGGTAAGAGGGGCTAAACCAGCAGCCAGTGGAGCGGAGTTGCACAGGAAAACTCGGTCAGACAGACTCAGGCACCCAGATCCCAGGCATGGGGTTGCAAAGGGCGGACCCAGTGAGTGACCCAGTGAGCTCGACCCAGTGAGCAACCTTCGGATCCGGCAAGGGTGAAGAGCAGCGGGTTGACCGTGGTCATGCATTCCTGCGCAGATAGACCGGCGAGGGAGTGGGCAGTGAGACGGGACTGAGCAGGCCCCAGTGGTGGGAGGCAGCAGAGGGGGCCACCATTTCCCGGCTCTGACCCTGCCCCCACATACAGCATCACAACCCAGCGACCTGAGCAACCCTACCCTGGTGAACACCTAAGGTTCTGCTCCTCACCCAGCAGCAGGAAGCAGGAGAGGGGGCCGCCATTTCCCCACTCTGACCCCGCCTCCACATACAGCATCACAACCCAGCGACCCCACCCTGGAGGCCCCTCCCTGCCCCACCCCGAAGGCTCCTCTCCTCATACTTAACAGGCGCAAACAGACCAAAAATAGCTCAAGAAGATCTCAAAGCCCCAGGGCACATAACTCTAAGTGACGAAGAAATAGCAAAACTTTCAGATGCACAGTTCAAAACACTGGTGATCAGGATGCTCACAGAACTGGTTGATTTTAGTCACAAATTAGAGGAACATATGAAGGCTAAACTAATTGAAATGAAGGGCATTGGACAGGAAACCAATAGTGATGAAAAGGAAACTGGGACTCAAATCAAGGGAGTGGACCAGAAGGAAGGAAAAAATGACCAAACAGGAAAATATGAAGAAATAAGAATTCAAAAAAGTGAGGAGAGGCTTAGGAACCTCCAGGACATCTTTAAATGCTCCAACATCTGAATTATAGGGGTACCGGATGGGGGAAAGGGAACAGCCACCAGTGGAAAACTTATTTGGACAAATAATAAAGGAGAATTTCCCCAATCTGGCAAAGGCAATAGACTTCCAGGAAATCCGGGAAGCTCAGAGAGTCCCAAAGAAGTTGGACCCAAGAAGGAACACACCAAGGCACATTATCATTATATTAGCCAAGATTAAAATGAAGGAGAGAATCCTAGAAGCAGCAAGAGATAAGGAGACAGTCACCTACAAAGGAGTTCCCATCAGACTGTCAGCGGATTTCTCAAAAGAGACCTTACAGGCAAGAAGGGGCTGGAAAGAGGTATTCCAAGTCAGGAAATCCAAAGACCTATATCGAAGATTGCTCTATCCAGCAAAACTTTCATTTAGAATGGAAGGACAGATAAAGTGCTTCTCAGATAAGATCAAATTCAAGGAGTTCATCATCACCAAGCCCTTATTCTATGAAATGTTAAAGGGACTTATATAAGAAAAAGAAGATAAAAAATATGAACAGTGAAAGGACAGCAAACTCACAGTTAGTAACAACCACATCTAAAACAAAAGCAAACTAAGAGGACAGCTAGATCAGGAGCGAACCATAGAAATGAAGATCACGTGGAGGGTTAGCAAAATGGCAGTGGGAGGAGGAGAAGGGGGGAAGAAGGTACAGAAAATAAGTAGCATAGATGGTAGGTAGAAAATAGATAGGGGGAGGGCAAGAATAGTATGGGAAATATAGAATCCAAAGAACTTGAGACACATGGTCATAAACTAAAGGAGGGAATGGTAGGGGTGGGGGGGAGCAGGGTGGAGGGGAATGAAGGGGGAATAGAACAACTGTTATGGCATAATCAATAAAATAAAAATTTAAAAAAATGAAAAACATTTCTTTTTGCAATTGCAACCAGAAGAATAGAACACCTAGGAATAAACTTAACATAGAATGTGAAGTATTTATATACTAAAAACTAGAAAGCATTATTAAAAGAGATTTTAAAAAAAGCAAGAAAATGTAAAGATAGTCTATGTTCATGGATTGAATGAATCAACATAGTTAAATTGGCTGTATTACCTAAAGCTGTATACAGATTTAATGAAATTCCAATCAAAATCCCAATGTCATGTTCTAAAGAAATAGAACAAAAAAATCATCAGATTTGTAGGGAACCACAAAAGACACTAAATGTTCAAAGCAATCCTGAGAAAAAAAATAATGAAGCCAGAGTCACATTATACTATGTAACTTCAAATTACACTACATAACTACAATGATCAAAACAGCATGATATTAGCAGAAAAACAGACACACAGACCAATGAAACAGAATTGAAAACACACAAATAAAAGCACATGTATATGGGCAAATAATTTTTTACAAAGGAGCCAGAAACACACAATGGAAAAAAAAAAAAGGCTCTTCAATAAACAGTGCTGGGAAAATTGGAAAGTCACATGTAAAAGAATAAAATTAGTTTACAGTTGTCCTTGTGTACAAAATTTCAAAATGGATCAAAGGCCTAAATATAAGATGTGAAACAATAAATTAAATAGAACAAAGCATAGGTACTATACTTAAGGACCTTTGATCATAGAGAATATTTTATCAATTTAACCACAAAGACAAGGGAAGTAAAGGAAAAAATAAATAAATGGAATTATATCAAACTAAAAAGATTCTGTACAGCAAAAGAAACTGACAACAAAATAAAAGGCCACCAACTGAATTGGAGATCACTTTTGCAAACAACAGCTCCAACAAGGGTTAATATCTAAAATATTTTTAAAACTCATACCACTCAACACCAAAAAACAAACGATCCAACTCAAAAATGCACAGAGAACTTGAACAGATACCTCTCCCAAGAAGACATATCAATGGTAAACAGATACATAAGAAGATGTTCAACTTTATTAGCTATTAGAGAAATGTAAATCAAAACTATACAATATCACCTCTCAACTGTTAGAATGGCAATTATCAACCAGCCAAATAACCTGCTGGAGAGATTGTGGTGTAAAGGAAACCCTCATTTGCTGCTGGTGGAAATAGACTGGAAAATAGTATGGTAGTTTTTCAGAGGTTTCTACCTAAGAAACTCAAAATTATTTATTCATTAAGATATACACACCACCTATGTTCATTGCAGTACTATTCATGGTGGCCAAGACATGGAGCCAACCAAAATGTTCTTTGATAAAGGATTGGATAAAAAAGATGTGGTACATATATACAATGGCATACTACTCAGCCATTACAAAAGATGAAATACTGACATTTGCAACAACATGGATGGACTATGAGAATATTATGCTGTGAAATAGGTCAGTCAGAAAAAACTAAGAACCATATGATTCCACTCATATGTGGGATGTAAAACTCATAGATACAAAAAACAGTATGGTGGTTGCTAGTGGAATATGTGTGGGAGTGGTAGGGAGCAAAGGAAGCCAAATATATGGTGAATAAAAATGGTTTGACTTTGGATGGTGGGCACACAATGCAATGTACAGTTCATGTATCATAGAAATGTACACTTGAAACCTATATGATCCTATTAACCAATGCCACCGCAAAATGAATTAAAAGTGAAATAATAATACAATCAAAGTATTAGAAGAATTTGCATTGTCATTGTCCCACCCAGGCAATTATCATATTTTGCCATGTATAATGTACTCCCATGTATACTGCACACCCACGTTTCTGGGCACAAACTTTCAGGAAAAAAATCCTTTGTTTTAATTTTTTAATTCAATTATTTATTTATTTATATGTAGAAACAAAACCGATTATTATATTCCAGGGCACTATTTTGCATACAGATATCATTATTGCTTTGTAGAATTACACTTTTAATACATATGCATAAATAAAATAATATAAAACATATATATATACACACACAAAATTAGTACTATGCATGTATTATGTACAACCATATTTTTGTTCTCAAAAATTTGGGCTAAAAGTACTTCCAGCCAAGATGGAGGTGTAAGTGGAAACACTGTGCCTCCTTGCACAACCAAGTTTAAAGACAACAAAGTTTTAGTAACAAGAACGCAGCCAAAACACAGAAAATTGAACTGTACAGAAGTCCAAAAACAACAAACCATTCAGCCAGGCTGGTAAGAGGGATGGAGTCAGCCCAGGAAAGATCGGCCAGACTGACCCAGGAGAGCAGGTGGCAGTGGGCAGATCCCAGGTGTTGGGTGGCAATGCGCTGACCCAGTGAGGGTGGAAGGTGGCTGGCTGACTGTAGTCGCACATTTGTGCACAGATAAACCAAGCAAAGGAGCAAGCAGTGAGTCTGACTGCTCAGGCTAGGGCTCCAGCGACAAGAATTAGAGCCTGAAAGCACCAGTCGGAAAGACTTTTGGGGTTGAGGTGCTGGGAGAGGCTCCCAGGCTCACAGAGAGGTTTTTTGAGAGACCCACAGGGTCCTGGAGGGTGCACAGGCCCACACACCCAGGAGTTGGCATGGGGGGTGGGGCCCGTTTGCTGGCAGGAAGCAGCAGAGGGAACCGAAATCTGAGAGAGAGCATGGAACATGCGCCATTGCCCCTCTCTGACCCCACCCCCACATACAGCATCACAACCCAGAGACTGGGTCACCCCACCCTGGGGAACACCTAAGGCTCCACCCCTCATACATAACAGGCGGAAACATACCAAAACATTATGGCTCAAGAACAGCTCAAAGCCCCAGAGCCAATAATTCTAAATGACAAAGAGGTAGCCAATCTATCAGATGCACAGTTAAAAACACTGGTGATCAGGATGCTCACAGAACTGGTTGATTTTAGTCACAAATTAGAGGAACATATGAAGGCTAAACTAAGTGAAATGAAAGGAAATACACAGGAAACCAATAGTGATGGAAAGGAAACTGGGACTCAAATCAAGGGAGTGGACCAGAAGGAAGAAAGAAACATTCAACCAGAAAAGAATGAAGAAACAAGGATTCAAAAAAATGAGGAGAGGCTTAGGAACCTCCAGGACATCTTTAAATGCTCCAACATCCGAATTATAGGGGTACCAGAAGGGGAAGAGGAAGAGCAAGTGGAAAACTTATTTGAACAAATAATAAAGGAGAACTTCCTCAATCTGGCAAAGGAAATAGACTTCCAGGGAAGTCCAGGAAGCTCAGAGAGTCCCAAAGAAGTTGGACCCAAGAAGGAACACACCAAAGCACATCATAATTACATTAGCCAAGATTAAAATGAAAGAGAATTCTAGAAGCAGCAAGAGATAAGGGGACAGTCACCTACAAAGGAGTTCCCATCAGACTGTCAGTAGATTTCTTTTAAAAGACCTTCCAGGAAAAAAGGGGCTGGAAAGAAGTATTCCAAGTCAGGAAATCCAACGACCTACATCCAAGAATGCTCTATCCAGCAAAGCTTTCATTTAGAATGGAAGGGCAGATAAAGTGCTTCTCAGATAAGGTCAGATTCAAGGAGTTCATCATCACCAAGCCCTTATTATATGAAATGTTAAAGGGACTTATCTAAGAAAAAGAAGATAAAAAGATGAACAGTGAAAGGACAATCAACTCACAGTTATTAAGAGCCACACCTAAAACAAAAGCAAACTAAGCAGACAGCTAGATCAGGAGTGGAACCATAGAAATGGAGATCACATGGAGGGTTAGCAACAGGGGAGTGGGAGGAGAAGGGGGGAGAAGGTACAGAGAATAAGTAGCATAGATGGTAGGTAGAAATTAGACAGGGGGCAGGGCAAGAATAGTATGGGAAATATAGAATCTAAAGAACTTGTGACACATGGACATAAACTAAAGGGGGGAAATCGTGGGAGAGGGGTGTGCAGCATGGAGGGGAGTGAAGGGTGGAATAGGACAATTGTAATGGCATAATCAATGAAATATTTTTTTTAAAAGAAAAAGCATTTGGGGAAAAAAGTGCACATTATATGTGGCAAAATATTGTACGACAAAGAATGAGGTTTATTATTATTATAAAGTTATAGTATAACATAGCAATGAATCTTTCTAAAATATAATAAGACAGACTGAAAAGATATTACAAGTAAAATGAAGTTTAAGTCTTCAATGAAAACTGCTGAGTGAAAGAAGCCATGCTGAAAAGACTACATACTACGATTCCAAATATATGACATTCTGAAAAAGGCAAAGCTGTAAGTAATAATAAGACCAGGAATTTGGGAAATGAATAGATGGAGCACAGGAGATTTTTAAGGCAGTAAAACTATTCTGTATGGTACTGCAAAAGCCATAAAACTGTAAAAAAACAATGAATCTTAATGCAAAGTATTGATTTAAGTTAATAATAATGTATTAATAGTGGTTCATGAGTTATAATAAATGTACCACTTTAATAAAAAATGTTAATAGTAGAGGAAACTGCATGTGATGGGGCTGGGCCAAAAAGACATATGGGAACTCTCTACTTTCTGCCAACATTTTCTGTAAATCTAAAACTGCCTTAATTTTTTAAAAAATAAAAAGATGTTTTAGTAAAAAACCATATAAGAAATATATAAACAAAAAATTCTCAAGTATCTTCAAAATCCACTAAGGAAATATCATTATAAATGCATCATTTTGACATCAAAAGCACTTTAAGTACCTAGTAATTTACCTGTGAAGAAATATCTAAGATTAAAAAAACAGTATAAAAAATTGTACTTGAACAATAATTAAATATATATATATATATTTTAAAAAACACTAAAATTTTACTGAAGATATTTTAAAAAGTGCATATGATTAAAAAGATACAAACATGACATCTGGAAAAAAAGACTGTGTTTTAGAGGTGTAAAGTTGTCTACTTCTTCCCCCACACATACTGATCTACAAAATTAAAGTAATTTAATAAGATTTTTAGCAGGCCATCTTATATTCTGAAGTTCATCTAGAAGAGAAAATTTCTGAGAAGAGCAAAGAAAATTTTGATGAACAATGAGAAACTTCCTCTACAAGATTTAGAAAGCATACCAGAGAACCATAATAATTAAGACAGAGTTCTGTGGACATTAACTTTATGATACATACTTAATTTCAAAGGAAGAAAGTATTTTTAAGTGTTCTTACAAGCTATAGCTTATAATTTAGGTTGTCTACTTTATAGCTTTCTCCAGCTTAAATTCTGGGAGGGTGAGTTTGTGGTACCTACTAAAACTACTAAGCAGTACCACTAAAGAGGTCTCGGGGATAACTGAATAATGACTCCAGTATTACTAGATGGACAGGTTAACAGGAAATGAGACCAAGCATTTGACAGTATAACCCTGTTGCAAGTTGAGGAAATCATTACTGGCTAACAGCTTGGAAAACTCCCACCACCTCTCCAGAAGAAGCCTGCACTTTGAAGTACACATGGTCCTTGTATCCAGGGAACCTGGAACTGAGAAAGCATGACCTCATAGAAGGGCATTCTGAAATACCATTAGTAAGGCAGTACGGGGGCATTTGTAGGATGCTGTGGCAACTGACCATTGTGAATATGAATCACAAAAAGAGGCAGTGTCACTGATAGATGACTCAGAGGAACTAAAGGTGGGACTGGCACCACTAAGGATTTGCTTTCACCCAGTATTCCTGAGTTTTGAATTCATGTCATTGCTGGTATTTTTGACAAAGAGTTTTTAGAGAAAATGAAATAAAAGGGATTGCCTAAACTTTCCCAAAGACTCTTTCTGTAAGCATAATATGCACCTAAAAACAGAGCTTCAAAATACATGAAGCAGTGATCCAAGGTGGTGGAGGAGTAAGTGGAAGCTACACTTACCTCCCCCCAGGACCAAACTGGCATTACAACTAAATTATAGAAAAATCATCCTGAATTATTAACTGAACACTAGCTGGAGAGAATTCTTATAGCCAAGGAATTATGGAAGAAACTACATCACCACAATGAGACTGGTAGGCAGTGCAGAGGTGCAAGAGAGCTGGCTGGGCTCCCATGAGCAGAAGCTGAAGTTCTGGAGAAATATTTCAGTAGCTGGAGGAGGGTCCCCCTGAGAAGTGTGGGTCTAAATCCCAAGTTGAGCCCCTCATCCTGGAGCAACAGAACCTGGAAAGGAACCCAAAGTTCATCTGGCTGTGGAAAGCAGAGGGGTTTCTGTCCACCAGGGAGAGACAACCAGAGATGCAAAGATCCTCTTAAAGGACCAGCACCAAAAAAAAAATTGTTTGCAGCCACTTACTGTGGTCTCTGGCAGAAGAAAGACAGAGTGAATTAGAAATATGTGAACAGTCTGAGGATGGTGGCTCCAAGGAGAGAGCTGAAGAATCACCTGCCAGGATCCCTGTGTTGAGTCATTCTCCATACTGCAGAAGCTATCTTTCTTGGGCAGAGCACTCCATGCAACATCAGCCTGGGGAGAAACAATTGCCCTGCCCCAGGAATCCCTCTCACCCCAACCTGTGGGGCTTAAGCCCAGCTGCACAAGAGTACAGCTGGAGGCAATTTCAGTGTTTAATCTTAACAGAAAGCCTGCAGATGAAGGCAGATCTCTGAGAGCTCTGAGACTTTAGACAACCCTCTTCCAAGCCCAGTCCTGGTGAAAAGGAAAGGAATTATTTACTTAAAAGTTATACAGACTTAGAATAATGACTTAATGTCTTCATTAAAATATAAAGTCCTTTAGAATACCCACAGATGCACACAGTTCTTCCTTCTCCCTCTGCCTAGTACCGTATCTCAGGAAAAGAAGCAGAAGTCTGTGGCTTGGGTTCCCCGCACTATCAGCTGTGTTGCCATCATGATTTCTAGTTAATACAAAACCATGTAGCACCTTCTCATGGCCCACCAAGAGTCCTTTCACCCCTCCAGGCAAAGTCTTTCCTGCTTCCTAAGCCATGTGGCAAAAGGGAGCACACCAAAGCCATGTGGTATGACTTGCACCAAAGCTGCATGGTCCCCACCAGGCATGGCTGCTGTGCCTGGGTTTTAAATCCCAGCACCAATCTTCCTCTGCAGCCCCATTTCCAACTCCTCCCACATTCAATTACACCTGCCAGCATTCCTGTATTCTTCTAGATTTACTGGGCTGCCATAGTAAGTCTGGGTAGGCATGGTCCCATGGCATGGAGCCAGTCATCTCTAAGATCTCATGCAGGTGCTGTAACCAGGGGGATTTGTCTCCCAGTTACATCTTGGGTGGAAGTCACTTCAATCCCCCAGCTCAAAACATGGCCACAGCTATGAGACCAGTTAGGGACCAGTTAAAGGTTATAGATAAGTTAAATGACCATGCCAGAGGTTAGCTGCAAACCTGTTGCTATGCAAAACAGCTCTCAATGGCCCTGCTCCATGTGTCCCATTTCCCAGCTCAGACTTGTGGGGGTGATGACATCCTATATATATTTTTACTAATATTTCCTGGACACCCTGAGGTCTGATTCCCATTACAAATCCCTATTTGGGCCCCCCTTGGCAGCACCCTATTACAGGACCTATATGGAATGGTGGAGAAATTAGCCAGAATAAACAACTAAACAGTAGTGAGAGAGAAGCCTCAAAACCTTGGACAAACAGAAGAACCAACTTTGACACAACTTGTCCACACCTGCACAGCAGCAATATAAGACATGGTGGGCAGAATGACCCTCAGTTAACCAACTAAAGGGAAGGACCCATCAAAGAAAGATTCAACAACAATCACAATCCAAATCCATCCAGAGAGCCAACACCAGCCCAAGAGCAGCAAGTTCAGGAGATCAAGGAGACTGCACCACTGAATCTCACAGGTCTCTACAATAGAAGTTCACACCGCAGACCTAGGGAGTCAGAACAGATTGATTTAAGAAGCAGAGACTAACAAGAAGAGTCTCACAAACAATGGGAAGACAAAGAAACAAACCCTAAACAAAAGGTAAGGAGGAAGCCTCAGAAAGAATGCTAGATGAAATAGAGGCAAGTCAATGATCAGATATTGAGTTCAAAGCAATGGTTATAAAGAAGTTCAATGAGTTCACAAAGAATTACCAAAAACTACAGAGAAACTACAATAAACTCACCGCAGTCTATATCAACATGAAAAAGGAAACAAACTATCAACAAGAGCCAAGAGGAAATGAAGAATACAATTTCTGAATTGAAGAACACAGTAGAAGGAATTGAAAGCAGGCTAGATAAACCAGAGGATCGAATCAGCAAGCTGGAGGATAAGTTAGGAAAAAACACTAAGAAAGAGCAAGAAAAGGAAAAAAGATGGAGAACAAAGAGATGTTAAGAGAACTACAGTATGCATGAAATATAATAATATCCAGGTAATAGGAACACCAGAAGGAGAAGAACACCAAGAGCTAGAAAACCTGTTTGAAAAGTAATGATGGAAAACTTCCTTAATTTGATGAGAGAAAATGTCACACAAATCCAGGAAACACAGAGAGTTCCACTTCAAGACACATAATAATTAAAATGGCAAAATTCAAAAACAAAGAGAGAATCTTAAAACCAGCAAGGGAGAAACACATGGTAACATACAAGGGGGCCCCAATAAAATTAGCAGCTTACTTCTAAATTGAAATGTTCCAAGCCAGAAGGGAATGGCAAGGAATATTCCAAGTAATGAAAAACAAAGACCTGTAACCAAGACTACTGTATCTGTAACAGGGTGCAGCCAAGAGGGGGACCCCAGAAAAGGATTGGGGATGGGGTCCAGAGCTCAGGGTGTCCAGAAAATATTAAGATGTCCTCACCCCCCCAGGTGTTGGGGGAAGGGACAAATGGAGCAGTGCCATTGAGAGTTGTTTTGCATAGCAACAGTTTTGCAGCTAACCCCTGGAATGGTCATTTAACATATCTGTAACCTTTAACTGTTTTCATAGATATGTTGAATAGCTGTGGCCAAGTTTTGAGCCAGGGAGAAGGGAGTGGCTTCTACCCAAGATGTAACTGGGGGATGGTCCCAGGTTACAGCACCTGCATGAGAGCTTGGAGTTGATTGGCTCCATGCCATGGGGCCATACCTGCCCACACTAATGATGGCAGCCCAGTAAACTTGTAATAATACAGAAATACTGGCAGGTGTAACCAATTGTGGGAAGAGTCGGAAATGGGGCTGCAAAGGAGAATGGGCTTGGAGATTTAAACCCAGATGCAGCAGCAATGAGGAGGAGAATCATGTGGTTTTGGCCAAAGTGCAGACCCCTGCAGCCATTGAGGGAAAGCCTTGTGATTTTGGGCAGAGTAGGGATCCCCTCTTGGCGAGATGAAAGGGAAAACAATGTTTTGCCAGAATGGAGATCCCTGCAGCCAGGTGAAGAAGAAAGACACATGCTTTTGGTGGAGTGCGGACCCCTGCAGCTTTGGTAGAAGAGGCCCACATGGCTTTGGGGTGCCCCCTTTGGCCATGTGGCCTGAAAAGTAGAAGAGACTTTGACTGGAACTTGGTACAAAGAACTCTTGCCAGTGGACCATGAGAGGGTACCACATAACTTTGGATTAACTAGAGATCCTGCCTGGACTGTGACACAGCTGATGGTGCCAGCAATCTGAAACGCAGACACGTGCTTCTTTTCCTGAGATACGGTACCCCAAATTAGGGCAGTGGGAGAAAGAAGTGCTGTAAGCGTCTGTTGTTATCCTAAAGTACTTTGATATTTTTATGGAGACATTGGGTCACTATTTTAAGTCTGTACAGCTCTAAATAAACCTTTCCTTTTCACAAATCTCTGGCATTGAGAGATGTCTTTCCAATTGGCAGTGGACAGAAGAGCCCAGGAGGTATTAATATACTGTCCTCGGCATGGGGGGGGGCTGTTGTTCTGTAGCAGTTTTTGGCATCCCTCGGTGGGCCAAATATTGCCCCCCTGGACCTCTGTTCGGTAACATATCTAGCAAGGCTCTCTATTAAATTGGAAGGTTTAATAAGGAGTTTTCCAGACAAAAGAAGCCTCAAAGAATACAATTCCTCCAAACCAGCTTGGCAAGCAATGCTAAAGGGTCTGCTATAAGAAAAGGAAGGAGCTCTGGCTGGTGTAGCTCAGTGGATTGAGCACGGTGTAGCTCAGTGGATTGAGCACGGGCCTGCGAACCACACGATCGCAGTGGTGGTTCAATTCCCAGTCAGAGCGCATGCCTGGGTTGTTGCCAGTCCCCAGCAGGGGACTCACGAGAGGCAACCATACATTGATGTTTCTCTCCTTCCCTTTCTCTCTATAAATAAATAAAAATCTTTAAAAAAAAGAAGGAAAGGGTGAGAGAAAGAGGAACACAGATACAAAAAAATGGCAATAAAGAAGTACCTATCAATAATAACCTTAAATGTAAATGAATTAAATGCTCTAATTAAAAGAGAAAGAATAGCTAAATGGATAAGAAATTATGACCCACACATATGCTGTCTATAACAGAAGACCTACACAGACTGAAAGCAAAGTGCTCAAAATAAATATTTCAAGCAAGTGGAAAGAAAAAAAAGCTGGAGTAGTAATACTCATATCAGACAAAATAGAGTTCAAAAGGGGGCCATAAAAAGAGACCCAGAAGGTGACTTCATAATACTTAAGGGAAGAATCTGTCAAGAAGACATAAACATTGTAAATATATATGCACCCAACACAGGAGCACCCAAATACATAAGGAAAGGAAAACCTTGGAGGACTTCAAAAAAGACATTGACAGCAACACAATTATGGTAGAGGATTTTCACACCCCACTGTCAAAAATAGATAGCTGCTCCAAACAAAATATCAACAAAGATATTGTGGCACTGAACAATCTCATAGATCAAATGCACTTAACTGATATATATATAGAGCCTTTTATCACAAAGAAGCAAAATACACATCCTTTCCAAATGCACATGAAACATTTTCAAAGATAGACTACCTGGTAGACACAAAACAAGCCTCAGCAAATTTGAGAAAATTGAAATCATATCAAGCATTTTCTCTGACCGTAAGGGACTAAAACTAGAAACCAACCTCAAGGAAAAAACTCAAAAACACTCACTCGTGGAAATTGAATAGCATGCTATTAAACAATGAATGGGTTAATGATGAGATTACAGAAGAAATCAAAAAGTTTCTGGAAACGAATGAAAATGAACTCACAACAATCCCAAACCTATGGGACACAGCAAAGGCAGTCCTGAGAGGGGAGTTCATAGCAATACAGGCCTACATAAAAAAGATAGAAACATTTCAAATAAATACCCTAACCTTACATCTACAAAAACTCGAGGAACAACAACAAAGACAACCCAGAACAAGTAGAAGGAAGGATATAACCAAGATTAGAGCAGAATTAAATGACATAGAGACTAAAAGAGCAATTCTAAGGATTAATAAATCCAGGAGCTGATTCTCTGAAAAGATAAACAAAAACAAAAAGCTTTTAAGCAGGCTCATCAAGAAAAAAAAAGAGAGAGGACTCAAATAAACACAATCAGAAATGAAAGAGGAGAAATGACAACTGATACCACAGAAATACAAAGGATTGTAAAAAATTACTATGAAGAGCTATATGCCAAGAAATTTGAAAACCTAGGTGAAATGGACAAATTTCTAGAAAAATATAATCTGCCAAAACTCAATGAAGAGGAAGCAGAAAGCCTGAACAAACCACTAACAGCTAACGAAATTGATGCAGTAGTCAAAAAACTCCCGACACACACAAGCCTTGGACTGGATGGTTTTGCAGAATTCTACAAAGCATTTAAGGAAGAGCTAACCCCTATCCTTCACAGACTATTCCAAAAAATCCAAAAGGATGGAAGACTCCCAAACTCTTTTTATAAAACCAATATCATCCTAATCCCAAAACCAGATAACAAAGGTATAACAAAGAAAGAAAACTTCAGGCCAATATCATTGATGAACATAGATGCTAAACTCCTCAACAAAATATTGGCAAACCACATCAAGCAGTACATTAAAAAGATGATTCACCATGATCAAGTGGGATTCATCCCAGAAATGCAAGGAGGGTACGATATTCACAAATCAATAAATGTAATACATCACAAAAACAAAATGAAAGACAAAAATCACATGATCATATCAACAGATACAGAAAAAGCATTTGATAAAGTAGAGCACCCATTTATGATAAAAGCACTCAGGAAACTGGGAATTAATGGAGGACTCCTCAACCTAATAAAGGCCATGTATGAGAGACCTACAGCCAACATCATACTCAATGGGCAAAAACTTAAGACTTTCCCACTAAGATCAGGAATAAGAAAAGGATGTCCACATTCACCACTTGTATTCAACATAGTATTGGAAGTCCTAGTCTCAACAATCGGACAAGAAAAAGAAATAAAAGGCATCCAAATTGAAAAGGAGGAAGCAATTTTGTCATTGTTTGCAGATGATATGATAGCATATACATTGAAAATCCTATAGACTACACCAAAAAACTGCATGACCTAATGAATTAATTTGGCAAAATATTGCTATACAAAGTCAATATTCAGAAATCAAAGGCATTTTTGTACGCCAACAATGAAATACCAAAAACAGAAATCAGGAAAAAAATCCCCTTTTATATATGCAACAAGAAAAATAAAATACATAGGAATAAACCTAACCAAGGAGGTAAAAGTCCTTGTACTCAGAAAACTAAACAACACTGAAGAAAGAAATGAAGGAAGACACAAACAAATGGAAGCATGTACAGTGGTCATGGTTTGGAAGAATTAACATAATCAAAATGTCCATACTATCCAAAGCAATTTATAGATTCAAGGCAATCCCTTTTAAAGTACCAATGACATATTTCACAGATATGAACAAGCATTTCAAAAATTTATATGGAACCATAAATGACCCCAAACATTTGCAGTAATTTTGAGAAAGAAGAACAAAGTAGGAGGGATCACAATACCTGATATCAAACTGTATTACAAAGCCACTGTAATCAGAACAGCTGGGTAATGTCATAAGAACAGACACATAGAACAATGGAAGAGAATAGAGAACCCAGAAATAAACCCAAGTCTCTATTTGACAAAGGGGGCAGAACCATAAAATGGAGTAAAAATAGCCTCTTTAACAAATGGTGTTGGGAGAGCTGGACAACTACATGCAAAAAAATGAAACTCAATCCCCAACTTATACTATACACAAATATAAATTCAAGGTTGATAAAAGACTTAAATATAAGTCATGACACCATAAAAGTCCTAGAGGAGAACATAGGCAGGAAAATGTCAGACATTTCACTCAGCAAGATTTTCACTGATATGTCCCCTAAAGCAAGGGACATAGGGAAAGAATAAACAAATGGTGCCTCATCAAATTAAAAGTTTCTGTATGGCCAAAGGAAAGAGCATTGAAATGAAAAGAGAACCAACTATATGGGAAAACATATTTGCCAATGATAGCTTGGACAAGGGTTTGATCTCCAAAATATATAAAAAACTCACACAACTACACTCTGGGAAGACAACCCAATTGAAAAATGGGCAAAGGACCTAAACAGACACTTCTCCAAGGAGGATATACAGAGGGCTGGGAGACATATGAAAAGATGCTCAGCATCACTAGCCATCAGAGAGATTAAAATCTGAACCACAATGAGATACCACCTCACACTAGTCAGAATGGCCATCATAAACAAATCAACAAACAATAAGTGTTGGAGAGGATGTGAAGGAAAAGGGAATCCCAGTACATTTTTGGTGGGAATGCAGACTGGTTGCAGCCACTATGGAAAAGAGTATGAAATTTTTTCAGAAAACCAAAAATGGAACTGTTTTTTGACTTGTCAATTCCACTGCTGGGATTATACCCTAAGAGCCCTAAAACACCAATCCAAAAGAACATATGCACCCCAATGTCCATAGCAGCACAATTTACAATAGTCAAGTGCTAGAATCAATCTAAGTGCCCATCATTATCTGAGTGGATCAAAAAACTGTGGTACATTTACATAATGGAATACTATGCAGAAGTAAAGAAGGAGCTCCTACCCATTGTGACAGCCTGGATGAAACTGGGGAGCATTATTCTAAGTGAAATAAGCCAGGAAGTAAGGGACAGATACCATGTGATCTCACCTTTAACAGGAACTTAATCAACAAAAGAAAAAAGAAAGCAAAATATGACCAGAGACATTGAAATTAAGAACAATCTGACAGTAACTAGAGGGGAGTTGGGAGGGGATAATGGAGGGAAGCATTTTCAGGAACAACTATAAAGGACACATGGACAAAAACAAGAGAGGGGTGGAAGCAAGGGAAGGAGGTGGGTTTGTCTGGGGTGGAGGGGAGTGGTGGGAGGTAAATGCAGACAACTGTAACTGAACAACAATAAAATAATTATAATTAATTAATGGATTAATTTACAAACTTAAAAATTGCTGGCATATAAATACAATGGAGTGTTACTTGGCCATAAAAAAAAAAGAATGGAATCTTACTATTTGCAACAGCATGGGTGAACCCAGAGGTTATTGTACTAAGTGAAATAAGTCATATAGAGAAAGGCAAATACCATTTGACATTAATTATATGTGAAGTCTAAAGAGCAAGATAAGTGAACAGACAAAATAGAAACAGACTTACAGACACAGAGAATAGGCTGTATGGTTGCTGGAGAGGAAGAGGGTTTGGAAGCTGGGTGGAAAAGAGTGAAAGATTAAGAAGTACAAATTGATAATCACAAAACACAAAATAGTCTGGGAATGTGAAGTACAGCATATGGAATATAGTCAATAATAATGTAATAACTATGAATGGTGCCAGGTAGGTCCTTGAAATATCAGGGAGACCACTATGTAAAGTACATGATTGTCTAACCCCTGTGCTGTACACCTGAAACTAATACAAAATAATATTGAATGTAAACTGTAATGGACATACAAAATTTAAAAAATTATACCAAGTACATCCTCCAATCACAATGGAATAAAAGAAATGAGAAATCAATAACAGAAGAAAGACTGGAAAATTCACAAATTTGTAGGAATTAAACAGTGCACCCCCATATATCCAATGGGTCAAAGAAGAAATCACAAAGGAAATTTAAAAGTACTTGGACAGAAATTAAAATGACAACACAATGTATCAAAATGTATGGAATGCAGTAAAACCAGTACTCAGAGGGAAATTACAGCTATAAGTATATATATTTTAAAGGATCTGATGTCAAAAAACATAAGCTCCCACCTTATGAAACTAGAAAAAGTAAACTAAACTAAACTAAAGGAAGAAATAATAATGATTAGAGTGGAGATAAATGAAATTGAGAATATAAACAACAGAAAGAATCAATTAACCTGAAAGTTGGTTCTTTGAAAAAATTAACATTGAGGAATCTCTAGCAAACTAAAAAAAACAAGAGAGATGCAAGTAATATCAGAAGTGAAAGTGGGGATATGAGTATTGACCTTATGGAAACAAAAACAAATATAAGGAAATACTATGAACAATTGTATGCCATTCAACAAATTAGATAAGCTAGATGAAATTGACAAATTCTAGAAAAAGATGACCTAAAGAAATTGACTCAAGACTTCCAGCCAAGATGGAGGTGTAGGTAGACATACTGTACCTCCTTGCACAACCAAATTTAAGGACAACAACAATTTAAAAACAAAAAACAACCAGAACTGACAGAAAATCAAACTGTATGGAAGTCCGACAGCCAAGGAGTTAAAGAAAACACATTCATCCAGACTGGTAGGAGTCTTGGCAGAGATGGCTCAGGGCAAAGTGGTGGCTGGCAGACCCAGCAAAGTGGCAGATTGTGGAACAGGGTGTGGTGAACAATGTGGCTGGCAGACCAGGCGGTCCCACATTCACATGCAGATAAACCAGGCAAAAGGGGGTATTGGGACAGACTGCACAACCTAGGGTTCCAGCACGGGGAAATAAAGCCTGAAACCACTGATTCAAAACACCTGTGAGGGTTGAGGTGCCAGGAGAAACTCCCAGCCTCATAGGAGAGTTCATTGGAGAGACCCACAGGATCCTAGAGTGTACACAAACCAACCCACACAGGAATCAGCACTAGAAGGGCCCGATTTGCTTGTGGGAAGCAGGGGAAGGGACTGAAACCTGGCAGTTAAGCAAGTGCCTTTGTTCCCTCTTGGACCCCTCCCCCACATACTTCATCACAACCCAGCTACTGGGTTGCTCCACCCTGGTGAACACCTAAGGCTCCGCCCATCACTACATAACAGGTGTGTCAAGACAAAAAAGTGCCACAAATGAAAGAACAGATCAAAGCTTCAGAAAAAATACAACCAAGTGACAAAAACATAGCCAACCTATCAGATGCACAGTTCAAAACACTGGTAATAAAGATGCTCACAGAATTGGTTGAATTTGGCCTCAAATTAAATGATCCACTGGGCAGAGGATGAACACAGACTGATACACAAGTGCATTAAACTCTGTGCATGCTATGGTCTCTCCAAATGTCACACCATTGACATATGCTATGATCTATAATCTATGGATTATAGAAGATTCTCTCCTTCTATAAGATGTAAAGAACTTCTCCAAATCAGTAAGAAAAATATAAGAACTCAGCTGGCCAATAAACACTTGGGAACACCTTGATGGTAAGGAGGAAATGGCAAACTCCAGGCCACTGACTGTAGCCCTGTGGGAATGTGGGACAAAAGCATAAAGCAGCAACCACTCCTCAGGAGAAGATGGTAGTGGGTCCAGATGCAGGGAGGACATGGTGGCCTGAGCCACCAACCACTGGACATTCAGGCCCTGGGGCCCAGGCCATTGAGCACTAACCACAGGGCCTGAGTTGAGATTGCAGGGTGGGGGCTCAAAGGGCAGCATCCTGCTTCCCTCTTGGCTTCTGGGAGTGGGCTGTGGGTGTGAGGTGCTCCTCCCCCTCCAGCGACTCTAGGAGCTGGTCAGGAACTGTACAGCTCTAGGACACACACAGAGGTGCACCTCCCAGATGCCCCTTTGAGGCAGGACTGGCTGCCTGGCCATGGAGAGAGCTGGAGCAGACCGCCTCTTGCCATTAGCAACTTCAGAGTCTGCCTCAGGGGGCTGCCTTCCCTGAGGTCACACCTTTCCTGGGATGGCTCTCAGTGCCTGAGCTGTAGCTATCAAGGCACAGGGGGACACTGATAGCCAGTCCTGCTCTCCAGTGACCCACCCCAGGGATGGTTGAGGGTTTGCTGGGCCTGTACCACTGACCTCTTCCTTTGCACAATCCCCCTTCCTCCTTTCACAAATGTTGATCCCAAATAAACATACCATCTCTTCCGTCCAGTCTCAGCATCTGTTTCTGGAGGACAAGCTCCATGATGATGGGCACCAGAGTCTCCTGCAAGTCGCCTGTGACTATGAGGGAGGAGGGAGAGGTGTCCATGAGGGTGCCGGTTTGTCCCCACTTATCCCCTCTTCATGTCCACCTTTTCTTCCCCACTGTGGCCCTGCTGATCTACAGTTACTCTGGGCCTACAACCAGCCTCACTCACTCCTACACTGAGTACAGTCATGAACCCCTTATATAATATCACTTATAGTGGTTCTGTTCTCTTATCAAGCCCTGACACAGTGTCATTAGAAGAAAAATAAAGCTTCATAAAAGATAATAAATAACATCAAATTAGAAATTGGAAAGGCCCTGCCTAAAATGTAATTTAATTTTCCTGAAAACATGTAGTTCAATGTTTACATGATGTTTTATGTAACCCTGTTGGATTTTATCAGAATGTTTCTGGATTTGAACCTGTGTTCTTGTATCTTAAATATTAAGCTACCTGTTCATATTTTAAATGAGATTTGATTCTGAAGGAGTGACATTCAAGGGTGATTTGTACTGGCCATGGGCTTTAGTGAAAGGAAAGAAACCTATGTGAGATATCAGGTGTGTGTTTTGCCTCTAGGGCACAGGTGGCAAACACAAGGCCTGAGGGCCAAATCTGGCCCTATACCTTGTTTTATTCAGCCAAGCACCTTACCTTGTTTCTACCTGGAAGCAGCACAGAGCTCCTTGCCCCTAGTTAAGGAGTAGTTACATTTATACAGTCCTAAAACTACATTCGGCCCTTCAAGGCAACTGTGAGGTTGATGTGGCCCCCAGTGAAAACGAGTTTGATACCCCTCCTCTAGGGGATAGGGGACAGAAATCTCCACTAGGAAGTGTGGAAAACCAAAGAACAGTAAAGATGTGGTTCCTGCACTCAGATTAGTAAAGTTACCTCCAAGAGCTTTGAGATGATTGTTTCTGGAACCTATGGGTCCTTGGGGCACTTCTTACCTTCTGAGGTCTGGAGAAAATAGTCTTGAACTCCATACCCTGCTCCCTGATGGTTAATTCCAGAGCCTGTGGGGTATGAGCTGCAGTGGTGTCTGGTCCCCTAAACCACACGTGGTGGCCATTGTTTCACTTCCACCTTCTAAATTGAAAACCTTGTGCAGTTTCTCTTGCAGCCAACCCTGAAATGAGCCATAAAAGAAGATAACTCTGGGAGAGGTTATCCTGGCTAAGCAAAGATGACACAGTGCAACCTCCTCTTCTTCCTCCACCACCCCCAGACACCAAACAAGACGATCACACTCCATGGGTCTTTCCAGTCACAGGTTACCCTTGCAGCATCCCAACAAAGACTGCCAAGGGTGTGACCAGCAGAACTCAGGGCCAACACCGCCACACTCCACTGAGAGCTTGGATTCCAAAGACGGTGCCTGTCCTCTCTACAGACATTCAGCCATTCATGGGAAATAAAGTGCAGGTAGTGATGACAGCAACCACTTAACAAAGTCTGTTATTTACTGTACTAAGTTATTTTAAATTAATGAAAATTCTAGTTATATACATTAACAGAATCAGTTAGATCACCCAAAGACTGGAACAAGATTCTGAAAAAAGAAATAAGTAAAAGTTACACATTCTTACAAGTAGTTTATTCAAAGCTTATTTGTCACCAAATTACAAAACATAACAATAGTAATATTGATGAGTTCACCATAAGAAGACATTTTTAAATAAACTCAACCTTTCTGTTCTAATTTGGAACCACCTACAAGATATATTATGCAAAGAACAAGATGGAACAGTATGTACTTTGTTACTATTTGTCTTAAAAGAGGGGAAAGAATATATGTGCATGTTATCTATACTTATATTTATGTATATTCTACACATGTGCATATGCATATGTTTATTTATTTATTTAGAGGGGAAGGAAAGGAGAGAGGAAGAGAAACATAATGTGTGGTTTCCCCTCATATGTCCCCAACTGGGGACCTGGCCCACAATGCAGGCATGTGCTCTGACTGGGAATTGAACTGGCGACCCTTTGGTTTGTAGCCCACACTCAATCTACCGAGCTACACCAGTGAGGGCTGCATATGCATATATTATATGCATGTGCTTATATAAATTTATACTATTTCTGGAAAGATATACATGATACTGGTATAATTGGCTGCCTCTGAGGAGGGGCAGGGGAAATGGGTAGCTGTGGGGCAGGGATAAGAAGCAGATTTTTTACAACATAATACTTCATACTTTTTAGCTTTGAATTACATGCAATTGTTATCTATTGAAAAACAAATTTAAAAGAAAATTCTAAAATAAGCAGCAATAAAACATACATTAAATTCATGACCATCCAGGGCACATTAAAAAATGCCCTTGTGGTATTGGTGGCTTACAATGTCACATAATTTTTAGAAAACTTGAGTTCCTCTTAACTTCAATTCCCAAACCTCAAATACACATTTCAGAAAGAAACAAAGAACAGCCAAAGCTGGATGGTCTCTTTAAGTGAAGCCTCACAGAGCCTGTAGGGTCTAACAGTCATCCAGGTGGAGCTTAGCAGCAAAGAGTGAGGTGATGAGGTCATCCCCAATTGTCAGAGCCAGGTCATGGGCTGTTTGGCCACTAGTATTCTTCTTTTGGATACTTGCATTGCATCTGGGAAGAGAAGAGAATGGGGGGTGAACTGAAGAACATGGGCACTTGGACCTGAAGGCCTGGCTTTTCCCAGACACAGAGGCCAGTTTGGGAGCCTCCTGGCCCCACCTTCCCAAATCTGTCCCCAAGAGGTCACCAGGACCCCTGTTCTTAAGGGTGGCTCTCAAAAGACTGAGACATTTGAGGGGCTTTCTGATTTCAAATGTTCAATTGCTAATCCTGGCCATTGGGCACCATTGCATCAAAGTCCTATGACCAACTACGTTTAAGGAGGGCAACATTTTCATTATGCGTAAAGTTAAAGGAGTTCATCATCACCAAGCCCTTATTATATGAAATGTTAAAGGGACTTATCTAAGAAAAAGAAGATCAAAATTACGAACAGTAAAATAATAACAAACTCACAACTATCAACACTGAAGCTAAAAACAAAAACAAAAACAACTAAGCAAACAACTAAAACAGGAACAGAATCATAGGATCACAGGGAGGGTTAGCAGCAGGAGGGGCAGGGAGGAAATGGGGGAAAAGGTACAGGGAATAAGAAGCATAAATGGTAGGTACAAAATAGGAGAGGTTAAGAATATGTAGGAAATGGAGAAGTCAAAAAACTTATATGTACATCTCATGGACATGCAGTAAGTTGGGGGGGAATGCTGGTGGAAGGAGAGGTGCACAGCATAGGGGAATAAAGGGGAGAAAAAATGGGACAACGGTAATAGCATAATCATAAAAATATACTTAAAAAGTAAAATAAAGAAAGAATAGCTCAGACTGCCTGGAAGCCATGGTGAGACAATGGCCCCCATTCACAGGATGAATCATATATTCAGGCACCAGGGCCCTCTGAAATCACCCCAGGTAAGCAGTGGGAATCACTAGGGCCCTCCAAGTCTCCCCAGGGGCCAGGGAACATACCCCAGTAAAGCAGCAATGCACTTCCTTCCTGCCAGGCCAAGCAGAGCTGCTTCATGAAGAGCTGTATTTTGGAGGCTATTTGGGAAAAAAAAAAATTATGCTGGCTAAAGGAACTGGAAAGGGAGCACATGACCAAAGATGCCTTTGTTTCACCCACTGACCTACTTAACAAATTAGGATAATCTCTTCTGTCACCCCTCACGGCTACTTCCCTTGGAGAAATACTGTGATGGTGGCTAAGCCGTGATATTAGGTACAAAGTGAAACACCTATGAACACATTTACTTATTTTTTAATCCTCACCCAAAGACAGTTTCCATTGCTTTTTAGAGAGAGAGGAAAGGAGAGAGCAAAACATCAATAAGAGAGAAACATTGATTGGTTGCCTTCTGTACACTTGCGTACCAGGGATCATAAGCACCTGGACTGACGATTGTGTGTGTCTGGATCAGGGACTGAACTGCAACCTAGCTATGTGCATGACTGGGAATGAAACCCCCAACCCTTTGGTTATGGGACAATGTTCCAATCAATTGAGCCACACAGGACAGGGCAAAACACATTTATCTTTTAAAAGTGAGAAACCCCACAAGGATCTGGTTTGTAGGTGATTTAACAAATACTAATAAAACTATTTTGGTAACTTTCCACAGTTTATGGAACATACTAGACATAGTCTCAATAGTGGCTTGGTCCTCTTGGGCATTGACCATAGGATAATAACATTTTAGGGCTGAGGCTCCTATTCTTCACTTGATCTTAGCCAAAAGGGCGAGAAGCAATAAGAGGCTCCTATTCTTATTTAGGGAAAATGACTTTGGCTTCAGCTAGTTGGGGTGGTATGATATGATAGTAAACCCCAATCTTAGAATCCACAGAGGAAGTACTACAGGTCAGACAGAACATACTTTACTGAAGGCAAGACTGTCTCTCATCCTTGCCTGGAAGGTGCCCAGAGAGGGAGCAATAGATAGCTGAAATGAAGGATTGGGTGGTACCTGTATTCTAGAACTCATGAAAGCCTCCTGATCCAAGATGGCAGGAAGATGGTACATGGGAATCATGACTGGAGTAGAAACGAGATGAGCAAATGTATTTTGCATTCTCCAAGACCTGCTATTTCCCTGATACCACCTCCATCCCTTGTACCAGCAGATGTACCTGCAGCCATAAATTTATCCCAATGGAGAAGAAATATACGGTGGCCTCTTCTCTGAACAAGATAAATGGAGTCTTTGGTGAGAATCAGGTCAGCAACTGCCATGTCCAGAGGGAAGTATTCCACTTGTCCCAGCCAGAGAGCAGCTTTTTCTACCCCTCAAAACTCCCCAGTTGACAAGCTCCACCCATGTACACAGAATTCCCACTCATCCAGCCCATTCCCGATTCTAAACATGGATAAACAACAAAGGATGGCAAACATCTGAGAAAAACCAAGACATGAAAACATAAGAAATTTTTTAAAAGAAGAAATCATAACCAGTATCCTGAAAAGGATTGAAGATAATATCAAAGAACATGTGGTTATGGAGAAGAAATAATCAGAACAAAAAGTAGCTCTTAGAAAGTAAAGATATGATTGTTTTAAGAAAATCTCTTAAAACAGAAAAGGGGAGATGAAAAAAATAAAAAAGAAAGATATAGGGTATCAATCCAATAGGCTCACATCAAACTAATAGGAGGCTCAGAAAGAGAGAATTTTAAAAATGGAGAGGTGAAAATATCGAAGAGGTAATAGAAGAAACTTCGTTTGATCTGAAGAAAGACATGACTTTTCAGATTAAAGGACCAACTGGGTGAATGAAAAACAGCACATAAAAAAATCCCCTTGTGAAATTTCCAAACATCAAGATAAATGCTTCCAGAAGAACAAATAAGTCACAAATGAACAAGAATTTACTGTAGAATTGTCATAGGTTATGTGGGATGCTAGAAATCAAGGCAGCAAGACTTTCTAAGACTTGAAGAAATTTTATTTTGAACTCAGAAATTAATATTAGTCAAATATTAAGCAAGAGTAAATTTTTTAAAAGTCATTTTTAGGGCATTCAGGGGCTCAGAAAGTTATTTCTACACACTCTTTTTTTAAAAATTTTATTTATTTATCTTTAGAGGGGAAGGGAAGGAGAGAGGGAGAGAAACATCAATGTATGGTTGCCTTTCATGTGTCCCCTGCTGGGAATTGGCCTGCAGGGAACTGGTCTGCAACCCAGGCATGTGCCCTGACTGGGAATCGAACCTCGATTGTCTGGTTCGAAGGCCCGTGCTCAATCCACTGAGCTACACCAGCCAGGGCTCACACTCTTTCTGAAGAAGTTACCTGAGGCCACATTTTATCCTGGCAAGGGTCAAAACCCAGAAAGAGGAAAATGTGAACAATAACTTCAGGTGGATTCCAATTAAAAAGGAATCATATAATGTCCACTGTGCAGCAGGGCTGGAAAGCTATCAGGCAAAACCTGAATCAGAAGTATACTCTAAGAAAAATGTCTCTAAGAAGAACAGCATTGAAAAAGTAAGAAACACTTTCAGTTCAGGTTCCCCAGATATATGGCTACAGCGCATGGGCCTGAAATGAACGTGGATGGTGGCAAGGAAAAACTGAGCAAAAATGAGCTAAAGAGACACCTGAATGCTGTAAAGAAAATAGTGGAGAAGGAGGACATGAAGAAGGAGCTCAGCAAGAAACAACTAAGCCAGGCCAATGCTGCTGCCACCAACCATACCACTGACAATGATGCAGGTGCCAAGGAGGAGGGCCTGGACCCAAACCAACACTGCAAGATCCTCAGCCAAGCCATCCACCAACTACAGGTCAATATGGAAAACCCATACCCACACAAGTTCCATATAGATTTCTCGCTGACTCACTTCATCCAAGAATACAGTCACCTGTAGCCTGAGGACCACCTGAATGACATTACCTTAAAGGTGGCAGATAGGATCCATACCAAAAGAGCATCTGGGGGAAAGCTCATCTCCTATGACCTTCAAGGAGAGGGGATCAAGTTGCAAGTCATGGTCAATTCCAGGAGTTATAAATCAGAAGAAGAATTTATTCATATCAATAACAAACTGTGTTGGGGAGACATAATTGGGGTTCAGGGGAATCCTGGGAAAACCAAGAAGTGTGAGTTGAGCATCATTCCCTATGAGATCACACTGCTGTTTCCTTGCTTGCATATACTACCTCATCTTCACTTTAGCCTCAAAGACCAAAGATATCATCAGAGATACTTGGATGTAGAGAACCAGTTTGTTTTAATCTGGCAAATGTGACTCAGCTCTGTGTGGAAAACCTATACAAGCAAAGTGGTGGGCAGGAGCCAGACCTTGAAACCGAGTTTTCCCATGGCAACCAAGCCTAGAAAATGCACACAGATTGCTATGGCTTGCTCTTGCTAAAACTCCATCACCCTGGTCTAAAACAACAAATGTGTATCGTCTATCTTCAAGGTAATATCCAAAGCCTGTATGAATTTTCCCAAGGACAGAGCTAATCAGCTCATTGCCATTCCCCTCTGCATGTTATTTTCATTTCCTTAATTGTACCTAAAATGCAGACAATAATCTATGTAACAGGTAATAAATCTTTCTCTGATGTAAGACCTGAGGAAAAACAATAAAAGCCTGGCTAGGCAAGGGTCAGGGCACTCTCCCCTTGAGATAGTGACCGAGGCATCCATTGACACTCTCTCCTTGAGAGAGTAGCCATGCCGTTCCCTTTTTCTTCACAGGATTGTTGACACATATACATTAATTCTCATCATTAGCCACAACAGGCAGGCTCTGCTGGCCAGAGTCTGCCTCATCTGGTGCCCAGGGACCCAAAGGCTACCAGCTGTCATTGTGGTCAACACACCAACATGGGTGGAACTAGCACAACAGCCCAGGTAAGGGCCAAAGACCCCAAGTGCCTTTCAGAGGGTGTAGGGTGTGTTGTATATTAGGGGAAAAGGGTATCTTTTCAAGGTTGCCCTCTCTTGCGACCCCACTCTCTTTAGTAAGCAGAAGCCTTATTCTCTCTCTCTGGCAATTGCCGTATCCCATGGGCATGGGTCAAGCATTTAAGATCCATAAGGGTGCTTACTGCAGCAAAGCTACCCATGACAGGATGAGCTGGACGTGGGCCAGGAAAGAACACTAGGTTTCCTGCCAACTGCAAGCAAATGCCCATGCAATGAGAGGCACACTGTAAAAACATTCACAAGCTCATCCCCGTGGCACAATCCCCAATCAGGTTTTAGGGTTGGGAGAGAGAGCAATGAATTTTCCTTTCAATTAGCCTTTTTTTTTTTTACAAGTGCCTCTCCACATTCTTTCTTTAAAAGCTGCTTTTTGCAGCCTTTTTGATTCTGCCTTTTCCCTCTGCCTGCCTGTGAACAGAAAAGCAGATAGTGAGTGTTTCAGTTTTAAATGGACTTCAAAGTTTTCTTTGAGAACTCAGAGTTAGTTAACAAGGTTGTTTGTGGGTGTCTCAGCTTCTTGTTGGAGCACTGAAAGTAAGGGGCATTCCTCCCTCCAGCTTGAGATCTCAAGCCTTCCTACATGAGTAGGGGCCTTTCAGAGGTGTCTGGGGTCAATCTCTGAGATGTTCAGGGGCCTCATAGGGAATTCCAATCACAGTAATTTAACTCTCGGCTCAGTCAGGGAGCGTGATATAAAGGTTGGTCACCTGGTCCTTTGAGCACCTCCTCACAGTCTTAGACATGTGGGAAAAACCTGAAACCCATAAGCGGGGTTAGGGTACCCTGCATACCAGGCAGCCCTCCCTGACGGTTTTCACCAACAGTACATTCTGGACCCACTACACTATACTCCCCAATAGCTAATTAGCTAGGGTTTAGTATGGGCAGCAGAGTCTGAAAGGGCAGAAATCGAAAGTAAAAAAGAAACCTTTTAACAACAAGAATGGGCTCTAACCTGTCTAAACAGCAAGAAGTCTACCTGCGTGTGTTGCAGTAACTTCTCTGAGGATCAGGATGTGAGGTAAAACAACATCTTACACAGCTTTTACAAACTATAAAAGAATATTACCCTGCTTTTTTCTGATAAGGGAACCTTAGATATTAGGGTTTGGGAAAAAGCAGGTAACAAAATAAAGGCTTTGCAGAATAGTGGATTTTCCTACTAAAGTTCAGAACTTATTAACTTGGAGACAAGTCAAGACTGCCCTCATGCCTATATGGACTAAGAAAAAGGAGCTGGTTATAGAGGAGAGTATGGAACCTAGTTCAGATGAGGAAGTTGTATATGATGCAGCAGAACAGGCTACGAAAGTTCTACCTATAGCCCCACCAGAGAACCTGTCTGAGAGTAGCCTCTCCTTATCTCAATTCTGGGAGCCTTCTTCCCCACAAGATCAGTCACCACCAAGAAAGCCAAAATATTCAGACAGATACCCTATTGGGGTTCTGAGACAATGCCTTCGGCAGGCAGCGGAAGCAGGTAGTTTAGATACCCTTTTGGCCTTTTCTCATTATAGTCAAGGGTCAAAGGAATGTCCATGAGCCCCTTCCCTTTTCTCTTTATAGGGATTTTAAAAAAGAGTATTAAAGAAAAATGGACTTCAGTCTCCTACTACTAATGGGCTATTTCAAGCCATTACTGACGGTTGTAAAATGGCACCTTGTGACTGGATTGCTCTTGCCAAGACTGTTTTGACCCAGGCTCAATATACTGTTTGGTATTCAGAATACTCTCATAGGGCCAACATCCAAGCTGCTGAGAATGCATGAATAAATAATCCTGTCACCCTCCCTATGCTGCTTGGGTCTGATGATTTTGTTACTGCTGTGAGTCAAGCTAGGCTTGAACCTCATGCTTTTGATCAGAGTGCTCGAATTGCTCTCAGGGCCATGAGAGTTAGTTGTACCTGATGCTCAGGGCAGGGAAATTTCTTCTTTTGCCAATATCCATCAGGGTGTTATGGAGGCATATATTGACTTTATTGACTGCCTCCAAAAAGCTATTGATAGGCAAATAGATAACAACAGAGCAGCTAAAGCTCTTTTGTGGCAGCTACCTTATGAAAATGCTAACAAGGACTACAGGGCCATTATTGGACCCCTGCGAACTACCACCAAGGACATCAGTGAATTTATCAAGGCTTGCCAAGATGTTGGCACACAGCACTATAAGGCCTCTCTCTTAACAGCTGCAATTGAGGGAGATCTCAAAATAATTGTGGAAATCCTGGTCACCTGCTCAAGGACTGTTTGTCTGCACAGAAAAGGGGAAAAGGTGATTACAAACTTTCCCCCCAAGGATTGTCTCCACTGTGGCAGAGGCAGGCATTGGGCAAGGGAATGTTGCTCCGAGTTTGACAAAAATAACCAACAGATTCAGGGAAACTTCCGGGGGGCGCCCGCTCCAGCACCCCCACCCCCAAATGGAGCTTTCAGAACAACAACCAATATCAGGGAATTCGAGGAAACGCACAGTTTCTGACCTTCGTGCAGCCACCTGCGGAAGTGCAGGGCTGGACTTGGTCACCACTGATGAACTTTTCTTAAAGGAACAGGATCAAATATTTGTAGCTCCCACTAGTGTTTGGGGACCTCTACCCCCGGGAACAGGAGGTCTAATTTTAGAAAGATCCAGCATTACTACTGAAGGCATCTTTATTCAACCAGGAGTTGTTGACTCAGATTATAAAGGAGAAATTAAAATCATGCTCAAAGCATCTGACTATCATATTATTCCTGCTCAGACTCAACTGCCCAGCTGCTCCTCCTCCCCTACGTAATCTCAGAGACTCAGAATGCAGTGAGGGGAGAGGGAGGCTTGGGCAGTATAGACAATCAGTTTTCTGGACAGAATCCATTGAGCTAGATAAGCCAATCTTACAAGTAAAAATAAAGATTAAAACTTTTCATGGTCTCATAGATACAGGAGCCAATATCTCTGTTATCTCAAATCAGTTTTGGCCTCCTGAATGGCCTTTAACAGACAGTGAAAAGGCTGTTACAGGTGTTGGAGGAATTTCTCAACCTCAACTCAGTGTATGGTCTCTTAGATGTTATGGGCCAGAGGGACAGGTCGGAAGAATTCGACCATATTTTACCTATGCCCTTTAATAGCTGGGGATGTGATCTCCTCAGTCAGCGGGGGATATAAATCTCTGCTGCATTTTCTCTAGTGGCCACTGCTCTTATAAGTCCCCCACCACTTACTTTGCTCTCTAACACACTGGTATGGGTTGATCAGTGGCCACTTAAAGGAGAGCGACTTAAACAGACCCACTTTTTAGTCAAACAACAACTAGAAGCAGGTCATATTGAACCCTCGAACAGCCCATAGAACACACCTATTTTTGTTATACCAAAGAAGTCTGGCAAATGGAGGCTTATTCATGACCTAGGGAAAATTAATGAATCCCTCCAGCCTATGGGCCCCCTAGTCCAGCTTGTATTCCTAGAGATTGGTCGTTTTTAATCATCAATTTAAAAGACTGTTTCTTCACAATTCTTTTAGCAGAAAAGGATACAGAGCAGTTTGCATTTTCTCTTCCGGTCATCAATAATTCTCAGCCTTTACAGTGATTTCAATGGAAAGTTTTTGCCTCAGGGAATGCTTAATAGTCCAACTATTTGCCAGCATTGTGTTCAAACAGCAATTCAGCCAGTAAGGGATCAATTCCCTGATTCAATTATCTATCATTATATGGATAATATTTTAATTGCAGCTCCTTCACAAAATATTCTAGCAAAAACGACTTCCTTTCTTAAAAACTCTGTAGCCTCTGCTGGACTGATAATTGCTTCAGAGAAAATCCAGCATTCAGAGACTTGGAAATATTTAGGTTGTATCCTTTTTAACAGGACACTTTGACTTCAAGTCCTTCAAATTAGTCCACCTGAAGATTTAACTCTTAATCACCTCCAACATCTTTTAGGAACAATTAATTGGGTGTGGCCCAGCCTTGGAACACCCACTCAGCAGTTAACTCATTTATTTAATACCCTTAAAGGAGACACAGATCTCAATTCCCCTAGGGGATTGTCTTCTGAGGCCCTGCAAGAGTTAACTATAATAAATCAACATAATCAACGACAACAATTAGCCAGAATTAATCTGCAACTCCCTGTCCGGTTTTTCCGCCTTCCAACCTTGGGTACTCCAATAGGAATTACAGAACAACTGGCACCTCATTTAACTATGATAGAGTGGCTTTTTCTGTCTCATCAGCCACGACGCATCATTACCACCTATATAACTGCATTGTGCCATCTCATAATAAAAGGACATGAGTGAACACAGCAGTACTTGGATATGATCCTGACTTTATTCATATTCCCTTAACTCAGGTTTATTTACAGCAACTCACAACTCAGTCTTTAGAATTTCAATGTGCCATAGCTGACTCTGTGGGAGGACTAAAAATTAATTTACCCTAAGACACACTGCTTCAAAACATTCCATTCCTTTAGATAAGACTAGCAAAAACTGTATTTCTTGATGGGCCCGGAAAAACCAGATGGGCTGCTGTTGCCTGGAAAGAAGGCAATAGCTGGAAAAACTTTGTATCCTCAGGACATTTCTCTACTCAAAGGGCTGAACTTTTTGCTGCAATTATGGCCCTGCAGCAATGTCCTAAAGAAGCTTTAAATATAGTTTGTGACTCTGGATATAGTGTCTATACTAGTCAACATTTAGATCAGGCATCAATTAAAACTTCAATTGAATCAAATCTGCTTAACTGATTTCTGACTTTACAGTCTCTCTGTGACAAGTGAGAACACCCCCCTTCTACTCATATTCAATCTCATTCAGGCCTGCCTGGCCCCTTAGTGGATGTTAACAATAAGGCAGATGCCTTAGCGTCTTCACTGTTTTTCAATAAGCAGTAGCTTCTCACCAGTTTTTTCATTCAAACAATCAGGCACTTCAAAGACAATTTGATATTCCCCATTCTCAAGCTAAGCAAATTATTAAAGAATGCCCTGACTGTCAAGCCCTTACTAAGGCTTAACTCCATCCATGGGAGTTAACCCTCGAGGACTAAGTTCTCAAATGATTTGGCAAACAGATGTCACTCATTACACTCCCTTTGGAAAATTCAAATTTATTCATATTTCTATTGATACTTATTCTGGTGCCCTACATGCATCTGCTTTAACAGGAGACTCTGCTAAAAATATACAAGCCCATTGGCTTGAAGCCTTTAGTCATTTAAGACAGCCTCAGCAAATTAAAACAGATAATGGCCCAGGATATCTTGCCCATTCTACTCAAGCCTTCCTTCAGCGTTGGAATATCCAACATAAAACAGGAATACGTTATAATCCAACCAGTCAGGCAATTGTTGAATGGGCACATCATACCTTTAAAAATCTTTTTAAAAAACAAAAATGGAGGAGTCAGGAGTCTACCCCCCAAAATCTGATTATGTTAGCTATGTTTACCTATAATTTTCTAAACTGTGATGAATCACTCTGTACTCCAATTGAGAAACATTTTCAGAAAAAAGAAACAAAGTCATCTTATCCTCAAGTTCTATACAGAGATCCACTGGGAGATGGTACTTGGCAGGGTCCTGTAGACCTCTTAACATGGGGAAGAAGGCATGCATGTGTTTCCATCCCTACAGGTCCTGTCTGGCTTCCAGCTAAAAGAGTGAAGCCTTATCATGAACAAAACTAACATCAAGCTCCACCACCTAGATATGAAAACTGATATACTGACAGACCAGATGGCCCAGCTGATACTGAACAACCAGAAGGAACAGATACCCAAGACATCACACATGGGTTTGGATTCTCCAACAAAGGGGGATGCAGACCACCTCAATAATGGGGGCCAAGGCTTAGATGCCTCCAGTAGAGAGTAATAATCTTTCAATGCTTCATAATGTTCCTTTCAGACGTGTCCCCACCACATGGGGGGACATTAAGATTCTTAATACTCAAGTTAAGAAAATTCTTGTTGAAACTAAGGTGGAAGACACCCCAGAAAATAGGTTTATTGCTTACTTAACAGTGTTGTCAGCCAATTCAGCTAAAGCTTTGCTTTTAATTGTCATTATACTCTGCCTAGGGAGGCAGAGCCTAACTACTGAAAGTAATTCCTCTCATATTTATTGGGCTGACATTACTGACCCACCAGTATTTAAGTTGCGTACTTGGTAGAATATTGAACCTCCCTTTTCCATTAACGATGCTCAGTGGACTGGAGGAGTATGGATGCCCCCTGATGGCCCATTAGAAGAAAATAAGCACTGGATGTCAGTATAAGAGATATTTATGTTGCTGAATACTCACCAGTTTGTTTTTCTGTTCTTACTGATACTTTGTGCTTACCTATAAGAGAAAAATTCTATGCTCCAAATAAGGAGCAGTACAGTAACTACTATCAGCTCTCTATGGTAACCGCAATTGGTCTATGTACCCAGGAGGGATATATCATACTCTCAATCCCCCTTCAGTTCCACCTTGTACTTTAGACAAAAGCCACAAAGACTCAGTCTCTTGGTCTTTGTGCAGAGGACCAAATGCTATTATTGCTTATCTCCCCAAAAGTCCTTTTGTAGTGGAAAACTGGGGAGCTAATTGGAAAGTACTGGCTAAGCTTGGCTCAACAATAGTTTTGGCTCTGCCTCAAATCCCATATACTAATATATGATGAGAGGGGCCTGGTACCAGGGCACCTATTATCAGAATTGTTTCTCCCAACCGCACTAGCCAATGGCATTACAATTCATGGAAAATGGGCTTGCATTTTATTGCTAGAAAACACCTATGTAAAAAAATTTTTAACAGCTTCTACCAGGATGGTCCTCTAAAACAAGATTGGGTCACAGTTTGTACCTCTCACTCTTACTTGTTTTTGGCAATTCCAGGGATAGCTCAAGTCTTTTATAACGAATCAGCAAAAATTTATTCTTTGCCTGTCCCTGCAGGCTCTATATATGCCAGCTGTCTTACTCATCTCAATATTACTCAGTTAAGTCTCACTACAGTTTATATAGTTAGAAGACAAATTCAAATATGGGTGCCAGTTAATGTAATCAGAGAATGGGAAGATCCCCATGGCATAACAGCACTTAACAGTGCGCTGGCCTGTTTAAGAGTCTGACAGTTTGTTGGCACTTTAACTGCAATTTATTGTCTCTTCTATAGTTGTTGCAGATACTGCAGCCATGGCAACCGCTGCCCTCATTGGGTCAGTTCAAACTGCTCATACTGTTGATGTTCTCTTAACCAACTCTACTTTAGAAATGCTTCAACAGGCTCAGATTGATCAAGAAATCCTGACTCGGCTTTCTGCAGTAGAATCAGCCCTCAACTGAATCAGTGAACTCCAGGACATGCTAGTGACCCATTAACGGCTGACATGTGATCCTGGTTTCTCCAAACTGTGTGTTACCCCACTACAATGGAACTCCAGCAAATATTCCTGGAGTGATATTCAACATCACCTAAGAGGAGCTTTTTCTACTAATTTAAAGGCACAAATCAATAAATTGCAGCTAGAGTTACACCCACAGTTGCAGGTCATTCAACACTTAACTAAGCAGGAGATTCTTCAAACTCTTAATGATAACCTTGGCTTGTTAAACCCAAAACACTGGTTTGATGGACTCAACCTAAGACTGTGGGTCACTGGAGCCACTGGTTGTTTACTGATTTTAATGATGCTTCGTATATTACAATGCATTTACAACTTATTTGCCCAAGGTTGCAAAAGAGACCAGCAAGTAGCAAGTCTTGTGGGATGTGTCACCACAATAGCCTTAACAAAAAGAAAAAAAAAGGGGGCAATTGTAGGGGACTGGTTTGTTTTAATCTGGCAAATGTGACTCAGCTCTGTGTGGAAAACCTATACAAGCAAAGTGGTGGGCAGGAGCCAGACCTTCAAACCAAATTTTCCCATGGGAATCAGGCCTAGAAAATGCATACAGATTGTTATGGCTTGCTCTTGCTAAAACTCCATCACCCTGATCTAAAACAACAAATGTGGATTGTCTATCTTCAAGGTAATATCCAAAGCTTGTGTGAATTTTCCCAAGGACAGAGCTAATCAGCTCATTGCCATTCCCCTCTGCATGTTATTTTCATTTCCTTGATTGTACCTAAAATGCAGACAATAATCTATGTAACAGGTAAGTAATAAATCTTTCTCTGATGTAAGACCTGAGGAAAAACAATAAAAGCCTGGCTAGGCAAGGGTCAGGGCACTCTCCCCTTGAGAGAGTGGCTGAGGCATCCATTGACACTCTCCCCTTGAGACAGTAGCCATGCCGTTCCCTTTTTCTCCACAGGATTGTTGTCACCTGTGCATTCATTCTCGTTGTCTGGCAGACTCTGCTGGTGGGAGTCCGCCACACTTAGACTTGATTCTGAATGAATTTGTGAGGCAGAAATTCATCATCCGCTCAAAGATTATCACATATATAATCAGTTTAGTGGATGAGTTGGGATTCCTAGACACTAAAACTCCCATGATGATCATCATCCCAGGGGGAGCTGTAGCCAAGCCTTCAATCACCTTCCACAATGAGCTGGACCTGAATTTATATATGAGAATTGCTCTAGAACTCTACCATAAGATGTGGGTGGTTGGTGGAATTGACTGGGTTTATGAAATTGGATGCCAGTCCCGGAATGAAGGAACCGATATGATTCACAATCCTGAGTTTACCACCTGTGAGTTTTACATGGCCTAAAAGGACTATCATGATCTCATAGAAATCATGGAGATGATTTCAGGAATAGTAAAGCACATTACAGGTGGTTACAAGGTCACCTACTGTTCAGATGGCCCAGAGGGCCAAGCCTATGAGATTGACCTCACCCTACCCTGCTGGAAAATCAGCAGGGTAGAAGAGCTTGAGAAAGCCCTTGGGTAAAGCCAACAGAAACCAACTTCTTTGAAAATGAAGAAACTTGCAAATTGTTTGATATCTGTGGCAACAGATGTTGAATGCCCTCCACGCTGGACCACAGCCAGGCTCCTTGGTAAGCTTGTTTGGGAGTTCCTGGAAGTGACATGCATCAATCCTACATTTATCTGTGATCACCAACAAGTAATGATCCCTTTGGTAAAATGGCACCACTCTAAAAAGGGTCTGACTGAGTACTTTAAGCTTTTTGTTGTGAAGAAGGAAATATGCAATGCCTACACTGAGCTGAATGACCCCAAGGCAGCAACAACTTTTCTAAGAACAGGCCAAGGCCAAGGCCTCTGGTGATGACAAAGCCATGTTCATAGACAAAAATTTCTACACTGCTCTGGAATACAGTCTACCCCCCACAGCTGGCTGGGGCATGGGCATTGACCAAGTCACCATGTTTCTCACAGACTCCATAACATCAAGGAAGTACTTCTGCTTCCTGCCATGAAACCTGAAGAGAAGACAGAAAATGTAGCAACTGCTAATATATTGTAAAGCACAACAGCTGGCACTTCTGTCTAGAAAATAATAATTGCAAGTCACATAACTCAAGCACCTTCGCACTTCTGCAAAAGATCAAGGACTGCAAGGGAATTCTTGTATTTGGTATCCACTTGACGATTGCAATTCAGTCACCAGTGAGAGAAAAGGAATTAAGAATTCCTCTTTTATTCCTTGTTACCAAATAAAGCATTCATCTCTAAAAATAAAAAAGTAAAGAAAAAGTAAGGACTTCCGCCAAGATGGAGGCATAGGTGGATGTGCCGTGCCTTCTCACACAACCAAGATTAGAGAAAACTAAATATTAGCAACAGAAAACACAGCCAGAACACGGAAAATTGAACTTTTCGGAAGTCCGTTAACAACAAATTCTTCAGCCTGACCGGTAAGGGGTGAAACCAGTGGCTGGCGGAGCGGGGTTGCACAGGAGGACTTGGCCAGACACACTCAGGCCCGCGGAATCCAGGCGCAGGGTCAGACCTAGTGAGCGACCCAGCGAGCGACCAGGCAAGCGACCGCGGGGGAGACAGCTGGGCCCGGGGCTGTGTGTTGACTGAGGTCGCGCATTTGTGCGTGGGTGGACAGGTGAGGGAGTGGGCGGTTGGACCCGGCGGCAGGTCCCCACGGCAAGCAGCAGTGGAGGGCGCCGCCATTTCCCTGCTCTGACCCCACCTCCACATACAGCGTCATAACCCAGCGACTCTGAGTGGCCCGGCCCAGGTGAACCACCTAAGGCACTGCTCCTCCGCACTCAGCTGTGAGAAGCGGCAGAGGGGGTCGCCAATTCCCTGCTCTGGCCACGCCCCCACATACAGCGTCACAACCCAGCGACCTGGGAATCCAAGGCGTCGCTTCTCACACTTAAAGGGCCCGAACAGACCAAGAATGGCGCAGGAGGATCTCAGAGCCCCAGAGCCAATAAATCTAAGCGATGAAGAAATAGCAAAACTCACAGACGCACAGTTTAAAACATTGGTGATCAGGATCCTCACAGAACTGGTTGATTATACAGACAAATTAGACAAATATATGAAGGCGAAACTAATTGAAATGAATGGAATTGCACAGGACACCAATAGCAATGAAAAGGAAACTGGGACTCAAATCAATGGAGTGGACCAGAAGAAAGCAAATAATGGCCAAATAGAAAAGAGTCAAGAAGCAAGAATTCAAAGAAATGAGGAGAGGCTTAGGAACCTCCAGGACATCTTTAAACGCTCCAACATCCGAATTATAGGGGTACCAGAAGGGGGAAAGGCACAGCCACCAGTGGAAAACTTATTTGAACAAATAATAAAGGAGAATTTCCCCAATCTGGCAAAGGAAATAGACTTCCAGGAAATCCAGGAAGCTCAGAGAGTCCCAAAGAAGTTGGACCCAAGAAGGAACACACCAAGGCACATCATCATTACATTAGCCAAGATTAAAATGAAGGAGACAATCCTAGAAGCAGCAAGAGCTAAGGGGACAGTCACCTACAAAGGAGTCCCCAGCAGACTGTCAGCAGATTTCTCAAAAGAGACCTTACAGGCAAGAAGGGGCTGGAAAGAGGTATTCCAAGTCATGAAATCTAAAGACCTACAACCAAGATTGCTCTATCCAGCAAAACTTTCATTTAAAATGGAAGGACAGATAAGGTGCTTCTCAGATAAGATCAAATTCAAGGAGTTCATCATCACCAAGCCCTTATTATATGAAATGTTAAAGGGACTTATCTAAGAAAAAAGAAGTTAAAGAAACATGAACAGTGAAAGGACAACAAACTCACAGTTATGAACAACCACACCTAAAACGAAAGCAAACTAAAAGGACAGCTAGATCAGGAGTGGAAACATAGAAATGAAGACCACATGGAGGGTTAGCAACAGGGGAGTGGGAGGAGGAGAAGGGGGGAGAAGGTACAGAAAATAAGTAGCATAGACAGTAGATAGAAAATAGATGGGGGGGCAAGAATAGCATGGGAAATATAGAATCTAAAGGACTTGAGACACATGGACATAAACTAAAGGGGGGGTAATGGTGGGGATGAGGGGTAGGGTGGAGGGGAATAAAGGGGGAATAGAACAACTGTAACATCATAATCAATAAGAAAAAGACAAGGAAAAAAAATAAAATAAAATAAAAACTAAAAAAAAAAAGAAAAAGTAAGAAACAAGATAGGATTATGGGTTTGTTGAAGACATATTCCTTTTCAAAACAAAAAAACAAAAGTGATTAGAAATTCTGACTTCCGGTTAAGATGGCAACATGGGCAGACATGGCTCACCTCTGCACATAACCACATCAAAATTACAACTAAAATACAGAACAACAATCACTCAGAAATGTCAGAAATTGAGCTGAATTCTGTAGTCTGACAACTACAGAATTAAAGAAACCATATCCATCCAAACCAGTAGGAGGGGTGAAGATGCAGAAAGGGCTGATTCCACACCTATGTGGGGTAGATAAATATTTGGGAAGAATATCTTGGGAGCAAGGAGCCCCAAACCCACACCAGGACCCCCAGCCGAAGGTTCAGGTGCCAGGAAGATACATCCCCACAAAACCAGGGGAGAATGAGTCAGTGGAAGAAATTTCTGGAGCCCCAAGCAGTTCCTTTTAATGAACCCACACACAGACTCACCTACTCAAACTCACTCCCTCTGAGCTCCAGTACTGGGGTAGCAGGTTGAAAGGCACAAGTGGTACACAAGGAGAAACTGAAATATTTGGCATCAAGGTGAGCAGAGGCCATTGTCCCTTTTCTAAACCCAATTCCAATGGAGCAGGTAACCTAGTGCCATATCTGAGACTCCATCAACCTGGCTAATACTGTTTGACCCACCTTGAAGATCCCCCTACCCAACTTATGGAACCACCCAAGGTGCTTTTCCACATGAATGGCTGGTCTTGCCTCATGCTCCATAACTTTCTAAATCTTATCACACAAGCAACAGCTGGCTTCAGTGAGCCCCAGGCTCAGCACTAGCAGCAGCCAACTTAGATTCACAGCTTGGCTTTACCTGGAATCTCTAAGCCCAGCACAAGTAGCAGCCATCTCAGATTGCTTTATAGCTAAGGCAGGGTGCCTGGGGCAAAACACAGGTGGAGGCTGACCTTGACCAGCACTACCCAGGAAACCCAGGGCCAGTACAACAAGTAGACAGCTATAGACCTTGTCGGAGCACCACTACCCTGTCCCTGCACAAATGGTACTCCATGGAGGATGGAGATTGGTGGTCAGTGGTCACAGCCAGTCCTTCAAGCTGACTAGCTTGGGTAAATACCTCCTATTGATATGCCAAAAGCAACCAAGGCTCAACTACAAGAGACGAGTGTACTCAGCTCACACAAAGGACACACCTTAAGTACCCAGCTTGGGTGATAGGCAAGGCTGTGTCATTGGAACCTACAGGATACCTACTACATTAGGCCACACTACCAAGACAGGGAGTAAAAGCAGCAGCTCTACCTAATACATAGAAACAAACACAGGGAAGCTGCCAAAATGAGGAGACAAAGAAACATGGCCCAAATGAAAGAACAGAACAAAACTCCAGAAAAAGAGCTAAACAAAATGGTGATAAGCAATCTATCAGATGCAGAGTTCAAAACACTGTTTATAAGGAAGCTCAAGGAACTTTGTGAGAACCTCAACAGCATAAAAAAGAAAATAGGATACACTATTGAAATAAAGAACAATTTACAGGGAAACAACAGAAGAGTGGATAAAGCCAAGTATCAAATCAACTATTTGAAAGATAAGGAAACAAAAAACAACCAATCAGAACAAGAAGAAGGAAAAGAAATTTAAAAAAAGAGGATAATATAAGGAGTCTCTGGGGCAACTTTAAGAGGTCCAACATTTGCATCATAGGCATGCCAGAGATAAAGAGAAATTGTAAGAAATTGGAAATTTATTTGAAAAAAATAATGAAAGAAACTTCCATAATTTGGTGAAGGAAATAGACATACAAATCCAGGAAGCACAGAGTGTCCCAAACAGGGATGCAAAGAGGCCCACTTCAAGATACATCATAATTAAAATGCCAAAGGTGAAAGATAAAGAGGGATCTTAAAAGCAGCAAGAGAAAAGCAGTTACTACTTATAGGTAACTACCTATAGGGGAGTTCCCATAAGACTGTCAGCTGATTTCTCAAAAGAAATTTTGCAGGCTAGAAGGGACTGACAAGAAATATTTAAAATTATAAAAAGCAGGGACCTATAGAGCCCATTTGCTCTACCCAGCAAAACTCTCATTTAGAATCAAAGGGCAGATAAAGAGATTCCCGGACAAGAAAAAACTAAAAAAGTTCATCATCACCAAACCATTATTACATGAAATGTTAAAGGGACTTATTTAAGAAAAAGAAGATCAAAACTATGAATAAAAAGCCAAAAACTATATATATCTATCAACAACTGAATCTAAAAAATAAGCTAAGCAAACAAGAACAGAGACAGCATCATGGATATGGAGAGCATTTTGATGGTTGCCAGATGGGAGCAGGTAGGGGAGAATGGGTGAAGAGGTGAGGAGATTAAGAAGTACAGCTAGATAGTTACAGAAATAAACATGGGGTTGTAAAATACAGTATAGAAAAATAGAGTAGACTTCCTCCAAGATGGAGGCATAGGTGGAAACATTGTGCCTTTTCGCACAACGAAGTTTAAAAACAACAAAGTTTTAGCAACAAAAAATGCAGCTTAACCACAGAAAATTGAATTATACCGAAATCCAACAACAACAAACCATTCAGCCAGACCCATAAACCAGTGAAGGAGCAAGCAGTGAAATAGACCGTAAAGGCCCCAGTGGCAGGAAGCAGCAGAGGGGACCGCCATTGCCCCTCTTTGACCCTGCCCCCATATATAGTGTCACAAAGTAGTGACCTGGGTGGCCGCACCTGGTGAACACCTAAGGCTCCGCTCCTCATATGTAACAGGCTCAAACAGACCAAAACATGGCTCAAGAAGAACTAAAACCCCTGGAGCCAATAACTCTAAGTGACCAAGAAATTGCCAACCTATCAGATGCACAGTTCAAAACACTGGTGATCAGGATGCTCACAGAACTGGTTGATTTTAGTCACAGATTAGAGGAACAAATGGAGGCTAAACTAATTGAAATGAAGGGAAATGCTCAGGAAACCAATAGTAATGGAAAGGAAACTGGGACTCAAATCAAGGGAGCGGACCAGAAGGAAGAAAGAAATGACCAAACAGAAAAGAATAAAGAAACAAGAATTCAAAAAAAATGAGGAGAGGCTTAGGAACCTCCAGGACATCTTTAAACGCTCCAACATCAGAATTATAAGGGTACCAGAAGGGGAAGAGGAAGAGCAAGTGGAAAACTTATTTGAACAAATAAGAGAACTTTCCCAATCTGGCAAAGGCAATAGACTTCCAGGAAATCCAAGAAGCTCAGAGAGTCACAAAAAAGTTGGACCCAAGAAGGAACACACCAAGGCACATCATCATTACATTAGCCAAGATTAAAATGAAGGAGAGAATCCTAGAAGCAGCAACACATAAGGGGACAGTCACCTACAAAGAAGTTCCCATCAGACTGTCAGCTGATTTCTCAAGAGAGACCTTACAGGCAGGAAGGGGCTGGAAAGAAGTATTTCAACTCATGAAATCCAAAGACCTACTTCCAAGATTGCTCTATCCAGCAAAGCTTTCTTTTAGAATAGAAGGACAGATAAAGTGCTTCTCAGATAAGATCAAATTCAAGGAGTTCATCATCACCAAGCCCTTATTATATGAAATGTTAAAGGGACTTATCTAGAAAAAGAAGATAAAAAAGATAAACAGTGAAAGGACAGCAAACTCACAATTATTAAGAACCACACCTAAAGCAAAAGCAAACTAAGAGGACAGCTAGATCAGGAGCAGAACCATAGAAATGAAGATCACATGGAGGGTTAGCAACAGGAGAGTGGGAGAAGGAGAAGGGGGGAGAAGGTACAGAAAATAAGTAGCATAGATGGTAGGTAGAAAATAGATGGGGGGGCAAGAACAGTAGGGGAAATATTGAATTTAAAGAACTTAAGACTCGTGGTCATAAACTAAAGTGGGGGGAATGGTGGGGGAGGGGGTGTACAGAGTGGAGGGGAATGAAGGGGGAAAATAGAACAACTGTAATGGCATAATCAATAAAATATATTAAAAAAAAAGAAAAATAGAGTAGCCAAAAACCTTATAGACATGACCCATGGACATGAACAATGGTGTGGGTTTTTACTGAGGGAGTGGGGGATGCTGTATGGAGGGGGGAAAGGAGAAAAATCAAGATAATTGTAATAGCACAATCAATAAAATATAATTAAAAAATAAATTCCATGAACATCAAAGATACAAAAATTATATATTATTCATAGTTTATGAAAAAAATGAAATGTGACAAGATTTTGAATAATTCATGGTGTGTAAAGAGAATCCACTTGAGATTTTGGGTGAGAAAATTTGACTTCAAGTGGCCTGTGGGAAAATATCTTCAATACACAAAGAAGAAAATGTAATCATAGCATACCTAGAAAATGTAATCATAATTTTGAATAAAAGTACTAAAGGGAATTTTGAAACAGAGGAAAACAGAAGCAAAACTATGACTTGGTATCTCTGTCTTGCTTCACAGCTGGAAAAACCAAGGCACCAGGAGATTATGTGGTAGACTCAGATGGACCAGTCTCCTCCCCACAATGTTAACATCCAGAGACAACTATGCATTTTTTTTTGTCATTAACTTCATGGGTATATTTTAGTAGGGCTCTCTTCTTTTATGAGCCTTAACAATTCAGATCATGACAAAAACATTGCTTAACACCCCAAGTGCTAAGAACCTACCAGCCTCATGATAAATTCATGAATTGAATTAGTATTAATTAATAAAATGTATTAATAAAATACATAAAATTAACAAAGACATAAAATTAATAAAATTAACAAAATGTATCATCATTTATAAAAGCTACTGTAATGTAGACAATCCCACAGCCCATTTTTAAAATTTTATTTTGCCTGGATTTAGAAAATATGAGAAGTTGAGTCACTTACTAAGCCCACAATGGGTTTGAATGATTTTTAAGTGAATCAAATTGAACAGGGCATGCTCGTAGGCTGATCCTGCCACAGCAGAGCCCTTGAGGTATAGCATGGCTGCGACATTGCACCAGAACTCTTCTTTCATTGAGTTTGACTTACGGTCCCCACTGTTGGTCGATGTCTGCTCCTCTCTGCACAAGAACTGGGATTGCTTGATGGTGCTTATTGATCACAGCCATGGTAATAACAGGACGGTCTTCGTTATCACTGCAGTTGGGATCTGCTCCCTGCAGCATATGCAAAAGGACAAGCCTGCCACAAAACCCTGCACTCAGCAGCATTTAATCGCCATCTTAGTCACTAACAAACTTCCTGGATGGAACTAAACTACTTTAAATACAAAGAGAAGAGAATCAGAAAACCTGAGACCCAACATACAACAAACAGAGCAGCCACATTACTTGGGTAGTAAAACTTCTGTTTCCCAGTCAGGAGGGGCAAGCAACCTTGCTTCTTTAAGAAATAGGAAGGTCACATGGGGTCTCACAGGCCAGGGATTCTGTCCACCTTCATGCATCTTACTTGGGCTCATGTATAATTTTCTGCCTATTTATTTTGCCATAAAAACTGGCAACAGGTAACAATTCATGTAAAGCTCTGGATTTGCCATTTAATCCATTCCCAATCAGTTTTTAAGTAAATGACACAGTAATGATCACAACAATGAACAAAACTTCCATCTGAAAGAGACAGAGATGAAACACATTATACCCGCAGAGAGACTTGCTCTTTGGTTTCACTTACTTCATCAAGCAACTGTTCAATTACAGAGACTCTTCCATCCCCTGTTGGTCCAACTTCCTTCAGCAAGAGTCTGCTTTCGGGCTGCAGGATGACAGAATGTGGTCATTTCTACTGCTGCAAAATACTTTTACTGTCTAGTTCCATTTGCCCAGGCTCAACCCTAAAGGTGAATATTTCCTCTCCAAGGTTAAGTTCTGAGCCCCAGGGATGGGTGAGCATGAGAATAATAGTGTGTGTGTGCGCGCGCGTGTGTGTGTGTGTGTGTGTGTGGTCTTCAACAGCCAGCAGCACAAATAAACACATCTAATGTAAATTTTGCTGATCTTTGAAACCTTGTCTTGATGAAGGACACCATACTCACATTGTTTTATATATATATTTTTTAAGATTTTATTTATTTACTTTTAGAGGGGAAGGGAAAGAGAAAGAGAGGGAGAGAAATATCAATGTGTGGTTGCCTCTCGGCAGCCCCAAACTGGGAACCTGGACCACAACCCAGGCATGTGTGCTGACTGGGAATTGAACTGGTGACTCTTTGGTTTGCAAGCCCAAGCACTATCCACTGAGCTACATTGGCCAGAGTGTTTTATATTATTAAGGTCAGGGATGCAATAAGAAATCGCACCAAAACCCAGAAACCCTACACTAGTTTTATTATGAATATTTCTACGAAAAGCAACCAGGTGAATCCTAAAATTTACTTTGCATGCTGTATAAAGTGTTCAAAGTCAGCCTACATATGAGTTCAGATGAGGCAATGAGTGAACAAATGAGATCAACCTCTTGCTTGGGAGGGGGAAAAAAGCTCATCTATCATCAATCTATAATCAGAAATCAGAAGGTTATTATCTTTTATATTTTCAAAATGCGAAGATAGCTTTACATAGTCTTTATATATATATAATTTCAAATGCTGGTTCCTGGAAGATTAAAGGAAACAGTCTAGAAAGCAGGAGACATCACTTCTAGTATGTTTCCTCCACTTGATCCCACTCGAAGGTGATTCTGGGGTAGTCCCAGGACCACCAATTTATAAAGTGGAAGTGATACCATCCCTCCCTGGCTTCCTGGAAAGTCATGAGGATGAATATACTGGCCAAGGCCTCTGAGCATTTCAGAAGAAGATGTAAGGTTCACCCTTTGTCCTCCCAGTAAGTAGCTTGGAACAAGGTGCTCTAATTAGTTAGATGCTCCTATCTTGTGGGGTGAAGGCAGTTGTTTATACTGAATTCCATTCCTTATGGAAAAAATGAACCAGAATGCACTAGAATGTCAAGTTTATGAGGTCTGAGACCCTTGTGTCTTTTGTTTGTTTTGTGTTCAACTCGTAGAACTGAATGGGCCTATATGCTCAAAAGTAATCACTGAATGAGTGAACAGATGATATGGTTTCTATTACTTATCCCCTAAATTTGAATGAGAAAATAAAAGCATATAACAGTAGGGAATTCAGGTCATGTACAGAGTAAGTAGGTAGAGTATCCAAAATGGTAAAATTATCAACTTTATGGAACTCTACACTTATTGACAATATTTCAACCTGGGAGAAGATAGAGAGCACAAAGAATCATAGGTATGAAATTCAAGACAATTGTCATGTCTTCTTTCCAAATTTATTAGTGTTCATGACACAAGATGAGGAGTAGAGTCCCTGCCTCCAGAGAAATCACAATGCCAGCTGGGTGGAGGATATGTGTATCCCTGAGGTAGCCCTGGGGGCCTGGCTTAACTGAAGCTGGAGGAAATAAAAGACACTGTATCCATCTCCATCACTGGCTAGGAGACCCAGACTCTGGGCTTGTTGCTAAGTATATCTGTTTGCTCTATTGCAGCCAGAGGACTGGCTATAATATGAGGGAAGGTGGTAGAGGCAATGCTCCCATTGAAATTATTGATGGTCTATATTTTTGAAAAATAAACTTTAATAGCTGTGGGAAACTCCAAAAAGATACCATCAGTAGATCAAAAATTGTAAGAATCCTAGAGATTTAAAGTAGATGGAATCTGCCCTGGCTGGGTAGTTCAGTTGGATTGAATATCATACCAAGATGACAAGGTTGTGGGTTCAACCCCCAGTCTAGGCACATACAAGAATCAACCAATGAAACCCTGGCTGAGGTAGCTCAGTGGATTGAACACAGGCCTGTGAATAAAAGGGTCACCAGTTCAATTCCCAGGCAGGGCACATGCCTGAGTTGTGGACCAGGTCCCAAGTAGAGGGTATGCAAGAGGCAACCACACACTGATGTTTCTTTTCCTCTTTCTCTCTCCCTTACCCTCTAAAAATAAATGAAATCTTTAAAAAAAAACAGAATCAACCAGTGCCTAATAAATAAGTGGGACAACAAACTGATGCCTCTCTCTTTCTCCCTCTCTCTCCCCCATCTCTCTAAATTCAATTAAAAAAAGAAAGTAGATGAAATCTGACTGACAGGGAAATCAAAGCAAAGAAAAAGCCCAAGTGAAAACACTAGAAGTATGAGTATGCACTCCAGAGCGTCCTGCAGATGCTCAAAGCTACTCAACAAGGAGGGTAGAAGCTGGGTGCAGGCTGAATTCATGAGTGTATCATTAGAGAGCTTTATTGTCAATAGCTGAGATGGCTGGTGTCCTCCCCTCTGCCATGCAAGGAAAGGAAGCTTTTGCTCTCTGCTTACCCCTTGATAACCATTTTTCGGAGAGTCCATAATTTGCCTAATAAAGGCTTCTTCTGGGAGCACTGAAGCCCAAGAAGGACAGCGTCCCAACCTCTATGAGACACAGGGAAGGATTTGGAAAGACAGTCCAGCCACACCAGAGCGCTTCACAGCATCACCCTCACCATCACAGGCAAGGCCTTCTTACACAGGTAACTTATGGAACCCAAGGCTTTCTCCTGCCTCTGCCCACACAAAGACCTCAGTACCACATACCCATGATAGGCACTCATGCTGGGCATCCATACCAGGAGTTTGTGGTAATCAAACCAGCCCTTCATTTGTTAATGTTTCCTGACAACCAAGGATATCACATTTGAGACAAACCAAACACAAGAAAGAGAAAGACGGGTGCACAGAACTGACTCCATAGGTAAGAGAGGTGATTTCGGACCCTGATGAGAAATTTTAAATAATTCTAATTAATAATCTTGAGATATTTTAAAGGATTCCAAAAATAAAAATATGTTGTCATAAAACAAGGAACAGAAAATGGAAAAAAGTATTCATCCATTTAAAAAAATCTCAAAATAAAACATGAAATAGGCCAAAGACAGCTGTAAGGACCAAGGGATACACATACTGTAAGCTGCTCCTTCTTTCCATGAAATGTTTTAGTCTTAAAATTCTTCATTCTCTTGTTTTTTTCAGTGATATCTGAGGTGGTTTGATTGCAGTCACTCACTGGAATGACAAAGAGTTAAGGACCAGAATGATGTTCCCCCATCCTCTCCCCACAGGTAAAGAGCTAGAGTCTACTATCAGGCCCCTCAAGGGGTAAAAAGGGTAAAATGGTTTTGTAGAGATTTGTTTGATTAAAACTGACAGGAAGGACTGCTATAGCCACTTCTCTCAGTCCAAGACCAGAGAGTGGGTGAGAAGGAGGGGAACAGAAGTAACTAGTTTTTAGGCCCCTTGGAGCATCCACTCCCAATTTATCTCCCTATGCCTGTGAAAGCCTTCAGGGAAGCTAGAGGAATAAAAAGGCTAGAATGTAAAAGATATGTAGTTGGGCTGGCAAGTTTTAAGCAATTCTGCCATCCTTGCCAAGTCACTATGTCCCTGGTCAATGGCTTTAAAATCAATGGAAGGGCACAACTCACCCAAGCTGGACCTGCTGCCAAATAGCCCATTATCACCCTCGGTGACATTGCTCAGAAAGCGGTCGATGAAATTCACCTCCTTACTGAGGTAAAGGTTCTGGCCAATAAGAAAATTCAGCACCATGAATGATGAGGCTGCTGTGTCCCAACCACCTCCCCGCCAACCTGCTCCTCTTTCTATTAATGACAACTCTGTCTGCACAGTCAAGACTGAAACCTGGCACCCTTCCTACAACTCCATCCCTCACTAGAATGTTCTGTACATTTTGCCTCTTAAACATCTCCACAGTCTGTTTCTTCCTCTCAGTCACTATAGCCTCAGCTCCCTCTTCTCACACCGGAAACAGTATAACAGCCTCCTAACAGGTTCCCACCAGCCCACCTGCCATATATCTGCCCTAGTCACCTTGATACAATTTGTAAGTAACTGTGTCCTGCCACTGCTTAAAACCCGTCTTTGTCTTGGAATTAGGGTGGCATGATGGGGAGGCTTAGGCTGCAGTGTTTAAATACTAGATTGGGGACCTTGGAAGATACAAGCTGCTTAACTTCCCTGAGCCTCAGTTTTCTCACCTATAAAGTGGAAATATTATGCCCTACCTCAAAAGGATGATGTAAAAGTAAAACGAGGTGAAATAAATGTTTATAAAATGAAGATAGATAATACATACTCCAGACCTGACATCCTGTCACCTCCTGGACTGATTTCACAGCATGGCACCCTGCTCTATCCTCACATGGCTGCCAGCTCCTGTCATAGGGAACCCTCTACACTACTTCCTCAACACTAGAACATGTAGGCTAAGGAAAAAAAAAACCATAGTGAGCCTGGGAATTGGTGCCCATCCCGTTCACCTTAACTGGTCAGCATACCTATCCCAGCTGCTGTGTTGGCTGCTAACAGCTCACAGCTGACTCCCTTCTCCAGCCAACTGTCCTCAGTAGTTGGGTGCTGCTCTGCCCTAGAGGTTATGACTCTCTCCTTCCTGCCTCAGTTGGAGACAACTGCATGGTGCCATTCACAGTCCAGATCTCCTTGTGGGTCAGGCTAAATCTAGACATTATTTGTGATCACTTGCGTATTCAGGTTCCTGCCTTGTCCCATGGCCCTTACTCCCTTTCTCCTGAAGTACCTCTCTGACCCAAGCTCTGCTTCAGCCCACAACTGAAAACATGGCATTAGGTGCTTTACTTGGTTTCAAAGAACTTTCATATGCACTATCCCCTTGGATATGTATGCCTGCCCAGCTTCCCTCTGAGGTAGGCAGGGCCCATAAATCCATCTTAATTTTAAAGACACTTAGCACCCTGCTGGGCACATGCACAGGACCTAATAAATGGTAGCTCTTCTCATCTTCCTTGCCTTTTTTACCCCTCTTCTCAATCTACTGATTAATCCTTTTGTATATTTTGCCTTCTTGTCCAGTGACACTAAAGCTGCCAAAATTGATCAATGTTTGTTACACACAGGCTCTATGGCAATACCCGCATCACTGTATAAAAGGATAGATGAAGGGAGACATGGCCACAGCATTTGGCTTCTTTTTTATAGGCAAATAGGACAAAAATGGCAAACATTTTTGTCAGTCTTTCCCCAAATCAGTTGAATCACAGACCTGTCATCAGATGTCAGTGAATATAAATAAGCCTGAGAACTATAGGACTAATTGACTGGCTGATAATTCCTATTCTTACTATATCATTATGTGCCCAGAAGCTGTCTTCTTCTCTCAGGCTTAGCTCAGTTATTTATCTAATTCTATGAAATTGTCAGCTTACAGTTAAGTTTCATAATAATTGAAACTTTACCTTTCTCTGGATTACACAGAGACATTTCAATAAATCATATGCCACAATTTACTAGCTCAGTCAATTCATCAATGAATAACTCCTGAAGGTTTCACTTACCTTGTTTGAGACTTGAATATAATTCAGCCTGATGCTAACTTCATAGCCATCTTCATGGACAGTAGCAGAGATAAGCTTTTAAAAAAGTATTAGAGAGGATTCACAACTGTGGATATGGGACTCAGTAACCTGAGCAACAACAAGAAATTCTGGGCTGTTAAACTGCAAGTTTAGTCAAATATTTAATTAATACCAAAAAAGGCAAGAAAGAGAAACAGAGGAACAAAAAGTAGATAAACTAGAACATAAATAGTAAAATGGCAGGCACAAATCTAGCCATATTTATAATTTTGTTAATTATAAATAAACTAAATAAATACCTAAAGAGCAGAGACTGCCAGAATGGATAAGAAAGCAAGGTCCAAATTTATACTATCTACAAGAGACATACTTTAAGTTTAATCAAGCCATATGGCTGGATGTCATCACCTTGGAAAAGGTGTCCTGGGGGCCAGGCATTGGCAATCAGGGGTCTGGTATCACTGTTGAGCAGTTTCTCTGTAAGTAGTGGGAGGGATTTACATTAAACCAGGGATCAGCAAAGGCTTTAAGGATCACCTCATAAATGTTTTAGGTTCTGTGGGCCATAGAGTCTGTGTCATGAAAATTCAACATTGCCACTGTAACATAAAAGCAGCTGAAGAAAATAAGCAAATAAATAAGTATACAATAAATGAATGTGATCCAATAAACCTTATTTATTAAACTGGATAGCAGGCCAGAACTGCCCCATAGGCCATAGTGTTCAGACTCCTAGATTAGGCTAAAAATTAATAAACCATCAAAATAGATTATCAAAGGAAATTGAGCAATACTTGACTATGAAATAATGGGTTGGCCAAAAAGTTCATTGACTAATTCTGGACACTTTTTGTTGAGTGCTGATTTCAGCTTTTGTACTTGGGAGTAGTGCTTGTAGGAATTGTTTGGTTTTCCAGAAGGAGCTCATTAAGAGAGGACTCCCTTCCAATCCCACTATATACACAACATCACCTTCGTTGGAGGAAGATTAGCCTTCACTGTGGTTGGTAGTGGTTCATTTTGCTTGCCCCATGATCTCTTCTGTTCCACATTTTCTTGTAAAGTATCCATTTTTCATAGCCCGTCACAATTTGTTTTAAAAATGAAATGCTTCTGTTACATTTAAGTAGAGAATCACAGGCAGAAACATAGTCAAAAAGGTTTTTTTTTCCCTTAACTCATGTGGAATCCAAACATCAAAGCTATTAACATAACCAAGCTGGTGCAAATGATTTTCAACATTTGATTTGGATATTTTAAGTATGTCAGCTATCTCCTATGTGGTATAACATGGATTGTTCTCAATGTCGATTTGATTGCTATCAACTTCAACTGGTTTACCCAAATGTGGAGCATTGTCCAGTGAGAAATCTCCAGCACAAAACCTCACAATTCACTTTTGACACATTCCATCAATCACAACACGTTCTCCATATACTGCACAAACTTTTTTTTGCGTTTCAGTTGTGTTTTTACCTTTCTTGAAATAATAAAGTATAATATGCCAAAAATGTTGCTTATTTTCTCCCATCTTCAATATTAAAATGGCTATACAAAAATTCACCTGTTTTGGTGTTTTTTAAATGCACACTGATATGACACTGTCACAATACAATTTAACAAAATTATTTCAAATGAAGTTAAAAACAACTAAGTGCTACTAGAGCCATCCTATGCAGAAACTGAATGACCTTTTTGGCCAATCCAATGGTTTCAATGTTGGCCTGTTTAGTGGCAGAGGAGCAGACAGGCTGATTTTTAAAGGTTCTTTCTAGTCTCATGACAGAGGAACATGTCTTTTTACAAGGTGTCTCTTTACCAGGCAGAGAAATAGCATGGTGTTTGGAGTCTAACAGAAGTGCTTCAAATCCTTAATCCCCTGAGACCTAGCAATGCAGTCCGAGGGAAGTCACTAAACCTCTCTGAGTCAGTTTTCCTGGGTGTCAGGTAAGATTTGTTCTATCATTTACTACAGTGTAAAAATTCTCAAAATCAGCCACATTAACAACCCCCATTTTTATCATGTTCATGAATTCCAGTAGGGCCCAGCAGTGATGGCTTCTCTGAGGCTTCAGCTAAAACTGAAATGGCTAGAGGTAGCTTCATGTTTGGGGACTGGAATGACCTAGAGACTCATCACTCATCTGCCTGCCTTCTGAGCCGGGGTGACTCCAGGACTGAATTCACTTAGAGCTGCATACAGGAGAACCTACATGTGCCCATCCAGTGTGGTTTGGGCTTCTCACAGCAGGATGGCTGGGTTCCAAGAAGGAGTTTTGGAGATGAGCATGCTAAGCGAGAGGAAGCCACATGGCCTACATGACCACACCTTGGGAGTCCCATAGCATCGTTTCCAACATACCATTGTCCAACAGTCACAACCCTACTCAGATTCAAAATGAGGGGATATAGTCTCCATCCTGTGAAGGGAAGACTGTCAAAGACTCTGTGGTCATGTTTTAAAAACTACCACAATGGTAATACCTCTAACTTGCAGGTTTGTTTTGAGAACTGGAGATGATAAACATAATACAGATATTGAGTGCATTGCTAAATGGTTAAATCTTGTAACTACTATTTTTAATATAGTGTAGGATTTAAATATGCAATTTGGCTGGATTAAACTATCCTGGGTCATTTAACTTTGACCATCAGCATTTCCACAGCATGTGGTATCTAAAAGCATGCGATGTTCACAATTTGCTGTTTTGGGTGCCAGTAGCAGACCCTAAGACAAGACTCACATGCAAGGGACTTATTAAGGCCCTGCCTGCAAGGGAAGATAGTAAGGAAGTAAGGGAAGCAGGGCAGGAAAGGGAAAGAAGTCAAGAAAAGTGCAATTTTGGGTGGAGCTGGTGGAGTGTAACTTCAGTCTGATCCCATGGGACACTGTGAAGTGGAAGTTCCATTCACAGTTTACCCACCTTTCCCATCCTGGGTTCAGCAATCAAGGCCCGGAATTCAGGGTTGTTCTGAGCATAAGACCTGAGGTGAGCAGAGATGTGATCCAACTGTTTTCTCCAGTATCCTGAAGAAGAAGAGAAACCTGTCTATATGGATAATTATTCTGAGGCTAAGAAAGAAAATGCTGATGTGGATCATGAATTCTCAGAAAAGTTGTTTTTCTTTGACAAATGTGATGGCTTTTACTTACTTGAAACTAAGTTCCATTTTTTGTTCCCAGCTTCTTTTTACACACAATAAATTATAGAAATTCTAGAACCTCAAAAGAACATGTTTTGATAGCTGTGCATGGGGTCTTTTTCTTTTACTCTTTTAAAATTCTTTTTAAATTAAGAACACTGATGAAAGAAATTGAGGAAGATACAAATAAATGGAAGCATATACTGTGCTCAAATAGGTTGGAAGAATTAACATCATTAAAATATCAACGCTAGCCAAAGCAATCTATAGATTCAATGCAATTCCTATTAAAATACCAATAGCATATCTCATAGATCTAGAACAAATACTCCAAAAAACTCCAAAAATTTATATGGAACCAAAAAAAAAAAAAGATCCTGAGTATCCTCAGCAATCTGGAGAAAGAAGAACAAATTTGGAGGTATTACAATACCTGATATCAAACTTTACTACAAGGCCCCTGTAACCAAAACAGTCTGGTACTGGCATAAGAACAGACACATAGATCAATGGAACGGACTAGAGAGCCCAGAAATAAACCCATGTCTTTATGGTCAATTATATTTGACAAAGAGGGCTGAGCATACTATGAAATATAGACTGCCTCTTCAATAACTGATATTGGGAGAACTGGACTGGTACATGCAAAAAAATGAAACTAGACCATCAACTTAAACCATATGACACCAGAATAAACTCAAAATGGATATAAGACTTAAATGTAAGTCATGATACCATAAAAATCCTAGTGGAAAAAATAGGCAGTAAAAGTTTAGATATTTCATGTAGCATTATTATTTATGCTGTCTCCTAGGCAGTGGTCCCCAACCTTTTTGGCACCAGGGACCAGTTTTGTGGGAGACAATTTTTCCACAGCCTGGTGGGGGAATGGGTGGAGATAGGAGTGGAAACTCAGGCCTTAAAGTAAGTGAAGCTTCACTCCCTGGCTTGTCCCTCATCTCTTGCTGTGTGGCCTGGTACCTAACAGGCTGCAGACCAATATGGGCCCACAGCCTAGGTGTTGAGGACCCCTGTCTTAGGGCAAGGGAAATAAAGAAAAAATAAACAAATGGGACTACATCAAATTAAAATCCTTCTGCATGGCTAAAGAAAACATCATCAAAATGATAAGAGAACCGACTACATGTGAGAACATATTTGCCAACGATACACTGGACAAGGGTTTAATCTCTAAAATTTGTAAAGAACTTATATGTGTTAGCACCAGGAAGATAAACAATCCAATTAAAAAATGGACAAAGGACCTGAATAGACACTTCTCCAAGGAGTACAAACAGATGGTCCATAGGCATATGAAAAAATGCTCAACATCACTAGCCATTAGAGAGATGCAAATTAAAACCACAATGGGATATCACCTCACACTTGCCAAAATGGCTATCATCAATAGATCTACAAGAAACAAGTGCTGGTGAGGATGTGGAGAAAAGGGAACCCTAGTGCCCTCTTGGTAGAAATGCAGACTGGTGCAGCCACTGTGGAAAACAGTATAGAATTTCCTCAGAAAACTAAAAATGGAACTGCCCTTTGACTTACCCAGCAATTCCACTGCTGTGAATATACCCTAAGAGTCCTGAAATACCAATTCAAAAGAACCTATGCACCCCAGTGTTCATAGCAGCACTATTTACAATAGCCAAGATTTGGAAGCTAAGTGCCCATCATAGGTGAATGGATTAAAAAAACTGTGGTATATTTACTCAATGGAAAACTACATAGCAGAAAAAAGGAATGAATTCCTACCTTTTGCGACAGCATGGATGGAACTAGAGACTATTATGCTAAGTAAAATAAGCCTGTTGGTGAAAGACTCATTTATAAGTGGAATCTAATGAACAAAATAAACTAGAGAACAAAATAGAACCAGAGGCATGATGGAATCATGGGTCAGAATGACAGCTATAAGAGGGGAAAGGGGAGGTGGGAACTGATTGAAAGACAGTGAAGGGATTAAAGAACATATAAGAAGGACCCATGGACATGAACAATGGTGTAGGGATTGACTGTGGAAGTGGGTGTCAGATTGGGACAGCTAAAGGGGGAAAACTGGGACAAATGTAATAAAATAAACAATAAAAAATTTTAAAAGTAAATAAAATTATTTTTAAATTAACCATATGGAGATATAACAGTTGTAAAATATACCTATTTAAACTGTACAACCTGAGTTTGGCAAATGTATACATCTTCATCAATATGTAGAACAATTACATCACTCCTAGAAGTTCCCTTGTGCCCCTTTCCAGTCTGCCTGGAATTTAAAACATTTGAATTAATTTCCACCATTTAAATCCTGGGAGATTTCACATGAGTCTAGCTTTCTGGTTTCTTATGTGCAGGTGGGAGATGCAGAAGCACTGGGCCTGCCTTCCTGCACATGCCCGGCTGCCTGGGGCAAAAGGGCAGCAGCCCTCTTTGGACAGGGCACAAGCTCCCAGCAGGCGATAGTCCCCACAGGCCAGTGGCCTGCCTTTACCTCCCGGTTCTGCCCTGTTGACATTTGAGTCTGTAAATATGCACTGAATCCTGCCTCATCATTTTACAATAAGGACGCTAAAGTTGAGAGCAATCAGTGACTTTTGCAAGGTAATCCAATGTGGTTTTATGGAAAGAGCACATCGTTTCCAGTTAAGAAAAGCTGGCATTTAAATCCTAAATTTACCATTTATTAGCTTAGTGAACTTCAGTCAGGCACTTAAATCTCATTAAGCCTTACTTTCCTTACCTACAAAATGAGATTAATACCTCTTACTTTGTACGTTATTATGACATTAAATAAGAAAACCTAAGTGTCTTAGTTTGGGTTGCCCTGGCAGCAAGCCTGAAACAAAGACTTAGGAAAAGTGGTTTCTTAGAAAGGTGACTCTGGGAAGCACAAGTGATAGAGTAGTGTGAACACTCCAGCAGTTCTAAGATGTACCTGCTTAGGGACAAGAAGTCTTCTGCTGCTCTCAAGGAAGTCTGAGGAAGCAAAAGAAATAGCTGTTGTGGCAAATCCAAACATGAGGGATGCTTCCAGTGATGTATGACCATCACAGCTGCACTGAAATCAGGCAGGCTGAGGGGAGCTGGTGTGGTGTAACAGAAGAGTCCACTATGAGTAACTGAGATAGAGATAATCCTAGGCCTAGCACAGTGATTGGCACAAAATATGCATTCATTCCTCAAATATTTTTTAGCATCTACTCTGTCCCATGCACTATTCTAGGGCTGGAAAGATAGGAATGAACAAAGTTCTTGGCCTTGAGTAGCTGACTTTCCAATGGAAACAGAGAATGTGCAAATAAATAAATATGAATGCAGGAGTATGTTAAACACATGGTTGTGACTGAGAATGTACAATACAATAGATGTAAAATTCCCAGATCAAATCTCAACTCTCAAAAAAGCATCAAGAGAAGACTCTGAAAAGCATAGGATGGGGGAGAGTGCTTTGGAAAGGGTCATTGCAAGACTGTGAGTCCTGTTTTGAGGGGGTGGGGTTAGATCTGCTCTCTTCCAGCTCAAACTGAAAAAGGGGACTACAGGAAACTGCATTCTGCTATACGAAACTGAGGACATGTTTCTATAATCTATTGCGGCCAAGCAAAATACCCTAGAACTTAGTGGTTTAAAATACTGTCTACTTAACTGTTCACACTATAGAAGTTCACGCTACAGGTCAAGAATGTGGTCACTATTCAGCAGGCATGGCTCATCCTTGTTCCACATGGTGTCAGCTGAGCCACTTAAGCTGGGACTGGGGGATCCAAAATTATCTCACCCACAGGGCCAAGGCCTCAGCTATGAATCTTCTCATAATTGCTGCCTGCATACTCAAATATCTGGTGTCTTTGTGTTGATTGTTACTTTGGTCATCTCTATTTTTCTCCATATGGGACATGTTTTCACTCAGTAATCTATCCTGGTCTTCTATACATAGTGCTGTCTTCCTACAAAATAAGAAGCTTCCGGTACATTTAACACCTAGGCCCAGAGCTGTCATGCTTCCCTTTCTACCACTTGCTATTGGTAAAGCAAGTCAAAAGACCAGTCCACATTCCCCCCAAAAAGGGAAACAGCTTCTTCTGTGAAAGAAGTAGCATGTGCATATAGGGAAAGGAGAAATCATTCTGGCCATCTCTGCAAACAATCTACCATAGGACTGATAACACACATTCCTAGAAGATCTCAAACACCTTGTGAATCAAGTTTTGACTCCCAGCTGGAAAATACAGATGGCAAGAGAAGAGCTGAGAATGCTTAGTTAGCAGCATGGCAGCCTGAGGAGCTCAGTGGACCCAGTTCACTGGGTCCTATAATTTGTACTATAATTAGAGTGCAAATAACCATTTAAAGTCTCTGGAAATAGTTCTAAGGACATACAGCAAATAAACATTTAATGAAGAAAATGTACTAAAACAGAGTAAGTAAGAATCTATGATATTTGAACCATGATCCACTCCCCTCCACCCAATTTCAGCTAGTCAAGATGGAAACCACTCCAGATAGGTGTAGACAAAAACACAGGGCTCCCTTTACTCCCAGCTCCTACCTGGAGAGCTATGGTATCTTCCCAGGAGGTACAGAACTTCAGTACTTCTCATTCGGCCCCCAACTACTTGTTACCAAGACCAAGTTCTGGGGAAGTGTGATTGAGAATGGAAGCTCCCTTTTTCAGCTCAGCCAACATTCATGGATGGAGGCTCTGCCATGGATCTAGTACACTGAGATTACTGGAGTCAACTGTTTTGTTAAGATGGCAATGCCCACCAAACTGATCTACAGATTCAGCCCAATCCCTTTCAGAATTCCAGCTGGCTTCTTTCTAGAAATTGGCAAGCTCGTCCTAAAATTCATATGAAAACTCAAGGACCCAGAATAGCCAAATTAACCTTAAAAAAGAGGAATACAGTTGGGGGACTCACATTTCACAATTTTAAAACATACTATAAAGCAACAGTAACCAAAACAGCATGGCTTTGGCATAAGGACAGGCATATAGATCAGTGCAATAAAATTGACAGTACAGACTTCCGCCAAGATGGAGGCATAGGTGGAAGCCTTGTGCCTCCTCACACAACCAAGTTTAAAAACAACAAAGTTTAAGCAACAAAAACACAGCCAAACCACAGAAATCTGAACTACACAGAAGTCGGACAACAACAAACCCTTCAGCCAAACCAGTAAGACGGGCAGAGCCAGCAGCAGAGCAGGGTCAGACGGGAAAGATCCACTGGACCAACCCGGGCACATGACCCAGGCACGCTGGCAGCTGTAGTTGGATACCAGGTGTGGAGTAGTGGGCGGACCCGTTGAGGGCCCAAGGCGGTGGACTTACTGAGGACTGACCATTGTCACACATTCGCGCGCAGATAAACTGGTGAAGGAGCGAGCGGTGAGAGAGACGGTGCAGGCCCCAGTGGCGGGAAGCTGCAGAGGGGACCGCCATTGTCCCTCTCTGACCCCGCCCCCACATACAGCATCACAAACCAGTGACCTGGGTGGCCCTGCCCTGGTGAACACCTCAGGCTCTGCTCCTCATATGTAAAAGGCATGAACAGATCAAAACATGGCTCAAGAACAACTGAGAGCCCTAGAGCCAATAAATCTAAGAAACCAAGAAATAGCCAAACTTTCAGATGCACAGTTCAAAACACGGGTGATCAGGATGCTCACAGAACTGGTTGATTTTAGTCACAAATTAGAGGAACATATGAAGGCTAAACTAATAGAAATGAATGGAAATGCACAGGAAACCAATAGTAATGGAAAGGAAACTGGGACTCAAATCAATGGAGTGGGCCAGAAAGAGGAAAAAAATGACCAAACAGAAAAGGATGAAGAAACAAGAATTCAAAAAAGTGAGGAGAGGCTTAGGAACCTCCAGGACATCTTTAAATGCTCCAACATCCGAATTATATGGGTACCAGAAGGGGAAGAGGAACAGCCACAAGTGAAAAACTTATTTGAACAAATAATAAAGGAGAATTTCCCCAATCTGGCAAAGGAAATAGACTTCCAGGAAATCCAAGAAGCTCAGAGAGTCCCAAAGAAGTTGGACCCAAGAAGGAACACACCAAGGCACATCATCATTACATTAGCCAAGATTAAAATGAAGGAGAGAATCCTAGAAGCAGCAACACATAAGGGGACAGTCACCTACAAAGGAGTTCCCATCAGACTGTCAGCTGATTTCTCAAGAGAGACCTTACAGGCAAGAAGGGGCTGGAAAGAGGTATTCCAAGTCATGAAATCCAAAGCCCTACAACCAAGATTGCTCTATCCAGCAAAACTTTCATTTAGAATGGAAGGACAGATAAAGTGCTTCTCAGATAAGATCAAATTCAAGGAGTTCATCATCACCAAGCCCTTATTCTATGAAATGTTAAAGGGACTTATCTAAGAAAAAGAAGATAAAAAAGATGAACAGTGAAAGGACAGCAAACTGACAGTTATTAACAACCACACCTAAAACAAAAGCAAACTAAGAGGACAGCTAGATCAGGAGCAGAACCATAGAAATGAAGACCACATGGAGGGTTAGCAAAAGGGGAGTGGGAGAAGAAGAAGGGGGGAGAAAGTACAGAAAATAAGTAGCATAGATGATAGGTAGAAAATAGATAGGGGAGAGGGCAAGTTTAGTATGGGAAATATAGAGTCTAAAGAACTTGAGACATGTGGTCATAAACTAAAGGGGGGGAATGGTGGGGGAGGGGTGTGCAGGGTGGAGAGGAATGAAGGGAAAAATAGAACAACTGTAATGGCATAATCAATAAAATATATTTAAAAAATTGAAAGTCCAGGAATAAACCCACGTATCTACGGTCAACTGATTTTTTTACAAAAGTACTGAGACCACTAAAAGGAAAATCATCATCTCTTCAACAAATGGAAGTGGTACAACTGAAGAGCTACATACAAAATAATGTATTTGTATACCATATACAAAAAACTAACTCAAATTGGAGATAAAACCTAAGTGTAAGAGCAAAAACTACAAAAATCTTAGAAGAGGAAAATGGGAGGAAGATGATAGTGGAGTAGGTCAAAGAGGATTCCACTTCCCCCCACACATGGGAGAAAAATCTGGCCGATCTTCAGAGGAACACAGCAAATAGTCAATAGTGCCCAGCATATAGGAAAATAGGAGTTCAGAAATTATAGTGGACTGAAAGACCAGATGGTGAGGAGATGGCTGTAGGTCAATAAGGTCCGAGGGATCAGTGCAGAGGCCACAGGCCGGGGCTGCCACCTCCACCGGGCCGGGCACCAGGGGCCCAGGTAGGGTCTGCTGTGGACTCTGGGAGCCGAGAGCTGGCAGCAAGGTCCTTTGGAAAGAGCCCGGTCATGAGCTCCCTCCCTCCCCAGCCGGGAGCAGTTTGAAAAATATTGGGAGAGACCTGTTTGCTTGAAGTGTCAGAGAAAGGAATGGGCACGAGGAAGCAAACAAGGGGGCCTTGATCACCCATGGAATCTGTGGTCGCCAGCTTGGGAGAATTGAGAGTTGCCCTTGCGTTCCCTCCATAGCACTGGGAAAGGTTCTTGCCCAAGCCTGCTGGACCAGGGAAGCCCAGCCCGGCCTGCACCCACACCCCATCCCCCAGCGGTGACTCCCGGGTAAAGAGGGCTCTAAAGAGGATCTGGATTCCTTCAGTGAGGCACTAGGGAAAGGCTCTGGTCTGGATCTTGGGAGAGTGCCCGTGGGACGGGCTGAGTACACCGAGAAGGGAGAAAGGCCACACCAATCACCCCTCAGCCTGCTGCAGCCAGTGAGACCAGAAAAACTGGTCTGGCCAGCGGGAAACCAACAAGAGGTGTTTTTTTTTTTTTAAGTAATCTTTTATTTTTTTAACATTATTATTGTTTTATCTTTCAATACTTTTTTCTCTTTCCTTCTTTCTTGTTTTATTCCTTCTTCCTTTCTTTCCAAACTTACCGCTTTTTCCTCCCTTCTGCTGCCTTTTATTTTGTTTGTTTTTCTTCCCCCCACAAGTGAGACAAAAAACTTGGAACTGCGAAAAGACCAGAGTTGGACCCAAAGAGGAGGTATCCCAACAGTAGAGACAGAGAGGTAAATTTCACTTTGCTATAGCAGAGAAACTACAAGTTACTGCATATTTGTATTATTATTTTTTTCATTATTCTTTATTCTTACATCTTTTATTTTAATAGTATCTTTGTATTCCTCCTCTTTCTATATAGTCTTCTTTGCCTTGGCTGGATATATTGTATCACTTGACAGGTTTCCCCTGTCCCCTCACTCATAGTCTATTGCTAATTTACTGTCTTTTATTTCACCTGTACTCCATCAACACATTGTTGAAGGTCCACTACTCCTTATTCTTGGTATCTCATGGATTCCGTCATATGATTGTTGCTCTAATATTATTGTAAATAATAGCTCTTCTATACTATTGTAAACACTACACAACACCCCCCCCCCAAGATCTTAGACCACTTCATTGTTTCCTGAAGTGGTTAACTCTATTCTCTCTCACACTACACCTATTTACCATCCTTTATTCTCACTTTACCTCAGAATCTGACCTCCCACAACCTCACTGCTTTCTAGATCCAACTCACAAACCTTTGCTCCCCAACAAGAGCCTTACCTTCTTTCCATTCTTTCTAAAAAGTGGCTAGTTGGGGTGATGATTACGGTTATTACTATATATACCCAAAGGATCTCCTATCTCTTCTCTACCAGCTGCTACTGTAAATATCATATAATACTCTCCTGGTGTCATAAACCATTTTGCCTTCCCCTCAAACTGATCACACACACAAAACAGAGTAGGTGGAAGTGGAGAAAACCAGGACACCCACTGGAAGAAGAAACCCAACAACAAAGGAAACACCAACAGATAACAATAGAAAAAGGTGAAGGAGAGAGTGGAAACCACACAAACCTCAATCCAACACCTATCTGGAAATACAACTAAACAGTGGAGAAACTACCCAGTGCAAACAACTGAACAAGAGCAAAAGAGAATCCTCAAAACCCTGTACACACAAAAGAACTAGCTTCAACACAACCCACCCTCACCAGCACAACAAATTAAAATGGGTGCTGGACAGAGCGACCATCAGTTGGGAATGACCTACAAAAGGAAGACCCCAAAACAATCAAAACCCAAAGACAAACCCAGAGCCAACTTAAAGGACAGCCCAAGATTGGTGAGCTGGGAAGATCAAGTGCACTACACCACTGAATCTCACAGGTATTATACCACAGAAGTTCACACCATAAACCCAGAAAGCCAGAATAAATCAATTTCAGAAGCTGAAGCTAACAAAAGAGTCTATCAAACAATGGGAAGACAAAGAAACAATCCCCAAATGAAAGGAAAGAAGGAAGTCTCAGAAAGAATGCTAGATGAAACAGAGGCAAGTCAGCTATCAGATATTGAATTCAAAGCATTGAATTCAAGACACATCATCATTAAAATGGCAAAGTTTCAAGACAAAGGAGAGAATCTTAAAGGTAGAAAGGGAGAAATAGGAAGTAACATACAAGGAAGCCCGAATAAGGTTAGCTGCTGACTTGTCAATGCAAACGCTCCAAGCAAGAAGGGAATGGCAAGAAATATTCTGAGTAATGAAAACCAGAGGCCTGCAACCAAGGCTACTTTACCCATCAAGGCTCTCAATCAAGATAGAAGGCCAAATAAAGTGCTTCCAAGACCAAAGAACTCTAAAAGAATACACCTCCACCAAACCAGCTCTGCAAGAAATACTAAAAGGACTGCTTTAAGGAAAGGAAGGAAAATAGAGAGACAAAGAGAAAAACAGGTATAAAAATGACAATGAATAAGTATCTATCAATAATAACCTTCAATGTAAATGGATTAAATACTCCAATCAAAAGACATAGAATAGCTGAATGGATAAGAAAGCATGACCCACACATATGCTGCCTACAAGAGACCCACCTCAGGACAAAAGACCTACACAGACTAAAAGTGAAATGCTGGAAACAAATTCTCTAAGCAAATGGCCAGGAAAGAAAAGCTGGGGTAGCAATACTCATATCAGACAAAATAGTCTTCAAAAATAGAGCCATAAAAAGAGACCCAGAAGGTCACTTCATAATACTCAAGGGAAGAATCCACCACGAAGACATAAACGTTGTAAATATATGTGCATCCAACATAGGAGCACCCAGATATATAAAGAAAATCTTAGAGAACTTAAGAAAGATATTGACAGAAACACAGTTATAGTAGGGGATTTTAACACCCCACTGTCAAAAATGGAAAGATCTTCCAAACAAAATATCAACAAAGATATTGTGGCATTGAACAATGCTTTAGATGAAATGGACTTAACTGATATATATATAGAGCCCTTCATCCCAAAGAAGCTAAATACACATTCTTTTCAAGTGCACATGGAACATTTTCAAGACAGACCACATGATAAAACACAAAACAAGCCTCAACAAATTTAAGAAAATTGAAATCATCCCAAGTATTTTCTCTGACTACAAGAGACTGAAACTGAAAACCAACCCGAAGGGAAACAAACCCAAACACTCAAAATCATGGAGATTGAATAGCATGCTATTAAACAAATAATGGGTCAAGAATGAAATTAGGGAAGAAATCAAAAAGTTTCTGGAAACAAATGAAAATAAACTCTTGACGACCCAAAACTTATGTGACAAAGTGAAGGCAGTCCTGAGAGGGAAGTTCATAGCAATACAGGCCTACCTACAAAAGATAGAAACATTTCAAACTAACAACCTAATCCTACACCTATAAGAACTCAAGGAATAACAACAAAGACAGCCCAGAGCAAGTAGAAGGAAGAAAATAACCAAGATCAGAGCTGAATTAAATGACATAGAGATTAAAGGCACAATTCTAAGGATCAATGAATCCAGGAGCTGGTTTTTTTTTAAAGATAAACAAAATACACTGCCTTTAAGCAGGCTCATCAAGAAAAGAAGAGAGAGGACCCAAATGGACACAACCAGAAATGAAAGAGGAGAGATTACAACTGACACTACAGAAATACAAAGGATTGTAAGAAATTACTATTAATAACTTTATGCCAAGAAATTGGAAAACCTAGGTGAAATGGACACATTTCTAGGAAAATATAATCTTCCAAAAATCAATGAAGAAAAAGGAGAAAGCCTGAATAGACCAATAACAGCAAATGAAATTGAAGCAGTAATCAAAAATCTCCTGACACACAAATGCCCTGGACCAGATGGTTTCACAGGAGAATTCTACAAAGCATTTAAGGAAGACCTAACCCCTATCCTTCACAGACTATTCCAGAAAATCCCAAATGATGAAAGACTCCCAAACTCTTTTTATCATCATCCTAATCCCAAAACCACATAAAGATACAACAAAGAAAGAAAACTTCAGGCCAATATCACTGATGAACATAGACGCTAAAATCCTCAACATAATATTGGCAAACCATATCCAACAATTCATTACAAAGACCATACACCGTGATCAAGTTGGATTCATCCCAGGGATACAAGGATGCTTCAATATTTGCAAATCAGTATATGTAATACATCACATAAACAAAAGCAAAGACAAAAATCACATGATCATATTAAAAGATTCGGAAAACACCAATTTATGATAAAAACACTCAGCAAGGTGAGAATAGAGGGAGCATTCCTCAATATAATAAAGGCCGTATATGAGAGACCTATAGCCTACATCATACTCAATGTGCAAAAGCTAAAATCTTTTCCACTAAGATCTGGAACAAGACAAGGATGTCCACTTTCACCACTTCTATTCAATATACTATTGGAAGTTTTAGTCACAGTGATCAGACAAGAAAAGAAAATAAAAGGCATCCAAATCAAAAAGGAGGGAACAAAACTGTCACTGTTTGCAGATGACATGATAGTCTGCATGAAAAATCTTATAGACTCTACCAAAAAACTGCTCAAACTAATTAATGAATTTGGCAAAACAGCGGGTTACAAAGTCAATATCCAGAAATCAAAGGTGTTTTTGTATACCAACAATGAAACAGCAGAAGCAGAAATCAAGAATAAAATCCCATTCAATATAGCAAAAAGAAAACTAAAATACCTAGGAATAGACCTAACCAAGGAGGTAAAAGACCTGTATGCAGAAAACTACATAACAATGAAGAAATAAATTAAAGAAAACGTGAATAAATGGAAGCATATACCATGTTCATGAATTGAAAGAATTAACATCATCAAAATGTCCATACTACCCAAAGCAATATACACATTCAATGCAATACCTATTAAAGTACAAATGACATACTTCACAGACATAGAACAAACACTTCAAAAATTTATATGGAACCATAAATGAGCCCGAATAGCAGCTGCAATTTTGAGAAAGAACAAAGTAGGAGGGGTCACAATACCTGATACCAAACTGTATTACAAGGCCACTATAATCAAAACAGCCTGGTGCTGGCATAAAAACAGGCACATAGATCAATGGAACAGAACAGAGAGCCCAGAAATCAACCCAACTCTCTACAGTCAATTACTATTCAACAAAGGGGGCAGCAACATAAAATGGACTAAAAATAGCCTCTTCAACAAATGGTGTTGGGAGAACTGGACAGATACATGCAAAAAAATGAAACTCGAGCACCAACTTACACCATACACCAAAATAAATTCAAGGTGGATAAAAGACTTAAATATAAGCTGTGACACCGTTAAAGTCCTTGAGGGGAACATTGGCAAGAAAATCTCAGATATTTCATGCAGCAACATTTTTACTGATGTGTCCCTTAGAGGAAGGGACATAAAGGAAAGAATAAATAAATGGGATCTCATCAAAATTAAAGGCTTTTTCATGGCTAAAGAAAACAGTATATAAAGAGAACCAACTATATGGGAAAACATATTTGCCAATGATACCTCAGACAAGGGTTTAATTTCCAAAATACACGAAGAACTTACACGACTGCGCTCTAAGAAGACAAGCAACCCATTTAAAAAGTGGGCAAAGGACTTGAACAAACATTTCTCCAAGGAGGACACACAGACTATCCAGAGACATATCACTAGCTATCAGAGAGATGCAAATTAAAACCACAATGAGATACCACTTTACACCAGTCAGAATGGCCATTATAAACAAAGCAATAAACAACAAGTGCTAGAGAGGATGTGGAGAAAAGGGGACCCTAATCCATTGTTGGTGGGATTGCAGACTGATACAACCACTATGGAAAACAGTATGGAATTTTCTCAGAAAAATAAAAGTCGACCTGTCTTTTGATCCAGCAATTCCACTGCTAGGATTATATCCTAAGAACCCTAAAACACCAATCCAAAAGAACCTATGCACTCCAATGTTCATAGCAGCACAATTTACAATAGCCAAGAGTTGGAACCAATCTCGGTGCCCATCAGTAAATGAATGGATCCAAAACCTATGGTACATATACGCAATGGAATTCTATTCAGCAGAAAGAAAGAAGGAGCTCCTACCCTTCACAACAGCATGAATGGAACTGGAAAGCATTACGCCGAGTGATATAAGTCAGGCAGTGAAAGACAAATACCATATGATCTCACCTTTAACAGGAACCTAAATAACAAAACAAATAAGCAAGCAAAATATAATCAAAGACATTGAAATAGAGAACAGGCAGACAGTGAACAGAGGGAAGAGGGGAGGGAATTTTAGGGGGAAAAGGGGAAGGATTTACAGGAACTAGTATAAAGGACACATGGACAACAACTAAGGGTGGTGGAAATGGGAGGAAGGTGGGGAGCACTGGTGAGGGTGGGCTGGGATGGGAGTAAAAGACAGAAAACTGTACTTGAACAATTAAATAAAGGATTTTTGCTCAAAAAAATAAAACATTATGAGATTTTTTGTGATTACATGTTATAGTGTCATGTGAAATAAACATATGTAAACTCTTAAAAATAAATAAATAAAAATATTAGAAGAAAAGATAGGAGTAAATATTTGTGACTGGTATTTGGCCCTGGATTCTTAGATATGATGCCAAAAACATAAGCAACAAAACAAAAAAAAATAAAACTTTGACTTAAAATTTGAAAAATTTATGTTTTATAGAACACCATCCAAAGTTAAAAGCCAATCTTCAGAATGGTAACAATATTTGTAAATTATATATCTGATAATAGTCTAGTATTTAGAATATATAAAGGACTCATGTCTCAATAACAAAAGAAAACCAAATTTAAAAATAGAAAAGAATCTGAACAGATGCCTCTCCAGAGAATAACATACAAATGGCAAACAAATATATAAGAAGGTACTCATATCATTAATCATCAGGAAATACTAATTAAAACCATAATGGGATATTATTTCACACCTAGTAGAATGGCAAAAATGAAAAGACAGTAAGTGTTGGCAAAGATATGAAGAAATCACAACCCTCATACTGTGCTGGTCAGAATGTGAAATAGTGCAGCCACTTTGGTAAACAATCTGGAAGTTTATCAAAATGTTAAACATAATGTTACCATTTGACACAGCAATTGGCCTCCTATGTATATACCTAAGAGAAATAAAAACATATGTCCATAGAAAACTTATACATTAATGTTCACAGCAGTATTTTTTATAATAACCAAAAGGTGGCCTAGGCTGGTGTAGCTCAGCGGATTGAGCACAGGCCTGTGAATCAAAGGGTTGCTGGTTCGATTTCCAGTCAGGGTATATACCTGGGTTGCAGGCCAGGTCTCCCATGGAAGGTGCACAAGAGGCAACCACACACTGATGTTTCTCTCCCTCTCCTCCCTCCCTCACCTTCCTCCCTTCCCCTCTCTCTAAATATAAATAAATAAAATCTTTCAAAAAATAACCAAAAGGTGCACAAAACTCAAATGCTCATCAACTGATGAACAGCTCTACACAATGTAATTCTTAGACTATTATTCAGCTATAAAAAATGAAGACCTTAAATATGCTAAAATGTGGATGAATCTTGAAAACATTATACTAAGTGAAAGAAGTTAGTCACAAAAGACCACATATTATATGCTTCCATTTATATAAAATATCCAGAACAGGTAAGTCCATAACAACAGAAAGTAGATTCATGGTTGTCCAGTACTTGGGAAAGGAGGTGTGGGGAGTGACTGCTTAAAGAGAATAGGGTTTACTTTGGAGCAATGAAAATGTTTTGGACACTTTGATCTCCAAAATATATAAAGAACTCACATGACTCCACTCCAGGAAGACAAAAAATCCAATTAAAAAATGGGCAAAGGATCTGAATAGACACTTATCCAAGGAGGACATACAGAGGGCCCAGAGACACATAAAAAGATGCTTAGCATCACTAGCCATCAAAGAGATGCAAATTAAAACCACAGTAAGATACCACTTCACACCATTTGGAATGGCCAGGATAAACAAATCAACAAATAGTAAGTGCTGACAAGGCTGTGGAGAAAAGGGAACCATAGTACAATGTTGGTGGGAATGCAGATTGGTGCAGCCACTATGGAAAAAAGTATGGAATTTCCTCAGAAGACTAAAAATGGAACTACCTTTTGATCCAGCAAATACCACTGCTGGAATTGTACCCTAAAAATCCTAAAACACCAATTCAAAAGAGCCTATGCACCCCAATGTTCATAGCAACACAATTTATTTAAATTTTTTTTGTTTTTTTTAATTTTATTTAGTTATTTTTCAAGTACATTTTTTGTCTATTTTTCCCATCCCAGCCCCTCCTGCCCTGCCTCCCCACCTCCCTCCCACTTCCTCTCCCCTAGTCCTCATCCCTGTGTCTTTCACACTTGCTCCTCAAAGTCCCTCCCCCATTTCCCCCTTAAATTCCCTTCCCTCTCCCCTCTGGTCACTGCCCACTTCTTCTCTATTTCAGTGTCTTTGTTTCTTTTTCTGCTTGCTTGTTTGTTTTGTTGTTTAGCTTCCTGTTAAAGGTGAGATCATATGGTAGTTGTCTTTCAATGCCTGGCCTATTTCACTCAGCATAATGCTTTCCAATTCCATCCATGTTGTTGCAAAGGGTAGTAGCTCCTTCTTTCTCTCTGCTGCATAGAATTCCATTGTGTATATGTACCAAAATTTTATGATCCATTCGTTTACTGATGGGCACCTAGGTTGCTTCCAGCTCTTGGATATTGTAAATTGTGCTGCTATGAACATTGTGGTGCATAGGTTCTTTGAAATTGATGTTTTAGGATTCTTGGGACATAGTCCTAGCAGTGGAATTGCTGGGTCAAAAGGCAGGTCAATTTTTATTTTTCTGAGAAAATTCCATACTGTTTCCCTAATGGTTGCACCAGTCTGCAATCCCACCAACAGTGAACTAAGGACCCCTTTTCTCCACAACCTCTCCAACATTTGTTGTTTGTTGCTTTGTCTATTATAGCCATCCTGACTGGTGTAAAGTGGTATCTCATTGTGGTTTTAATTCCCATCTCTCTGATAGCTAACGATATTGAGCATCTCTTCATGTGTCTCTGGATATTCTGTATGTCCTCTTTAGAGAAGTGTCTGTTCAAGTCCTTTTCCCATTTTTTAATTGGGTTTGATGTCTTCCTAGAGTGGAGTCATGTAAATTCTGTTTTGGAGATTAAACCTTTGTCTGAGGTATCATTGGCAAATATGTTTTCCCATACAGTTGGTTGTCTTGCTAATTTAATACTGTTTTCTTTAGCCATGCAGAAGCTTTTTATTTTGATGAGATCCCATTTGTTTATTCTTTCCTTTATATTCCTTGCTCTAGGGGACATATTGGTAAAAATGTTGCTGCGTGGAATATCTGAGATTTTCTTGCCAATGTTCTCCTCTAGGACTTTAATGGTGTCATGGCTTATATTTAAGTCTTTTATCCACCTTGAATTTATTTTGGTGTATGGTGTAAGTCGGTGCTCAAGTTTCATTTTTTTGCACATAACTGTCCAGTTCTCCCAGCACCATTTGTTGAAGAGGCTATCTTTCCTCCATTTTATGTTACCGCCCCCTTTGTCAAATATTAATTGACTGTAGAGAGTTGGGTTGATTTCTGGGCTCTCTGTTCTGTTCCATTGGTCTATGTGCCTGTTTTTATGCCAGTGCCAGGCTGTTTTGATTACAGTACTTTTGTAATGCAGTTTGATATCAGGTATTGTGATCCCTCCTACTTTGTTCTTCTTTCTCAAAAGAGCAGCTGCTATTCGGGCTCATTTATGGTTCCATATAAATTTTTGAAGTGTTTGTTCTATGTCTGTGAAATATGCCATTGGTACTTTAATAGGTATTGCATTGAATGTGTATATTGCTTTGGGTAGTATGGACATTTTGATAATGTTAATTCTTCCAATCCATGAACAAGGTATATGTTTCCATTTGTTTGTGTCTTCCCTGATTTCTTTCTTCAGTGTTGTGTAGTTTTCTGCATACAGGTCTTTTACCTCCTTGGTTAGGTTTATTCCCAGATATTTTCTTTTTCTTTTTGCATAGCAGCACAATTTACAATAGCCAAGAGTTGGAAGCAACCTAGGTGCCCATCAGTAAATGAGTGGATCAAAAAAGTATGGTACATTTACACAATGGAATACTGCACAGCAGAAAGAAAGAAGCTCCTACCCTCCTACCACAGCATGGATGGAACTGGAGAGCATTATGTTAAGTGAAATAAGGCAAGTGGTGAAAGACAAATACCATATGATCTCACCTATAAGTGGAACCTAATAAAAAAACAAACAAACAGACTTCCGCCAAGATGGAGGTATAGGTGGATGTGCCGTGCCTTCTCACACAGCCAAGTTTAGGGACAACTAAATATTAGCATCAGAAAACACAACCAGAACATGGAAAATTGAACTTTTCAGAAGTCCGTTAACAACAAATTCTTCAGCCCGACCGGTAAGGGGCGAAACCGGCATCTCGTGAGGGGTTGCACAGGAGGTCTGGGTCAGACCCGGGCGCGGAATCCAGACGCCTGAATCCAGACGCACGGGTTCCAAACGCAGGATTGGACCTAGTGAGCGACCGAGCAACCCACCAGGTGAGCGACTGCTGAGGAGACAGTGGGGAGGCGGTGCTGCGTGTTGACTGCGGTTGCCTATTTGCAGGCGAGCGGACAGGCGAGAGAGTGGGCGGTTGGACCGGGGCCCCGGCGGTCCCCGTGGCAGCGGCAGTAGAGGGCGCCGCCATTTCCCCGCTCTGACCATGCCCCCACATACAGTGTCACAACCCAGCGACCTGGGAGTCCAAGGCGCCGCTTCTCACATTTAAAGGGCCAGAACAGACCAAAAATGTAGCAGGAAGACCTCAAAGCCCCAGAGATAAATCTAAGTGACGAAGAAATAGCAAAACTCTCAGACGCACAGTTTAAAACACTGGTCATCAGGATCCTCACAGATCTGGTTGATTATAGCCACAAATTAGAGAAACATATGAAGGCTAAACTAAGGGAAATGAATGGAATTCCACAGGAAACCCATAACGATGAAAAGGAAACTGGGACTCAAATCAATGGAGTGGACCAGAAGAAAGCAAATAATGGCCAAACAGAAAAGAGTCAAGAAGCAAGAATTCAAAGAAATGAGGAGAGTCTTAGGAACCTCCAGGACATCTTTAAACGCTCCAATATCCGAATTATAGGGGTACCAGAAGGGGGAAAGACACAACCACCAGTGGAAAAATTATTTGAACAAATAATAAAAGAAAATTTCCCCAATCTGGCAAAGGAAATAGACTTCCAAGAAATCCAAGAAGCTCAGAGAGTACCAAAAAAGTTGGACTCAAGAAGAAACACACCGAGGCATATCATAATTACATTAGCCAAAATTAAAATGAAGGAGAGAATCCTAGAAGCAGCAAGAGCTAAGGGGACAATCACCTACAAAGGAGTCCCCATCAGACTGTCAGCAGATTTCTCAAAAGAGACCTTACAGGCAAGAAGGGGCTGGAAAGAAATATTCCAAGTCATGAAATCTAAAGACCTACAACCAAGATTGCTCTATCCAGCAAAACTTTCATTTAAAATGGAAGGACAGATAAGGTGCTTCTCAGATAAGATCAAATTCAAGGAGTTCATCATCACCAAGCCCTTATTATATGAAATGTTAAAGGGACTTATCTAAGAAAAAGAAGTTAAAGAAACATGAACAGTGAAAGAACAACAAGCTCACAGTTATTAACAACCACACCTAAAACGAAAGCAAACTAAAAGAACAGCTAGATCAGGAGTGGAAACATAGAAATGAAGATCTCAAGGAGGGTGAGCAACAGGGGAGTGGGAGGAGGAGATGGGGGGAGAAGGTACAGAAAATAAGTAGCATAGACAGTAGATAGAAAATAGAAGGGGGGGCAAGAATAGCATGGGAAATGCTAAAGGACTTGAGACACATGGACATAAACTAAAGGGGGGTAATGGTGGGGATGGGGGGGCAGGGTGGAGGGGAATGAAGGGGGGAATAGAACAACTGTAACAGCATAATCAATTTAAAAAAATAAAATAAAAAACAAACAAACAAACAAACAAGCAAAATATAACTAGAGACATTTATATAAAGAACAAACTGACAGTAATCAGAGGGGAGAGGGAGGGGATTATGGGGGAGAGAAGGGGAAGGGTCATCAAAGAACATGCATAAAGGACCCATTGACAAAGCCAAAGCAGGAAAGGATTGAGGGTAGGAGGTGGGGGTGGGTGGGACAGGGGGAAAGTGGTGGAGGGAAAATGGAGAAAACTGTACTTGAACGACAATTTTAAAAAAGTAATTTCAACATAAAATATATATATATATATGAATGTTCTGGACACAGAGAGATGGTTGTATGATATTACTAAGATACTAAACTGCTGAATTGTAAAATAGTTAAAATGGTGAATTGTTATGTGAATTTTATCATAATAAAATAAAGAGATAACAGCAAATAGCAATAATAACAGATTAACAACCATTTCTGCCGTAATAGCAGAAATCCATGTGTGCTATTTGATTTACAAACTAGATAGGAGGCTATGAGTCAAAACACCAGAGTATTGCAAGTTAAAGGAAGAGCTATTACTCATACAAATGAAAATTACTTGAAAAAAGTAAAATAAAGGAACCAATTTCTTATATATAAAAATAAGTATGAAGGAAGAAAAACCGAAATTTTTCTTTCAAAGAAAGAGTTCTCTTCTAACAAGAGAGCATATCTTTCTCCTCACCTCTTCCTGGGCTGATGGCTGTGAGTAGAGGTTTATGGTCACTCATTTTCTCCTGTCGCTGCTTATGAGAAGCCATTTCCAATTCCTTTTTTGCTAGTAGCTTGCCAGATGGGTAGAAGAGGCCAGTGGTCTGTGTACCTACATCCTTCTTAGTTCCAACATCAGCTTTGGGTAAAGTAACATTTAGAGACTGACAGGCAGACCTGGGCTATGAGTGAGGCAGAAACATAAAATATCAGAATATAATGATAATTATTAGAACATAACTAGAATATTACTCACATAAAACGGCAGGGAAGGTCTCACCTCAGCACAAGGGCCAGGTTCTCCCTCAGCTAGAGCCAGGGTGTTGTCCACACTAAGTTTTGCCAAGGACTTGAGGTAAATACCACAAGAGCCACAGAATCCAGCAGATGGATAGTTGCTGGCCCCACATTTAGGGCAAACAGAGTAGCGAGCAGGAATGCCAAGCTGGAAGGTAGAAAATATTTTTATACTTTCATGAATATTAGAATCATAATTTTCCCATACAAATTATTCCAATACCAGTCATCAAAATAATACATGCCGATACCCTCCGACCCTGCAATTCTACCTTCTGGAATAAATGTGTACTTTATCCTGCAGATGGCCAAATACACATAGAAGTGTGTAAGACCATTCCTTGAAAGATTGTGATTTTAGAGGAAATAATTGGAAACAAATGTCCAGCAAGAGAGAATGGCCTAAATATATCATGGTACATACAGACAAAAGAATATTATGAACTCACTAAAGAGAACAAGGAGGTTATTAACAAGATATATTGCCAGGTGGAGAGAATTAGATCAGTGTTCATATTAAACTAACAGTTTACTTAGTGCATTGAATGGCTGAAAGAACACTGCAGAAACTGGGTGACAGTGATTGCTTCTAGGGAAAAGAGGTGTGGGACTGGGGTGAGAGGAAAGACTAACTCTGCACACTAACTCTTTTGTATTATTCACATGAAATACTCAAATAAGCAATGAATTTTGAGTGTTTTATTAAAAAGGTAAGCAGAAAATTAACTCATAAGAAAAGTACCAACTGTCAACAAATAAGCAAATAAGTTTAACATGAAAGAAATGCAAATTAAAACAGCAATAAGAGACCATTCTCAATTTAAGAGAATTAACTATCTCTGTCTCCAAATTTTTAGGTACATAAGTGCTAGGACCCAAATCCCAAGAAGTGATTTCTGTAAGGCTGTGTTAGAGGGGGCTCCTGGCTCTTTCTAGGGTTGTGGTGAGGTGCTCTGCATAAAAAAGCTCAGTTTTAAAATACCTACCATGGCTCCACACCAATCACAAAAGCAAGCTCCCCGGCGGTTCCGGTGACCACATTTGGAACAGGGAATGGTCTCTCCTTTCAGAGTGGGTGCAGGAGCAGCTTTATCTCCACTACACAGGGACTGGGGAACACAACAGCACTGACAGGCAGATCAGTAATATATTCTCCAATCACCCTCCCAATCCAGAAAAGAAAAAAGCCCCAAATAAACACACGATCTAGAAATAATGTATTTCTGCACAAAAGAGGAGAACTAGCATAAGCTTCATCAATTAATGTGTACAAAGAACCTGCATTCCTTCACAGAAAGTCAATATAATTGGTGCTTCACACAACTTAATATTCTTTAGTATCTTTAATGCCAAAGGTAGCAAACCTGTTGTAGTTTATTGTACCAATATTAATAAAGAACAAATGTAAGAAGAGCTGAACTACCTAAGGTGTCATCATTGAGGTTCATCTTCTATCATTTGGGGTTCTGGTTTCCAACTGAAAATGTGAATTTATTTTCCACTCCTGACACATAAAATTATTTTGAGGAGAGAGAGAGAATTGTTTTGTGGGAATTTCTGAGACTTAGTTGGTATACCTATATTAGGATCTTTGCTCCCACTACTTACTTGTATTGCCTAGTAAATGATATTATCATCACACAAATAGGGATGTTAGTATTCATCATTACTATGTGATTATCTACTATGTGCAGGCACTGTTCTAAGCATTTCCCCTGTGTCCTCATGTCAATCTGCACAACAGACCTGTGAGGTGGGTGCCATAATAATCTGTTTTTCAAAGAGGGAAACTAAGGCACAGATAGGGTAAGGCCCAAGATTTGAACCCAGGCCATGACTGTTATCCATGACTCCACAAATCCTTTTCAATATAACAACTTCCTCATAGGTCAGTAGGGGGATTTCTGACGATTAATGGCAATTTAAGTATGTAAAAATGCTGAGCACAGGGCCATGCTCCATATGTCAGCTTCCTTCCCTTCCCATCTTGCTTTCCAGTGGACTCTGATTTATTTAAGGAAAAGAACTGCTAGTTCACATTTTTTCCCTACTAGCACAGTGCCTGGTACCTTGGTACATGGGAGCCATTCAAGTAGTGACCGAATAAAGGGATAAATCGATGAAGAATTGATTTAATTGATACTAAATATGTCTATGGTCATACATTCCATGTATAATACTAAGAATGCACACACTAAGAAAAATGTTTTCTAAGGACAGTTTTCCCTGAATCATCAATATTTCAGTTAACTTTATTTGACAAGCTCTGTCTTGTTTTGTTCTGTTATTCTTAAACATACAGAAGGCGCATCAGCCCCCCAAATCCACAGCAGCTGAATTAAGATCTGTCTTTGTATGAGGTGAAGTAGAGGGAGACACCTTGGGAAACATCAAAAGAGACTTAAATTTCAATTGATCCTACTGTTAAAACAGTGTTTTAATAAAATGCTGACCTGGACTTCAAATATAAAGCCTTCACACCTTTTGCTTAAATTCACGTACTGTTCAAGTGAACTTTTTTTTTTAAAGATTTTATTCCTTTTTAGAGAGGGGGTAAAGGAGGAAGAGAGGGAGAGAAATATCAATGGGTGGTTGCTTCTCACACACCTGCCACTGGGGACCTGGCCTGCAACCCAGGCATGAGCCCTGACTGGGGATTGAGCCAGCAACCCTTTGGTTCTCAGGCTGGCACTCAATCCATTGAGCCACACAACCTAGGGCACAATAATGAAATCATTTTTTAAAATGACATATTTTCCTTCTGGTAATGCCAGGGATGTCAAACTCATTTTCACTGGGGGGCCACATCAGCCTCATGGTTGCCTTCAAAAAGCCAAATGTAATTTTAGAACTTTATAAATGCAACCATTCCTGAACATTACAGGCATAGGGCCATTCCTAAGGCATAGGGCTCAGTGCTATTGCTGTATAGAAACAAGGTGGAGAGCCGGATTTAGCCTGAGGGCCTTGTGTTTGCCATCTGTGGAGTAAACTATAACAAACAACTCCACACAGAACACAACTCTAAAATCTGCTCATAATGCACATAGGCATAAAGAATGAACAGAAGCAGATAGACTCTTAAGGCAAGTACACACAGGAGGAAGGGTATTACAGAAAGTTAGTTTTCCTTTAGACTGGGGCTAGGTAAGGGCAGTCCACACAAGTGCATGTAAAAAGATGAGAAAGTATTTCTGGCCAGGAGAACCAGAAGACTGAAACTGGGTAATATTTGGCTACTGAAGAGGTAGGGAGCTTCCAGAAAGAAAAAAGACAGAGAAGGAAGGGATCCCCAAATTCTGAGTACTCACACCTCTTACTGACACATACACATAACATTCAATGCAGCTCTTCTAAAGATGAAATATATGAAGAGACCAATTTTTGTTCCTTTTTCTCCCCACCCGAAACCAGTTTTTGAGGGTTGTTTTTCTTGTTTGTTTGTTTGGTGGGGTTTTTTGGTGGGTTTTTTGGTATCTTGAGGAATTTTAGGTTGTATCCTAGCATTATAAATGTTAAGTTGTGGTTCTTTTGCTTCTGTTACTAATCTCTGATGACTGCTGTTTTTTTTTTTTTTTTTTGGTAATTGCTGTTTGTTTTGTTTTGATTTAGCAGTCAATAATACACATCACTGACTTGGGAAAGCACTGCTTAGAATGAACTAGAACTAAATGTCTCTCAAAATTAAGTCTGAGCTGCATCCTCCTACATGGTCACACCCAGTTAGCAACCTTAGTGGGGCCTGCTGCCTCCCCCTGCTTCCTGGCCAAGAGCCAAGCAAAATGAGCAAGCTTTGGCCTTTGTGAAAATGTGTAGGCAGGATCCAACCATTCTGCATATCAAGGACATGTGCTTCCTGAGGGAGATGGAGAGTATAGAAGGTAAAATGCCACCTGCTACTAATAAAACCAAATCAGAAGAAAAAAGCAAATAGTAACAAGGTGGGAGGAAGACATAAAGACAGACGAACCATAATGAGGAAAGTGATCTAGAAACTGACAATGAGAGTGTGACTGAAGCAGACACTGACACCCCTCAGGAAATGAGAGATGAACGTGTAGAGATAACCAAGGAGATGATGGATGAGGCAAACAATAAAAATGTGGCTGCCACTGATGCCCCCTAAATGATGGTGAAGTGCAGAAAGCCATTGACTTGTTTATAGATGCCATCGAGCTGAATCCTCACTTGGCCATTCTGTATGCCAAAAGAGCCTGTGTCTTCATAAAATTACAGAAGCCATATGGTGCCATCAGAGATGTGACAGAGCTACTGGAGTAAATCCTGACTCAGCTCAGCCTAATAAATGGTGAGGGAAAGCACACAGACTTCTGGGCCATTGGGAAGCAGCCCATGATCTTGCTCTTGCATGTAAATTGGAGTATGAGGAAGATGCTAGTGCAATGCTGAAAGTTCAACTGAGGGCCCAGAAAATTGCAGAAGATCAGAGAAAATATGAGCAGAAACGTGAAGAACAAGAGATCAAATAAAGAATAAAAAGGGTTTAGAAGGCTCAGGAAGAACATGAGAGAGCTCAGAAAGAGGAAGAAGCCAGACAACAATCAGAAACCCAGTATGGCTCTTTTCCAGGTAGCTTTCCTGGAGGAATGCCTGGGCTCAATGAAATTCTCAGTGATCTAGAGGTTCTTGTAGCCATGCAGAATTCAGAAGTTATTGTGGCCTTCCAGGATGTGGCTCAGAACTTAGCAAATATATCAAAATACTAGAGCAACCCAAAGGTTATGAATCTAATCAGTAAATTGTCAGCCAAATTTGGAGGTCAAGAGTAAAGTCCTTCTGACAGATAAAGCCCCTGCTGAAGGAAAAGCAACTTGGATCACCCAATGGATGTCACAATAATACAAACCAATGTACCTCTGACCTCATGAAGAAGCTGGAGTGTGTTGAAGAGTATCCCTCCCCCTCTGCCCCAAATGTAGCTGTAACATTTGACAGTGGTTTACCATTATAGTATTCTTTCATACAATGTTTTCCCCACTAGGAATTATAAAGTTTAAACACTTTAAATCTTAAAAATATTTTTAAATAAATTTAAAGGGTGTGTTAAACCCTACCTTTTTCTTTACTAATCATTTTGGTGTTTTCCTTGGAATTAATTGGGCAAAAGATACTTCAGTATGAAAGATTTATTGCTCAGTTTCAGTGAAATAAAGATTTATTAGTGGGAAGCAAATATATAGTTTGAGTTAATATATAGTTAGGCATTTTGATTTCTTTTTAAATGCTTTATTTTTTAAATTTATTTATTTTAATTATTGTTCAAGTACAGTTTTCTGTCTTTTACTCCCATCCCAGTTCACCCCACCAGTGCTCCCCACCTCCCTCCCATTTCCACCCTTCTTAGTTTTTGTCTATGTGTCCTTTATACTTGTTCCTGTAAACCCTTCTTCCCTTTTCCCCTGAAATTCCCTCCCCTTTGGTCACTGTCAGCCTGTTCTCTATTTCAATGTCTTTGGTTATATTTTGCTTGCTTGTTTGTTTTGTTGTTTAAGTTCCTGTTAAAGGTGAGATCATATGGTATATGTCTTTTACCGCCTGGCTTATTTCACTCTTTTTTTTAATGATTTATTTCGATAAAACTACTGGCACCATCAGTTTTGCAGTAGGGCCTGGGTAGGGACTAGAAGTACTTGGAAGGGCAACAGCAATCTTACTACATTTTAAGTAACAAGTACCCTTTTGTAGATGCATTTAAATCTTACACTATGGTGAAGGGATGATTTTTATAATGTTGTAATAGAGTTGGATTACTTAGTTCTGTTCTTGTGTGATATATAAAATAAATAATAAATATTTCATATTATTTCCACAAAGGGGAAATAAGAAAATAGTTTTCTTTTTATACTCCTATGTTTAAAATTATATTTTCTGGTCAGAAAATACCAAACTCTTTGTCAGCTTTCTACTTGTTTTTACATTTCTCCCCTTATTCTTTGTGCTAAAAATAGTCCTTTTTCACTAGCATCATCACTGCTATCATTCACAGCATAATTGTGCAAGCATATTCAATGCTGGGTTTAATTTAATATGTAATGCATATGATGACTATGTAGGGTAATACCCATAACAGTTACAGTTTTCTACTTGGCTAAGAGATTTCATATTTAAATATAGATTTTTACTTCAGGGAAATTTTACCATATCAAAAGATGTTGGAAGACATCATTTTTTTTTTTGATGTTTGGTCTTCTACTTAGGAAATACCAATTGAGTTTGTATTTGAAGAGAGTATGAGGTTTGAGTATATTGAGATACATAAAGAAAAATCTAAGTTTAAAAAAATTTTTAAATATATTTTATTGATTATGCTATTACAGTTGCTCCATTTCCCCCCTTCATGCCCCTCCACCCTGCACATGCCCTCCCACATTCCCCCCTTTACTTCATGTCCATGTGTCTTAAGTTCCTTAGCTTTTTCATTTCCCAAACTATTCTTACCCTCCCCCTGTCTACTTTCTACCTACCATCTATGCTACTTATTCTCTGTACCTTTCCCACCTCTTTCTTCCTCCCACTACCCTGTTGCTAACCCTCCATGTGAACTCCATTTCTATGGTTCTGTTCCTGTTCTAGTTGTTTGCTTTTATTTTTGTTTTAAGTGTGGTTCTTAATCATTATGAGTTTGCTGCCATTTTACTGTACGTTTCTTATCTTCTTTTTCTTAGATAAGTCCTTTAATATTTCATATAATAAGGGCTTGGTGATGATGACCTCCTTCAACTTGACCTTATCTAAGAAGCACTTTATCTGTCCTTCCATTCTAAATGAAAGCTTTGCTGGATAGAGCAATCTTGGAAGTAGGTCTTTGGATTTCATGACTTGGAATACTTCTTTCCAGCCCCTTCCTGCCTGTAAGGTCTCTTTTGAGAAATCAGCTGACAATGTTATAGGAACTCCTTTGTAGGTAACTGTCCTCTTATCTCTTGCTGCTTCTAGGATTCTCTCATTCATTTTAATCTTGGGTAATATAATGATGATGTGCCTTGGTGTGTTCCTTCTTGGGTCCACCTTCTTTGTGACTCTCTGAGCTTCCTGGACTTCCTGGAAGTCTATTTGCTTTGCCACATTGGGGAAGTTCTCCTTTATTGTTTGTTCGAGTAACTTCCACTTGTTGCTTTTCTTCTTCCCCTTCTGGTACCCCTATAATTCGAATGCTGTAACATTTAAAGATGTCCTAGAGGTTCCTAAGCTTCTCTTCAGTTTTTGAATTCTTGTTTCTTCATTCTTTTCTGTTTGGTTGTTTATTTCTTCCTTTTGGTCCAAACCATTGATTTGAATACCAGTTTTCTTCCCATCACTATTGGTTCCCTGTGCATTTTCCTTCATTTCACTTAGTTTAGCCTTCATTTTTTCATCTAATTTGGGACCAAATTCAACCAATTTTGTGAGCATCCTGATCAGCAGTGTTTTGAACCATGCATCTGATAGATTGGCTATCTATTCATCGCTTAGTTGTATTTTTTCTGAAGCTTTGATCTGTTCTTTCATTTAGGGCATTTTTTTGTCTTGATGCACCTGTTCCATAGTGAGGGGCAGAGCTTTAAGTGTTCACCAGGATGGGGCAACCCCATAGCTAGGCTGTGACACAGTATGTGGGGCAGGGGTCTGAGAGGGAACAATGGTGCTTGGTCTGCTCTCTGATGGATTTCAGTCATTTCTGTCGCTTCCCTCAAGAAAACTGGGCCTTTCTGGCGCTGATTCCCGTGTGGGTGGGTTTATGTGTGTTCTAGGACCCTGTGGGTCTTTCCAATGAACTGTCCTGTGAGGCTGGGAGTCTCTCCCTGTGCCTCAACCCCCTCAGGTGTTTTCAATTGGTGTTTTGAGGCTTTATTTACTGGCACCGGGACCCTGGGTTGCACGGTTTGTTTTGCTCCCCAGTTATCTGCATGCAAATGTGGGACCACTGCCTGGTCAGCCAGCCACCTTGCACCACAGTGCCTGGCTTCACAGTCACTGCCTAGCTGGGTCTGCCTATTGCCACCCTGCACCCAGGGTCTGCCAGCTGCCACCTGCACACCCAAGGTCCGCCCTCTGCTGTCTTGCATGCCCAGTGTCACCGCTTTTTGTGCCACAACCCCTCTCAGCTCAGCTGCCCAACTCCACCACGCCTACTGGCCTGGATGAATGTGTCTATTTTAGCTCCTTGGCTGTCCAACTTCCATATAGTTCACTTTTCTGTCAGTTCTGGTTGTTATTTTGTTTCTAAATTTTTGTCGTCCTTATTTTTGTTGTGTAAGGAGGTATAGTGTGTCTACCTATGCCTCCATCTTGGCCAGAAGTCGGAAATCTAAGTTTTTGATAGAGCATGAGTTATAAAATTGATGAGATCCATGGTTTTTCTTCATTGTAGTGTTGTTGGTATGTGAATGACTCATTGTTCTATTCAGCTCTTAAATACTGCAACCATATTTCCACCCCTTCTTTCCTCTCTAGGGATAAAGAAAATGATATATTTTCTGTGGTATATTCAATTCCTATATTAAATAAGAATAAGTACTGGCACTATACCAGAAACTTCTAGGTTTCTACCTAAAAACAGTTTTAAGGGATGAGGCCCTCTGCACTTTGCTTATTTGAAGAATCAGTGCTGGCAGCAGTGAAGTCAATTTCAGGGATACATTTTTGAAACAGCACATACTTGAAACTGTAAGTTGATTCAGATTCTAACCCTTTGCTGTACACAAGCAGACAGAAATGCATCTGTTATGTAAGTGAGAAAAAGCTGCATGGTAATTGAGGATGTTTTTTAAACTTTTAAAAATACCAAACAGTCCTGGCTGGTGTAGCTCAGTGGATTGAGTATGGGCCTGCGAACCAAAAGATCCCGGTTTGATTCCCCGTCAGGGCACATGTCTGGGTTGCAGGCCAGTTCCCAGCAGGGGGCTGCATGAGAAGCAACCATACATGGATATTTCTCTCCCTCTCTCCTTCCCTTCCCTTCTAAAGATAAATAAATTAAAAAAATTTTAAAATACTAAACATATAAATTAATGTTTGAGTTCCCAGTGTTCTTTTTGTTAGTGCATGTAGTGCTTTATATAAATTTCCAATGTACACTGTGAATAACTCAAGACCAGTTGCTTTTGAATTTCTTCTTTGATTTTATTTACTTAACTATACATTACCTAAGTACATTTTAAAATTGCATATACTACTATAAATACATAAAAGTAAAGTCAGTCTTCTGCAAATGTGTTCTCTGCTCTTAGACTTTTAAGTTCCACAAACAAAAAATACATTCATTTTCATAGAAAATATCATTTATAAACAGAAATGGTCCTTTCTTATGCTAGTAATGCTTGACAAAGAGAAGTGAAGAGGTTTTTTTTTCTGCTTAGAAATACATAGTTATTGGATATTTCTACCTACATTAAAAATAAAGTATGATTTTATTTATTTATTAATTTTTTAATTTTTTATTTTTAAATTTCAAAATACAATCTGTTTGAGTGTGGTCTGAGATAGATTTACTACTTATTTTTTATTTTTATTTTTTTCACTTTTTTGAATTTTTAAAATTTTTTTATTTAGTTATTTTTCAAGTAAATTTTTTTGTCTATTTCTCCCATCCCAGCCCCCCCCCGCCCTGTGCTCCCCACCTCCCTCCCATTTCCTCCCCCCCAGTCCTCATTCCTGTGTCTTTCACACTTGCTCCTCAAAATCCCTCCCCTTTTTCCCCCTTAAATTCCCTTTCCTCTCCCCTCTGGTCACTGTCCCCTTGTTCTCTATTTCAGTGTCTTTGGTTTTTTTTTTCTGCTTGCTTGTTTGTTTTGTTGTTTAGCTTCCTGTTAAAGGTGAGATCATATGGTATTTGTCTTTCAGTGCCTGGCCTATTTCACTCAGCATAATGCTTTCCAGTTCCATCCATGTTGTTGCAAAAGTTAGTAGCTCCTTCTTTCTCTCTGCTGCATAGAATTCCATTGTGTATATGTACCACAATTTTTGGATCCATTCATTTACTGATGGGCACCTAGGTTGCTTCCAGCTCTTGGCTATTGTAAATTGTGCTGCTATGAACATTGGGGTGCATAGGTTCTTTGATATTGATGTTTTAGGATTCTTAGGATATAATCCTAGCAGTGGAATTGCTGGGTCAAAAGGCAGGTCGATTTTTATTTTTCTTAGAAAATTCCATACTGTTTTCCATAATGGTTGTACCAGTCTGCAATCCCACCAACAGTGAACTAAGGACCCCTTTTCCCCACACCGTCTCCAACATTTGTTGTTTGTTGCTTTGTTTATGATAGCCATGCTGACCGGTGTAAAGTGGTATCTCATTGTGGTTTTAATTTGCATCTCTCTAAACTATGATTTTAAACTAGAGAAAAAATTAATTAAGTCCAACCCTGAGATGAATCAGATGTTGAAACTAGCAACCAGAATTTTAAAGCATACTTTCTTCCCATTATGAATAAAGAGATGGAAATTTAAGGAGAGAAATAGAAATAATAAAAAGAAAAACATAAAAATTCTGAAATAGAAAAATACAATATTTGAAATAAAATATTTACTGGGTATAGTTAACAACTAAAAGAAATGATAAAGGAGAGAGTAAATAAACTTGAAAGAGATCAATAGGAATTGTACAATGTAAATAAAAGGGGAAAAATTTAATGAAAAGAATCCAAGGAATCTATTAGATTATATCAGATAATTTGACACACATGTACATGAAATCAAGAAAGAGAGTAGACGAGTAGAATAGAAAAATTGTTAAAGAAATCATGGCTATTTTTGAACTGAAGAACACAGCAAAAGGAATCAAAATCAGGCTAGATGAAGCAGAGAATTGAATCAGTGAGTTGGAGGACGAGGTAGAAAAAACTTCCCAGAAAGAGCAAGAAAAGAAAAAAAGACTTGAAAAGAATGAAGAGGGGTTAAGGAAACTGCAGGACAAGATGAAACATAATAATATCTGTATAACAGGGATACCAGAAGGAGAATAAGAGGAGTAAGGATAGAAAACCTATCTGAAAAAGTAATGATGGAAAACTTCCCTAATTTGATGAGAGAAAAAGTCATACAAGTCCAAGAAGCACAGAGGGTCCCAACCAAGATGAACCCAAAGAGGCCCACTCCAAGACACCTCACAATTAAAATGGCAAAATTAAAAGACAAAGAGAAAAATCTTAAAGGAGGCAAGGAAGAAACAGGAGGTAGCATACAAGGGAGTCCTGATAAGGCTAGCAGCTGCCTTCACAACAGAAACACTACAAGCCAGAAGGGAATGGCAAGAAATATTCCAAGTAATGAAAAAAGCCTGGGACCAAGAGTACTCTATCCAGCAAGCCTCTCATTGAAAATGGAACACAAAATAAGAAGTTTCCCACACAAAAGAAGGCTAAAAGAATACAGCTCCCCCAAACCAGCATGTAAGATATGTTAAAGGGACTGCTTTAAAAAAAAGGAAGAGAAGGCATGAAAGACAGGAGTAGACATGTACAAAGGGAAGAAATGGCAATGACTATCCTTAAATGTAAATAATACTAACATTAAATGTAAATGGATTAAATGTTCCAATCAAAAGACATAGGGTAGCTGAATGGATAAGAAAGCATGACCCACACATATGCTGCCTACAAGAGACCCACCTCAGAACAAAAGACCTACACACACTGAAAGTGAAGGGTTAGAAAAAATATTTCAAATGGATAGGGAAAAAAAGCAAGAGTAGAAATACTTATAGCAGACAAAAATAGACTTCAAAAGAAAGGCCATGAAAAGAAACACAGATGGACAGTTCATTATACTCAAAGGAAGCATCCATCAAGAAGACATAAATATTATAATATGCACCCAACATAGGTGCCCAGAAATATATAAAGAAAAATCTTGAAGAACTTCAAGAAAGATATAGATAGCAACATACTTATACTAGGGGGTTTGAACACCCACTGTCAAAAATGGAGTTATCTGTCAAACAAAATATCAACAATGATATTGTGGCATTGAACATGCCCTAGATGAAATGGACTTAATTGATATATATATAGAGAGGTTTTATTCCAAAGAAGCTAAATACACATTCTTTCCAAATGCATATGGAATATTTTCAAAGATAGACCACATGATAGGACACAAAAGATGCCTCAACAAATTCAAGAAAATTCAAGCATTTTCTTCAACCATAAGGGACTGAAAGTAGAAACCTCAAGGAAAAAACTCAAAAATACTTGAATTTATGGAGATTAAATAGCATGCTATTAAACAATGAATAGGTCAAGAATGAGATCAAAGAAGAAATCAGAAAGTTTCTGGAAACAAATGAAAATGAATTCACACAACCCAAAACTTATGCGACACAGCAAGGGCAATCCAGAGAAGGTAGTACATAGTAATACAGGCCTACCTAAAAAAAGATCAAAACATTTCAAATAAACAACCTAATCCTATATCCACAAGAACTTGAGGAATGACAACAAAGACAACACAGAGTAAGTAGAAGGATGGAAATAACCAAGAGCAGATATTAAATGACATAGAGACTAAAAGCACAATTCTAAGGGTCAATAAATCCAGGAGCTGGTTCTTTGAAAAGATAAAGAAAATTGACAAGCCTTTAAGCAGGCTCATCAAGAAAAAAAGAGAGAGGACCCAAATAAACACAATCAGAAATGAAAGAGGAGAGATTACAACCGATACCACAGAAAAACAAAGGATTGTAAGAAATTACTGTGAAGAACAATATGCCAAGAAATCTGAAAACCTTGATGAAATGGACATATTTCTAGAAACATATAATTTTCCAAAACTGAATGAAGAAGAAACAGAAAGCCTAAACAGATTGATAACAGCTAGTGAAACTGAAGCAGTAATCAAAAAACTCCTGGCACAGAAGAGCCCTAGACCAGATGGTTTCACAGGGGAATTTTACAAAATATTTAAGGAAGAACTAACCACCATCCTCCTCAAACTAGTCCAAAAAATCCATGAAGGAAGTCTCCCAAATTCTTTTTATGAGGCCAGCATCATCCTAATCCCCAAACCAGATAAAGACACAACAAAAAAAAAGAAAACTACAGGCCAATATGACTGATGAATATAGATACTAAAATCCTCGACAAAATATTGGTAACCCAGATGAAGCAATACATTAAAAAGATAATTCACTGTGATCAAGTGGGATTCATCCCAGGGATGCAAGGGTGGTCCAATATTTGCAGGTCAATAAACATAATACATCACTTAAACAAAAGGAAAGACAAAAATCACATGATTATATTCATAGCTGTGGAAACAGCTTTTGAATAAGTACAGCACTCAATTATGATAAAAATACTCAGCAAAGTGGGAGCATAGGGAAATCAACTTAACATAATAAAGGTCATATAGCCCTGGCTGGTATGGATCAGATTGGGTGCCAGTCTGAGAACCATAGGATTGCCAGTTTTATTCCCATTCTAGGGCACATGCTTGGGTTGTAGGCCAGACCCCCAGTAGGGACCATGCGAGAGGCATCCACATAATGATGTTTAGCTCCTTTTTCTCTGTCCATTACCCTCTCTAAAAATTAAATGAATAAAGTCTTTTTTTTAAAAAAGGGGGCCCACAGTCAGCATCATAATTAAGGGAAAAAACTAAAAGCTTTCCCACTAAGATCATGAAAAGTCTGCTTTCACTACTTCTATTTAACGCAGCATTGGAAGTTCAAGCTGCAGTGACCAGAGAAGAAAAATAAATAAAAGGTATCTATATTGGAAAAGAGAAAGTAAAACTGTCATTGTTTGCAGATAACATGATAGTGTACATAAAAAATCCTATACATACCACCATAAAACTACTCACCTTAATAAGTAAATTTTGCAAAACAACATAATAAAAAGTCAATATTCGGAAATCAATGGCATATCTGTAAATTAACAATGAAATATCAGAAACAGAAATAAGCGGGGAAATATTTTCCCCTTATCAGAAATAAGGGGAAAATCCCATTTGCTATAGCAGCAAGAAAAATAAAGATTTACAGCCAAGATGGAGGTATAGAAAAATACACTGTGCCTCCTCGCACAACCAAAAGAAGGACAACTACAATTAAAGAAAAAATCATGACCAAAACTGTCAGAAAACTGAACTGTATGGAAGTCCAACAATCAAGGAATTGAAGAAGAAATATTCATCCAGGCAAGTACAAAGGGCAGAGACAGGCAGCCAGGGCAGAAAGGACTCAGGGCAAAGTGGTGGCTGGAGGACCAGGTTAGGTGAGAAGGTGGCTGTCAGAGTGGGTGGTCCCACATTTGCATGCGGATAAACCGGGAGGAACAACTGGGGAGTGAGACAGACTGCACAACCCAGGGGTTTCCAGTGAGGGGAAATAAAGTCTCAAAATCTCTGACTAAAAAAAAACCTGTGAGGGCTGAGGCAGTGGGAGAACTCCCAACCTCACAGGAGAGTTTGTTGGAGTGACCCAAAGGGTCCTAGAATGTACAAAAACCCTCCCACTTGGGAATCTCACCAGAAGGGCCCAGTTTGCTTGTGGGTAGTGGAGGAAGTGATTGAAAGCTGGCCGGGAGCCGAGCAAGTGGCATTTTTCTCCCTTAAACCTACCGACCCACATATAGTACCACAACACAGCAATGTGGGTTGTCCTGACCTGGCAAATACCTAAGGCTCCACCACTTACTTTGTAACAAGCACTCTGAGACACAAAATGGCCCTAATGAAAGAACAGAGCAAACCTCCAGAAAAAATACAACCAATTAAGGAAGAGACAGCCAACCTATCAGATGCACAGTTCAAAACAATGGTAATCAGGATGCTCATAGAAATGGCTGAATATCATCACAAAATAGAGTAAAAAGTGAAGGCCATGCAAAGTAAAATAAAGAAAAATATACAGGGAACCAAAAGTGAAGGGAAGAAAACTGGGATTCAAATCAACAATTTGGACCAGAACATTCAACCAGAACACAATGAAGAAACAAGAATTTTTAAAAAATGAGGAGAGGCTTAGGAACCTCCAGGACAACTTTAAATGTTCCAACATCTGAATCATAAGGGTGCCAGAAGGACAAGAGAAAGAGCAAGAAATTGAAAACTTACTTGAAAACATAATGGAGAACTCCCCCAATCTGACAAAGGAAATAGACTTCCAGGAATTCCAGGAAGCTCAGAGAGTCCCCAAGAAATTGGACCCAAGGAAGCACACATGAAGGCACATCACAATTAAGTTACCCAAGATTAAACATGAAAAGAGAATTTTAAAAGCAGCAAGAAAAAAGGAGACAGTTACCTACAAAGGTGTTCCCATTAGACTATCAGCCGATTTCTCAAAAGAAACTTTGAAGGCTAGAAGGAATTGGGAAGATATATTCAAAGTAATGAAAAGCAGGGTCCTATGGCCAAGATTGCTGTACCCAGCAAAGCAATCATTTAGAATGGAAAGGCAGAGAGAGTGCTTCCCAGATAAAGTCAAGTTAAAGAAGTTCATCAGTACCAAGCCCTTATTATGTGAAATGTTAAAGGGACTTATCTATGCAAAAAATAAAAATAAAAAATACGAACAGTAAAAAGACAACAAACTCACAACTATCAACAACTGAACCTAAAAAAATAAAAACAGTGAAAATAAACAAACCACCAAAACAGGAACAGACTCACAGAAGTGGAAATCACTTGGAGGGTTATCAGTGGGAAGCAGGTGAATGTGGGAAAAAGTACATATAATAAGAAGCATAAATGATAGGTACAAAATAGACAGAAGGAGGTTAAGAATAGTATAGCAAATGTAGAAGCCAGAGAATTTATATGTATGACCATGGACATGAACTAAGTGGGGGGAATGCAGGTGGGAGGGGAGGTGTGGGGCTGAGGGAAATAAGGGAGCGGGAAATCAGACAACTGTAACAGCATAATTGATGCACACACCAGTGTCTACAGTGTTACGGATGAGATGAGACAGCTTCACATGCACCATAGAAATCCTGTGGAGAAAAAGGGATGACACAGGTGCGCTCTCAGTGAAAGAGAGGGCTGGACCTGACCCTAGCCTGGACAGGCTTTTATTTGGTTTAATTTGCATAGGAATTTGGGTGTATAAGGAAAGCTCATCAGTCACTGTCAGGCAATAATGATCAAATACATAACATTAAAAAAACTCTGAGAGTTTAATTTTGAGTCGGGGTCAGATAGCTAAAGGGCCATAAAACTTTGGGGAACAAACTCACTTCATGCTTGGACCCTTATAATTTAAACTGAGGGTATTAGCAAAGTAGGTTTCATAGGATTTTATGCATTCTTTCTCAGGCCTGATCACCCTAGGGAACCTACCCTTTCCAGAACAGGGCCATGCCCACCGCTGACATTGTTTCAGGCATAAGTCAAGCAGGGGACATAGGGCAGCTGAGAGATTAGGAGACTTCTTGCAGACAGAATGAGGATTCAGGCTATGTCAAAGCCCAGGGGCAAGGGTCCATCACCCCCTTTTTCTATAGCCCCCCAAGTCCTTCCCTGAGGGACCCTATGTGACCTTATCTGTCTTAGGTCATCCATCCTTTGAGGAATCTTATCTGTCATTGGCTAACCCGTCCATCAAACCCAGGACCAAGCAGGGTGAGGTGAAAGGGGGCAGATGTGGTGCCCCTACAAGGAAGACAAACTTTGTCTCCTAAGTGGCTTATGATTCCAAGGTCCTTTTACTCAGCCTTAGCCACAAGGGGTTACAGTTTCTGAAACCAGGCAGGATGGTTCCCAGCACATAATCAACAAAATACATTTTTTTAAAAACAACAACAAAAAAAACCAATAATAAGTTACCTATGAATATGCCTTACCAAGGAAGTAGCCCTGGCTGGTGTGATTCAGTGGACTGAGTGCTGGCCTGACAACCAAAGGGTCACCAGTTTGATTCCCAGTCAGGGCACGTGCCTGGGTTGTAGGCCAGGTCCTTGGTAGGGAGTGGACAAGAGGCAACTACACATTGATGCTTCTCTCCTTCTCTTTCTCCCTCCCTCCCCCTCTCTCTAAAAACAAATAAAATAAAAATATTAAAAAAAAAACCTTAACAAGAAGGTAAAAGACCTGTACTCAGAAAACTACACAACAATGAAGAAAGAAATGAAGGAAGAAACAAACAAATTGAAGCATATACCATGTTCACAGATTGGGAGAATTAACATAATCAAAATGTCCATATTACACAAACCAATTTATAGAATTGATGCAATCTCTATTAAAATACCAATGACATATTTCACAGATATAGAACAAATATTTCAAATATTTATGTGAAACATAAATGACCTCAAATAGCCTCAGCAATTTTAAGAAAGAAGAATAAAATAGGAGGGATCACAATATCTGACATCAGACTATATTACAAGGGCAAATTATATTTGATATTATAATCAAAACAGTACAGTACAGGCATAAGGACACATAGGCCAATGAAAAAGAATAGAAAGCCCAGAAATAAACCCAAGTCTTTATGGTCAATTAATATTTGACAAAGGGGAGGACTTCCAGCCAAGATAGAGGCATAAGTAGATACACTATTACCTCCTCACACAACCAAAATAAGGACAACACAAATTTAGAAACAAAATAACAACCAGTACTGGAAGAAAATTAAACTGTATGGAATCCTGACAACCAAGGAGTTAAAGGAGACACATTCATCGAGACCAGAGGTGGGGTGGAGTTGGGCAGCTGGGCAGAGAGGGGTCGAGGCAAAAAAAACAAGCAGTGGCTGGTTGACACAGATGCACAAGCAGCAGCTGGCGGACCATGGGCATGCAGGTGGTGGCTGGTGGACCCCAGGTGTGCAAAGCAGCAGCTGGAAGACCCTAGGCGTGCAAGGCAGCAGTGGGCAGACCCAAAGAGGCAGTGGGTTGTGGAGGGGCTTGGTGTGCATGTGGCTTTTGGAACTGGGCGGTCCCACATTCCCACTCAAAAACTGGGAGAAACAATTGGGGTGTGAGACAGACCATGCAACCCAGGGTTCCAACACAGGGAAATAAAACCTCAAAACACCGACAGAAAACACCTGTGAGGGTTGAGCTGCCTGGAGAAAGTCCCACTCTCACAGGAGAGTTTGTTGGAGAAATCCACAGGGTCCTAGAAATCACACAAGCCCACCCACATGGCAACCCGCACCAGAAGGGCCCAATTTGCTTGGGGGAAGTGACAGAAGTGACTGAAATCCAGCAAAGAGCAGACCAAGCACCATTGTTCCCTCTCAGACCCCTGCCTCACATATTGTCGCAACCCAGATACTGTATCTGGGTTGCCCTGCCCAGGTGAACACCTAGGGCTCTGCTCCTCTCTACTTAACAGGCACATTAAGACAAAAAAATGGCTGAAAAGGAAGAAAGATCAAAGCTCCAGAAATAATACAATTAAGCGATGAGATAGCCAACCTATTAAATGCACAGTTCAAAACACTGGTGATCAGGATGCTGACGGAATTGGTTGAATTTGGTTGCAAATTAGATGAAAAAAATAAAGACTATGTAAGTGAAATAAAGGAAAATGTACAGGGAACCAATAGTGATGGGAAGAAAACTGGGACTCAAATCAAGGGAGTGGACCAGAAGGAAGAAATAAACAACCAAACAGAAAAGAATGAAGAAACAAGAATTCAAAAAACTGAGGAGAGGCTTAGGAACCTTCAGGACATCTTTAAATGTCCCAACATATAAATTATAGGGGTACCAAAAGGGGAAGAAGAAAAGCAACAAGTGGAAGTTACTTGAACAAACAATAAAGTAGAACTTCCCCAATCTGGCAATGCAAATAGACTTCCAGGAAGTCCAGGAAGCTCAGAGAGCTTGTTCCTTTGGGACTGGACAGAGTCCCAAAGAAGATGGACCCAAGGAGTACATCATAATTACATTAGCCAAGATTAAAATGAATGAGAGAATCCTAGAAGCAGCAAGAGATAAAGAGACAGTTACCTACAAAGGAGTTCCCATAAGATTGTCAGCTGATTTCTCAAAAGAGACCTTACAGGCAGAAAGGGGCTGGAAAGAGGTATTCCAAGTCATGAGAGGCAAGGACCTACATCCAAGATTGCTCTATCCAGCAAAGCTTTCATTTAGAATGGAAGGACAGATAAAGTGCTTCTCAGATAAGATCAAGTTGAAGGAGGTCATCATCACCAAGCCCTTATTACATGAAATGTTAAAGGGACTTATCTAAGAAAAATAAGATAAAAAACATGTACAGTAAAATGACAGCAAACTCACAATGATAACAACCACACCTAAAACAAAAATAAAAGCAAACTAAGCAAACAACTAGAACAGGAACAGAACCATAGAAATGGAGATCATATGCAGGGTTATCAATAGGGGAGTGGGAGGGGGAAAGAGGTGGGCAAGGTACAGAGAATAAGTAGCATAGATGGTAGGTAGAAAATAGACAGGGGGAGGGTAAGAATAGTGTGAGGAATGTAGAAGTTAAAGGACTTATAAGTATGATACATGGACATGAACTAAAGGGAGGAAAGGTGGGTGGAAGGGGGCATGCACAGTGGAGGGGAGTGAAGGAGGAAAAATGGGAAAACTGTCATAGCATAATCAATAAAATATATATTTAAAAAATTTGACAAAGGGAGCAGAAGCATAAAAGGGAGCAAAAATAGCCTCTTTAACAAATGGTGTTTAAAGATTTAACGCAAAAAATGCAAAAAAAAAGAAACAGCTAATGCAAAAAAATGAAACTCAATCACTAAGTTATACCATACACAAAAAACAAATTCAAGGTAGATAAAAGACTTAAATAGAAGTTGTGATACCATAAAAGTCCTAGAGGAGAACATAGGTAGGAAAATCTTAGATAGTCCATGCAGCGATATTTTGACCAATATGTCCCCTAGAGCATAGAACATAAAGAAAAGAATAAACAAATAGGATTTCATAAAAATAAAAAGCTTCTGCACAGCTAAATAAAACAGCACTAAAATGAAAAGAGAACCAAGTGTATGGAAAAACATATTTGCCAATGATACCTAAGACAAAGGATTGAACTCCAAAATATATAAAGCATTCACAGGACTCCACATCAGGAAGACAAAGAATTAAATTGAAAAATGTGCAAAGGAGCTAAACAGACACTTCTCCAAGGAGGACATACAGAGGGCCCAGAGACATATGAAAGGATGCACAGCATCACTAGCCATCAAAGAGATGAAAATTGAAACCACAATGAGACACCACTTCACACCAGTCAGAATGGCAATCATAAACAAAGCAAAAAACAAGTGTAGGACAGGTTGTGGAGAAAAGGGAACCCTAGTACAATGCTGGTGCAGTCACTATGGAAAAGAGTATGGAATTTCTTCAAAAAACAAAAAATGGAACTGCCTTTTGACTCAGCAATACCAGTGCTGGGTTTATACCCTAAGAATACTGAAACAACAATTCAAAAGAACCTATGCACTGCAGTGTTCATAGCAGCACAATTTATAATAGCGAAGTGCTGAAATCAACCTAAGTACCCATGAGTAAATGAGTGGATCAAAAAACCATGGTACATTTACACAATGGAATTCTATGCAGGAGTGAGAAAGAAGGAGCTCCTTCCCTTCACCACCACAGCATGGATGGAACTGGAGAGTATCATGCTAAGTGAAATAAGCTAGGTGATGAAAGACAAGTACCATATGATCTTACCTATCTGTTGAACCTAATGAACCAAACAAGCAAGTAAGCAAAATACAACCAGAGACACTGAAGTAAAGAACAAACTGACAGTACCCAGAGAGGATGTGGGAGGGGATAATGAGGGATAAAGGGGGAAGGGCCATCAAGGAACATGTATAAAGGAGAAAGCAAAGGGGTTAGGTTAGAGGTTGAGAGGTGGGGATAGGAGGTTCAGGAGCATGGTAGGGTGAAAATGGAGATAACAGTACTTGAACAACAACAACAGAAAAATAAATTTTAGAAAGTAAAAAAATAGCATGGCATAGCCAATAAAGACATATTTGCTGTAAATGAAATGTCAGTGAGGCCATTACCCATTGGCTGCTGCCAGCCTTCTATGAAAAATTACTAAACAAAATTGTAAGAGATCATGAATTTTATTGAATCCTCTTGCTGTGAAGACTTTGAAAACAATTTTGTATTGGTGAACATATAAAGAAATTCCATATATAGAAAAGTTGCTTTCAGTTTACCATGAAAGGGTTTTTTTTTCTTTTGGTCTCTCTCCATTCTCCCACTTTCTCCCTGCTCTGCAGATTATATTCATTCATTATCATTAATACTGTATATTTAGTAGCCACTAAATATGAGACTTGCGCATGCAGTCAACCTACCTCTTGTGATGAAGGGAGGGCCCTCTCACAGGAGACACAGTATTTCAGGTGGGCAGGAGTCCCTGTTCCACAGGTGCAGCAGATTACTTTATCCTTGAAAATAGAAAATAAGAAATACATGTTCCTCTTAGCAAATAACTGTGAAAATAAGACAAACAAAATCATGAAGCCACTTTAAGAACAAGATTAAAAGTTAACATTTATTGCAATGTTCAAGTTTAAATACATGAAGTAAAAAAATTGTCTAAGTTAGGTGTAGTGCAATTTGTCCTCTAAATCCATGTTCAGGGAACACATTTCTATGTATTCCTCTTCACATTACAGATCTCATTGATAAGTTAAACTTTTGGGCAGCATGCTTTTCCAAAAATTAGAGTTGATTCTTGTAGGGGACCTGTTTGTGTAACTCTGGCAAATGTGATTTGGCTCTGTATGGAAAACCTACAGAATCAAAGTGGTGGACAGGAGCCAGACCTTCAAACTGAGTTTTCCTGTGGGAATCAGGCCTAGAAAATGCATACAGATTGTTATGGCTTGCTCTTGCTAAAACTCCATCACCCTGGTCTATAACAACAAATGTGTATTGTCTATCTTCAAGGTAATATCCAAAGCTTGTGTGAATTTGCCCAAGGATAGAGCTAATTGGCTCATCACTATTCCCTCTGCATGTCATTTTCACTTTCTTGATTGTACCTAAAATGTAGACAATAATATTCTATGTAATAGGTAATAAATCTTTCTTTGATGTAAGACTAGAGGAAAACAATAAAAGCCTGTCTAAAAAAAAAAAAAAAAAAGCCTGTCTAGGCAAGGGTCAAGGTGTTCCCCTCTTGAGGGAGTGGCTGAGGCATCCATAGGCACTCTTCCCCTTGAGAGAGTAGCCATGCTGTTCCCTTTTTCTCTACAGGATCATTGTCACCTGTGCATTCATTCTCGTCGTCAGCCACAACAGGCAGACTCTGCTGCCCAGGGTCCACCACGGAGTCTGTTCACAGATATTGGCTTATGAACTGTTAGCCAATTCCATCAGCTGAAGAAGGACATTTAATTGTTCCAACATTACTTTCTATATATTTTACTTATGCTTTTACAAAACTGCATATCATTACCTTCAAGCAGAGGCTGGCCTGTGGTTGCAGCTGTAGAGCAAGAGTAGCCTCACAAACCACACATATGGGAGTGTTCATGGGCACCATGCTTCTACATTCTGCACAGAAGCCCATCTGTACAAAGAAAGAGGTCAAGTTTGTCCTGGAATTTAAAAACTGAAGATATAAGTAGATCTTAGAATGAAAGGTTTAATTTGCTTTTTGTAAAATTTAAAAAAATAATTACCTTTATTTTTATTCTTGCACATTAAGAGTAAAACCATGTTTATTGTAGAAAACAGGAATATAAAAACAAACGAAAGAAAAAATATTTTCCAGTACAAAAGAGGAAGTTGAAAAATACTGTCTCCAAGAATGCAATTATAAAGTTGGTAAAACTGTCAAAAAAACTATTTCAGACTCTGAACATTAATCAAAGACAAGCAACAAACTGAAAAGTGCTGAACTTCAAATAAGAACACTACAAGTCTACATGGTTGTTCCTTGGAGTCACGCCCATCCTCCTCTAGTTTTATCAGCATGGTTGATCCTGATATCAATGATTGGATTTTGGAAAGAGGACAAACATGAAAAGATTTAATGCAAGTAAAAAAACACAACAAAATGATGCCACTAGGAGAAAAAGTCAAAATCTGGAATAATTACAATATTTTCCCCAAAATTATTATCTTTTACCTACAATTATTACCTAAAATATCCAAGTTTTTACAAATTCATGCATGAGACATGCAAAAAATAAAGAAATGTTTCTATGAGACTCATATATAAGGGAAAAAACACGCAAAGTCTTAAAAATAGAAAAATATATTGGAAGAGCAAAAGGAAACATTTTTTAAAAGGTTTTATTTCTTTATCTTTACAGGGGAAGGGAAGGAGAGAGGGAGAGAAATATCAATGTATGGTTGCCTCTTGTGCATTCCCTGCTGGGAACTGGCCTGCAACCTAGGCATGTGCCATGACTATGAACCGAATCTCAATTCTTTGTTTCACAGTCCCATGCTCAATCCACTGAGCTGTAACAGCCAGGGTGGAAACCACGTTTTAAAAACTAAAGAAAAGCCCTGTCTGCTGTGGCTTAGTGGATGAGTACTGGCCTGAGAACCAAAGTGTTGCCAGTTCAATTCCCAGCCAGGGCACATGCCTGGGTTGCAGGCCAGATCCCCAGTAGTGGGTACACAAGAGGCAACCACACATCAATCTTTCTACTTCACTTCCCTTCTCTCTAAAAGTGAATAAATAAGAGAGAACTAAGATGGCAGCGAGATAGGTGGGAGCGGAGTCCACTTCCCCTGCACACAGGTGAAACATCTAGCTGATCTACTGAGGAACAGAGCAAACAGCCAACAGTACCCCAGCATATATGAAAATAGAAGACCAAAAATTACAGAGGACATTGAAAAACTAGATGAGTTAGGTGGAAGCTGTGAATACCAGGATACCTGCTGGAAGAGGAAACCCACCAACAAAGGAACCACCAACAGATAACAACAGAAGAAGGTGAAAGAGGTAGTGGAAGCCACACTAACTCAACCCAGGACCTATCTAGAAACACAACTAAAGAGTAGAGAAATTACTCAGAACAAACAAATGAACAAGAACAATAGAGAATCCTCAAAACCTTGTGCACACAGAATAGCCAGCTTCAACACAATCTGCCCACACCTGCATAACAGAATACAAGAGGTGGTGGACAGAATGACCTGCAGTTAACCAGCTTGTGGGAAGGACCCACAAAAGTAAGACCCAGCAGCAATCAAAACCCAAACACATACACAGAGCCAACATAAATGACAGCCTAAGACCAGTGAGCTGGGGAGATAAAGGAAATGGCGCCACTGAATCACACAAGTATTTTACCATAGAGGTTCATACCATAAACCCAGGGAGTCAGAACAGATCAGTTTAAGAAGCAGCCCTGGCTGGTGTAGCTCAGTAGATTGAGTACAGGCCTGCTAACCAGGGGATCGTGGTTCGATTCCCAGTCAGGGCACACACCTGAGTTGCAAGCCAGTTCCCAGCAGGGGATGCACGAGAGGCAACCATACATTGATATTTCTCTCCCTCTTGCCTTCCCTTCTAAAGATAAATAAATAAATAAGTAAACAATCTTAAAAAATATTTAAAGAAGCAGAGGCTAACTAGAACAGTCTCACAAACAATGGGAAGACAAAGAAACAATTCCCAAATGAAAGGAAAGGAGGCAGTCTCAGAAAGAATGCTAGATGAAATAGAGGCAAGTCAATGATCAGATACTGAGTTCAAAGCAATGGTTATCAGAAAGCTCAATGAGCTCACAAAGAATTACCGAAAACTACAGGGAAACTACAATGAAATCATTGCAAACTACATCAACATGAAAAAGGTAATACAAACTATCAACAAGGGTCAAGAGGAAATAAAAAATAGCATTTCTTTTTTTAAATATATTTTATCAATTATGCCATTACAGTTGTTCTATTTCCCCCCTTCATTCCCCTCCACCCTGCATGCCCCTCCCCCACGATTCCCCCCCTTTAGTTTATGACCACCTGTCTCAAGTTCTTTAGATTCTATATTTCCCCTACTATTCTTGCCCTCCCCCTTATCTATTTTCTACCTACCTTCTATGCTACTTATTTTCTGTACTGTCTTCCCCCTTGTCCTTCTCCCAGTCCCTGTTGCTAACCCTCCATGAGATATTCATTTCTATGGTTCTGCTCCTGATCTAGCTGTCCTCTTAGTTTGCTTTTGTTTTAGGTGTGGTTGTTAATAACTGTGAGTTTGCTGTCCTTTCACTGTCCATCTTTTTTATCTTCTTTTTCTTAGGTAAGTCCCTTTAACATTTCATATAATAAGGGCTTGGTGATGATGAACTCCTTGAATTTGATCTTATCTGAGAAGCACTTTATCTGTCCTTCCATTCTAAATGAAAGCTTTGCTGGATAGAGAAATCTTGGATCTAGGTCTTTAGATTTCATGAGTTGAAATAGTTCTTTCTAGCTCCTTCTTGCCTGTAAGGTATCTTTTGAGAAATCTGCTGACAGTCTGATGGGAACTCCTTTATAGGTGACAGCCCCCTTCTCTCTTGCTGCTTCTGGGATTCTCTCTTTCATTTTAATCTTGACTAATATAATGATGATGTGCTTTAGTGTATTCCTATTTAGGTCCAACTTCTTTGGGACTCTCAGAGCTTCCTGGATTTCCTGGAAGTCTATTGCCTTTGCCAGACTGGGAAAGTTCTCCTTTATTATTTGTTCAAATAAGTTTTTCACTTGTGGCTGTTCCTCTTCCCCTTCTGGTACCCCTATAATTCAGATGTTGGACTGTTTAAAGATGTCCTGGAGGCCCTGGCTGGCGTAGCTCAGTGGATTGAGCGCGGGCCTGCGAACCAGAGTATCGCGGTTCGATTCCCAGTCAGGGCACATGCCTGGGTTGCAGGCCAGTTCCCAGCAGGGGACGCATGAGAGGCAACCACACATTGATGTTTCTCTCCCACTCTTTCTCCTTCCCTTCCCCTCTCTCGAAAAATAAATAAAGAAAATATTTAAAAAAAAAAAAGATGTCCTGGAGATTCCTAAGCCTCTCCTCATTTTTTTGAATTCTTGCTTCTTCATCCTTTTCTGTTTCTTCATTTTTCTCTTCCTTCTGGTCCACTCCTTTGATTTGAGTCCCAGTTTCCTTTCCATTACTATTGGTTTCCTGTGCATTTCCATTCATTTCAATTAGTTTAGCCTTCATATGTTCCTCTAATTTGTGCCTAAAATCAACCAGTTCTGTGAGCATCCTGATCACCCGTGTTTTGAACTGTGCATGTGAAAGTCTGGCTATTTCTTGGTTGCTTTGATTTATTGGCTCTGGGGCTCTGAGTTGTTCTTGAGCCATGTTTTGATCTGTTCGTGCCTGTTATATATGAGGAGCAGAGCCTGAGGTGTTCACCAGGGCGGGGCCACCTAGGTCACTGGTTTGTGATGCTGGATGTGGGGGCGGTCAGAGAGGGACAGTGGTGGTTCCCTCTGACAATTCCTGCCGCTGGGGCCTGCTTGGTCCATCTCAATGCTAGCTCCTTCACCGGTTTATCTGCACGCAAATGTGTGACCGCGAACAGCCCTCAGTGGGTCCACTGCCTTGCGCTCTCAGTGGGTCTGCCCGCTTCTCCACACCTGGGATCTGCCCACGGCTGCTGGCACGCCTGGGTCGCGTGCCTGGGTCGGTCTGGTGGATCTTTCCTGCCTGACCCTGCTCTGCTGCTGGCTCTGCCCCTCTTACTGGTTTGGCTGAAGGGTTCGTTGCTGACCGACTTCTGTATAATTCAATTTGCGGTGGTTTGGCTGTGTTTTTGTTGCTAAAACTTTATTGTTTTTAAACTTAGTTGTGCGAGAAGGCGCAGTGCTTCCACCTATGCCTCCATCTTAGTGGAACTTCCCAAAAAATACAATTTCTGAAGTGAAAAACACAGTAGAAGAAATCAAAAGCAGGCTCGATGAAGCAGAGGATCGAATCAGCAAGCTGGAGGACGGTGTAGAAAAAAACAGCCAGAAACAGCAAGGAAAAGAAAAGAGGCTGAGAAAGAATGAAAAGGGGTTAAGAGAAATACAGGACAACATGAAACATAATGATATCCATATAATAGGAATAACAGAAGGAGAAGAAGAACAGCAAGGAATAGAAAACATGTTTGAAAAAGTAATGATGGAAAACTTCCCTAATTTGATGAGAGAAAATGTCACACAAATCCAGGAAACACAGAGTCCCAATCAAGAGGAACCCAAAAAGACCCATTTCAAGACACATTATCATTAAAATGGCAAAATTCCAAGACAAAGAGAGAATCTTAAAGGCAGTGAGGGACAAACAGGAAGTAACGTATAAGGGAGCCTCAATGAGACTAGCAGCTGACTTCTCAATGAAAACACTCCAAGACAGAAGGAATGGCAAGAGATATTCCAAGGAATGAGAACCAGAGGCCTGCAACCAAGACTACTTTATTCAGCAAGGCTCTCAATTAAAATGGAAGGCCAAATAAGGAGCTTCCAAGGCAAAAGAAGCCTCAAAGAATACACCTCCTCCAAACCAGCTCTGCAAGAGATGCTAAAGAGTTTCCTTTAAGAAAAGGAAGAAAAATAGTAAAAGAGAGAGGAACACAGCTACAAAAAATTGTCAATGAATAAGTACCTATCAGTAATAACCTTAAACTTAAGTGGATTTAATGCCCCAATCAAAAGACACAGAATAGTGGAATGTATAAGAAAACATGACCCACACATATACTGCCTACAGGAAACCCACCTCAGAACAAAAGACCTACACAGACTAAAAGAGAAAAGGCTGGAAACAAATATTCCAAGCAAATGCAAAGAAAAAAAATCCAGGATAGCAATACTCATACTGGACAAAACAGATTTCAAAAAAAGAACCATAAAAAGAGACCCAGAAGGTCACTTCATAATACTCAAGGGGAGAATCCATCAAGAAGACATAAACATAGGAGCACCCAAATACATAAAGAAAATCTTGGAGGACTTCAAGAAAGATAATTGACAGCAACACAGTTATAGTGGGAGATACTAGCACCCCACTGTCAAATACGAATAGATCTTCCAAACAAAATATCAACAAAGATATTGTGGCATTGAACAATGCCCTAGATGAAATGGACTTAACTGATGTATATATAGAGCTTTCATCACAAAGAAACAAAATGCACATTCTTTTCAAGTGCACAGAGAACATTTTCAAGATTAGACCACATGACAGGATACAAAACTACCCTCAACAAATTCAAGAAAACTGAAATCATATCAAACATTTTCTCCGACCACAAGGGACTGAAACTGGAAAACAACCTCAAGGAAAAAAACACCAAACACTGAAACTCATGGAAATTGAATAGCATGCTATTAAACAACTAATGGGTCAAGAATGAAATTAGGAAAGAAATCAAAAAGTTTCTGGAAACAAATGAAAATGAACTCATAACAATACAAAACTTATGGGACACAGCAAAGGCAGTCCTGAGAGGGAAGTTCATAGTGATACAGGCCTACCTAAAAAAGATAGAAACATTTCAAACAAACAACCTTACCCTATGCCTGCAAGAACTCGAGGAACAACAAAAAAGACAGCCCAGAGCAAATAGAAGGAAGGAAATAAACAAGATCAGAGCAGAATTAAATGACAAAGAGACTAAAAGCACAATTCTAAGGATCAATAAATCCAGGAGCTGGTTCTTTGAAAAAATAAACAAAATCGACAAGCCTTTAAGCAGGCTCATCAAGAAAAAAAGAGAGAGGACCCAAATAAACACAATCAGAAATGAAAGAGGAGAGATTACACCTGATACCACAGGAATACAAAGGATTGTAAGAAATTACTATGAAGAACTGCATGCCATGAAATTGGAAAACCTAGGTGAAATGGAGAAATTTCTAGAAAAATATAATCTTCCAAAACTCAGTGAAGAAGCAGAAAACCTAAACAGACCAACAACACCTGATGAAATTGAAACAGCAATTAAAAAGCTTCTGACACACAAAAGCCCTAGACCAGATGGGTTCACAGGAGAATTTTACAAAGCATTTAAGGGAAAGCTAACCCTCACCCTCCACAGATTATTTCAAAAAATTCAAGAAGATGGAAGACTCCCAAACTCTTTTTATGAAGTCAGTATCACCCTAATCCCAAAACCAGACAAAGACATAGCAAAGAAAGATAACTCAGGCCAATAGCACTGATGAACACAGATGCTAAAATCCTCAACAAAATATTGGCAAACCACATCAAGCAATACATTAAAAAGATGATTCAATACATTAAAAAGATGATTCAAAGATGAATCAAGTGGATTCATGCCAGGTATGCAAGGATGGTACAGTATTCTCAAATCAATAAACATAATAAACCACATAAACAAAAGATAAAAATCACATGATCATATGAATAGATGTGCAAAATAGCGTTTGATAAAGTACAGCACCCACTTATGATGAAAACCCTCAGCAAAGTGGGAATGGAGGGAGCATTCCTCAACATAATAAAGGCCACATATGAGAGACCTATAGCCTACATCATACTCAATGTGCAAAAACTTAGATCTTTCGCACTAAGATCAGGAACAGGAGAAGGATGCCCACTGTCACCACTCGTTTTCAACATAGTACTGGAAGTCCTAGTCAGAGCAATCAGATAAGAAAAGGAAATAAAAGGCATCCAAATTAGAAAGGAGGAAACAAAACTGTCAGTGTTTACAGATGACATGATAGCGTATACAGTAAATCCTATAAACTCCACGAAAAAACTACTTGACCTAATTAACAAATTTGGCAAAACACCTGGATACAAAGTCAATACTCAGAAATCAAAGGATTTTTGTACACCAACAATGAAACATCAGAAACAGAAATCAGGGGTGAAAATCCCATTTGATATAGCAATAAGAAAAATAAAGTACCTAGGAATAAACCTAACCAAGGAGGTAAAACACCTGTATTCAGAAAACTATACAATGCTAAAGAAAGAAATTAAGGAAGACACAAACAAATGGAAGCATGTACCATGTTCATGGATTGGAAGAGTTAACATCATCAAAATGGCCATACTACCCAAAGCAATTTATAGATTCAGTGCAATCCCTATTAAAGTATCTATGACATGTTTCACAGATATAGAACAAACATTTCAGAAATTTATATGGAACCAGAAATGACCCCAAATAGCTGCAACAATTTTGAGAAAGAAAAACAAAGCAGGAGGAATCACAATGCCTGATACTAAGTAGGCCTGTATTACAAGGCCTTGTACTGTATTACAAGGCCACTTTAATCAAAACAGCCTGATACTGGCATAAAAACAGGCACATAGACAAATGGAACAGAACGAAGAGCCCAGAAATAAACCCAAGTCTCTACAGCCAATTAAATATTTGACAAAGGGGGAAGAAGCATAAAATGGAACAAAAATAGCCTCTTCAACAAATGGTGTTGAGAGTACTGGACAGCTACGTGCAAAAAAATGAAACTTGAGCACAGACTTACACCATACACAAAAATAAATTCTAGGTGGAGAAAAGACTTAAATATAAGTTGTAACACAATAAGAGTCCCAGAAAAAAACATTGGCAGAAAAATCTCAGACATCCCATGCAGCATCAGCAATACCAGTGCTGGGATTATACCTGAAGAGCCCTGAAACACCAATCCAAAAGAACCTATGCACCCCAGTGTTCACAGCAGTACGATTTATAATAGCCAAGTGCTGGAAGTAACCTAAGTACCCATCAGTAAATGAGTGGTTCAAAAAACAATGGTACATTTACACAATGGAATTCTATGCAGCAGAGAGAAAGAAAGAGCTCCTACCGTTGGGACAGCATGGATGCAACTGGAGAGCATTATTACGCTAAGTGAAACAAGCCAGGTGGTGAGGAACAAATACCATATGATCTCACCTTTAACTGGAACATAATCAACCAAATAAAAAAGCAAACAAAATATAACCAGAGTCATTGAAATTAAGAACAATCTGCTCTGGGTGGTGTAGCTCAGTGGATTGAGTGCGGGCCTGCAAACCAAAGGCTCACAGTTCGATTCCCAGTCAGGGCACATGCCTGGATTGCAGGAGGGGATGCTCAAGAGGCAACCATACATTGATGTTTCTCTCCCTCTCTCCTTCCCTTCCCCTCTAAAAGATAAATGAATAAAATCTCTAAAAAAAAGAGCAATTTAACAATAGACAGAGGGGAGGGGACAGTGGGGAGAAGTGTTTTCAGGAACTACTATAAAGGACACAGGGACAAAACCAAGGGGGAGGGTGGAAACAAGGGAGGGAAGTGGGTTTGGAGGGGGTGACAGGGGAGGGGTGGGGAGAAAATGCAGACAACTGTAAATGAACAACAAAGTAATTTAAATAAAGTACAAGAAATAAAATAAATAAATAAAATCTTTTTAAAAATAAAAAATAAAGTATGATAACAACAGCCTGAAAAAAATAGGAAATCTCAAAAAGAAATTATTTTAAAAGAACCATGTCAAACCCCTGAGAGCTGTTTGTATTTTATTTGTTGCATTGTCTTCTTCCAGGTGTTTTAAGCATATCATGGAAGTAAATTAACTTCTACAACATGTCCATTTAATGAACCCCTTGCTTGAAGTCATAACTTAGTTTTAAAACTCTAGACTTTGAATTCATTGAATTAGCCACTTTTTCTTCCTATCTTTTTTTGTTAGTGACTACCTTTTCATTTTTATTTATAGTTATTTATGTTTCTAGTTGTGAATTTATTGCCATTTTAATGTTCATCATTTTGATCTTTTTCACAGAAAATTCCCTTTAGCATTTAACATAGTATTGGCCTCGTGATGATGAATTCCTTTCATTTTCATCTTGTCTTGTCCGTGAAGCACGTTATCCACTCTTCAATTCTAAATGATAGTTTTTCTAGATAGAATAATCTAGGTTGTAGGTCCTTATTTTTCATCACTTTGAATACTTCTTGCCAGTACCTTTTAGCCTGCCAAGTTTCTTTTGGAAGTCAGCTGACAGTCTTATGGGATTCCTTTGCAGGTAACCCTGCTTTTTTTTCTTCTGCTTTTAAGATTCACTCTTTATCTATAAACTTTGGCATTTTAATTATGATGTGTCTTGGTGTAGTCCTCTTTAGTCCAACTTCTTTGGGACTCTGTGCTTCCTGCACTTGTATGTCTCCTTCCTTCACCAAATTAGGGAAGTTTTTTTCATTATTTTTTCAAATAAATTTTCAATTTCTTCCCCTTCCTCTTTTCCTTTGGTACCCCTATGATTCAGGCACATTTAAAGATGTCCCAGAAGTTTCTAAGCCTATTCTTGTTTCTTTGTATTATTTTTTTTTCTTGCTGTTGTTATTGAATGCTTTTTCATTCCTTGTATTCTAAATCATTGATTTAATTCTTGGCTTCATCCCCTCCCTGTAGATTTCTACAGTTCCCTGTAGATTTTTCTTTATTTCAATTAATCAAAATTTCATTTCTGCCTGGGTCTTTTTTATGCTGTTGACATACCAGATGGGTTCCTGGAGCATCCTGATAACCACTGTTTTGAACTGTGCATCTGATAGATTGTTTATTGCCATTTCATTTAGTTCTTTTTCAGGAGTTTTGTTCTGTTCTTTCTTTTGGGCTGGCCATATTTCTTTGTCTTCTCCTTTTGTCAGGCTCCTTGTGTTTGTTTCTGTGTATTATGTAGACCTGCTTTGAATCCCTGTCTTTTTAGTGTAGCTTATTGTAGAAAAGCACACCTGTTAAGTTGTATGGGGCAGAGCCTTAAGTAACTGTCAGAGCAGAGAAACCCCTATTAACCCTCTGTTGCTTTATGTGTGGGAGGGCTCCGAGAGGGGACAATGGTGCTATCTGGTCTCTGGAGTTTTTCCCTAGAGAAAGCTGTCTCCCAGCACTTGCCCTGTTGCCAGTCATTTCACTTTCTCCCTGTATGCCACTGGTGCCCTTCCAGCTGTTCGCCTGGTGCTGATTCCCAGGGGGATGAGTCCCAAGTTCATTGTGGGCCCTTTAAAAGGAATCCCTTGAGATTCCTGCAGTTTCTGCCACTGCCCCAAACACTACTGGTTTTTACAGCTAGAAGCTATGGGGACTTGTTTTCCTGGCACTGAAATCTTGGTCTGGGCCATTGGGTCTGGGTCTGGAATCCCTCACTCCTAAGATATCTGTCCAGATTTTTATCCACCACACATGGATATGGGACCACCAATTCCCATCTCTGTGACTCTTCATGCCCCTCTATGTCTCCACACCTTTCTACCTTTGCATACCTCTCTGTGTCCCAGCCCCTCCTACCTGTAAGGAAGAATGTAGCTTTAAATCCCTGGTTGTTGGACTTCCATACAGCTTGATTTTCGAACAATTCTGGGTTACATTTGTGTTGTAGTCTAGTTGTATTTTTCTCTGTAGTTGTGCGAGGAGGCAAGGCACATTTCCCTATGCCTCCATCTTAGTGACTACCTTTTAAAATTCTGATTGTTCACACTTATGGTAATTTCACAGATTCTTTTATTTAAAAAACCTGATGTATCAAGTAAATAAAAGATGAATACATTTTTGTGAGCATACTGATTTTTAGTAAGCCAACTATGTTTTGTAACAAACTACAAACTTATGGGCAGGATAATATCAATTATAGTCTATACTTGATTAAAACTTCTAAAAATTTTTTTGTGTTTGTTATTATAGTTGTCCCAATTTATCTTCCTTTGCACCTGTCCACACAGCCTGCCCCCACACCCTCAGGCTATGAACACATTGTCCATGTACATGGGTCATGCATATATGTTCTTTGGGTACTATATTCCCTATGCTGTACTTCACATCCCATGACTATTATGTAACAACCAATTTGTACTTCTAATCCCTTCACCTTTTTGGCCCACTGACCCAATCACTCTCCATCTGGCAACTGTCAAAACATTCTGTGTATCTATGATTGTTTCTCTTTTGCTTGTTTATTTTATTTTTAGAATTAATTGTTGATAGATATGGATTTGTTGCCATTTTATTGTTCATATGCTTTATAGTCTTCTTAAAAAAGACCACTTGATATTTCATATATACTGGTTTGGTGGTGATGATCTCCTTTAGCTTTTTCTAGTCTGGGAAGCTCTTTATCTGTCCTTCGATTCAAAATGATAGCTTTGCTGGGAAGAGTAATCTTGATTGTAGGTTCTTTGTTTTCATCATTTTAAGTATTTCTTGCAAATTCCTTCTAGCCTGCAAAGTTTCTTTTGAGAAACAAGCTGACAGTTTTATGGTGGTTCAATTGGAAGTAACTAACAGCTTTACTCTTGCTACTGTTAAGATTTTCTCTCTGTCTTTAACCTTTGGAATTTGAATTATGATGTGACTTGGTGTGAGCCTCTTTAAGTTCATTTGGTTGGGATTCTCTGAACTTCCTGGACTTGTATGCCTATTTCCTTCACCAAATTATGAAACTGTTCTGTCATTATTTTTGCATTCTTCTTTAAAATTATATTTTATTGATTATGCTATTACAGTTGTCCCAACTTTTACTCTTTCCCTCTCCATTCACACCCCCGTCTCTCTCAGGCAATCCCCACACCATTTGTTCATATCCATGGGTCATGTGTTGGTTCTTTGGCTACTCCACTTCCTATATTGTATTTTACATCCCCATAGCTATTCTGTAACTACCTATTTGTACTATTTAATTCCCTCGCTTCTTCAGCCACTCCCCCTACCCCCTCCCATATGGAAACCACCCAAACATTCTCTGAATCCATGATTCTGTCCTTTCATAGCCTTCACTTTTTCCTCTACTTTGCTTCCATACTCAACCAATTCTGTGAGCATCCTGATCACCAGTGTTTTGAACTGTGCATCTGATGGGTAGGCTATCTCTTCCTCACTTAGTTGTATTTTTTCCAGAGTTTTGATCTGTTCTTTTATATGGGCCATTTTTTTTGTCTTGGTGTACCTGTTATGTAGTAAGTGGCAGGGCCTTAGGTATTTGCCACAACCCACATTGCTGCATTGTGGTGCTGTATGTGGAGGAGGGGTCTGAGAGGGAACAGTGCTGCTTGTTCAGCTCTCTGTCAGCTTTTGATCACTTCTGCTGCTACCCACAAGCAAATTGGGCCCTTCTGATGCTGATTCCAAAGTAGGTGGGTTTGTGTACGTTCTAGGAACCTGTGGGTCTCTCCAATGAACTCTTCTGTGAGGCTGGGAGTTTCTCCCTCTGCCTCAACCTTCACAGGTTTTTTCAGTCAGAGGTTTTGAGGCTTTATTTCCCTGTACTGGGACCCTGGGTTGTGCAGTCTTTCTTGCTCTGCAGTTGTTCCTCCCGGTTTATCCGCACACAAATGTGGGACCGCCCAGTCTACCAGCCACAGATTCACACACCCCACTCCTCCAGCTGCCAACTTGCTGTGAGTCCTCTCCACTCAGCTGCCCATCTCTTCTCCTCCTACCAGTCTGGATGATGTTTCCTCTTTAACTCCTTGGTGGTCGGACTTCCCTACAGTTTGATTTTTCTGGCAGTTCTGCTTGTTTTTTGTTTTTGAATTTGTTGTTTTTGTTCTTTTGCTTGTCCTCAGAGGCACAGTATGTCTGCCTATGCCTTCATCTTGGCCAGAAATCCCTCTAATAACCTTTAGATTAGGGAACCACTAGCAACGAGTCTGTGGAAGAACTGGATATAAAATCCTGAAGGAAGTACCATCATGATGCAAACAAACAAATGAACACTAACTAACATGACAAGTTTCAGATATTACTTATCTTTTTGGCCAGGCTGTCCAAAATTCAGAATCTGGCAGTTCTGGTTGTGCGACAGTGCCTTGCGAAGAGAAGACACCCCTCATAACAAAAGCCTTTAAATAATTGCTTCATTCCCGCCCAAAAAAAAATTAATCATTTTCCCACCTTCTTTTTTTTTTTAGAACCAAGGCTGGCTGCTATTAGTGCCAGGCCTGGGGCAACTTACTGAGAGATACAGGGCTTCTGGAGGCTGGATGCTGCTTGCTTGAGAGACTTTAGGAAAATCTGAAGCATGAGGCAAGACAAGTCATCCATATGGAAAAGTCACTGAATACAGCTCTGGAAGGCCTGAAAGTTGGGTATGACTGGGCCTCAGGGAATCATCCGGGTAGAAAGAACTGTGTGAGCCAGATTAGTGAAGTCACAGATATGGTGCTGGCCTGCCTGTTCTGTGAGGAGAGGACTCATCAAAGGAACAACGGCCTCTACCAATACTTTGGTCTAGGAAAAAGCTGCACCCCTGCCCTCGCCCTGATGCTGGATGATTCAGTTCCTTCACATGTGTCACTGGTACCTTTCAATCTGCTGCTCTCAGTGGGAGTGAGTCCAAGTAAGTCTGTGCATGGGTCCTTTAAAAGGAACTGCCTGTGACTCCAGGAGTTTCTGTTTTCCTCAGCCTCAATCCCCACTGGTTTTTACAGCTGGAAGTTACAGGGACTTCTGTTCCTGGGCTGGAGGGCCTGGTGTGGGTCTGGGGCTCCTCACTCCTGAGATTTGCCTTCTAATTTTTATCCACCAAACATGTGTGTGGGACGAGCTTGTTAAGTACCCTCCATCTAGTCTCACTGTGGCTTCTTTTTTAATTTTGCAGTTGTAGGCCTCTTTCAGCTTCATTTATGGCAGTTTTAAATAATGATTATTCTATAGTAGTTACAATTTTGATGTTGTGTGACGAGGTGAGCCGTATTTACCTATGCCACCATCTTGACCAGAAGTCCCAGGGATCCCTTGACTTAAACTTTATAATTTAGGTATTCTGATCTATTAATAGTCAATATAAATAGCTTCTTTGGACAGAATTATGTGTTTTATTACTATCTAGAGTTGTAACTAACACATCTCATTTATTTCTAAAATATATTTCCTTGTTGTACCTAGGTTATGAACAGAAATATCACACAAGTAGGAAACTCATCTTTATCCAGGGATATATCATTGAAACAATAATATTTCTCTCTTTTTGCGCCTGTGCTTCTACAAGGCCACACACAAAGGAACAAGTATTGCAAACAGTTTTTCCATTTGGGTAGTAAAATATTGATCTGCCAGTAATATTTTCAACAATTATTTATGTTTGTAGTTTATGTATGCCACGTATGGTGCTACTGCTGCAAATAAAGATCAGATAAGCCACTAAAAGAAGCTTTTAAGGACTGTGTTGCTCACCTGGGCTCCTTCTGGGGGTGGGAGACGACAACCAAATACTGGTGGGACAGGAGAGCCACATTCTTGACAGAAGCGAGCAAAGGGATCAGATGGGCGAGGGGCAAGACACTGGGCACACCTACAACAGAAGAGGTTACTGATTGGCCATGTTCTGATGGGTTCACATCAAGAAGTCAGGTGAAATCTAAAAGTGTTCAAGATGTTTAAAAAATATTTAAAAATACAAAAAGCAGAACACTCTTAAAGGCTATAGAACAAGTTCTTTAGTCATTTTATTACAAAATGGCCTCATACCTGGAACCACTGGTATTCTTTACCTGTAGGCCATCTCACTTCCTGACTGCAGCTGAAGTTATCAGCAGCCTTGATCCCACTTCTTAGTGGGGATCTGACTTGTCCTATCACATTGGTTTTGGTATTGGATTTATGAGGATAAACATAGGAAATTCCAGTAGTGTCTGCATTGCACTTTTTAGACTTCCTATTTGAGCATTAAGCCTAGTCTGTGTGGCACTCTAGGGGGTCACTGTCAGTAAAGCTCTGTCTGGGAAACATCCTCAATGTGCTAAAGGCTCCATAAAAAAACCCCAAAGCTGTCATACTTGATGGTGGAAGTCTGAAAGCTTTTCCTCTAAGATCAATAACAATTCAAGGATATCTGCATTCCAACATAGTATTGAAATTTCTAACCAAAGGAATTAAGCAAGATAAAAAATAAAAGGTATCCAACTAGAAAGAAGTAAAATGATCTCTGTTCACAGATGATATGATCTTATATGTTGAAAATCCTGGAGAATACACACTCCCAAGTAAATTATTAGATCTATAAGTACATTTAGAAGTGGTAGGATAGAATAATCAACACAGAAAAAATCCATTGTATTCTTATGAATAATCTGAAAAGGAAATTAAGAAAACAATTACATTTATTATAGCACCAGAAACATAAAATAAAATATTTAAGAATCAATTTAACCAAGGAGGTAAAAGACTTGTACAATGAAAATCATAAAACTTCTCAGGAAGTAATTAAAAAGACAAATACAAGGAAAGACATCTTATATTCACGAATCAGAAGACTTAAAGTTGTTAAGATGAAACTACTACCCAAAGCAATCTACAGGTTTAATTCAATCCCTATCAAACTTTCAATGAGCTTTTTTTGCTGAAAGAAAAACTTGTCCTAAATTCATATGGAATCTCAAGGAACCCAAAATAGTCAAAACAGTCTTAAAAAAAGAACAACAAAGTTAAGATGACTCACACTTTCTGATTTCAAAGTTTACTAAACAGCTAATTAATAAAAGTTGTATTCTTCTATCATAAGGACAGACATATGGACCAATGGAATAGAACAGAGAGCCCAGAAATAAACCTTTGCATAAATGATCAAATAATTTTTGGCAAGAATGTGAACACCATTCAATGGGGAAAGGACAATGGTGCTAGGAAAACTGAATATTCACAAGCCAAAGAATAAAATTGACTCCTTACCTTACACGATATACAAAATCCAACCCAAAATGGATCAAAAATGAATGGAAGAGGTATATCTATGATCCTCTTAGGATCAAGAAGAACACATAAAGGACAATCTTCATGACACTAGATTTGGAAATAATTTCTTGGGTATCTTACCAACAGCATTGGCACAAAAGAAAAAATAGATAAACAGAATGTGATCAAAATTTTAAACTTTCATGTATCCAAGGACACCATCAGGGAAGTGAAAAGACAACCTACAAATGGGAGAAAATATTCTCAAATCATACTGTTATTAATACCTAATAAGGAATTAATGTCCAGAATACGTAAAGAAAAACAACTTAACAAAAAACAAACATAAAAAAGTAGGCAAAAGACTTGAATAGACATTTCTCCAAAGAAGATATAAGAATATCCAAAAAGCACATGAAAAAATGCTCAATGTAACTTGCCACTAGGGAAATATAAATCAAAATCACAATGAGATACCACTTTATATTCATTAGGATAGCTATTATCAAAAAAATGAGAGGAGTTCCAGACAAGACGGAGGCATAGGTAGACACCCTTTGCTTCCTCACACAACCAAAAGGAGGATAACAACCAATCTGAAATCAATAAACAACCAAAAGTGCCAGAAAAACTCAAACTGCATGGAACTCTGACAACAAAGGAATGAAAGAAAAAATTAACCTGAACAACCAGACCAGTAAGGCGATGACCGGCAAGGGCCAACTCAGAAAAACCACAGACACCCACTGGACCTTGGGAGTTGGGCTGGCTGCCAGGATCCATGGGCTGAAAGGGAGGGGCTGACTTACGGGGACTCAGAGATGGCTGTTGGCTACAGTAGTTGCAGTTGTAGGAGAAACCCCCAGTCTCACACAAGAGTTTGTTGAAAAGAGTGCTAGAGATGAGCAAGAGAGCTGCATTGTTCCCTCTCTGGCCCCTCCCCCACAGGCAGCGCCACAGCACTGTAAAGAGGGTTGTCCCATCCTGGTGAATACCTAAGGCCCTGCCCCCTTACAATGTATCAGGTGCACCAAGACAAAGAAATATGGCCCAAATGAAAGAACAGAGCAAAACCTCAGAAAGAGAACTAAGCAATGAGGAGATAGCCAACCTTATCTGATAGAGAATTTAAAGCCCTGGCAATCAAAATAATTACAGAACTGATTGAGCTTGGGTGAAAAATGAAAAAGCAAATGAAAGATACCCAAAATGAAATAAAGCAAAATATTCAGGAAACCAACAGTGACAGGAAGGAAACCAGGACTCAAAGCAATGATTTGGAACAAAAGGGAAAAATAAACATCCAACCAGAACAGAATGAAGAAATAAGAATTCAAAAAAGTGAAGAGACACTTACAAACCTCTGGGACAACCTGAAACATTCCAATGTCCAAATTATAGAGATGCCAGAGGGAGGAGAACAACAGCAAGAAATTGAAAACTTATTTGAACAAATAAATGAAGGAAAAGTTCTCCAATCTAGCAAAGGAAATAGACTTCCAGGAATTCCAGGAAGCCCAGAGAGTCCCAAAGAAGTTGGACCCAAAGAAGAACACACCAAGGCACGTCATCATTAAGTTACCCAAAATTAAAGAGGAAAGAATCTTAGAAGCAGCAAGAGGAAACAAGACAGTTACCTACAAAGGAGTTCCCATAAGGCTATCAGCTGATTTCTCAAAAGAAACCTAGCAGGCAAGATGGGGCTGGAAAGAAGTATTTGAAGTCATGAAAGGCAAGGCTCTACATTCAAGATTACTTTATTCAGCAAAGCTTTCATTTAGAGTGGAAGGTCAGATAAAGTGCTTCCCAGATAAAGTCGAGTCAAAGGAGTTCATCATCACCAAGCCATTATTATATGAAATGTTAAAGAGACTCATCTAAGAAAAAGATGATAAAAAATATGATCAGTAATATGATGACAAACTCACAACCATTAACAACCATACCTAAAACAAAAACAAAAGCAAACTAAGCAAACACTAGTACAGGAACAGAACCACAGAAATGGAGATCACATGGAGGGTTATCAACAGAGGAGTGGAAGGGGAAGGAGGAGAGAAGGGGAACGGTACTAGATGGTAGGTAGAATATAGACAGGGGAAGGATAAGAATAGTATGGGAAATGTAGAAGTTAAAGAACTTACAAGTATGATACATGGACATGAACTAAAGCAGGGGAATGTGGGTGGGAGAGGCTGTGCAGTGTGGAGAGGAGTAAAGGGGGGAATGGGACAACTGAAACAGCATAATCAATAAAATATAATTAAAAAAGTAAGTAAGTAAGTAAGTAAATAAATAGTGGCCTAGTTTTTCTGTTAACCTCTGGGATTGAATCAGTACTTCGGATGCTCTAAGGCTTAGTGTCTAAGACATTCAAAGCAAAAATTCTCAGCATAATTAGTTATATCAACAGGACTTAGTCCTCACATGTTCTAAAATAATGCAGGAAAGGCTGGTCCAGGAGGTTCTTGTTTTAATTATAATTTCTTTTAAGAGTTTTGTAAGTAACAAAAGTCACTTATTAATTAACTAAATTTAAAGTAGTCCACTATCATAAAAATCATTTAGATTAACTCTATAGAGCAACATAATAACTATTGATCTTATAAGATTTTTTAAGACATGAAACTTTAAAAATTTACAAAGAAGGTAAGTGGAGTAACAATGTCAAAAGATTTGCAGGGTTGTCTGAAGTTCACAAGAGCTTTTCTCAGACTTTTGGCTAAGATCAACTGTAGAGATCTGTTCTTATCAGCTTAAAGTTCACAAAAGCCAACAGCTTAAACAATTAAAAGGGCCTGTTATGATAATTTAATACTTATATTTACACTTAGGTTTGCCTCCTAGAAATTGAGACAGCAAATGAGTCTAAGGACAAAGAACTTTTTTTTTCTTTCTTTTTTTTTACAATTACAGTGATAGAAACCAAATAAGTAGCTGCTTAGAGTGGGAGGCCTAAGGAATAGGAGGAGTGAGTGGTGACTGCAAAAGGGCTAAAGAGAACTACTCAGGTAACAACAATGTTCTGCATGTTGATTGGAGTGGTTACAGCTGTATAAATTTATCAAAATATCAAACCAAATATTTTAAATGTTTCCATTGTTTTATGGAAATTATACCTCAATAAAGTTGATTTAAAACCATAAAAAGAAACATTTTTCATTTTTACCAATAACTTTATTGATTTGGATATTTTGAGTATGCTGGCTATCTCCCACTATGGGCTTCTTCTAGTGGGTAGAGGCCAGGGGTGCTGCTAAACTTCTCCCAATAAATAAGACAGCCCCACAGCAAAGAATTATTTGGCTGAAATGTCAATAGTACCAAGAAATCTCACAAACCACTTTTTACATGTTTGATCAGTCACAGTATCTTCTCCATACACTGCACAAATCTTTGTGTTTCACTTGTGTTTTTGCCCTTTTTGAAATAAAAAGCATAATTGTGAAAAATGTTGCATATCTTCTTCCATCTAAATATTAAATGGCTGCACAAAAATTTCAATAATTTTGATAAGTTTTTAAATATATTTTATTGATTATGCTATTAAAGTTGTCCCATTTCACCCCTTCATTCCCCGCCACACTGCACACCCTCTCCCACCCTCATTCCCCCCTTTAGTCCATGTCCATGTATCATAAATTCTTTAGCTTTCACATTTCTCATACTATTCCTACCCTCCCCTTGTCTATTTTCTACCTACCATCTATGCTACTTATTCTCTGTACTTTTTCCCCCTTTCTCCCCCACCCACTCCCCTGTTGCTAACCCTCCATGTGATCTCCATTTCTGTGGTTCTGTTCCTGTTCTAGTTGTTTGCTTAGTTTGTTTTTGTTTTAGGTATGGTTGTTAATAATTTGAGTTTGCTCTCATTTTACTATACATGTTTTTTTATCTCCTTTTTCTTAGATTAAGTCCCTTTAACATTTCATATAATAAGGGCTTGGTGATGATGAACTGCTTTAACTTGACATCTGAGAAGCACTTTATCTGTCCTTCCACTCTAAATGAAAGCTTTGCTGGGTAGAGCAATCTTGGTTGTAGGTCCTTGTCTCTCGTGACTTGGAATACTTTTTTCCAGCCCCTTCTTGCCTGCAAGGTCTCTTTTGAGAAATCAGCTGACAGTCTGATGGGAAGTCCTTTGTAGGTAAATGTCTCCTTATCTCTTGCTGCTTCTAGGATTCTCTCCATTTTAATCTTGGCTGATGTAATTATGATGTGCCTTAGTGTGTTCCTCCTTGGGTCCACCTTCTTTGGGACTCTCTAAGCTTCCTGGATTTCCTGGAACTCTATTTCCTTTGCCACATTGGGGAAGTTCTCCTTTACTATTTGTTCAAATAAGTTTTCCACTTGTTGCTCTACCTCTTCTCCTTCTGCTACCCCTATAATTTGGATGTTAGAATGTTTAAAGATGTTCTGCAGGTTCCTAAACCTCTCCTCAGTTTTTAAAATTTTTGTTTCTTCATTCTTTTCTGTTTGGTTGTTTATTTCTTCCTTCTGGTCCACTCCCTTGATTTGAGTCCCAGTTTTCTTCCCATCACTATTGGTTCCCTGTGCATTTTCCTTCATTTCACTTATTGTGGCCTTCATTTTTTCATCTAATTTGCAACCAAATTCAACCAATTCTGTGAGCATCCTGATCACCAGTGTTTTGAACTGTGCATTTGATAGGTTGGCTATCTCATCGCTTAATTGTTTTATTTCTGGAGCTTTGATCTTTTCTTCCTTTTCAGCCATTTTTTTGTCTTGTTGCGCCTGTTAAGTAGTAAGGGGTGGAGCCTTAGATGTTCACCAGGGTGGGTCTACCCAGTAGCTGGGTTGTGATGCTGTATGTGGGTAAGGGGTCTGAGAGGAAACAATGGTGCTTGCTCTGCTCTCTGTCGGATTTCAGTCCCTTCCGCTGCTTCCCCCAAGCAAAAGTGGGCCTTTCTGGTGCTGATTCCCATGTGGATGGGCTTGTGTGCATTCTAGGACCCTGTGGGTCTCTCCAATGAACTCTTCTACGAGGCTAGGAGTCTCTCCCTTTGCCTCAACCCCCATAGGTATTTTCAATCAGTGTTTTGAGGCTTTATTTCCCAGTGCTGGGACCTTGGGTTGCTCAGTCTGTCATGCTCGCCAGTTATCTGCACGCAAATGTGAGACTGCTGCCTGGTCAGCCAGCCACCTTGCACATGATGACCTGCTTCACAATCGCCTCTTTGCTGGGTCTGCCCATTGTCACCCTGTGCCCAGATTCTGCCAGCCACCGCCTGCATGCCCAGGGTCTGCCCTCTGCGTCTTTCACACCCAGGGTGCCTTGCATGCCCTGTGTCAATGCTTCCTGTGCCACACCTCCTCTCTGCTGGCTGCCCAACTCTGCCACACCTACCAGTCTGGATGAATGTTTCTATTTCAGCTCCTTGTCTGTCTAACTTCCATACTGTTCAATTTTCTGTCAGTTATGCTTGTTATTTTGTTTCTAATTTTTTGTTGTCTTTATTTTGGTTGTATGAGGAGGTACAGTGTGTCTACTTAGACCTCCATCTTGGCTAGAAGTCTCTGATAAATTCTTTTAAATGCACACTGATATGACTGATAGTTGTCACAATATAATCTAACAAAATTGTTTCAAAGGAAGTTAAAGACAGCTAAGCACCCAATATAATATTACTTGAAAATAAGCTATGATAAGTTTAAAATGTACATATACTATAAACCCTACAGCAACCATTAAAAAATATTATAGCTAATAAGCCAACGAAGGACATCAAATACTAAAACAGAATCATAAAACATACCAAATTAATCCAAAAGAAGGCAGAGAAAAAGAAAAGGCAACAAAAATAGATTAAAAAACAAAACAAATAGCATAGTGGCTGATTCAAAATCAAACATATCAATAATCAGAATAAATATACTCTCATCTCAATTAAGATGCAGAGATTGTCAGATGCAATTTTTTAAAAAGCAAGACTTAACTGTATGCTGTTTTAAAAAACCCAGATTTACAGAGAGACACAAATAGTTTAAAAGAAAAAGAATGGAAGGCACATCATGCAAACACTAATCTTAAGAAAGGGGAAATAACTTCATTAATATCAGACAAAATAGATTTCTCAACAAAGAATATTACTTGTGTTGTTTTATGATAAAGGGGTCAATTCAGCAACAGGACATACAAATCTAAGAGATTTACATACTTAACAGAGCTTCAAATTATGTGAAGCAAGAAACTGATAGAAGTGCAAAGGTAAGTAGACAAATCCATAATTATAATAGATTTCAACCTAACTTTCTCAGAAATTGATTGAATAGATATAACATTAATAAAAATAAAAATGACTTAACACTCTCAACCAGCTTAACCTAATTGACAATTATAGAACACTTAGCCTAGCAAAATATACATTCTTTTTGAGGGTACATGAAATATTTACCAATCAAATCATACAGTATATATATTCTCTGAGGGAATTAAATTTTAAATAAACCACAAAATGTAAAGAAAATCCCCAAATATTGGGAAATTTAATAAAAACAAATCTAATAGCTCATGGGTCAAAAAGAAATAAGAATAATTACAACCAGTTTAAACTGAATTAAAAAGGAACAACATATCAAAATTTGGGGGTTTCAACTAAAGCAGTACTCAGCAGGAAATGACTACATTAGAGTTCTAAAAGCCTGTAATTAGAAATGAAGAAAGGTTTCAAATGAATGGCTTCATCTTCCATATTAAGGAAATTAGAAAAAGAAAAGCAAATAAAATGCAAGGTTCATTAAAAGAGAAATAGATAAACCTGAAAAGACTTATATCTATTAAAGAAATTGAATGTGTAGTTTAAAATCATTCTTAAAACTCTGGACCCTGCCCTGCCTGGCTGGTGTGGCTCAGTTGGTTGTAGACCCCGTAACCAAAGGGTTGCCATTTGATTCCCAGTCAGGGAACATATCTAGGTTGTGGTTTTAGTCCCCTGTTTGGACGTCAATAATCCCAGTTATGGGTCCATATGGGAGGCAACCAACAGGTGTGTCTTTCTCACAACAATGCTTCTCTCTCTCCCTTTCTCTCTCTTTAAAGAGCAATGGAAAAAAATGTCCTTGGGTGGAAACTAAAAACAAAAAAAATTAACACTCTGGGCCCCACTGTCTTCACTGGTGAATTTTATCAAACATATAAGAAAGAAATAATACCAATTATACACAAACTCTTTCACAGAACTGAAGAGTGAATACTTTCCAAGTCACTTTATGAAGCCAGAATTATGCTGATACTAAAAACAGACAAAGAAACCTATACACCAATATATCTCATGCACATACATGCAAAAATGTTCATATTTTACTGGGTCAAATTAAACATAACATGAAATGTTTATAAAACCTTTATCTCATGAATTCATGGTTGAATTTAAACTTGAAAATCAACCACTGTAATTCATTACATGAACAGAAAAAGAAAAATCATATGATTACGTACTAGATGGAGAAAATGCTTTAGACTAAGTCCAACATCTAGCCCTTGTTTTTAAAATAAATAAATAAATCTCACCAGTAGGAGAAAATTTCCTCAATCTGAAGGGGAAGAAAAACCCTACAGCTAATATCAACTTTAATATCAAGTAATGGAATACTTTCTTCCTAGGATCAGGAATAAAGCAAGATGTCTACTCTCATCATGTCCATTACAAATTTACTGGAGGTACTGGTCAATCCAACAAGTCAAGAAAAAGAACAAAAGGGGATTTATACAGGAAATGAAGGAGGAAAACAACTATATTTGTAGGTGACTTGATCACCTATCCAGATAAAAGCTAAAAAAATAGGTGAGTTTAGTAAGGTTATTTGACCACCACACAAAAATTGACTGTATCTTAATTCTAGTAATGGATAATTAGAAATTTAAATTTTAAAAGCAATACCATTTATGATATCATCAAAAATATGAAATACTTAGGGATAAATATGACAATACATACGTAAATCTTGTTGATTAAAAAGTATGTAACATTGCTGAAAGACATTAAGGAAGACCTATATAAAATGATGAAGTATACCATTTTCCTTGACTTTAAAGACATAAAACTGTTATGTCAATTTTTCTTAAATTAACATAAATGAAATACAACCCAAGTCAAAACTTCAGCAGACATTTTACAGATCTTGACAAGCTGATACTAAAATTTATTTGAAAATCCAAAGTTTTGGAATAGCCATGACATTTTTGTAAATGAAAAAGAAAATTGGGAGACTTCTGATCAAGATGGCAGCATAAGCATACATGGCTCACCTCTTCGCACAACCACATCAAAATTACAACTAAAATATAGAACAGCCATCACTCAGCAACATCAGAAATTGAACTGAATGGAAATTTGACAGCTATGAAATTGAGTTGAATGGCAGTATGACAGCTACATAATTAAAGAAACCACATCCCTCCAGACTGGTAGGAAGGGTACAGACACGGAAAGGGCTGGTCCCACAACCATGTGGATAAAAATTTGGGAGGAATATCTTTGGAGCAAGGAGTCTGAGACCCACACCAGACCCCCCAACCCAGGATTTCAGTGCCAGGAAGGTAAGTCCCTTCAACTTCTGGCTGCAAAAACCAGTAGGAATTGAGTCATTGGAAGAAATTGCTGGAGCCCCAGCAGTTCCTCTTAAAGAACCCACACACAGACTCATCTACTCAGACTAACTCCTTTAAGCTCCAGCACTGGGGTAGCAGCTTGAAGGGCACCAGTAGTATACAAGGAGAAGCTAACATGTCTGGCATCAAAGTGACCAGAGGCCATTGTCCCTTCTCTAACCTCCCCCGCAACAGAGCAGGTAAGCTGGTGCCATATCTGAGATTCCATCAACCTGGCTACTACTGTTTGACCCTCCTTGGAGGTACCAGGAGACTGCCTCACCTAACTTACAGGCCCACCTAAGTTGCTTTTCAATATGAATGGCTGGTCTTGGCCCCTAAATCCTACTGAACAAGCAAAAGCTGGCTTTGGCGAGCCCTAGCGGCAGCCAGATTAGATTCACAGCTTGCTTCCTCTGGGACTCTCCAAGCCCAGCATCAGCAGCAGCCATCTCAGATTGCTTTACAGATGAAGTAGGGTGTCCTGGGCAAAACACAGATGGAGGCTGACCTTGGTCTGCAACACCCAGGAAACCTCAGGGCAAGCACACTCAGCAGACAATTATAAACCAGGTCAGATTACCACCATCCTGCCCCTCTCTGCACAGCTGATCCTCCACAGAGGGCAGAGGTTGGTGGTCAGTGGGCACAGCCAGTCCTTGCAGCTGACTAGCCTGGGTAAATCCCTCCCACTGATCTGCCAAGAGCCACCAAGGCTCAACTACAAAAGAAGGGTGTATTCAGCCCACACAAAGGGGACATCTTGAGTACCTAGCTTGGATGATAGGGGAGGCTATGCCACTGGACCCTACCAGACACCTACTATATTAGGCCACACTGCCAAGACACAGAGTCAAAGCAGCTCTACCTAATACGTAGAAACAAACATTTAGCAGGGAGGCTGCCAAAATGAGGAGACAAAGAAACATTGCCCAAATGAAAGAACAGAAGAAAACTCCAGAAAAAGAACTAAACAAAATAGAGATAAGCAATCTACCAGATGCAGAGTTCAAAATAGTTTATAAGGATGCTCAAGGAACTTAGTGAGGACCTTAGCAGCATAAAAAAGACCCAGTCAGAAATGAAGGATACACTAATTGAAACAAAGAAGAATCTACAGGGAAACAACAGTAGAGTGGATGAAGCTAAGAATGAAAATTATTTGGAATGTTAGGAAGATAAAAACAACCATGCAGAACAACAAGAAGAAAAAAACCCCCCAAAATGAAGATAGTATAAACAGCCTCTAGGACAAATTCAAGAGATCCAACATTCACATCATGGGGGTGCCAAAAGAAGAGAAAGAGCAAAAAATAGGAAATCTATATGAAAAAATAATGAAAGAAAACTTCCCTAATTTGATGAAGGAAACAGACATGCAAGTCCAGGAAGCACAGAGTCCAAATTATGATGGATGCAAAGAGGCCTACTCTAAGACACATCATAATTAAAATGCCAAAGATTAAAGATAAAGAGAAACTCTTAAAAGCAGCAAGAGAAAAGAAGTTAGTTACCAGATGGATGACAGATGGAGGAGAGAGGGGAAGAATGGGTGAAGAGGTGAAGGAATTAAGTACAAAGAGGTAGTTATAGAATAGCCATGGGGATGGAAAGTACAGTGTAGGAAATGGAGTAGCCAAAGAACTTATACACATGACCCATGGACATGAACAATGGTGGGGCCTTGCCAGTGGGAGTAGGGTGCACTGGGTGGAGGGGGGCAAAGGGAAAGAGCAGAACAACTATAATAGCATAATCAATAAAACATAATTTAAAAAAAGATAAAGTTGGGCCCTGGCTGGTGTAGCTCAGTGGATTGAGCACGGGCCTGCGAACCAGACAATCGCGGTTCGATTCCCAGTCAGGGCACATGCCAGGGTTGCAGGCAGGTTCCCTGCAGGCCAGTTCCCAGCAGGGGATGCACGAAAGGCAACCATACATTGATGTTTCTCTCCCTCTCTCCTTCTCTTCCCCTCTAAAGATAAATAAATAAAATCTTTAAAAAAAAAAAGATAAAGTTGGAAGGAAAGAGAAGAGGATAAAGGGGCTCAAATATATGGTGACAGATGAGACTTAGATTTGAGTAGTAAATACATAATATAATATAGAAATGATATATTATAGAATTGTACAGTTGAAATCTATATAATATGCCCTGGCTGGTTTAGGTCAATGGACTGAGAGCTGGCTTGCAAACTGGAAGGTCACAGGTTCAATTCCTAGTCAGGGCACATGCCTGAGTTGCAGACCAAGTCTCCAGTTGGTGGTATGTGAAAGGCAATTGATTGATGTTTAAACAAAAAGAAAGAAATGTATATAATCTTATTAACCAGTGTCACCCCAATAAATTTAATAATTATTTTTAACAGAACAAAGTTGGAGAATTTATAATACATGGTTTCAAGACTTATTATGAAGCTGTAGTAATCAAGTCAGTGTGGTAATAAATAAATATAGACAAGTATCAATAGAACAGAATATAGAGTCCAGAAACAGATTCCAAAAGTAATCAAGGGGGAAAGGATCATCTTTTCTGGAATAAATTGATATCCACATAAAAATATGAGCCTGAACCATTACCTCATACCACATACAAAATTAACTAAATATGGACTATAGAGCTAAACTTAAGGGAGAAAACTTATAGAAGAAAGCACTGAAAAATTTAATTAGTCCTTCTCTCCAGAGGCTATGGACCCACTGCCCTCCAAATACCCCCCTTTCCCTGAAATGGAAGGCCCCTCCTCCACTTCCTTGGTGGTGGAGCCCTGACCCCAACAGCTGGGCTGCCACCTGCTTACTGATACCAACAAGGTCCCCTACATGTACAAGAAGCAGATGGAGGAGGAGCCCCAGGGGTGGCCCCAGCACTAGCCACCCCTCAGAGAGCCTAGTCCTTGCAGGAGCTACAGTTGCCAGCACCCTGCAGCTGTGAAGCCACTGCAGGTCACACTCAGAACTCAAGTCCTTCACATGCGGACTTGAGCACTCCAGCTACCTGTCCCTGCACCATGCTCACAAACCTGCCTGCTCTGCCCACACTGCTTCCATGACACCATGGAGATGGCACAGGACATGTGTCTCCACTAAGTTCAGACCTGGCTCTGGGCCTTGGCATCTGACCCACACAGCAGCATACTCATATTCACTCCCTGACTCTGCTAAAGCTACTGCCTTATAGTGGGCCTCAGTTCACCAATTTACCCAAAGGGAGAAATGTCCTTCCTTCAATCGTTCCCTCCCTTTCTCCTTAACTGTGTGATGTAGATCAGATCCTTGCTCCTCCCTGGGTCCTTGCCCCTCCCTGAGCCAATTGCAACTAGGTTCCAGTCCATCTGTGCCATGTGAGCCTTTGCAAGTGATTTAACATCTCTGAGCCCTGGTTTTCTGATCCAAAGTGCTAAATGGTTGTTCACATAAATATTTGACAAAAAGCATAGCATGACTCCTTTTAATATCTCCCCCTTCTACCCAGTCACCTTACCCTTTATTCAATAAATATTCCACACTATAAAAAAGGAAGGAAGGAAGAAAGGAAGGAGAAGAGGGAGGGAGGGAGGGAGGAAGGACTCAGTGAGTGAGATATGTCTTGGGTTTGGAAAATACTTCTTAAATGTGTCAAAATAAGCAGGATGTATAAAAGAAAAATTAATTAATTAGATTTCACCAAATGTAAAAACTTTAGCTCTTTCAGAAAAAAAGAACTTTTATAGGAAAATGAAAATCCAAAGACTGGAAGAATATATTTGCAAACTTACATCTAACACAAGAAAACATGAATAACTCTATAATGCAAAGATATAAAGCCCAATTTTTAAAACACACAAAAAAACTGAACAGATACTTTCCCAAAGAAGATGTATAGAGAGCAAATAAGCACATTAAAAGACATTCAAAATAATTAGTAGATTAGACAAAGAGGATGAATCAGTGATTTGGAATCTAAGAAAAAAACAATCAGACCAGCAAGAAGGAAAAATAATCTTTAAAAAGGATGGTGTAAGTCTCTGGGACAACTTCAAGTGTATCAATATTTGCATCATGGGGCTGCTGGAAGGTAAGAGAGAGCAAGAAATTGAAAGCATATTTGAAAATATAATGACAGAAAATTTCCCTAACTTGGTAAAGGAAATACACCTACAAATCCAGGAAGTGCAGAGTCCCAAACAAGATAAACCCAAAGAATTCCATACCAAGATACATCATAATTATGATGCCAAAGGTTAAAGACAAATAGAGAAACCTAAAAGCAACAAGAGAAAAGCAGTTAGTTACTTACAAGGGAGTTGGTTTCTTTATAAAAACTTTGCAGACCTGAAGGGATTGGCAGGAAATAGTCAAAGTGGTGGAAAGCAAGGACCTACAACCAAGATTACTCTGCCCTGTGAAACTGTCATTTAGATTGAAGGACAGATAAAGAGCTTCCCAGACAAGAAAAGTTCATTACCACCAAACCAGTATTATATGAAATGTTAAAGGATCTTCTTTAAGAGGATCAAAAATATGAATGAACAATAAAAAGGCAATAAATACACACCTATCAACAGTTAAATCTAGAAGGCAACAAAATGAGTAAGCTGAACAGAAATAGAATCATAGATACAGAGAATGTTTTGATGGTTGCGACATGCAGGAAGATTCAGAGCAATGGGCGAAAAAGGTGAAGGGATTAAGAAGTACAAATTGATTGTTACAGAATAGCCATGGAGATGTAGAGTACAGCATAGGGAATAGTCAATAATAGTTTAATAACTATTTATGGTGTCAGATGGGTGTGAGATTTATTGGGATGATCATTTATTATGTTATGTAATGCCTAATCACTGGGGTGTATGCCTGAAACTAATATAATAATAATATATGCCAACTGTAATTGAAAATAAAAAATGATTAAAAACATATCTGCTATTTCACTAAAATGAACAAAAACAATAATAAAAGTGTTTGTGAGAATGTTGAGCAACTGTAACTGTCTTATACTGATGGTGGGAATGTAAAATGGTACAACCTCTTTGGAAAACACTTTGACAGTTTTTTTGTTTTTTTAGTTAAACATACACCTATCACATGGCCCTGGCTTTCCATTGATAGGTATTTACCTCAGTGAAATGAAAGCATCTGCACATGACTACTTGTATACAAATGGTCATAGGAGATTTATCTATAATAGCCAAATATTGGAAACAACCTTGATATCCACCAATAGGTAACTAGATAAACAAATTGTGATGGATCTGTACAATTTAATACTATTCAGCATTAAACAGAAATAAATGTTTGTTTTATTCAACAACATGGGTAAATCTCAAAATAATTAGGCTAAATTAAAGAAGCTGGCAAAAAAAGTACTAACTGAATCATTCTACTTATATACGTAATCAAATGCAAACTAAGCTATTGTGACAAGAAGCAGATCAACAGTTGCTTAAGAATGAGGGGCACAAGAAAAAATTTCAAAAAGATACAACACATTTGGAAGTGATAGATTTGTTTATTTTCTTGACTGAGGTGATAGTTTTAAAGTTATATGCATATCTCAATTGTACTCATTAAATAAGTGCAGTTTATTTTATGTCAATTATGCCATTAATACCTGTAAAAATTTAATAAAAAGCAGTGGGGTGGGCAAACACATTTATGTCCCATCTTTAAATTCTTTTTGACCACAATGTGTCTTAGAAGGTTTTAAGAAATAGGAAAGAGAATGAGATTACTTACATGAGAAAGTCTGTCTCCCTTTGAATTCTCATGATCTCTGTGCTTGTCAAACCCTTATGGCCAGTTATGTGTGCAAAACCAGGGAACTAAAATTAAGAATATAATATAATCATGGTAAAAGCTGTGGTATAATGAAATTTCATTAAAAATTAATTTTAACTTTTTTTCTTACATTCAGCCTCTGTCATTTCAAAACCATGATTGGGGAAATCCTAAGTAGTGATTACCCCAGTACCCAATGTTAAAAATTAAAATGCTCTTTGTAATCAGATATGTACATTACATTAAAAACATAAGTTTACAAGAGAGGATATCTAAATTTAGCTTTAGACAGACAAGATTTTAGAATCTAGAAACCTAAGTTAGCACACATTTTTCTCAAAGATTATATCCCTAGGAAACTCAAAAGGATTCACCTAAAAGAATAAATGCAGCAACTGTCTACTGTAATCCACAAACATTGAACTCATTTCAACATACTTATTTGAGCATCCACTCTATACCAGGCACTGTGTTTGATGCAAGGAGGGAGAAAAATAAACATTACAGCACATAGCCCCTCCTGTGACTCACAGCCTATCCTGTGCTTGGTTTGATGTGGTCTATATGTCCAAGTGGTAGGAAAATGGGACAGAAAGGAAGTTTTGAGAAGGAATACGAGGGAAGAAGCTAACACTTATGGAGGGTCGGGCAGTATTTTTTTGTAGCTGTTATCTCCCTGACAATTCACAATGACCTTGGGAGGTGGATAATATCTCCATTTTATTTTATTCTTATAACATTTACTTTTTATAATTTCAAACTTACAGAAAAGTTCCAAGGATTGTACAAATAACTTCTGTATAACCAGTTTGAGCAGTCATTCATGTTAACATTTCACCCCAAGTGATTTCATTCTCTCTCTCTCTCTCTCTCTCTCTCTCTCAGGATCATGGAGAATAAGCTACAGCAACAAATCCTCTGTCTCTAAATATTTCAGTGTACATTTCCTATAAACAAGGATGTCCTCTTACACGATTATCAAAACCAAAAAAATTAACAGTGATGTACTATATTATCTAGCTCTGGCTTGTGTGACTAAGTGGATTGAGTGCTGGGCTGCAAACCAAATGATCACCAATTCAATTCCCAGTCATGGCACATGCCTGGGTTGTGGGCAAGGTCCCCAGTAGAGGGTGTGTGAGAGGCAATTACACATTGATGTTTCTCTCCTTCTCTTTCTCCCTCCCTTCCCCTCTCTCTATAAATAAATAAATAAATGAATATATATATATACAAAATCTAACCCACAGATCTTTATTTAAATTTTGATTGTGCAAATGATGTCCTTCACAGCTATATTTTTCTTGCTCTAGGATTAACTCTAGAATCATACTTTCATTTAGTTGTCATCTCTTTTTTGTCTCCTCTAATCTGAAATAATTTCTCAGTCTGTATATCCTTCATGATGTTGACATTTTTTGAAGAGTAACAGGTCAGTTAATTTGTAGAATCCCCTTCACTTTGGTTTTGTCTGAAGTTTCCTTGTGATTGGATTCATTCATGCACTTTGCTACAAATACCAGACAAATGACATGGTATCTATATAATGGTACATATATTCCTCATTTTTGAGATGAAGATGCTACTGAGGCCCAGAAAGTCCAAATCACCTGCCTCAGGCCACATCAACAGTAGCTTCTACAACATGTCTGCAGGCTGAGCTTAGGACTCCAGACTTTATGCTGCAGGCAATGGGGATGGGTCAAAGGGTTTCAGTTGTTTTTGTGTCAGATCCAATATAGCCTAGACTGAAAGTCTCAAAGTGGTGGTCTATTGGCCAAATTTAGCCTGAGTTTGAGTTTTATTTGCCCCAAATATACAATTCGTTTAAAAGTATTTTTTATTGATTATGCTATTAGTTTCCCCAATTTTTCCCCTTTATCCCCCTGCTGTCCTGCACTCCCCAACCTTCCAGCATTCCCACCTCTTAGTTCATGTCAATGGGTTGTACATATAAGTTCTTTGAGTCCTGTTTCTCATACAATTTTTTATCTCTCCCCATTTACCTTATGCCTACTAACCATGCTTCTTTTTCCCTGTACATTTTCCCCCCATTCCTCCCTTTCCCCTCCCCACTGAAATCCCTCCCTGTGATGTCCATTTCTCTGATTCTGTTCCTGTTCTGATTGTTTGCTTAGTTTTTGTTCTCATTGTTTCTCTTTTTTTTTAGGTTCATATATTGATAATTGTGAGTTTGTTGTCATTTTATTATCCATATTTTTTATCTTTTTCTTAGATAAGTACCTTTAACATTTCACATAATAATGGCTTGGTGATGATGAACTCCTTTGACTCAACTTTATCTGGGAAGCACTTTATCTGCCCTTCCACTCTAAATGAAAGCTTTGCTGGATAGAGTAATTTTGGATGTAGGTCCTTGCCTTTCATGACTTCAAATACTTCTTTCCAGCCCCATCTTGCCTGCTAGGTTTCTTTTGAGAAATCAGCTGATAGCCTTATGGGAACTCCTTTGTAGGTAACTGTCTTGTTTCCTCTTGCTGCTTCTAAGATTCTTTCCTCTTTAATTTTGGGTAACTTAATGATGACATGCCTTGGTGTGTTCTTCTTTGGGTCCAACTTCTTTGGGACTCTCTGGGCTTCCTGGAATTCCTGGAAGTCTATTTCCTTTGCTAGATTGGAGAACTTTTCCTTCATTTATTTGTTCAAATAAGTTTTCAATTTCTTGCTGTTGTTCTCCTCCCTCTGGCATCTCTATAATTTGGACATTGGAATGTTTCAGGCTGTCCCAGAGGTTTGTAAGTGTCTCTTCACTTTTTTGAATTCTTATTTCTTCATTCTGTTCTGGTTGGATGTTTATTTTTCCCTTTTGTTCCAAATCATTGCTTTGAGTCCTGGTTTCCTTCCTGTCACTGTTGGTTTCCTGAATATTTTGCTTTATTTCATTTTGGGTATCTTTCATTTGCTTTTTCATTTTTCACCCAAGCTCAATCAGTTCTGTAATTATTTTGATTGCCAGGGCTTTAAATTCTCTATCAGATAAGGTTGGCTATCTCCTCATTGCTTAGTTCTCTTTCTGAGGTTTTGCTCTGTTCTTTCATTTGGGCCATATTTCTTTGTCTTGGTGCACCTGATACATTGTAAGGGGGCAGGGCCTTAGGTATTCACCCGGGTGGGACAACCCTCTTTGCTGTGCTGTAGCACTGTCTATGGGGGAGGGGCCAGAGGGGGAACAATGCAGCTCTCCTGCTCCTCTGTAGAGCACTTTTCAACAAACTCTTGTGTGAGACTGGGAGTTTCTCCCACTGCAACAACCACTGTAGTCCACAGTCAACTCAGAGTCTCAATTTCCCATTCAGTCAGCCCCACCCGCAGTCTGGTGCCTCACTGCAGAATCTTACTGGTCTGGTTATTTTGGTTGACTTTTTTTTAATTTCTTGGTTGTTGGAGTTCCATGCAGTTTGATTTTCTCATACATGTGGTGGTTTATTGATTTTAGATTGGTTGTTATCTTTTTGTTTTTAAGAGGAAGTGAAGTGTTTCTAACTACACCTCCATCTGGGCCAGAACTCCCACAAATTCTTTTTTTACACAAACTTTTAAGTAATTGATAACATTTAAAATTAGATTATAACATAAGACGCAGGTTTCTAGCTTCTCTTGCAAATTCCTCAGAGGTGGAAAGACTGAACGTATCCAGGGGTGTCTAACCTGCAACCCTCAGGCCACATGCAGCTCTGGATGGCTATGGATGTGGCCCAACACACAATTGTAAATGTACTTACAACATTATGAGATTTTTTTGTGATTATGTGTCACAAAGTATTTCATGTATAGCCCAAGAGAACAAATCTTCCAGTATGGTGTAGAGACATCAAAAGGTTGAACACCCTCACAGGCCTTCTTAAAAGTTGGCTGGAGCTGAGTAGAAATAACCCCTTTAGCTGGCAGGGGGCATTCCACCTGGCCAGAGAACCCCCAAACTTGTGCTCTGACACTAAAGCTAGGTGTCAGCTGTTATTTATGTTCCATACAGGCTGTCTCATGCATTTGCTCTGCTGCCTGGCCCCTGATAATGTCCCCAGACCTTAGCTCAGAGACATCTTGTCTCCATGGTGGTTATTGACATGTCATAATACCCACCAGCATCATTAATTCTGATGTTTGCTGAAGTACGCTTTGGGTGAGATTGAGCTGGAATATTGAGAAGAATCTCTTATCAACATGAAGAAAAAAGGGGGAAGATAAACATTTTTTGGTCTTTTACAACTTCTTTGGCTCTCTGAACTCTAGTCAAATTCCCTAAACTTGTCCTCATCTTCTCCTTTTTTTAGAATTCTGAATCTTGACATCTTTACATAATGTTTTACTCTATCTTTCCCTTGGGAAAAAACAATTCTTAAATAACTAGGAGAACAAGGTTATACAAATATCCTTGCACAGAGAAAACAATTCTTTTTAAACATGTTAGAGATAAGTAAGGACAAGTAAGGTTGTTTTTCTGAAAATAGTTATGATTGTGTTTTGTCATATACCATTCATTTTTCAAAACGATACTTTTTAAATCTCAGAAGCAGTTTCTTATTTGAGCAATACCCACAAGCACTGCTCATAAGAGTTTTATGTGCTCAGTGGTCTGTTTGGTAACCAGGCAATCATTCTTTCCATGAGACTGAAAAAGGTAATATTCTCTTATAGGGATGGTTGTCCTTTTGCTTAGTGGAGTTTGAAAGCAAACCTAACTAAGTGTGTGGTCCTCTGGCCTGGGCTTTGTGATCCTCCAGGAAATACAGGGAGTGGGCCAATGACAGAAATCAGGAGGTTAGGCTGAGTTGCACCATGGCATTATAGATTGGAAGTGGAGGAAAGAGCTTGATTTCAAGATAAGGACAGTTAGCCCTCTAACTGATCCTTATCCTGATCCTTGATCATCAAAGTCCTCCATGGAATCCATCCAGGCTTATGAAATCAGATTATCTAGGAGGATTTCAGGAGGGGTAGCTGGGAATCCATCCATCTATCTATCTATCTATCTATCTATCTATCTATCTATCTATCTATCTAGTTCCCCCCAGATTATTGTAATATTCAACCAGGTTTGGAAAGAAAATGCTTTTTAACCTGTATACTTGATTATAACTGTGAGTAGACTTGGAATCACAGGTATGTAAGAAGCAGTTGCAGCTGGATTAAAATGTGGTTGAATGTATCTTCTTCCTGGGGCTCAGACTGGAGGAAGAAAGCAAGAGCTCTTAGGTTGTCCTTAGGTGCCAAGATTCTAAATTGGACTTCATAAACATTGAAAAATCAAATTGCTATAATAGTAGTAGCAGTAGACAAGTAGTGTAAGGGCATCTTTCTTGTGTTCTTTAACATATATATGTATATATATAATATATACACATATATATTACATATATATCTTATTTATTCTGTATATATATGTATGTATATATGTGTGTGCACACACGCACACACACACATATTTTATTTATGTCATAAATCACTTCATCTTCTCAAATCCAGTGGGCAAGTCCCTGTCCTGGTCTAATTTGAATCCCAGTAAAACTTCAAATAGATGACCACTGTCTTCTAATAAAACCCTTTCTTCTCTTGGCTTTTTCTTTTTTCTTTTCTTCTTTCTTTCTTTCTCTCTCTCTCTCTTTCTTTCTTAATTTTTTTCTTTTGCTTTCTCCCTACTTCTTTGGCTCTTCTTCCTCTACTCAAATTCTAAGTTAAGGATTTTGTCTTGTGCTATCTTCTTTGTCTGTACACTTTTGGCAAGTGATCTTATACAGACCCAAGCTTTAAATACCATATATACAGAGGTGGGCAAAAGTAAGTCTTCAGTTATGAGTATGTAAAACACAGTTTATTCTTGTATTATTATTTATTAATTATTACATTTTCTATACAAACTGTAAATCTACTTTTGCCTACCCTGATATAGTAAGTGTTTCCACATATATATATTTCTAGTCCTGACCTTCCTCCTCGGTTTGAACTTGCATGGCAAATTCAGTCTATTTATACCTCTACCTGAATTTCTTTCTTTTTTTTTAAATATATTTTATTGATTATGCCATTACAGTTGTCCCACTTCCCCCCCTTCATTCACCTCCACCCTGCACACCCCTTCTCCCACCATTCCCCCCCTTTAGTTTATGTTCATGTGTCACAAGTTCTTTAGATTCTATATTTCCTATACTATTCTTGCCCTCGCCCTGTCTATTTTCTACCTACCGTCTATGCTACTTATTCTCTGTACCTTCTCCTCCATTCTCCTCCTCCCACTCCCCTGTCGCTAACCTTCCATGTCATCTCCATTTCTGTCTCTGCTCCTGTTTAAGGAGTCCACTTAGTTTGCTTTTGTTTTAGGTGTGGTTGTTAATAACTGTGAGTTTGCTGTCCTTTCACTGTTCATGTTTTCTATCTTCTTTTTCTTAGGTAAGTCCCTTTAACATTTCCTATAATAAGGGCTTGGTGATGATGAACTCCTTGAAACTAATCTTATCTGAGAAGCACTTGATCTGCCCTTCCATTCTAAATGAAAGCTTTGCTGGATAGAGCAATCTTGGATGTAGGTCCTTGTCTCTCATGACTTGAAATACTTCTTTCCAGCCCCTTCTTTCCTATAAGGTCTCTTTTGAGAAATCCGCTGACAGTCTGATGGGAAGTCCTTTGTAGGTGACTGTCCCCTTAGCTCTTGCTGCTTCTAGGATTCTCTCCTTCATTTTAATCTTGGCTAACATAATTGTGATGTGCCTTGGTGTGTTTCTCCTTGGGTCCAACTTCTTTGGGACTCTCTGAGCTTCCTGGATTTCCTGGAAGTCTATTGCCTTTGCCAGATTGGGAAAGTTCTCTTTCATTATTTGTTCAAATAAGTTTTTTACTTGCTCTTCCTCTTCCCCTTCTGGTACCCCTATAATTTGAATGTTGGAGCATTTAAAGATGTCCTCGAGGTTCCTAAGCCTCTCCTCATTTTTTTGAATTCCTATTTCTTCATTCTTTTCTGTTTGGTCATTTTTTTCTTCCTTCTGGTCCACTCCCTTGATTTAAGTCCCAGTTTCCTTTCCATCACTATTGGTTTCCTGTGCATTTCCTTTCATTTCAATTAGTTTAGCCTTCATGTGTTCCTCTAATTTGTGACTAAAATCAATCAGTTCTGTGAGCATCCTGATCACCAGTGTTTTGAACTGTGCATCTGATAAGTTGGCTATCTCCTGGTTGCTCAAAAGTATTGGCTCTGGGGCTTTGAGGTATTCCTCTTGAGCCATAATGTCTTGGTTTGTTTGCACCTGTTACATATGAGGGGCAGAGTCCTAGGTGTTCACCAGGGCGAGGCAACCCACGAGGCTGGTTTGTGATGCTGTATGTGGGGGTGTGGTCAGAGAGGGGCAATGGTGCTTTTTCTATGCTCTCTCTCGGATTTTAGTCCCCTCTGCTACTTCCTGTAAACAAATTGGGCCCTTCTGGTGCTGGTTCCTGGGTGTGTGGGCCTGTGCACCCTCCAGAACCCTGTGGGTATCTCCAACAAACTCTCTGTGAGCCTGGGAGCCTCTCTAGGCACCTCAATCCCCAAAAGATTTTTCAATTGGTGCTTTTAGGCTTTAATTCCAGGCACTGGGGCCCTGGTTCACACAGTCTGTCTCACTGTTCATTTTTTTGCCTGGTTTATCTGAGCGAGAATGTGTGACCATGGTCAGCCAGCAGCCTTGCATCCTCACTGGGTCCACCTGTTGCCACCCTGCACCTGGGATCTGCCAACCGCCTCCTGCTTGCCTATCGGTGCGGCTGCTTTTTCCTGAGAGACCCCGCTCTCCCAGCCGCTGACTCTGCTCCTCTTACTGGTCTGGCTGAATGGTTCATTGTTGTCAAACTTCTGTACAGTTCAATTTTCTGTGTTTTGGTTGCATTTTCATTACTAAAACGTTGTTGTCTTTAAACTTGGTTGTGTGAGGAGGCACAGTGTTTCCACATACGCCTCCATCTTGGCTGGAAGTTCTCTCCACTTGAATTTCTAATGACCCCTCGAACACCTGCATCCTCCCTCATCTTCTTCATCTTAATTAATGGTACCATCACCTCCAGACACTCAGGCCAAAAATCCTGAGAGTCATTCTTTACTCTATATTCCCATCCATCTGATCCCTCAGCCAAGCCTGCCAGCTCTACCTCCAAAACACAACCAGATTCCCACTGTCTCCTATGATGACCACTACACAACTTTGGTACAAACCATCATCATCTCTCACCTGGAACAAAAGCCTTCCAAATTATATTCCCCTCTAAATTCATTTATAGCCTAAGATCTAAACTAGGGTCAATGAGAAAATCTCTTTCTCTATTCTTTTAAATGCAAATGAGATCATGTCTTACTTTCCAGATGGATTCCCTTTACAATGAGTAGAAAATGAAAACTTCTTATAATGGTACTTTACCCATAGTATTCTGTGATTCCTAATCATGCCTACCCATTAGAATCACTTATAGGTGAATTTAAAAAATAAATAAAACTATGCCCAAACCCCACACCAAATCAATTAAATCAGAATTTCTGAGTTTGGGTTCCTGGGATTGCTGTGAAGCCCGTCAGGTGATTCTAGTGTGCAGCCATTATTTGATAACCATAGCTCTCCATGCTCTGGCCCAGTCTACCACTCCCCTTCACCTCCTACCTTGCTGTCCACACCAGCCTCCCTGCAATCTGTTATCAGTTTAACCTGACAGGTGCCCTGAGTGAGGGAAGAGCTGCAGAAAGGGCCCAGAGCAGTGTGAGTGAAGCCTCACTGTCTGGGTAACAAGCTAAATGGTGTGTGACAGCAATTCCTGCCCCTCCCCAACTTCCGCCCCCACCCCCACCCCATGAAGATGTGGCCGGAAGAGGTCACTGCACTGAGGCACTGAGTGATGGTCAGGCAAGTGAAGTATTCGGGTAAGGTTAAAAACCTTCCCACTCCTTTTCAGTCCCAGAGAACAGAGCTGCATGTGACCTAGAGGTCAACATGGCAGCAGAGGGAGGTGCTGTCCTGTCAGTCTAAGAAAAAGACAGGATTGGCTAGGGTGCATGGGCACTCTTGCAGTACACAGAAGTGTGGGCTGGGAAATATAAACTGAGGGAAGGGAGAAATGCACTCAATATTTCTGGACCCACTTCATGGATGTGGAGGCTGGGGCTTAAGGGACTGGCTGACCCTGGAAGCTGTATGGTCAGTGGTGGCTCTGAAAACAAGGGAGTCTGAGGCCCACAGCAGGAAGAGAAGCTGAGCTGCTTGGAGCGGGACTCAGTGGCTGCCTGCAATTCCCAAAGGATAGTATTTTGAATGGTAGAAGGAACTCCAGGCACAGCCTTGGACTGGTCTGGCAGGAGGTGGCTGGGTTTTCCTCTGGGTGCTTGGAGGGCTTGGGCTCTGAAGCAGGAGCATGCTATCCTCTCAGATTGGAAGCTTTTGAATAAAAGACCTCTTTCCTTTTCTCACCAAACTTCTGCCTTCGGAATTTGCCTATGGGTGGCAACTGAACCCCACTTTTGTTTGGCAACAAATCCCTACTTTGGTGTACTTGTTGTTACTGCTGCCAAGAGGTTTGCAGGGCTGGCTCCTCTTCATCTTGAAGGTTCAATTCAAATATCACCTTTTCAAGAATACCCTCTCCTAATATCCTGAATTAGAACACACTTCTTCCTTCATGGTCATTCTCTCTCCCAGGGTTTCTCAGACCTGAATGTGCATCAGAGAAGGGCTAAATAAAACAGATTAGTGGGCCCACCTCCAGAGTCCCTAATTAAGTAGGTGTGAAGTGGGGCCTGAGGATTTGCATTTCTGATAAACTCCCAGGTGATATTTGTACTACTGGAGTGTGAGGTCCCCTTTGAGAACCACTTCTCTATCCCATGACCCAGTGTATCTTTTTCATGATACTTATCACAATTTAAAAATTTTTGTTTCATTATTTACATATTTATTCTCTTCCTACCCCCACCCCTCAATAAAATGTAAGCTTCATGAGGACAAGAGAATTTCTAGTCAAGCACAGTATTCCCAGTTTTGGAACATGGCGAAAAGGCTAGGAAACACTTCCTTAATTAAAATAGTTCATGGGAAACATTAAAAAGACAGTAGGTATGTGGTACTGTTAAGATTTTCTTTAGCAGTTACCTGGGACTGGTGGGTGGGTGGTCTAGAACTTGACTGTTCACGGGAAGCTGGGATTTCCAGGGGACTGTCTGAGAAGCGAAGATCTTTCAATGTTTTAGGTTCACTTCTTTCACCTACCTCGAGGTCTACAATTACATCAAAAACATTATTCTGTGAATATTTGTAATTATATATATAATCACGTAAACATGTCTTACTAATTGGAAAACTTTACGTAAGGGACCACTGTCATCACATTCTTTCCCTAAAGTAGTAATCAAGTAAAGATGCTCTCACTCAGTTGAACTAGCACTGAGAAAGAAAAAAAAATTAGCCCAGACTGAGAAAATTAAAATTTGCCCTGCTACATTCCAGAACATTTCACATCACGCTGGCAAAATAGATAAATCCAACTGCAACTTCATCAGAAAATATATCTCCCCAGGACAGACTACAGCAGTAAAATGTCCTAACAGCACCCACTCCCACTTTGAGTGACCAAGGTTTCTTACTTGCCAAGAAACCATGTTCTCTAAAAAATCAGATGTTCAGAAACTACTGTTTCAAATAATATCTATAAGAATGAAACATCTGACACTTGCCTGAGAACCTAAGTCACTTTGACATAGACAAGCATCTTTAATTTCCAACTCTGGTGTAGAGCTTCAGAGAAGAATTTCTAAGCACAACAGCCATATTTATCTTTGTTGTTTCCAAGGTAGCAGAACACTGATTCCGTTATGCAGTCCATAGCTGATGGTGACCACTTCACACACAGCCTGCTGTGCTTTGAACCTTTCAAACACTCTGCTTACATTTACATGAAACCACCCTCCCCCACCAAGCCCTCCACTATCTCTTCTTTTATTTGGTGATATACCCCATGGGTCCTCTGGCATATGGACCCCCTTATTGCAATGAATCATAACTTGACTTTGGTGGACTGTTGGATTAGCTCTTGTGGATAAGCCATTAGCTAAAATAGCACTACAACTCAAATTATAGCTTATTTTATTCCAACCCTTCTGCAGACAAAATAAGCTGTGAACCTGTTTGGGGTTTAGAATACTAAATGTCATTTTCATTCTTTCATGTCATACCTAGAAACTTTCTAAGTTTTACATTCCAGCCCAGTTTATTTTCAGCATTCTTAGATTTCTTCCTTAGTTTTGATCCAAAAAATCCATTTTTCAATTCCTAGGAATGAAAAAATTTCATGTCAGTCACTTAATTAGGTTCACAGAATGTGAACATTAAACGTTACATGGTAGAGGCAGTGTCATAGTGTGTTCTTCTTCCTTGAAAGGATTTACAGTAGATTTTTGCAAAGTGAACTCTGCTTCCTCTCACTCTGGAAACACACAGCCTTGTACCTGTGCTGCCTGGTTGGCAGTGTATCTGGTTGGTAGGCCTTACCAGGTCAAGCGGCCAAGATGAGAGGCAGGTAGCATGACATGTAGGCAGGATGTTGTTATCACAGGAGTCTGAGTAGTAATAGAGGGACCACCAGATCCAGAAGGCAGAGAGAGGGTGGGGATCAGACCAAGATAGGACTTACATACACTAACTGCCCACATGCAGTCCTTAACACTCCTCTCCGTACTTGCTCCATGGATTCAGTCCCTTATGCCTGATTAAGCCTGAGCACCTGCTGACACATAATAAGCTGTTTCTGCTGCCTGCCCCTGCCCAGTGTAGAACCCTTTAGTGATCATACTTGAGCTCTGCACTCTGCCTACACCCACAGCTTTGGTCCTATAGCCTCCTCTCTGGCCTCTGGTCCACTTGGGCTAAAGAGACTCCCCAGAAAACTTCAAGTCACCCCCCAAAAGACCCGTGTGATAGACTTTTTAACTGGTTGCATTATTGTGGGTTGGGCCACCGTCTTACCCTTGGATCTATTTCACTGATATTCACAGCCCAGGGATTGAAGTTTCAAATGTCCTTTTTAGATAGGTCTAGTTTACTCTCCACAGTGAGGCTCTGCAGCTATTTGGGAATGAAGATTTCAACATAACTTAAGGCTATGCCCACTGAGGGCTTCTCTCCTAGTCTGGTGCATCTGCTCAACAAATATACACTCACTGCCCTTTCCTACCTGCTCCTGTGCAAGGTATTGAGTATGGAAGACATGCTCTCATCCACTTTGCAACTTACAGTGTAAGGAGATGATAGACAAGAAGCAAAGTAATCACATATTCAAAGCACTGTATAAAAGGAAAAGGCTTGGGTGCTAGGAGAACAGTGACTGAACACAGAAAAACACAGTTTAGTTTAGCTGGAATATACAGGGGAGTCACAAAGCAAGAAAGGATAACTAGGGACAGAAACTGATCATTTAAGATGCCAGGCTAAAGGTTTCTTGTTCTTCACTAAGTAAAGGGAAGTCATTGAGGACACTCAGAGTATGAGCAGTGATCATGGGTGGGAATTTCTGAGGTGCAGGGTGGAAGAAAGGCTGATCCTGTGGGGAAATGAGCAAAGATACTTTGCAATGGCTGATAATGGCCTCAATTATAAGAACCTGACTGTGGGTAGAATGACTGTGGTATTGAAATGAAAGGGAAGATGTGACCAGTGAAAAAGAAGGATTCAAGAATGTGGTGACTGAGATCTGGCCAGGATGGAGGCATATGTAGAAACACTTCCCTTACTCGCACAACCAAAAGAAGGATAACAACTAATTTAAAAACAATAAACAGGGACTTTTGCCAAGATGGAGGCATAGGTGGACACACTGTGCCTCCTTGCACAACCAGTTTAAAAACAACAAAGTTTCAGCAAAAAACACACAGCCAAACCACAGAAAATTGAACTATATGGAAGTCTGACAACAACAAACCCTTCAACCAAACCAGTAAAGACGGGCAGAGCCAGCAGCAGAGTGGGATCTGGCAGAAAAGATCCACTGGACCGACCCGGGCACATGGCCCAGGCATGCCAGCAGCCGTGGGCGGATCCCAGGTGTGGAGTAGTAGCGGGCGGACCCACTGAGTGCTGACCACGGTCACATATTCGCGCGCAGATAAACCAGTGAAGGAGCAAGCAATGAGATGGACCGAGCAGGCCCCAGTGGCGGAAAGCGGCAGAGGGGACCACTTGTGTCCCTCTCTGACCCTGCCACCACATACAGCATCACAAACCAGTGACCTGTGTGGCCCCACCCTGGTGAACACCTAAGGCTCCGCTCCTCATATGTAACAGGCACGAACAGATCAAAACATGGCTCAAGAACAACTCAGAGCCCCAGAGCCAATAAATCTAAGCGACAAAGAAATAGCCAAACATTCACATGTACAGCTCAAAACACTGGTGATCAGGATGCTCACAGAACTGGTTGATTCAAAAATTAGAGGAACATATGAAGGCTAAACTAATTGAAATGAAGGGAAACACACAGGAAACCAATAGTAATGGAAAAGAAACTGGGACTCAAATCAAAGGAGTGGACCAAAAGGAAAAGAAAAATGACCAAACAGAAAAGGATGAAGAAACAAGAATTCAAAAACATGAGGAGAGGCTTAGGAACCTTCAGGACATGTTTAAACATTCCAACATCTGAATTATAGGGGTACCAGAAGGGGAAGAGGAACAGCCACAAGTGGAAAACTTATTTGAACAAATTATAAAGGAGAACTTCCCCAATCTGGCAAAGGAAATAGACTTCCAGTCAGTCCAGGAAGCTCAGAAGAGTCCCAAAGAAGTTGGACCCAAGAAGGAACACACCAAGGCACATCATCATTATATTACCCAAGACTAAAATGAAGGAGAGAATCCTAGAAGCAGCAAGAGATAAGGGGACAGTCACCTAGAAAGGAGTTCCTATCAGACTGTCAGCTGCTTCCTCAAAAGACACTTTACAGGCAAGAAGGGGCTGCAAAGAAGTATTCCAAGTCATGAGAGACAAGGACCTACATCCAAGATTGCTCTATCCAGCAAAGCTTTCATTTAGAATGGAAGGGCAGATCAAGTGCTTCTCAGATAAGGTCAAATTCAAGAAGTTCATCATCTCCAAGCCCTTATTATATGAAATGTTAAAGGGACTTAAGAAAAAGAAGATAAAAAATATGAACAGTAAAAGGACAGCAAACTCACAGTTATTAACAACCACACCTAAAACAAAAGCAAACTAAGAGGACAGCTAGATCAGGAGTGAACCATAGAAATGAAGATCACATGGAGGGTTAGCAACAGGGGACTGGGAGAAGGAGAAGGGGGGGAAGATACAGAAAATAAGTAGCATAGACAGTAGGTAGAAAATAGATGGTGGGAGGGCAAGAATAATATAGGAAATATAGAATCTAAAGAACTTGAGACAGGTGGTCATAAACTGAAGGGGGGGAATGGTGGGGGAGGGGTGTGCAGGGTGGAGGAGAATGAAGGGGGAAATGGGATAACTGTAATTGCACAATCAATAAAATATATTTAAAAAACAATAACTTGAAAAATAATTAAATTAAAAAAACAATAAACAACCAGAACTGCCAGAAAGTCGAACTGTGTGAATCTCTGATAACCAAGGAGTTAAAGAAACATTCGCCCAGACTGGTAGGTAGGGAGGAGATGGGAGACAGGCACCCAGGCAGGGACTGCGGGGGCAAGGTGGGGCTGGCTGAATGTGAAACTAAAGACTCAAAGCTAGCTGTAAAATAATGTGGGGATTGAGAGAGTGGGAGAAACTCTCAGTCTCATAGGACAATTTGTTGGAAAGTGAGGCTAGAGAGGAGTAAGTGAGCAGAATTGTTCCCTTTCTGACTCCTCCCCCACAGACAGCACCACGACATAGCAAAGAGGGTTGCTCTACCCTGGCAAACACCTAACGCTCTGCCCCCTTACAACAAAACAGGTACGCCAAGACAGCTGATTTCTCAAAAGAAATCTTACAGGCAAGAAGGGACTGGAAAGAAGTATTTGAAGTCATGAAAGTCAAGGTCCTATATCCAAGATTACTCTGTCTAGCAAAGCTTTCATTTAGAATGGAAGGGCAGGTAAAGTGCTTCCTAGATAAAGTCAAATTAAAGGAGTTCATCACTACCAACTCCTTATTGTATGAAATGTTAAAGGGACTTAAGAAATAGAAGATAAAAAACTATGAACAGTAAAATGACAATAAACCCGTAACTATAAACAACTGAACCTAAAAACAAAACCAAAAACTAAGCAAACAACTAGAACAAGAACATAATCAGAGAAATGGAGATCACATGGAGAGTTATTAGTGGGGAGCAGGAGGGGAAGAATGGGGTGGATAAAGGTACAGGAAATAAGAAGCACAGAGAGGGGAATGTTTGGAATGGTATGTGAAACAGAGGAGCTTATATGCACAACCCATGGACATGAACGCCAAGGTTGGGGGGAGTGTTGGAGAGTAGGGGGAGTGCAGGTGGAGGTGGGATAAAGGAGAGAAAAAAATTGAAAAAAACGTAATAACATTATCAATAAAATATACTTTAAAAAAACCTATGTGTGGGGGTCGTGGCCTTACTCCTGCTCTGCAAGGCAAATGCCGGGCATATTCAGGTGTGTGTGCGGGGCCTGAAGTGCTCATGGGTCCATGCTAGGATTCTGTGGGGACAGAAGAAGCCATGGATGTGATCTCCAGCATTTGCCAGGTCACCTTAAAGGCAGATGAGAACTAGAACATCACCCTGGTGAAGGACAGTTGGCTTTCAGAAAATGTGACTAATCGTATGAAGGATATCTCTCCATCAGGCTTGAAGTCTCAGCAGTATTCTGGTGCTTATGGTGCCTCAGTTTCTGATGAAGAATTGAAAAGAAGAGTAACAAAAGAGCTGACACTGGAGCAAGCCAAGAAAGAATATGAAAATCAGAAATGACTAAAGCAAGGCAAAGAACTAGACTGCAAAACGGCTGTTGCCAATGAGCAGTTGACCACAGCTATTCTCCGAGAGAAGATATCAAGTGAGGAGGAATGCACTAAGGCAAAGCACATAGCTAAGCTGCTTGAGGAGAAAGATTGAGTAATAAAGAGAAAAGGTGCATACTACAAAGACCAGCTGGCTAGACTGGAGGAGAGGAGTTCAGAGTTCTACAAAGTCACCACTGAACAATATCAGGAAGGTGCTGAAGAGGTGGAAGCAAAATTCAAGCGGTATGAGATTCATCCAGTTTGTGTGGATCTGCAGGCCAAAATCCTTCAGTGTTTACCTCCAGAACACCTAGCAGACACTCAGCTGCTCTGCTCTGGCCAACCAGCACAGGCACTGTGTCAACCAGGCCAAACAGAGCATGATTGAGAAGGGAGGATAAAATCATCTTTCAGAACAAGCAAAACTCCTTCAATGTTAATTCCAGAGCTAGAACATTTTTTTTCCCTAATGAGAAAGTAACCTACTAAAGAGAAGCACCAGAGGGCAGATTAGACAGAAGCACATCACAGTTTGATTAACAATGATTTGAAACACCAAGGCCTAGATCAGGATCAGCCATGAAGGACCCACTACAGTGTTAATAAATCCCAAATGTGATAACAAAAGAGAAAGGCAGCCCTCTCCACCTTTTGTACTTTCTATTCAACTTTCTCTTCTAATCAAGCTCCATCATTTGGCGACCTACCCTTCAGCAAAGCTTGGGGTTGGGATGGAGACAAGGGAACTGGAGTGGGGAGAGGGGTGTGCCCCCCATCTCAGGCCAGCAGTGTGGGGCAGATCTGTCTAGACTGTGGCACATTGGGTTTCTCTCTATTTCTTTTCTACTTTGACTTTGTAAGAGCTATTTCATTTTAACTTATGGTGATCATGTAAGAAAACAAAAAGGAAAGCAAATGCACCTCTTTTACTGGAATAATGTTTATGATTACAGGTGAAATACAGCATTTTTTTTACCAACATAAAGACAGCCTTGTTAAAAAAAAAAGTGTGGTGACTATTTGTGTTATAGTTTCATTACTTGCCTGCTTTGAAGAATCTTCAAGAGCATTTTCAACAATGTCTTCTGAAGAGACTGTATTTCGTGGTTCATAGTCCACCTGAAACACCTTTGTTACAATGCCACTCTGTCTGCAGTCTCTGAAAATTATTTTAAAAAGAAAAACTCTACATTATACAAAGATTCCATAAAAGGTGGCTAGCAATTAAGATAACTCTATTAAAGTCCCTTAGTCTAGTTACTAAATTTATTATATTTTAAATTGGAGAAATCAAAATACAACTTCTATGGTCTTTGTCAACCTTATTCTCATTTAAATTATGTCACTTTGTAAAAAACCACTCCAAAATGTATTGCCTTAAAACAAACCTATAAGTTAACCAGGCTCAGCTGGGTAGCTCTCATCTGCAATCTATCATGTTGTTGCAGTCAGGTATTGGCTGGGCCTGGAGTCAAAAGATCAACTTGGCTGGATGTCCAAAATGGTTTCTTCCCTCGTAGTCACGGCCTAAGCTAGGATTTCTCTGTCTCTCTCTGTTATTAGGTGGTTAGTTTGGGCTTCCTCACAGTATGGAAGTCTCAGGGAAATCAGACTTTCCTACATGGTGGCTGGCTTCACCCAATGTTTATGTTCCAAGAGACCAGAGGAGAACCTGCAGCTTTGTGTGATCTAGTCTTAGCATCATTTCTGAAGCATTTTATTGGTAAAAAGTAAGTCATAGGGCCAGCCCAGGTCAAGTGGAAGGGCTACACTGGGAGGCATGGTTTGTTTCTGGAGACTATCTACCATACTCACCATAAAAATTTTACACGTTAAGTCTCAAACCATTCTAAAAGAATAGTATTACCTGTATATCATTCCATGTGACTCGAGGGAATGTACCTTATCCCATCTGTAGGTAGCATAATATATGCTGTTCTGGTGGATATAAATAGTTATTCCTCAAATACTACCATGTCTTCGATTTATTCCTAGTATTTTACAGTTACTGTTGTTACTCTCTGATGCAAAAGAAGTTCCATGAAAAAGCATGTAGAGGTGCCCCAAACTAAAAACTGGTGGTGATTTATTCTGAGCACTAGCAGCTCACCTATACTCTTTACTTTTTTAAAACAGTTTTATTGAGTTATAATTTATAGGCCATAAAATTCACTGATTTTAAGTATATAGTTTGATGATATTTAGTAAACTTACATAATTGTGCAATTATCACCACAATCCTGTTTTAAAACACTTCCATTCCCCCCACCACAAAATTCTTTGCGCAAGTTTGTTGTAGTCACTCCTTGCTACTACCTCCTACCCCAGGCAACCACTGATCTGCTTCCTGTCTCTATAGCTTTGCCTTTTCTAGAAATTTTAAATAAATGTAATCATATAAATATAGTCTTAGCTATCTTCTTTCACTCATTTTTTTCAGGTTCATCCATTTTGTTGCATGGGTGTTTCAATATCAATATCACTTTTATTGTTGAATAGTATTCCATTCTATGGATGCACCACAGTTTATCCATTCCCCAGCTGATGGTCATTTTAATTACTTCGAGTTTTTAGCTATGATGAATAATGCAGCTATGAACATTCACATGTAAGTCTTTATGTGAACATGTTTTCATTTCTCTTGGGTAGATAGCTAAGAATGGAACTTCTGGGTCATATGATAAGTATATGTTTAACTTTTTAGAAACTGCTGAACTGTGTCTGTTCTATTTTGCATTCACAGCAGCATTACTTAAGGATTCCAGTTTTTCCACATATTTGCCAACATTTGACATTGTCTGTTTTTGACCATCTATACTCTTGATCATATTCTCTGTAACAAGTATGTGCTTGATATGACCCTTGTGCATTAGGATATAGGCTTGGCTATTGTAACACAGTATCAAAGCAACAGTGGCTTAAACAAGATAGAAGCAGCAGGGTATAATCAGCCCAAAGCTGGTAGAAAGGTAACACAGTGAGTGAGGCACTGTGTCAGATTTCCACCTTGTTTCTCCACTATCCCTAGATAATTTAATCTGTTGTCACGATCCAACATGACTGACCACCACATCCACAGTACAGCCAGCAGGAGGCAGGACTGACACCTTCTCTTTAAGGGCATAATCCAGAAGTCACACACATCACTTCCACAAATATCCCACTGTCCACAATTTGATGATATTGCTTTCACCAGCTGCAAGTGATTGGAGAGGGGGCCTGGTCCTAAGTGTGTCTGCCTATGGTCAGCTGGTAGTGTGTGGGTTCTTGATTTCGTGTAGGAAAGACTTCATGAGTCTAAGTGACTACAAGGGTATGTTTATTAAATCTGGGGACAGTAAAACAAGGAAGAGTTTAGCATAAAAGCACCAAGAGAGCCTAGGCTAGGCTGCCTTAGCTCACTGGGAAGTTAGAGAAAAGGGGGCCTTAGGGACGGGTTCAGGGGATTAGCCTCAGATGAGCTGCTGCTGTCTATTGCTTCCCTGATTGCAAGTCTAGTAGGGGCCATTAGAATTTAGGATGTGCGTGACTGTTGGGGAAGAAAAGAGGGAAAGAGAGGGGAAGAGAATGGCACAGGCTGCTCCCCAGAGGGAGAGCAAGCACTGGGTCCTTTGTCTTGAGGCTTTTATCTCCTTATTGTAGGCAGGAAATTTTAGAGTCTCAGGGGAGGGTTTCAGCAGACTATTCAATGGTTTTCCAGGTGTGCTTTTTCAGGGTCATGATCTTCACTGATTGGTCAGTGCCAAGGCAGGGGGCAGTTAGTCACTGCAGCTGGTTCTGGTGTTATTTACCTGGTTTCGCTGGTTTTCTGGGCCTGGAGCTGCAATATAACTGAGGCCTAGATGTTCTCTATAGGGAGGTGGCCTTCTGTGTCTGACTGTAAATTGCTTGGCCATTTTGTCCAGCTATCTGTCTCAGTTTCCCTATCACACTTGTCCTGGCTTACTGGCCTGTCTCACAAGGAGAATTGGGAAATGTCTTTCTCTGGGAAACCATGTGTCTTGCTAGAAATCATGGGCTCTATTTTAAAAGACCACAGACACCAATATTAGGGAACAGCCAACAGCTGTCTTTGCTACAATATCTGACTCTGCTTGGTATATTATTTGATATGTTTAATTCTCACTGCTGCCCCCCATTTGTGTTGAAAAATCAGAGCTGGAACACAGTTGATTCTGTTTTATCTGTCAAGGTACTTAATGCTTTTTACATTTCCAATGCTTTGTTATTAATTGATGTTAATATTGGTCTTTGATACATTTTTCTGTTTCATTAACATTCCTTTTGCAATGTCTCATATTTCTTACATGCTATTTTTTACATTTCTTAAAATTTCTGAGCCTTTTAGTAAATAAGTCCCAACTTAAAATTCTTTAACTATTTAGAAATGCATAAATATAAATTCCAAAACAGTTTAGAAATGTTTAACACTAGATAACATCTGTTTTAAGCCACACTTTTAGAAAATTTCTCAGAAATATGCAATTTGCCCTGACTGGTGTGGCTCAGTGGATTGAACTCTGTACTACAAGCAAGGAGTCACAGGTTCCATTCCCAATCAGGGCACATGCCTGGGTTGCAGGCCAGGTCCTCGGCAGGGGGCACAAAAGAGGCAACCACACATTACGTTTCTCTCCCTTTCTCCTTCTCTCTAAAAATAAATAAATACTTGACTTCATGTAGAAAAGACTTCACAACACAAGTCCAGGTGATTACAAGGGTATGTTTATTAAATCTGGGGACAGTAAATCTTTAAAGAAAAAATAGCCCTAGAATAGCCCTGGCTGGTGTGGCTCAGTGGATTTAGTGCTGGACTGGGAACCAAAGGATTGTTGGTTTGATTCCCAGTCAGGGCACATGCCTGGGTTGCAGGCCATCTCAGTAGGGGGTGCAGAGAAGCAACCACACCTTGATGTTTCTCTCACTCTCTTTCACCTTCCCTTCCCTCTTTCTAAAAATAAATAAATAAAGTCTTAAGAAATATGCAATTTATATAAACAGCCACTGTATCAGTGAGTGACAATATTTAAGAAATAACACACTTGGCTCTCTGTGCTAGTTGGATACTTGCATGTTCACTGGCTGGAGTGACTTACAGATGGCTAAACTTTGGAGAAACTTATGTTTTGTTTTGTTTTGTTTTGTTTTGTTTTTAATAACAAAACCAGATTTACAGATACATAAATCTGGATATAGATAAAGATAAACTGCTAATTTACCTTATTCACCTCAACATCCTGTCATCTGAATGTTCCTTTTCATCCCAGGTCTATCGTCCAAGATACAGTCATCCTCTTTCTTAGCATACTTCCCAGATATCACAAATACCTCCATCCAGGGATCATTCAAACCCTGGATTGTTGGGAGCCAACCAGCAGCCGTCCCTTGACACAGTCAGGACGAATGAGATGCATCTGCACAGCAGAGGCAACTGTGGCTGGATTTCCTGTCTATCTGTCCTTGCATGTTTGTTTTTGTGATTAATAAGTGGTGGGATTTTTAGACACCTGTATTTCAGGCCCAATGATCCGCAGAATTCCAATGAAGTTATACAAAATAATTTCTTGGCCAGAGAACAAAGTCCCTCCTAATAAAATATTCCCTGAATATCTAAAAGTTGATGGAGTAACAGCCCATCCTCTACCTTGGACAAAAATATATATCATGTAGAATTAGACAGATAAAAGAAGGACAAGCTAATTAACTATTACAAACTAAGCATGTAGAAATAAATGCCCCATGTCTAATTGTAGGAACTTTAATAAATAATAAGACATCTAAAGCTCTGTACATATAGCTAGTTCTAATTGTCTAATTAATGACTCTCGTGGTCAAAATAGCCTTTATCATAACAATCTATGGAATTTCCTGTACTTTTTCTAGTTACGTCTGCATTAATCTTTTCTGCTTAATTGGTCATGCCATATACCTATTATGTTACAATCTCTATAAAAATAAAGCTTAAATCAAACTCTGAGAGTTCAGTCAGACCCACAGAGGCTGGCTGTTCTCCGGCATCCAACCGGGTGTCTGACTCTTCATTCATTGCCTGTGCTGTCCATCCTTCGGGGACTCTGAGACCTGCTGAGGCTGGACCCCGGCACTGGATAATTGTGCAGCTCCCTGCATTTGCATATACAGCCCCATTGTCACAATGGGGAGAAGCTTGATTTCCATCCACTTGTTCTCCCTCCTTAAGGTCCAGGTTGTCTCCGTGACCACAGCTGCCCCTCTTCTTGGTGACCCAGCAAGGGCTTTTACCCATGGACTTTGTTCCCCACAAGCAGAGCCCAGAAACTAGCTTAAATTTCCTGCAAAATAAAAGGATTTCCTGATTGTAATCCCAAAGAAGAATTAGGCTTGGAGTTGGAGCTAGAAATCCTACTCGGAGCCTAAATCTCATGGGAACATGTCAATTTTTGCCAGGGTTAGAATCAGAGACCTTAAAAATATGTATCTTTAGGAATAATAAAGAGGTACACTCAGCATAAAAAAATTACATGTAGCTCTATTTTCACAAAGATTACTATCCCCTCAATAAAACACCAGAATTATTTGAATGATTGCAAGGAGAGTGAAGCTGGAGCTGTAAAATTCTGCAACTTGGTCTAGGTCAGGCTTTCTCAACCTACTGAAAACTGCTGAGTACTGGCCAGATGTCTTGACTGATTGAAATGTTATCCCATACACCAAAAGGTTGCAGGTTCATCCCCTGGTCAGGTATCAGAGGCAACTGATTGATGTTTCTAGCTTACAACAATGTTTTTTCTTTCTCTCTCTCTTTGAAATCAATAATACAATAATAATTAAAAATATCTTCAGGTGAGGATTAAAAAATTGAAGAAAACTACTGAAAGCTTGGGCTAAATAGGTTTTTGTTGTGGGGGGCTGCCCTGTGTGCATTGTAAAGTGTGTAACAGTATCCCTGGCCTCTACCCACCAGATGCCACTTGCACATTCCCACCTCTAGCTATAGAAACTGAAAATGTTTCCAGACATGACAAAAGGTCCCCTTGGGCCTAAAATTATACCCAATTGAGAACCTATGGTTTAGGAACATGAAAGGGTGAAGTGAAAACCATTTATTCACCAGACTTACACTTTTCAAATTGAGGCATGCCTGTTGAGTTGGGTCACACAACAGCAATCTTTTAGCCCTTTGTTAAAAATCTGAATAAGACCTGACTGGTATAGCTCAGTGGATTGACTATGGGCCTGCAAACCAAAGGGTTGCCAGTTTGATTCCCAGTCAGGGCACAGGCCTAGGTTGTGGGCCAGGGCCCCAGTAGAGGGCACAAGAGAGGCAACTACACATTGATCTTTCTCTTTCTCCTTCCCTTCCCCTCTCTCAAAAAATAAGTAAGTAAAATCTTTCAAAAAAGCTGAATAATATCAAACAACAACAGCTACTATATATCTTACTTCTAATTTTCATAATGGCTACAGTAAGTTCTGTTAACTTCATTTAACAAAAGATGAAGCTGAGACTCATATGGCCACATACCTTAATGTCACACAAATAATTTCAGATGGAATTGTGATTAAAATCCACATGTGAAGTTCAACAAACTCCACCCTCTTTCCCCAACTCCAAATTACCACTCTCAAAGCAGTTATCTTCTTGCCTTTGGAGACAATATCTGGATCTTCCTCCACACAAATACAGTGTTTTGGGGCACATTATATATTCCAAGAAGCTGTTGATAGATGCTCTGGTAATCTGCCAGCAAGTTAAATTTATTACTGATGTTGCAAAACTAGGGGGTTCCTCAGGTTCTGCTAAAAAAAAAGTGACTGTTCTCAGTGGATTCTGATTACCCTCAACTACCTGTTTTCAGTTCAAGGCAACTTTTACCTCAGCCTGGCTGGATACACCTTGACCAAGATATTAAATCATTGGCAAAAAAAAAAAAAACACACTACAGAATAATGGCATTAGAAATAGGAAGTCCTTGACCACAAAGATGGCTTTTAAAGAAGCAAGATAGACATCAGAAACTTTATAGACCTCAAACTAGACCATCAATATGGACAATCAAAACCTGAAAATCCCCCTCTCCACTGAGATGTTCCTGAGTTCCTGGACCCTCCTGTCCACCTGTGTTCTTTAATGACCATTCTCTGATGTGAAATTCATGAATATATATACAGGCACACGAAAGCACAAATATGACAATGCCCTTATACCTTTTCTTTAATTCTAGAATATCGAACTTTAATAAAAACATTCCAAAAAAGTATGCTGGTCAAATTTCTTTAAATGGAAACATTTTTCCCCCATTAGTTTGTCAGTTGCCATCTTTGGCTGCATATTAGAATCACCTGGAAAATTTAAAAAATACTGATGCCCAGATTCCACCCCCAAGAGATTGTTATTTAGTTGGTTTTGGGTGTGGCCTGGGCATGAAGATTCTGCAAAGCTCCCTGGGGGGATTCTCAGGCACATCTGTAGCCTCATGCCTCCCTGAATCCACATCCTTGTGCCCTGTGCCCTTGTAGAATCTCCTCCCACATTGACTTTAGGTGTTGCCATGTGGTTTGCATTGGCCAATGAAATATTAACAAATATGACACAAGCAGAGACTAGAAAAACATCTGCTTTTGGGTTTGACCTTTCTTATTGCTTTTGGCAGTGAAACTGAGACAGTATGGGGGTAACATCTGGACTCCATCTTGACCAAAATATCCATCTTAGGGGCCTATGACTCCTCATTTTCAGTATAAAATTAACCTAACCACATTCTTAAAGGAAAGAATGTACGATAGCCCTGGCTGGTGTGGCTCAATACACTGGATCAAGCACCAACCTGTGAACCAAAAGATCTCCAGTTCAATTCCCAGTCAAGGCACATGTCTGGGTTGCAGGCCAGTTCCCAGCAGGGGATGCATAAAAGGCAACCATACATTGATATTTCTCTCCCTCTCTCCTTCCCTTCCCCTCTAGAGATAAATAAATAAAAATCTTCAAAAGAAATACCTAAAAAAAAGAAACTAATTACTAGGGACTTCTGGCGAAGATGAAAACACAGGTAGATATGCTTTGCCTCCTAGCACATCCAAAAGAAGGACAACGACAAGTTAAAAAAAAAAAAAGAAACAACAGAACTGCCAGAAAACCAAACTGTATGGAAGACCAACAACTAAGGAGTTAAAAGAAGAAACATTCATCCAGACCAGTAGGAGGGGCTGAAATAGGCAGTCAGGGTAGAGGGGAATCATGGCAGCTTGAGGACTGGGGGGTCCCACATTTGTGTGCAGATAAACTGGGAGGAACAACTGGGGAGCGGGACAGATGGTACAACCCAGGATTCCAGCTCCAGGAAATAATGTCTCAAAACCTCTGACTGAAAAAAACTGTGGGGGTTGAAGCAGCAGGAGAAACTCCCAGCCTCCCAGGAAAGTCCATAGGAGAAGCCCATAAGGTCCTAGAATGTACACAATACAACCCACTCGGGACTCAGCAACAGGGCAGCACATGAAAGGGCACAATTTACTGATGGGTAGCAAAAGTGACTGAAAGTAGGGTGAGAGACAAGTAAGTGACACTGTTTCCTCTGTGACCCCTCCCCCACACATAGCACCATGGTGTAGCAATGTGGGTTGTCCCGCTCTGGCAAATACCTAAGGCTCTGCTCCTTACTACGTAACAGGTGCACCCAGACAAAAAAAATGGCCCAAATGAAAGAACAGATCGAAGCTCCAGAAAAAAATACAACTAAGCAATGAAGAGATAGCCAACCTATCAGGTACACAGATCAAAACCCCGGTAATCAGGATGCTCACAGAATTGGTTGAGTATGGTCACAAACTAGAGGAAAAAGTGAAGGCTATGAAAGTGAAATAAAGGAACTGTACAGGGAACCAACAGCAAAAGGAAGGAAACCGGGACTCAGATCAACAGTTTGGAGAAGAAGGAAGAAATAAACATTCAGCCAGAACAGAATGAGGAAACAAGAATTTGAAAAAATGAGGAGAGGCTTAGGAAACTCCGGGACAACTTTAAATGTTCCAACATCTGAATCATACGGGTTCCAGGAGGAGAAGAGGAAGAGCAAGAAATTGAAAAGTTATTTGAAAACATAATGAAGGAGAACTCCCCCAATCTGGCAGGAAATAGACTTCCAGGAAGTCCAGGAAGCTCAGAGAGTCCCAAAGAAGTTGGATGCAAGGAGGAACACACCAAGGCACATCATCATTATATTACCCAAGATTAAAATGAAGGGAAGAATCTTAAAAGCAGCAAGAGAAAAGGAGACAGTTACCTACAAAGGAGTTCCCATCAGACTGTCAGCTGCTTCCTCAAAAGAGACCCTGCAGTGCAGGAAAGAAGGGGCTGGAAAGAAGTATTTGAAGTCATGAAAGGCAAGGACCTACATCCAAGATTGCTCTATCCAGCAAAGCTATCATTTAGAATGGAAAGGCAGATAAAGTGCTTCCCAGATGAGGTCAAGGTAAAGGAGTTCATCATCACCAATCCCTTATTATATGAAATGTTAAAGGGATTTAATCTAAGAAAAAGAAGGAGATCAAAAATACTAACAGTAAAATGACAACAGACTCACGACTATCAACAACTGAACTTAAAACAAAAACAAAAACAAACTAAGCAAACAAGTAGAATAGGAACAAATTCACAGAAATACAGATCACATGGAGGGTTATCAGCAAGGAGGAGGAGGGGAGAGAATGGAGAAAAAGATAGGAGGAATAAGAAGCATAAATGGCAGGTACAAAATACACAGGGGGAGGTTAAAAATAGTATGAAATTAGAGAAGCCAAAGAACCTATATACGTATGGAAAGGTTCCTGAAATTCCAGTGTGGAATTCAAAACAAAAACAGTATTAACACACAAAGCACTTCATTGAGGTGTACTCTTATGAATTCTGCACTTTACAGCATACCTCAATAGAAGACAAAAAATTACAGATATACACTGAAATTAAAATAATTATTTTAATTTTTATTTATTGATTTTGAGAAAGAGAAAAACATTTATTTGTTGTGGCACTTATTTATGCATTCATTGGTTGACTTACATATGTGCCCTGACCAGGGATCAAACCTGCAACCTTGACATATCTGGATGATGTTCTAACCAACTGAGCTCCCTGGCCAGGCCCAAAATAATTTTTTGTTTTGGGCACTTAATTTTTAGTGCCCTTCTGGTCCAGCACTGATTCTCACAGAAAGAAAGAAATAAAATTAAGATTTCATTATATTAGAAATTATTTTAATCATCATGTTCTTAACTTACTTAGAGACTGCAATAGCTTTAACTTGTATTTTTCCATCAGGCAGAGTAATAGGCTTTGTATACTTAAATGTATTACTTTCACCATAACCAATTCTCTTTAGGAATTCAGGTTTGCTGCCATCCAGGGTGTAATATATGTTGACATCTGGGGTATCTGAAAAACCCAAAACAGAATAACTGGGATTAATGCTAAAGCAACAAGTCCCTGAATAATGCCAAAGGGTCAGTTATTTAATAAGATTTTTTATATATTGTAGAAATTAACAATAATTGAGTTCTTTCTCTATGCTGGGCACTCTGTCTTATGTGAATAAATTAGTTTCATCTGTAAAACCCTATAAGATAGATCCTATTTTATACCCATTTTATAGATGAGGTAACTGAGTCCCAGAGAGGTTAAGAAATCTATCAAATAACAGCAGAGTTGTGGTTTGACTTCTGCTAAGTTGGATGCATAGCCCATACTCTTGAACCTCTATGCTATTCTGTGTCTTGAATAGGGCACTGATACATACAAATAGAGTAGAGGGTCTATGTTAAGACTGGAATACCCATGTAGAAATCAGAAGATAATTTTTCATTTTTTTGCACATTGCTTAAGAAATTATTTTATATTTTAGCTGAACTTGGTAAATGATTCATTCTTATAATTCTTGGAAAATTTCTAAAGCTAATAAATGCATATGAATCAAGATTTAACATTTCAAAAATGATACATAGTTAAAGCTCTCCTTTCCACTCCCAACATTCTGGGTATCCTTTCAAAACTATTTTATATCCACACAAGCATATATGTGCATGTTCTTAATTTTCTCACTCTTTTTATACAAAGGATGTAGTATACCTATTCATTTCTTTTTTCATTTAACAGCATACCTTGGATATTTTTCTGTATTGGTAGGTAAAGAGTGACTTTTTGCCCATGATCTCTCCCATATCATGTGCTATCAATTTTTCTTTTAGTTTTGCCAATATTTTGGATTTAAAAAACGTATCTTGTAGTTTTAACTCACATTTCTTACATTTTGAGTAAGATTCATTTATTCTTTCAATAAATATCTATCAAATACCTATTATGTGCCAGAGACTGTTCTAGTATCTGGGGATATACCAGTGACCAAAGTCCCTGCTCTCATGGAGCATCCATTTCAGGAAGAAGACACAAACAGTAAAACAAAAAATGATATGCAACCTGTTGAAAGGTGATCAAATGCAGTGGAGTAAATAAAGCAGGGAATGAGGTCTGGTCAGCAAGCAGGTAAAGGGGAGGCAAAAGCATTTTCTTGTATGTTTAAAAGACGTTTATATTTCCTTTCCTACAAAATGTCCTTTATATCCTTTGTCCATTTTCTATAGTGTTATTATTCTTTTTGTTACTGAATTTTAGAATTACTTATTAGACACTTAAAATATTAGAAATTTGGATACCCTGTTACTCATATCGCCATTTGTCAAAAGCGTCCAACTTCAAAGTCAGGGGCACATATATTAAAATTTGTATTTTGCTTTGAGAATTTTAAAAATAATACTAGCTTTTAAGGTAAAGAAGGGCATAGTATAATGTAATACATTCTTAGTTGGAACTCTGTCTAGGAAGCACAGGGATCATAATATAAAAACAGATAAATAATTTTCACACATATCAATTATTAAAGTATATTGGGATCTCAAAGTCTGTTTTAAACAAGATTTTTTCATGTTTTATCTATAAAAATTTCCCTCCTCTTTATATTATACATACATATGTATATATACATGCATATATAAGTATGTACATATATATGCATATATAAGTATGTGTGTGTGTGTGTGTGTATATATATATATATATATATATATATTACACACACTTCTGACATTAGTAGGGAATATATTCATTGGTTTATTTTGGCATTAATACATGCTAGCCCCTGCAAACCTCATATCAACTCATTTAATACTTGCGATGGCTCTAAAGGTTAGATATTATTATCACTATCTTATACTAAGGAAACTGAGATTCCAGAAGGCTGATGAACCAAAAATCACCAGAAGTTGTCAAACCCAGAATTCAATCTTCAACCTGAGTAAAGACTCTGTGTTATTAGGTCAAATTCCTTGTCCCAGCAAAAATAATGAGCATCCTGTGAATATCTGGGGAAGCACTGGGACATCCTACCTCAGCTAAGGTGAGTCCAGGCATTGCTGCAATTATGTACCTATACATATAAAACGGTGGTCAAAGCTAACCATTTCAGTCTAAATGTACACCACTCCGTAAACCACCAAATGTAACACTGTTGCAAATTTTGGAAGTTTTATAAACTGCCAAGGTCCTGATTGTAGAAAACACGCAAAGAAGAAAACCAACAACCAACATAAAGTGCATGGTTGTGTTATTTTAAACCATTTCAACTATGTTTGATTCTTACCTGATTTCATTTCCAAGAGTGTATTGTTATCAATTTCATGGTTGGCTTTTCCAGGGTGAGGCACTCGCAGTGGTATGATCTGAGGGACACACACTGAACCAGCAGTCATTTTCCTTGTTTACATTTTTTAAAAATGCACATGGAAATAAACTCCAACAACTTCTATTTGAACACAAAAGCTGAAAGAAGCACCACATTTCAATACAGTAAAATTAGTAAAAAACTAAAAAGAATACTGTTAATACATCACCTAAAAATATTATTCAATTTTTTTACCTCAAGTTGTTATTTATTTTAATGAAAGGGAAGAACAAAGAACCTTTTAGTATAGTGAAAATATACTTTACTTTAATACAATAACTGCCATCAACATACTGGTTCCAGAGACAAAAGAAAATACAAGCATTCTATAATAAGATTTCATTTGCCTTTTCAATTAATTCTAAAGAATACTTCAATTCTGCTCAACATTATGACTTAGGGAATTGAAAATTTTTCCATGATAAAAATATAATTTTGGCAACCACAACCTTGATAATATGTAAAGAATGAAATTTTTAAAAAGCTCGTATAGTATATCAATAATGCATGCTTTCCTCTCTTTGAATCAAATACTGTTATAACTAGTGTAAGAATTCAGATGACCTCGATGAAACATGTATTTAATTGTTCATGAAAAAATACATTTTTATTTATCATTTTTACCTTGTAGATATTTTCTAAATGGATATTTTAAAAGCAGAGAAATAAAAACTCTCTATCATGCAATGCTGGAGAGATTCAAAACTCAACAGAAGGAAAACTGCCTAAATTCTAGAGTTCATCACCTTAATGTAAGAATAAACGTCAGAAATCTCTTAATTGAGACTTCTAGCCAAGATGGAGATGTAGGTGGAAATACTGTACCTCCTTGCACAACCAAAATTAAGGACAACAAAGATTTAGAAACAGAAACACATCAGAACAGAAAACTGAACTGTATGAAGGTCCAACAACCATTTAACCAGACTGGTAAGATGGGCAAAGTTGGTGGTCTGAGGAGAGGGATTGCAGCAGGAAAAGGCAGTGGCAGCCAGACCCAGGAGTGCAGGTGGCATGGGGCTGACCTCAGCACACATTCACATGCAGATAAACTAGGCAAAAATGGGCAGCAAGACAGACCTCACAACCCAGGGCCCCAGGGATGGGAAATAAAGCCTAAAAGCACTGATTGAAAAGGTGCCAACTTGTGGGAAGTAGCAGTGGGGACTGAGATCTGAGAGAGTGCACCATTGCTTCCTCTCTGACCCCGCCCCTACATACAGCATCACAACCCAGCAACGTGGGTTGCCTCACCCTGGTGAACAACTAAGGCTCCACCACTCATACCTAACAGGCACGGCCTGACCAAAAATGGCTCAATCAGAAGAACAAATCAAAGCCCCAGAGCCAATACTTTTAAGAGACAAAGAGATAGCCAACCTATCAGATGCACAGTTCAAAACACTGGTGATCAGGATGCTCACACAACTAGTTGATTTGGGTCATAAATTAGATGAAAAAATGAAGGGTACACTAAGTGAAATGAAGGAAAATGCACAGCGATCCAATAGTGATGGAAAGAAAACTGGGACTCAAGTCAATGGAGTGGCTCAGAAAAAAGAAATAAACAACCAAACAGAAAAGAATGAAGAAATAAGAATTCAAAAAAATGAGGAGAGGCTTAGGAACCTACAGGATATCTATAAACGTTCCAACATCCGAATTATAGGGGTACCCAAAGGGGAAGAGGGACAGCAACAAGTGGAAAACTTTTTTGAACAAATAATAAAGGAGAACTCCCCCAATCTGGTGAAGGAAATAGACTTCCAGGAAGTCCAGGAAGCTCGGAGTGCCCCAAAGAAGGTGGATCCAAGGAGGAACACACTAAGGCACATCATCATTATATTACCCAAGATTAAAATGAAGGAGAGAATTCTAGAAGCAGCAAGAGATAAGGGGACAGTCACCTACAAAGGAGTTCCCATCAGACTGTCAGATACTTTCTCAAAAGACATCTTACAAGCAAGAAGGGGCTGGAAAGAAGTATTTCAAGTCATGAGAGACAAGGACCCACATCCAAGATTGCTCTATCCAGCAAAGCTTTCATTTAGAATGGAAGGTCATATAAAGTCCTTCTCAGATAAGGTCAGGTTGAAGGAGTTCATCATCACCAAGCTCTTACTATATGAAATGCTAAAGACACTTATCTAAGAAAAAGAAGATAAAAATATGAACAGTGAAAGGACAGCAAACTCACAATTATTAACAACCACACCTAAAACAAAAGCAAACTAAGCAGACTCCTTAAACAGGAGCAGAGACACAGAAATGGAGATCACACGGAAGGTTAGCAACAGGGGAGTGGGAGAAGGAGAATGGGGGAGAAGATACAGAGGATAAGTAGCATAGACAGTAGGTAGAAAAAAGGGGGAGGGCAAGAATAGTATGGGAAATGTAAAAGCTAAAGAACTTGTGACCCGTGGACATAAACTAAAGGGGGAGAATGGGAGAGGAGAGGTGTGCAGGGTGGAGGGGAATGAAGGGGGGGAATGGGACAACTGTAATGGCATAATCAATAAAATATATTAGAAAAAAAAATCTCTTAATTGTATACAGACTGCTCATGGGTTTAAAGTTAAGTTGTATAAGCTAAAGTTACCAAAAAAATAAAACCTTATATGAATTTTATCACTAATCAACAATCTTAGTAAAAAGAAGATAATACAATTGCATAGAAAAATCTGTATTTGCACCTTTAAAAAAAAGGAAGCATCAACTGAAATAGCGGAGACCTTACCAACTGATGAACAGAAAAACTTCTCAGAATCCATTGGGAAAAAGACCTTCCATTCAGCCTCTAATCTCCTTCTTGGTTTAATGAGGGGGGATATGATTCAAAATTCTACTTGATAGTTGCAGAAATAATATCAGATGATTTCCATTATGGCAACCCATACACTACATGAATTCCCTTCAAAACTTTTATTTCCAAGTCTCCTAAGATTTCCTAAGTCTCCTAAGCTATGATCTTCCTACAAATATAAAATGGGGTAAAAAAAAACATGTGTTGGGATCATACTATTTACTAGCTTTTGTCCATTTGCCAATCTCAATTTCATTTGACTAACTTCCTTGATAAAGTAATGTCTTTCTATATAAAAAATAATTATTCCCTCATCAAAAATTATAAAGATCTATCTTCCTTGGACATTGAGAGGAACAGGCAAGTGGAGTCATGGATTTTTTAAAGATAGAAAATAAATATCCAAGGTACATATACTTCACAAATGAAGAATGTGAATTTCATCACTCTGTTTTAAGGAATGTTGCTTTTTCCTCATTAGCCCTCTATTCTATACCATTCACTGGAAAAAAAAGCAGACACCCTTCTTTTGAATCTTTTCCACACTCTGAGTTATAAGGCAAGATTCACTATCACCTGAATGTCAAGTTACCACTCTTTAAAGATAGGTGAAAAGTACTGATGGCTGTCTGTGTACTGGTGCTGATGTGACTTTTTTTTCTCTCATTTTCCCTTTATTCCCCTCCACCCTGCACCCCTCCTCCCACCTGCATTTTCTGCCCCCCTTGGTTCATGTCCATGGTTCATACATATATAAGTTCTTTGGCTTCTCTAATTCCAAACTATTTTAACCTCCCCCTGTCTACTTAGTACCTTCCATTTATGCTTCTTGTTCCTTGTATCTTTTCGTCCATTCTCTCCCTTCCTCCTCCTTGCTGATAGATAACCCTCCATGTGATCTGTATTTCTGTGAATTTATTCCTATTCTACTTGTTTGCTTAGTTTGTTTTTGTTTTTGTTTTAAGTTCAGTTGTTGATAGTCGTGAGTCTGTTGTCATTTTACTGTTAATATTTTTGATCTCCTTCTTTTTCTTAGATTAAATCCCTTTAACATTTCATATAATAAGGGATTGGTGATGATGAACTCCTTTACCTTGACCTCATCTGGGAAGCACTTTATCTGCCTTTCCATTCTAAATGATAGCTTTGCTGGATAGAGCAATCTTGGATGTAGGTCCTTGCCTTTCATGACTTCAAATACTTCTTTCCAGCCCCTTCTTTCCTGCACTGCAGGGTCTCTTTTGAGGAAGCAGCTGACAGTCTGATGGGAACTCCTTTGTAGGTAACTGTCTCCTTTTCTCTTGCTGCTTTTAAGATTCTTCCCTTCATTTTAATCTTGGGTAATATAATGATGATGTGCCTTGGTGTGTTCCTCCTTGCATCCAACTTCTTTGGGACTCTCTGAGCTTCCTGGACTTCCTGGAAGTCTATTTCCTGCCAGATTGGGGGAGTTCTCCTTCATTATGTTTTCAAATAACTTTTCAATTTCTTGCTCTTCCTCTTCTCCTCCTGGAACCCATATGATTCAGATGTTGGAACATTTAAAGTTGTCCTGGAGTTTCCTAAACCTCTCCTCATTTTTTCAAATTCTTGTTTCCTCATTCTGTTCTGGCTGAATGTTTATTTCTTCCTTCTTCTCCAAACTGTTGATCTGAGTCCCGGTTTCCTTCCCTTTGCTGTTGGTTCCCTGTACAGTTCCTTTATTTCACTTTCATAGCCTTCACTTTTTCCTCTAGTTTGTGACCATACTCAACCAATTCTGTGAGCATCCTGATTACCGGGGTTTTGATCTGTGTACCTGATAGGTTGGCTATCTCTTCATTGCTTAGTTGTATTTTTTTTTGGAGTTTTGGTCTGTTCTTTCATTTGTGCCTTTTTTTTGTCTTACTGTACCAGTTGGTAATAAGGGTGGGGGGCCTTCAGATGCGGCATTTTTCACCCACTGAAGCTACTGCTATAGAATTTCTCACTGGATAACCTGATAGTGCTGATTCCTGGAAGCAGATAAATCAGCGTCCAATATTTAATGACAGAAAGGTGAGCACTCAAACTTTTGATCAGCAATAAGGAGTGTTAAGAAAGGTAAAGCAAATTTCCCTGAGCCAAATGGATACAATATGGAGCTTTTCTTATCTTTCTGTACTATGCTAATTACTTAAGATAGGTTAAAAATATGCAGTATGCTTATAAAAATTGGGTTGCTTCTATAAAGCCAATGCTTACTAAATGTTAGCATATCAAAGGGAGGAAATCACTGCCATTTAAAAAGCAATATACTTATGATTTCCAAAAAACAGCCTATGAGAAACAGTACTTCTCAAAGAAGTTAAGTATAAAAACTTACCAAAAATGTGTTATAGTCACAACCCCATCTTTGGAGTAGTACTTAGAAAGTCCATTTTTAAAAATGAATAAATACACAGCAAACATTTGTTTTATTTTCACAAAGTACATCCTCCCTTTTTACAGCACAAATAATACTTGGTTTAGGAATTCAATTTAAAAAACAAATGAACATGCAGAGTGGTATTCCTCATTGTGGCTATAGAAAAATTTAACTGAAAGAAATACAGTGATCAACATTAGACAAAACTGCAGTAAATACGTACTCACCCTAAGAACTATAATTTAATCCAAAGGGAGTGAGCCACCCTCCACCCAAAGTCTAATAGCAAAAGAGGGTGGGATGAAAAAGCTGCAAATATTTGTCTTATTTTTTATATGGGATGGATAATGCATTCTTTAGCTTATCCACATTAAATATGCTTTAGAAAAAAATTCTACTTGATATTTTGACAATCGCACCCTACATTGCTTAGGTTAATTTCTGTAAGTGTTCATTTTTACCTTATGAGTCACTGTGCTGTTATAGCTCAATCAACTATCAGTTTATGTAGCCTTGCTCAAAAAACTACAAACAGCAAGGTCTATGCTTACTTATAAAAAGGACATGTTTAAAATAATGGAAGACAGCAATAATGTTCCAAATGAATGTTAGTGGGCAAAATATATATAACAAACACATTTAGACAGAATATCAGGTGCCCATTGGTGTATCATATATGGATAAAATGCTTAAGGATTGAGAATATTATTCCTCCTTTAAACTTTTAGCTTCTATATAATGTCAGATGTTAAAATTGATATAAAGGATAAATGCTTTTAGAAAAACTAAAAGTCTGTGTATAAAGGAAAATAGCAAAATCTGTAGTGACTTTGGTATAAGGCTCTCTTCTCTGGTGATAACTCCCTTTAGCATATATCCAAGATAGACTAAACTGAGTTTTTTGAAACAGTAGCAATTCTTTCATATACTCTTACTAAATACTATAAAAATGCATAAATATTCCTGTACCATGCATTATGTACCAGTTTGGGGCTGAGTGATGAGGCCATGGTTACTATTTTAACAGTTCAATATTACACCTCAAAAGTTCTGCCATCTATACACTGTGAATGGACACAATAGTGAGGGCTCTACAGAGATGGCAAACTACCTCTAAAGTAAAAAGTTTGTGATGAAGTGTCTCCAAATTAGAAGAGAGGAGGATATGAGGTAAAAGAGGTAAGCAGAGTAAAAGAATTTTTAAATAATACTGCTTAGGAGTATATGTTTAAAGATAGCCACTATACCTTATCTAGCCTCTATGCTAATATTGAATAACGGCCACGTTCATGAAAAATAAAGTTCTACTTTATAGGAAGTGTAGCACTCTGCTAGGAAAAGCATATTCTTGTCAGGATAAGATGTGAAGACATCTGTCTCATAAGTGCTATTTTACTTGGTAAGTCTTTTGGCTACACCACTATATGCTATTTCAACTCCCTTATCACTGGGGCAGATATTAGTGAATGCATCCCTACTATAAGCATTAGTTTAGTATCTCTAGATGCCAGTTATTCTTTTTGGACTATCAAAACTGTGATACTTTTTTGACCACCAACTTAACAATGTGCAGTTTGGGCAGCAGGTTGCAATCAACCAATGTCATTTAATTGCCATGAAGAAATTTAAATGTGGGAAACTTGATGTCCTCCATATTATTCTCCTCAATTTTATCAGGAAGGGGAGAATTCAGATATTCATCGAATTTCTGCAATGTAGATCCCTCTCCAATGCTTCATTAGCTTCTGGCTGGAATTCTTAGCAGAGAATTCGGCAAAGATGTACATTCTACCAGTATGTGATTCCTGGTGTATTGGTCAAAGCTTAAGTACTTTGGAGGGCATAAGACTTCAAGAAATTCTTCAATCTTATTTATATCCATTTTAACTTCATTGTTGAAAGTTAAACATGGTGGGTGGGTCAAGGGAGCCAAGTTTTGCAGGTGTACAGGCTTCCTTTTTAAGTCAACAGTTGTGACACTAAATACAACTCCTTTGAAACCAAAGAACTGTGAAGAACCTACAGGAAAAGGGGCAATTTCTTAAGTATTCACCCTCACTGCCAGCCTCGATGGAAAGGCGGTGGGCTCTTTGTCTTCCTCCTTTAGCCAGGTCAAGTGCCTTGACAACGCCATGGCTCACTGGGCTGTGCTCAGCAGACAGTGGTAGCAGTGGCTGCTTCTACTTCGGGGGCCCTCTGGTGTGGGCTCCTGCCGCCCAGTGCCTTCTTTGACAGTCCTGGAATTGAGCTCCCCAGCACGACCCCATGCCTCTGGCATGACTCATTCGATTTTTAATTGAAATAATTATTGCTTCAGCTGTATTTTTTTGCTGTTGAAGTCTTGTGTTGGGGTTTTGATTCTAAATACTTAACTTTACTCATGGAAAAAGAGCATGAATACATGGGATGGGGAAATGGAGTTATTTTAAATGGGCAAATTAAATGATAGCATAAGAACAGAGACCATCACTAATGATATGGTCCAAGTTCCCTCTGGATTACTATCAGCCTTTCATGAGCCACCTCTCTTGGCTTCTTGGCAATTCATCATACAAGAAAAACAGACAACAGTATATACATATATATAGCATGAAATGTTAATTTAGAGCCAACTCCTTTGAGTAAGTTCCATGTCCAAGGCCCTGCAGTTGTCATCAGGTAGTTCTTGCATTTGAAAGCTGCAAAGGAACTTTAGAAGGATGGCAGAGTATCAAGCCTCAGAGGAAAGAAAGTTGTCACCAATATAAACAGTGAGCAACAAACATAAAAGTCTTCCACTCTATTATATTTATAAATAAATTAATTAATAAACATATTTTATATAAATATACTTAAATAGTGTGGAGAGCCAAGCAAGATAATGTGTGCCAAAGGAGTTGGAAGCAGGCCTCGGGTTGAGCACAGCTGCCCTAGGCCACGGAAGACTGCCTGATAGATTGTTGTAAGAAAAGAATGACTTGGCTGCTTGCTATATCACTGTACCAAGAAGGAACAGCAAATGTTCTCTAAAAATAAAATGTACCTAGCCTTGCAGTTTTTCTTTCTCACGCTATGCTTCAAAGCTGGCTCAATATATACAGCCTGACTTCACCAATAAACAGTTCCCTCCTCTGCATCCCAGAGAAGAGACTCCACCTGACCCCACTTTGAATATCTTTTGATTTCTCAACCCCTCCTCCCCCTACTGTCACCTTCCCTTGGGACCTGACCCATCCAGTCATGGCAAATATAAATATAAATATCGTAAGTATATAGTTATTAATAAATATATATTGTGGACCGCTCTGCCTGGTTCTAGGAATTGTAACTGTATCCTCTGTGGCTAAGGACCTCTGGAACGCAAGCCGCAGGAGATCAAGCTTGTGTCTAGTAGCAAATGCTGTCTCAGTTTCCTCCCTGCCTCCAAAGCATGGTCAGACAGGTAAGACCCCCTCAGAGGAGGGGCAACCTAGGTATAACACGATCACTTGGGAGGCCATCATGGAAGGACTCGGGTGGGGGGGGACTGCAACAAAGAGCAATGGACTCTCACCCCATGGCTTTGACATAGCCCGAGTCCCCATGTCCTCTGGGAAAAGCGCTTCCTGGTTCTAATCCCCTTAAGCCTAAATATCTGATGGGGAGAGGGGTGCAGCTCCTCACCTTGCTGTGTCCTGGGGAAAAATCTGGCACCACAAACACTTCCTGATAAACCTGTGTAATCTCCTCTGCTAAGACTGCGTTCATTCATATGTTAAGGGTTGAAGCAGGAAACCCTAAAACTCTTTTCTTGACAGACTCAGACTAAGCCCTCAGATTTCTTTGAAATGTTATCTACTGTTTGATCCTTGCTGCCCTGTGTTGCTGTGTATTACGACCCAATAAAAGTCCCTAGAGGAGGGGGCTCAACGTATTTTTCCCCTGAGAAACTGGCCACTGTTCATGGCCTTTTTCCTCTGGGAAATGGCCACCTCTCCTCCCCAAGCAGATCACATCATATCTCTGTCATGTTTACTCTCATCCCTGGCAGCTGGGGGGACTTTCGAGGAAAGTCACCCCCACAAATATATATTTATCAAATCTAAGTATGGAGGCCTTACTTATTTTTTTCTGGACAGTGTCATAATTTTTAGTATGTAAAGAATGCATGGAAGAAACCCTCACCTTAACACAACGACCTTTTACATCACTGTGTAGCCTATTCAAATTCCAGTGTTTGTGGATACATAGGTTTTACTCAACTATAATCTATATAATTCATTCAATTTTACAGTTTATTTATTGCACCCTCACTCTATTATTCAGTTTTTCACATACTTATATAATTTTATCAATCTGTGGTTAGGTATTAAGGATATTACTAGTTTCTTTTGATTGTTGCAATTCTAAATAATGCTGCTCTAAACATCTTGTGGTCTGAGCTTTGTCACAGAATGTATTCCCAAAAGTGATATAAATGAATGTGGGAGAGAACTTAATGCCTGGTAAGATACGATCGTAGTTCCAGGTCGGAGGTCAGGAATTTGAACTGCAAATACTAATAGATCACTAGCTCCTACAAAAGAACGGGTGGACTTGGGGGGCCTGCGCGTCGTCACATTTCCATCTGCGTGAGAGTCAGTTAAAATAAAAAAAATAGTTGGAAAAAATGAGTAATTAGGAGCGAGTAATTCGGGCGCGGCTAACTAGGAGCTGCTCTTTGGAGTCTGGGGCGGCAGGTGGGCCTCAAGCAAAGGGGATCAAGGAGTAAACCGATCCGACAGGCCCAAGTGACAGTGTGGGGAAAACAGCACCCCCAAGCCCCAACTCCATCTCCCTCACTGCCCCTTCGCCTCTCGGATCCGGAACCCCGTCTGGTCCCCATTCCCGCCTATTACGGGCAGTCAGAGATTTTTTCTCTCCCTTTCGACAGGAGTGTGGGAGGTCCTTCTCCTCCACCACCTGCAGCCACCGGAACCAAATTGAGAACCCCGAAATAACTCTGCAGTCCCCAACCAGGAAACCCACCTCTCACTGCCTCTGGCCTTCTCCACCACCAAGGTCTCCGTTACCAAAGACGCTGCGAGCCGCGCCCCGCCTACTGAGAGCTAGGCAGGTGATTGGTGAAAACCCGGTTCCTAGCAACCAGCTCCGCCCATGAGGCTTGACAAGGGGAGGGGTACAGGCCTGAAGGTCCTTTCCTAAGGCTTCACCGTAGGCATCCAAGAATATGCCTTCACAGAGGTTGGAAAGGTGCTACAAAGCGGCGTCTCAACTCAGAATGAGGGAATTAGGCTCGTTCGCCCGACAGGCAATGACATTCTGGAAAAAAAAAAAAATAAGAGGATATGGCGGCGCCGTTGAGTGAGGGACAGCAGGCGCAGTTTTGCCACCTCAAGCCGACAGACAAGGAAGGACCAGCTGCGACTTGGGGAAGAAAGCCCACCGCCCAGGCCTTGAGAAACTACTCAGTTTCTCCAGTGCTGCTGTTTGTTATCAGGCCGGTGTGCGCGTTTCTTCCCCGCAAGGGTGGGAACTACACCTTCATGGCTGAGGTGAAGGTAAAGCTGCAGCTGCCGGACGCGGATCCGGTAGAAATAGAAAACAGGTAAATTAGTGAGTGAGGCTGGGTTCCCATCTCCGAAGCTCCGCAGGCGGCGGGTCCTTTGGGCATGGGGATCCTTTCTCCGGGGACCTTCGGGAGATATCGGGACGAGGTCACTGAGCGCTTAGGAATGGGGTTGCCGGGTTTGCACCTCCTCCTCCCCCCGGGAGATCAAAACTCTTAAGGAGTTTGAAAGGAACTTGACAGTCTGCAGTTTTGTGTAGCTGTGGCTATGCTGTTCGGGAAATTATGATGATACGCCGCCTTCCTGAGTTAAGGTTGGTCGATGCTCAGAAAGAAGAAGGCGTTTTTACTATAGAACTTGAGGATACACGCTCTGATCCAAGATAGCTCTTATCGCTATGGTAACTCCCACCACAGAACGCTTAGGCGAAATTAGGGTGCAGTTTGTGATTACAAAGCAGCATTTAGGCAAAAACAATTTTGTACAGTATTTAAGTCAGGATTGTAGGGCATCTAAAGCCTCTCTCAATTTTAAATTTCTATCATTGCACTGCTACTTTTGGGTTACCACATAGTTTTAAAAGAACCAACTTTCTCAGACTGTTATGAATAACATGATGATCCCATGACAAAGTGAAGGGATCACAGTTTTATTGGGACATGGCAGTGTCCCAATAAAACTTTTTTTTTTTTTTTGGTTTGGTAGAGATCACGCTAAAAGCAGGCCGCAGTTGTAAATTGTTACAAATTTTGGCTTCCCACCAGAAGTACCTGACTTGCCTCCTGCTTGCAGACTTATGGCTGTCCAATGCACGGTATCCTAATTTGTCCTACTTGTGTCTGGAAAAATTGAAGTCGCAGCATTAAGATTTTTCCTTGTTTTTATTTGACTTTTGGTCTAGTTTAAAGCCCGTATTAGTGAAAGAAAAATGTTTCCCTTAAGTAATAATAAAGTAAACATGTATTTTGACAGGTTTGATTCAGAACCATCATAGAAACCCAAATGTGAAGAAAGACACAATTTCAAATTGTTCTACTAGTATTTTCCCCACTGCCTCTTAAAAATAACTAAAAACGTGAATAATGTTGTTAACGTCTTTGTTCTAGGATTATAGAATTATGTCACCAGTTTCCTCATGGAATCACAGACCAAGTAATTCAAAATGAAATGCCTCATATAGAGGCTCAGCAGCGGGCAGTGGCAATCAATAGACTGTTGTCTATGGTAAGGTGAATCCACTAGTTAATGTAATTACTTTTTAAAAATTATCATTGTCATTACTTTCTATTATTAGTCATAAAAACATTAGAAGGTATGTTAGCTTGTGACTGATAAGATTCTAAACCAGGAAACAGCTCAGACTGCCCGAATTGAGGAAAGAGAAAATTATTAACCATTTTACAAGACAAATGAAATAAATATATTTTTATTAACTTGTATTTCTTAACTTAATTGTCTTTAAGATACATAAAGGTATATAGACATAGTCTCTACTTATCTTCTGTTTTCTTCCTACTGGTATTGGGACATTCCCTATGAAATACATCCCCCTGATTTTTCAGAGTCATCACAGAGCCAACTTATTAGGGTATCATTCTCCACAATTTCACATTGAACATTTCAAAAGGCAGGAATGAGTCCGGTTGAATGTGAACAGTGTTAGGCCTCTGGGAGGAAGTGGAGGCTGTGCCCCAAGTAAGAGCAGTGGGTTGTTTTTTTTTTTCCAGTGAATCCCTTCTACCTGCTGTTACCTCTTCATTCTCCTCTACTGCTCCAAAAGACCCTACCATGCTCTAAATCTACCTATCTCTCCTTCCTTTCCTCTGTCATCAAAACTCCCATGTCCTAAGAGCATTTCGGTTTGCTTAGTAGCGATTACATAAAAGATTTCTATACTAAAGGCTCATCTGAAGGCTGTTACACTTTTTAAATCTCAGCTTTATTGGATTTCTAAGGACTCGGGATATGGAGATTTGAGAACAGGCAAACTTTCTGTTAAACTGTCCCCTTTAACCTTCTAGCACAGGGGTTGGCAAACTTTTTGTATAAAGTACCAGATAGCAGCCCTTACCACTGTAGTTCAGTTGGTTGGGCATCATCCCACAAAGTGAAACGTCGCAGGTTTGGTTCCTGGTCAGAGCACATGCCTGGGTTGCAGGTTTGGTCTCTGGTTGGGGCATGTATGAGAGGTAGCTGATCAATGTTTTTCTCCCTCTCTTTCTCCCTCCCTTCCCCTCTCTCTAAAAATAAATAATTAAAATCATTAAAAACATAAGTGCCAGATAGTGTGCATTTTAGCTTTGTTGGGCCATTTGGTTTCTATCACAATAGATAAATTTTTTAAGAAAATAGCTATGGTCCACATCTACATAAGTGGAAATGGCAGTGTCCCAATAAAACTGTTTGTAAAAACAGTGGCCTAGATTGTTGACCCTTGTTTTAACACCAGGAAGGGGGACTGTTGATGCTTTCTAGTCAATTCATGTTGACGAAGGTCTTCAGCTACAAGAAGGATAGAGGAAGGAATGCTGGGAGGTTGTGGAAATAGAAAGTGTTTTCGTTCTGCTACCACCCTTTCAACCCTTTCCTTTCTGTCTGAAAATCATTCTCAGTACCTTCCTCTCTTTCACCACCTCTGTGAAGGACCCCATCTACTGCCAGTCCTTTTGGCTTGCAGGCTGTAGGCAATGGTGGAGCTATTAAAGAATTTTAAGCAAAAGAGTGATTATTAATAAATCACAAAGTATTACTGATTTTAACTCTTAAATAAGTATCAAATTGTGCCCCTATTTCCATTCCTAATACCCCCACATGTGTTCAGGCTCTATGCTTTTACCTGAGTAAAAGTGCTATTACAGTGCATCCTACCTGGATTTCCTGGTTCCATCTGCCTTAGAGCAGATAGCCTGATCTGCCTTAAATATAGATCTGACTAAGTCACTTATCTACCAGAAATGCTTCTTTTCAGCAGTAGAGATTCAAGTCCAAACTCATGAATTGACCACATTAAGTCCCTGCCTTCCTTAGCTGCCTTATCTTTTGCCATCATTGTGCCTCAAAAGTTACGTTTCAAAGGGAACAGATTCTTCTTGGTTTCCTACCACATTATGCTGTTGTATGCCCCAGATCCTTTGCTTAAGCAGTCTTCCTTGCTTAAAAGGGAAGGCCCTTCTTCCCATTCTTCACAGACTGACTATTCTTCAAGATTCAACTCTGCTCTTGTCTCCAGGAAACCTCCCTGAATCCCTGATTGGGCCAAAGCCGCTTCTCTGAGAGCCCATCCCACCCATTACTTAACATTTATTTTTTAAAATTTTTTATTGTTTTTAGCCTCACCCCAGGATATGCTTATTTTAGAGAGAGGGGAAGGGAGGGAAAGAGGGAGAGCAACATCGATGTGAGAGAGAAGCATCAATTGGTTGCCTCTTGTGGCCCAACAGGGGACCGAACTTGCAACGTAGGTATGTGCCCTGACTGGGAATCAAACCTGTGACCTTTCAGTTTATAGGATGACACTCCAACCAACTGAGCCACACTTGGGCACTTACCTCTCATAACACCAGCCAGATTGTATTGCATTTAGCTGTGTGATTCTTTTAGAATTCATGTTTGTACCCCCAAACAACAATCATAGACTGGTGTTCATGAAATGTTCTTGATTGAATTAAAAGACTGAATGGAGCCTCTAAATTGAGCTTTGTGGTTCAGTTTTGCTGCTTAGTGGAGTCAGTGGGGAGGTATTACTGTTAAGCTATAGGTAAACCCATTTTAAAGTCATGGGTCTGCCCATCTTAGCCATGGCTTCCCCATACTGCCAGAAACCCAGTGGTATTGCCACCCAGAAATCTGGGTGTTCTTAAGTTCAGACCCAAGGAAAATCAGAAGCGTATGTTAGATATGCTTTATTTTACTTTTGACTCATTAGAGAACAACAAAATTGTAGGTCTTCTATTCATTGGTTGACCTTTTTACCTAATTTTCATGTAACGCAATAGAAATCGTGTATCAGTAAATGTCACTATTAACTCTGTAACTTTTATTTAATCATCATGTGATAGAGTATGCATGTCAGCCTTTATTTGAACTTTATATTACATAAATTATATTTTATGTGTATCTATTGATTTTATTTTAATTTGAATACAGATTTTTTTCTATTATTGTAAAGCTGCTTGTCTGTAATCTTTGTGCATTGAACATATAACTAAGCCAGGATCTAGCATATAGGTAATTGTTAGGTGTTAATATTAGAAAACAATGAGATAAAGAGGTAAGTTTTTAAAAATACACTGTATGTTATAGGTATGCAAAAACTTAAATCTCAAGTGTGGAACTGACAAGTAACAAGACGTAGAATATTTTAGTCTGTGTTAAACATTAAAAAATGCATTCATTGACATTTGTCATTGGATTTGGTGTATGTACAAAGCAGTTAACTGCTATTTTCTATTTTAAAAATTTAGGGTCAGTTGGATCTCTTAAGGAGCAATACAGGCCTTCTCTATAGAATAAAGGATTCTCAGAATGCTGGGTAAGCACCAAATTATATCATTTTAAGAAAACTTTTGCCCTTGCTGGTATGGCTCAGTGGATTGAGTGCTGACCTGCGAACCAAAGGGTTGCCAATTTGAATCCCAGTTGGGGCACAGACCTGGTTTGCAGGCCAGGTCCCCAGTAGGGGGCTCGCAAGAGGCAACCATACATTGATGTTTCTCTCCCTCCCTCTCTCTAAAAATAAATAAAATCTTTTTAAAAACTTTATTACAAAAATAATATATGCTTTTGGAAAAAAAGCCAAAACAGAATAGCATAATGTAAACCTCCTGCACATCATCCCTGTCTCCTATCATGAGTTCCATTTCCCAGAGGTAACTTGTTAATAATTTGGTGTATGTCTTCTCTTCTAGATATATATAAATACATACAGATGCTTATATATTCATATATAATCTCTTTTAAACACAAATGGGATCATGCTATCCATACTGTTTTTTTCTAAGATTTTATTTAGTTATTTTTAGAGAGGGTAAGGGAGGGAGAAAAAAAGGGAAAGAAACATCAATGTTCTAGAGAAACATCAATCAGGTGCCTCTTGCATTCCCCCAGCTGGAGACTTGGCCCTCATCCCAGGCATGTGCCCTGACCAGGAATTGAACCAGTGACCTTTTAGTTTGTGGGACCATGCCCAACTCACTAAGCCACACCAGTCGGGACTAGCCTCACTGTTTTGAAACTTTTTTTTTTAACTTGTCTCATTCTTTTTAAGGTTTGCGCTTTTTTTTGTAAACAAATCAATATGATGACTTTGTCTGCTAATTCATAAGTAGTCATGTAGATTATTAGATTACTGTGTGTCTGTTTGCCTTTCTAATTCTACTTTATTCCCCTGCAGTAAAATGAAGGGATCAGATAACCAAGAAAAACTAGTATACCAGATCATAGAAGATGCAGGAAATAAAGGTAAGCATGTGAAGGAAGAAGCAGAAAACATTGACTTTAGGACTAGATATAGGAACTGAGATCCTGTCTTCCCAGGGTATGGATCATGTGTACACCGCCATTTATGTAAAAGGGAGAAGGAAGTATACATATGTACAAGGTAGGGGAAAAGTAGGTTTACAGTTGTGAGTATGCAAAACAGTTTATTCTTGTTTTATTATTTATTAATTATTGTATTATTTTCCATATGAACAATTGTAAGCTTACTTTTGCTCTACCCTGTACTGTACATATGCTTAAAAGACTCATGAAGTGATGTCATTGTTGCCTCAAAGGAGGCAGGAGTTAGATGACTGTGGGTAGGGATGGAAAGAAAATTCTGAATGTTGAACTAGGTGATTGTATTATCCGAACTAAATAAAACTTAAGGTTCTTCTTTTTTTTTTAATCCTCACTCTCTGTGCTTTGGAAGCCTTATTTTCTTCATTTTTCTATGTAAATTGTGGATAATAACATCTGTTTGGGTTTGCCAAAAAAGACAAAGAGAGATGTGTAGTGCAGTGTGGCATTGACTAGGTCCCTCAACAGCTTTTTAGTTCCTCTATCTTCATAGAAGAACTATATCTAAATTGCTGTTACTGCACTTTAGGACCTGTTTGATCTGTTAGCTTTAATATTTATGATGTAATCTGAAACCATGTAATTTTTACATGTATTAGAAAGTTTAATTAAAATATTTTAAATAGACCTATGAAAAAGCTATTCTCTATTCAAAAAATTCTTCCTATCTCATTATGCTTCTCTGTTGTGAAGAAAATAGAGCAAAGTATTTTCACATAAAATTCTCATTTTCACTCTTTCCTTCTTTGAAAGAAAAATTAATAGCTTTCTGTACAGGACTTTTACTGGCTGTAAGAACTATAATCTTCTGTTTTTCATTTCCCCAATATAGTATTGTATAAATAATGGACAAAGCGGCTGTCATAAAGAGGTTTTTGCTCTCCCTTGAAGATAGCAGCTGACCCACCCCAAACTTAAGTTTATTTTTCACATATATAATCTGAAGTGAAATTTAAAGAAAACAAAAGTTGAGGTGCAGGAGGGAATAGAAGAGCCAATATAATATAGTCAAGCACCACTTAACTACATGGATAAGTTCTGAAAATGCATTGTTAGGTGATTTCATTATTCTTTTTGCAAACATTATAGAGTTCACTTAAACAGATGGTATAATCCATCCTGGCTGGGTAACTCAGTTGGTTATAGCATTGTTCCGATGAGCCAAGGTTGTGGGTTTAATCCCCAGTCAGGGTACATAGGAGAAGTAACCAAGGAATACGTACGTACGTAAGTAAGTAGAGCAATAAGTTGATGTTTCTCTCTTTCTCTCTCTCTCAAATCAATAAATAAAAGATCTCACCTTTAACAGGAAGCTAAACAACAAAACAAACAAGCAAGCAGAATAAAAACAAAGACACTGAAATAGAGGACAAGGGGACAAGAGGGAAGAGGGAAGGGAATTTAAGGGGGAAAAAAGGGGAGGGATTTGGAGGAACAAATATGAAGGACACAGGAACGAGAACTAAGGGGGGTGGAAATGGGAGGGAGGTGGGAGCACAGGGCTGGGGGGGAGGACTGGGATGGGAGAAGTAGACAAAAAACTGTACCTGAAAAATAACTAAATAAAATTATTTTAAAAAAATTTTTTTAAAGAAAGTAGACTTAGATTGTATAAATCTGCTACACACCTAGACTGTAATAGTGTAGACTATTGCTCCTAAGCTATAAGCCTATACAGCATGTTACTGCAGAAAGCAACATGAGGTTAAATCATGCACTAGAGAAAAGGGTACAATCAACAGACACAGTAAATCTGATTTGTATGAGGTTACTGCAGCATACTGTTATACAGCAAACTTTTTTTATAAGTAAAAAGTATACTCTAAATTATTTACAATAAGTAAATATATACATCAGTAACATAGTCATTTACCATCATCAAGTATTATGTACTGTAGTAGTTGTATATGCTGCATATTTTATACAGCTTGCAGATTTGTGTACACCAGCATCACCACAAACACATAAGTAATGACTTGGGCTACAACGTTAGAACAGCTGTGATGTCAATAGGTGATAGAATGAATATTCAGCTCCATTAAAATCGTATGGGACTTCCAGTATATATGCAGTTTATCATTGAGTGAGATGTCATTATGTAGTCCAAAACTACATTAATTCAGTAACATTTCAGCATTTTTCTTTCATTACAAAAGTGTCCTTTTCATTTGTTTTTTAAAAGATGCCATGTTAGGATTCCAAGAAATTTTCAGTTGCTAAATAGAACATATGACTTAGGTATTGTTTTTGCCTATTTTTGGTACTCTATCTCAGATTATTTCTTCTAAGTCACTTAATTTTTCCAATAGCTAAGCAGTAGGAGTATATACATACATATTTTGCTAGTTTTGGAATGAGATATAAGCAATGGGGATTATAAATACAAATCCTAGAGTTTTCAACTTATTTTATTTTACTTTCTCATAGGAATATGGAGCAGAGATATCCGGTATAAAAGTAATTTGCCATTAACAGAAATTAACAAAATTCTAAAGAATTTGGAAAGTAAAAAGCTTATCAAAGCTGTTAAGTCTGTGGCAGTGAGTAGTGTTCTCTTTTTCTTCTCTCAAATGTTGGCTGTACATATATTGCTCCAGGTATATTTCAGGGTTTTTAAAAATTGTTATTTAAGCTATGTTGTGATTTAAAGTTGTGGTCAAAAAAGATTTTAAAAATTTAGCTCATTAGTTTGGAGGCGCTGCTTAGTTAGATGTAGCACTGTCTAGTTGTCTAACCACTCAAAAATCTAAAGCTATTCAGGACAATTTTTGGAATCATGAACATTTTTCCTGGATTTTGTGATACATAAGAGAATTTACCTCATCCTGGCATATTAGATAGCTCATTGAACAAATATTGACTGTGTGTTTGCTATGTGCCAGGCACTGTTTTGTGTGCTTGGGATACATTATTAAACCAATCAGAGAAAGATCCCTGCTCTGGTGGAGCTTCTGTTCCAGTAGATAGTGTTTCTCCTTCTCATCCCGTCCACTTGTCACGTCCTTCAGGGGCTCCATACTCCCCAGCTGGGTCTATCAGAGACATCTGCTATTGACCTCACTGATTTAGGATTAGAGGAGCCAGGATTTCCCCAGACTAAAGTTGGCTTGAACACAAATTTTAGCATTTAAGAATTTGATATTCATGCAATTGGTACAGCTTCTATGAGAAACAGGATGGAGGTGCCTCAAAACAATTAAAAATGGAACTGCCTTATGACTCAGCAGTTCCACTTCTGGGTAAATATCTGAAGAAACCCCAAACACTGATTCAATATGTGCACCCCTATGTTCATTGCAGCATCATTTATAATAGCAAATATATGGAAACAACCTAAGTGTCCATCAATAGATGGAGAGATAAAAAAGAATGGAGTCTTATCACTGGTGACAGCATGGGTGGACCTAGAGAGTATTATACTAAGTGAAATTAGACAGAGCAAGACAAAGAAAATGTATGATTCTAGTTATATGTGGAACCTAAAGGAAAAAAATATATGAATAAACAAATAGAAACAGAGTCATCGATACAGAGAAGCAATTGCTGGTTGCCAGAGCATAAGAAGAGTTGGTAGGCTGGGTGCAAAGGTGAAATATGTAAGTATAGATTGGTAGTTACAAAATAGTTACAGGTGTGTAAAGTACAGCATAGGGAATATAGTCAATAATGTAGTAACTATCATGGTGCCAGGTGGGTACTTGAAATACTGGGAGGATCACTTTATAAGGTATATGATTGTCTACCCACTATGCTGTACACCTGAAAATAATATAAACCAATATTGAATGTCAAATGTAATTGAAAAATAATATTTTTTAAAAACCAGGTGAACCGCAAAAAAAAAGATTTAATATTCATTTGATATTATTTAATCAATGATATTTATGTCATACCACTGTCTAAATTAGAATGTTATTTCTCTTCCATATTTTTAATGGATAATTTTCTATCATTATAAAAGTAAAGAAAATAACATAATGAATCCCCACATACCCATCACCTAGCTTGATTTCGACAGTTCTCCTACATCTTTATTTTTAATAGCTTCATTGAGATATAACTTATATATCATAAAATTAATCCTCTTAAAGTGTATGATTTATTGGGTTTTACTGTTTTCACAGAAAAACGCAACTATCATATTCTTGTAATTTTAGAACATGTTTATCACCTCAAAATGTGACCCCAGGGAGGCTAGCAGCCACTCCCTAGCCTCCCTGCCCCCAGGCCCTGACAACCACTAAGGTGCTTTCTGTCTCTATAAATTTGCTTATTCTGGACATTTCCTATAAATGGAATTATACAATATATTGTCTTTTGTGTCTGCTTTCTTTCACTTAGCATCATGTTTTCAAGATTGCAGAATAAAGTAGTATAAATATTCATTAATCCATGCCAACAGATAAATGTTTGAATAAATAAATAAATGGGGCAGATTAGACAAATCTTTCATGTAGAAAAATTCCAAATAATTTATGTAGACATTTTACCGTAAAGGAAGTAAAACATAATTCCCAATTCTTAACTGGACTGTGCATCCAAGAAAGGGCAGGAGAAAAAGTAACTACAGTGAAGAAAAGTGAGAATCACTGCTTTTAGACAAGAAATTATAGTTAATATCAACACTGACAAGTCATACTGTTGACAATCAGTCATCACTTGGTGATAATCAAATACCCTTGATATGATGTGATAAGAAGGTCATTTGACCTCTGTGGTGTTTTTTTGTCCAGTCTAATTATCAGAAAAACATCATATAAATCCCAGTTAAGGGCATCCTATAGAATACCTGACTAGTAATTCTCAAAACTGGCAAGTTCATCAATAAGACTGAGAAATTGTCACAGCTAGAAATTGCCCCAGGAGCCTTACTAAGTCTAATATGGTATCTTAGATAGAATCCTAAACCATAAAAGGGATATTATGGAAAAATTAAGGAAATATGAATAAAGTATAGTTTAGTGCATAATAATATATCAATATTGGTTCATTAATTGTGACAAATATACCCTCTTCATGGAAGATGTCAATAATATGGAAATTATTACAAGGTAAATGGAAATTTTATATCATTTTTTACAATAATCTTGTAAATCTAAAACTCTTAAAACATAATTTTTTTTCCCAATCCCAGTTTTGGGAGACTGTGAGCTTATAACCACATCTGCTGTGCATGTTTTTTCCTAGGCCTCAAAAAAAAAGGTATATATGCTCTATAACCTGCAACCTGACCGGTCTGTGACTGGTGGAGCCTGGTATAGTGACCAGGATTTTGAATCTGAATTTGTAGAGGTACTTAACCAACAGTGTTTTAAGTTCCTGCAAACCAAGGTAAGGCATAATTGAGTAAACAGTAATGTACTAAACAAAATATTTTCTGCTTTTGATTTTGCTCTGTATAAATTATATTTAGAAAATGCTAGTATTCTTGCTGAGATTTATGTTTCTACCCTTATAGGCAGAAACAGCACGAGAAAGCAAACAGAATCCAATGATACAAAGAAATAGTTCTTTTGCATCATCACACGAAGTATGGAAATATATCTGTGAATTGGGAATCAGTAAGGTTAGAACTCAGTTTCTAATTTTAATCTTATTTTTAAAAACTTGTTTATCATAGGGATATAGTTTACAATGTGTTCCAAACATATTTGAACTAGATCCTTTTTTCAGGTGATAACTTGTAAATATTCTGTAGAACCCACTTTGAGAAAGCACTGTCCTGAGCTAGTTAGGCAAACATGGTCATTGCCATTGGCACTGCTTAACTGTATGTGAGCTTCAGAGATAGAGCACCAGAGTGGGGGCCTGGCAGTGCATTTCACTGTCAGAATTGTAAAGTCTGTTCTGGTAAGTTCTTGATTTTGTCAGGCACATTTCAACATACATGCTAAACATAAGTCATTGTGTCAGTTGTCATTTATTGGTATTTTCCATCTTATGAGAAGCAAGCAGTGTTATCATACTTTTTAAAGACCTATACATAAGGAAATTATGCTGGATGCTTTATAGTTGGAGAAGAAATTGAAATGGACACTTGGACATGTCATTTTCATTTCCCAAATTTTTCATTTGTTAAGAAAAACTATGAATTTTGACTAAAGACTTTGATGTCTATGTAAATGTCTATCAAGTTCTTGCCAAACAAATGTTACTTTACAAGACTTCCAGATTTTACTCATAAGAGTAAATTTATCAGCAAGTGTCAAACTCAGTTTGAGGTAAGTGTTCTGTCCCCAGCATGAGTGGTTTGTGCTAAATTGGACCATTGTTCAACCTCCTTGTACTTTTGATTACTTGCCAGCATAATGCTTCCCCATTTCGCTAAGGAATTGTGACCATATACTGTTTTTAACCCCCTCCAAAAGAATGTCTCCTTGTCCTTTCTGTTTCCTTTTTCATACATTCCCTTTTATAGGTAGAGTTGTCCATGGAGGACATTGAAACCATCTTGAATACACTCATCTATGATGGGAAAGTGGAGATGACTATCATCGCTGCAAAAGAAGGCACAGTTGGCAGTGTAGATGGACACATGAAACTCTATAGGGCAGTCAATCCAATCATCCCACCTACGGGTTTGGTTCGGGCCCCCTGTGGACTCTGTCCGGTGAGTTGAAGTGACTTCACTTTATACCTGACTGCCACATAATGTACCAGCAAAAGCACACCCCATTTTCTCACTCTCAGGATTGACCAAGATCTCAAACCTCTATGTCATGTTGATGACAGACATTTAATGAACAAATCTTGCCTTGCATAAGAAATTTGTACTGGCCCTGAAATGGATGCTTTTTGACAAGCATTAATTATTTAACCTAAGTAGGGTGGAAGTGAGATTTGTTGAGAATGTACCATGGCCAGACATATTTTTGAAGATTTATGTGGTTTCATTTAATCCTCCTTGTGTCCTTTTGAGCTAGTGGTGTCATTTCCTCTTAAGTAGAAGGGAAGTTAAGCTAAGGAAAACCTAAGCATGTAGCTTCGAAGTAACAACCATGCTCCAACACTCTTTATTGATTCATTCCCATTTAGCTTATGAGTGTCAACTGTGTGCTATAGGTACTATCCTGGCCCTCATCACATTTATATTTTTGGGCTGCTAGTCTATGTTTTATTTCATGAGACTGGTCCCTTTTATACTTCTAAACAATCTATGCCATGGTTTCAATTATTAGAAAAAAGGCTAGCATATTAGGAATTCTATTTAGCATCCCTTCACAAAAAGGAAAGCTAAACATGAGACATTTGGTAAGTCAAAAGTAAGTCATTCTTACTTATAGGTCTTCCTTCTTGTATTCCTGTGTTACCCACTGATAGCCTTTTTCCCAGTGGGCAGGTGAACATGCTCATCTTTACGCTATAGTAAAAGATTTCCCATTAACTAATTCTGTGATCACAGAGCAGGTCGTATTATAGTATTGTATGTTCTTAAGTACAATCCCAATCTTTCATTTTGAAAGTTTTGATTTTAATAGTACTTGAAATAAATAGTTGGGTCTTGGATGTTTTTGTATTTTGCGTTAGCAGAAATTTGAGTTATAGTTGGCATTTAATTTGACATTACCTAGTGTAATAATTTTAAAACTTTGGTTTGAGTATAAACTTTTTTCTTTTAAAGGTTTTTGACGACTGCCATGAAGGTGGTGAGATTTCGCCATCCAACTGTATTTATATGACAGAGTGGCTTGAATTTTAATACAGAGCTATGAACTTTACTGACATTTTGCAAATAAAGTTACTTTGGGAGCAAATAAATAACTTCATGCATGATGGAACATCAAATTCCATTGAAAATAAATTTCACAGTAGTGGATACAGACTTGCTGCTATGAAAATATATACTATTTTATCTATGAAGATTAAGCTTATATTGGTAAAGTGGTCAAGAGAATATAAAGCAGGTAAGGTTAGTAGTGAAATCTCTTGTTCAGTAAATAAAACACTCTGAAGTTCTGGAGGACATCTTCTGAAGCCTTTAAGACTTGTGATTGTTCAAGAAAAAAGAAGCCAACAGATCCACATATATCAATGGATAATGGTTATAGAGCCTAAAAATGCCTGTTTTAAAGTTATTTATTAAGGTCTTCATTGGCAATTGCTTATATCTGGCTCACTATCACTATTTCTGTTTTCTCAGTGATTCTGTTGGGAAGAAATTAAAACAGGGAATGCAGGAATAGCAGAGCAGTGTACACAAATTTGAGGTGTGAAGGGAGGAGAGAGTTGAAACAGCACTTTTCCATATAGTTAATTCCTTTTTATGTCAGAAATATTTTTCAGAGGATTATGCCACTGTATTTACTTCAGCCTAATGGTGAATTATGTTTTCAGTACATAAATGGTGTCATATTCATGTTAAAGGATTCTTTTCACTAGACCTTTGTTAGAGTTTTAGAAGTTCGTTCTGTGGCTCAGTTGTATTACTTACTAGAATTTTTCCCTAGATTCTTTAACTGAAATTAAAACTAAAAATAACCATTGCCCTCCACTCACACTTTATTTTGGGGAGGGGTAACATTCTTCTTTTCTTGTCTCCTTTTAAATTTATTTCCTTACTCTGTTCTAAAAATCATGGTGTAATATGTCTAAACTGAGCAGAAAGCCATCATAATGGTCTTCAGTTCTAATGGCACTTTAAATTCCAGTGTTTAACCATATGGAAAACACTAGCTTATTTGATGTAGTTACACAGAAGTTAGCTAGAGGGCTTTTCAGGATCTTTGTTGTATTTTCCTTTTTAATTCCATTTAAAAGTTTCTATGTCTCGGCCAAAAGCATCATACCAAAGAAAAGGAGTTCAAACTCAGCTACTCCTGAGGCTGACCTCAAACACCAGTTTGGAGATACTCTAAGTGGGCAGCCATCAGAAGAATTATTATGTGATAAATGGGATTAGTAAAGTCAGCCCAGTAACCAATTTTTAGGAACTAGATGAATTCTGTGGTCAGCTGTATAAATTACTTTTTGATGGCACTACTCTTAGAAACAAAGGTCATTTTTTAGTATTAGAGGTAGGTATAGAGATATAGATATAGATATAGATATGATACAGACAATCTGGGAGCCTGCAACTGCAGGTTTCTCTTCTATCCCCAGTGAGAGTTGGAATGGTAATACCAATATCTCTCCTTCCTGGGACCTGGTCTATCACAGAGGCATAGTCTTATTTAATAAGCAACCTAAACTTGGAGGAGAATTAGAATTGGAAAGCAGGAAACAGTTTCTTTTTATAGCCATTATTGTTACTTTTCTTTTTTTATTGTTCAGTTACAGTTGTCCCCATTCCCACCTATTGTTCTACCCCGCCCCATCCAGCCTTCCTCACCCTGCCCTGCTCCCAGAGCCATTCCTTACCCCATTGTCCTTGTCCATGAGTCCTTTGTACATGTTCCTTGACTTGACCCTTCCCCTTGTTTCCCCCATTATCCCTATTCCTCCTCCACTCTGGTCCCTGTCAATTTGTTCATTATTTCCATGTCTATGGCTCTTTTGATTACGTTCCACTTATAGGTGAGATTATAAGGCATTTGTCTTTCACTACCTGGCTTATTTTACTTAGCAAAATACTCATTTCCATCCATGCTGTACTGAAGGGTAGGAGTTCTTTCTGCCTGTAGTATTCCAACATGTACAATACCACCATTTTTTAATCTGATTTACTGATGGGCACTTGGGCAATTTCCAGCACTTGGCTATTGTAAATAGTGCTGCTATAAACATAGGGGTGTGTAGGTTCTTTTGAATTTGTGTTTCAGGATTCTGAGGGTATAATCCCAGCAGTGGAATTACTGGATCAAAAGGGTAGTCCATTTTCAGATTTTTGAGGGAATTCCATACTGTTCTCCACAGTGGTTGCACCAGTCTGCATTTCCACCAACAGTTACTAGGGTTCCCTTTTCTCCACAACCTCCCAGCACTTGTTTATTGATGTGTTTATGATGGCCATTCTAACTGGTGTGAAGTGGTATGTCATTGTGGTTTTAATTTGCATCTCTGATGGCTAGTGATGTTGAGTGTCCTTTCATATGTCTCTGGGCCATCTGTATGTCCTCCCTGGAGGTATCTGTTTAGATCCTTTGCCCAATTTTTAATTGTATTGTCTGTCTTCCTGGTGTGGAGTCATGTGAGTTCTTTATATATTTTGGAGGTCAAATTCATGTCTTAGGTATCATTGGCAAATATGTTTTCCCACACACTTGGTTCCCTTTTTATTTTGCTGATGTTTTCTTTAGCCATGCAGAAGCTTTTTAATTTAGTATTGCCCCATTTGTTTATTCTTTCCTTCATGTCCCTTGTGCCAGGGCAGATATTGGTGAAAATGTTGCTGCATGGGATATCTGAAATTTTCCTGCCTATGTTCTTTAGGACTTCTATGGTATCATTTATATTTAAGTCTTTTATGTATCTTGAGTTTATTTTTGTGTATGGTGTAAGTTGGTGGTCGAGTTTCTTTCTTTCTTTTTTTTTTGCATGTACCTGTCCAGATCTCCTAATACCTTGTATCCATGAGGCTACTTTTACTCCATTTTATGCTCCTGCCCCCTTTATTGAGTATTAATTGATCATAGGGACATGGGTTTCTTTCTGGGTTCTCTATTCTGTTCCACTGATCTTTGTGTCTGTCCTTATGCCTGTACCAGACTGTTTTGATTACAGCAGCCTTGTAACATAGTTTGATATCAGGTATTGTGATCCTGCCTACTTTGTTCTTCTTTTTCAAAATTGCTGAGGCTAGGACTTCCGCCAAGATGGAAGCGTAGGTGGAAACACCTTGCGTCTGCGCACAACCAAATCTAAAAACAACAAAGTTTTAACAACAAACGCAATCAAACCACACAGAAAATCAACAGTACGGAGTCCGAAAACAACAAAATGCTCAGCTAAACCAGTAAGAGGGGCGAAGCCAGCAGCGGAGCATGTTGGCCAAAAAGATCCCCAACCGGGGTCGTGCACAAGCAGCCGGAGGCATGGATCCCAGGTGCGGGCTAGCTACCGGCAGACACCGGGAAGAGGCACGGCTGGCTGTCTGCGGTGAGTCGAGCATTTGCTTGCAGATAAACCAATGAAGAGGCGAGCATTGAGACCACAGGGCGCAGGGTAGCGGGCTCGCACATTTCCGCTCAGATCAACAGAGGGGGGCGAGCAGAGAGGACCGCCATTGCTCCCTCTCTGGCCCCGCCCTGGTAAACAACTAAGGCTCTGCTCCTCATACGTAACAGGCACAAACAGATAAAAATGTGGCTCAAGAACAACTCAGAGCCCATAAATCTAAGCGACCAAGAAATAGCCAAACTTTCAGATGCACAGTTCAAAACACTGGTGATCAGGATGCTCACAGAACTGGTTGATTTGGGTCACAAATTAGAGGAACATATGAAGGCTAAACTAATTGAAATGAATGGAAATGCACAGGAAACCAATAGTAATAGAAAGGAAACTGGGACTCAAATCAAAGGAGTGGGCCAGAAAGAGGAAAAAAGTGACCAAACAGAAAAGGATGAAGAAACAAGAATTCAAAAAAATGAGGAGAGACTTAGGAACCTCCAGGACATGTTTAAACGTTCCAACATCCGAATTATAGGGGTACCAGAAGGGGAAGAGGAACAACCACGAGTGAAAAACTTATTTAAACAAATAATAAAGGAGAATTTCCCCAATCCGGCAAAGGCAATAGACTTCCAGGAAATCCAGGAAGCTCAGAGTCCCAAAGAAGTTGGACCCAAGAAGGAACACACCAAGGCACATCATAATTATATTAGCCAAGATTCAAATGAAGGAGAGAATTCTAGAAGCAGCAAGAGATAAGGGGACAGTCACCTATAAAGGAGTTCCCGTCGGACTGTCAGCTGATTTCTCAAAAGAGACCTTATAGGCAAGAAGGGGCTGGAAAGAGGTATTCCAAGTCATGAAAACCAAAGACCTACAACCAAGATTGCTCTATCCAGCAAAGTTTTCATTTAGAATGGAAGGACAGATAAAGTGCTTCTCAGATAAGATCAAATTCAAGGAGTTCATCATCACCAAGCCCTTATTATATGAAATGTTGAAGGGATTTACCTAAGAAAAAGAAGATAAAAAAGATGGACAGTGAAAGGACAGCAAACTCAGTTATTAACAACCACACCTAAAACAAAAGCAAATTAAGAGGACAGCTAGATCAGGAGTGAACCATAGAAATGAAGATCACGTGGAGGATTAGCAACAGGGGAGTGGGAGAAGTGGGGAGAAGGTACAGAAAATAAGTAGCATAGACAGTAGATAAAAAATAGGGGGGAGGGTAAGAATAGTAGGGGAAATACAGAATCTAAAGAACTTGAGACAGGTGTTCATGAACTAAAGGGGGGATGGTGGGGGAGGGGTGTGCAGGGTGGAGGGGAATGGAGGGGGGAAATAGAACAAATGTAATGGCATAATTAAAAAAAAAAGTGAGAGTCTTACAAACCTCTGGGACACCCTGAAATATTCCAACATTTGAATTATAGAGGTGCTAGGAGGAGAACAACAGCAAGAAATCAAAAACTAACTTGAACAAATAATAAAGGAAAACTTTCCCAATCTAGTGAAGGGAATGGACTTCCAGGAAATCCAGGAAACTCAGAGAGTCCCATAGACATTGAACCCAAAGAAGAACACATCAAGGCACGTCATCATTAAGTTACTCAAGATTAGAGACAGAGAATTTTTTTTAAGATTTTATTTATCTTTAGAGAGGAAGGAGGGAAGGGGAGAGGGAGAGTAACGTCAATGTATGGTTGCCTTTCATGCATCCCCTGCTGGGAACTGGCCTGCAGGGAATCGGCCTGCAACCCAAGCATGTGCCCTGACTGGGAATCAAACCTTGATAATGTGGTTCGCAGGCCCGAGCTCAATCCACTGAGCTACACCAGCCAGGGCCAAAGAGAATCTTAAAAGGAGCAAGAAATAGGAGAGAGTTACCTACAAAATGGTATCAAAGGAATCAGTATGACCAGCAAATAAGAAGAGCTCAAAAAAAAAAACATATCACATAATGTACAGACCACCCATGGAAAAAAAAGAAAAACAGCCCATGGACATGAACTAAGCAGGGAATGCTGGTGAGTTGAGGGGAGGATAAAGGGGGAAAATTGGGAAAACTAATCGCACAACCAATAAAAAAATACTTAATAAAAGAGAAAGGAAAATGTAAGAAAAAATTTAAAAACTGCCGAGGCTATTCGTTGTTGTTTATTGTTCCATACATTTTTGAAATACTTCTTCTATACATGTGAAATATGTCATTGGTACTTTAATGGGGATTTCATCAAATCTATAAGTTGCTTTGGGTAGTGTGGACATTTCGATGATGTTAATTCTTCTAATCCACAAACACAGTATATATTTGCACTTATTTGTGTCTTCCTTAATTTCTTCAGTGTTCTGTAGTTTTGTAAGTAGAGGTCTTCCATCTCCTTGGTTAAGTTTATTCCTGGGTACTCTATTTTTCTAGGAACTGGTTTTAAATCCAACTTGGCATTGTGTCTTGATAACCAGAGATTATCATTTTTTAATCCTCACTGAAGGACACTTTTATTGCTTTTTATAGAGACAGAAGGGGAGAGAGGCAAGAAAACATCAACTGGTTGCCTCTCATGTGCACCCCAACCAAGGATCAAACCTGCAACCTTTTGGTCTATGGGATGACAGCTCCAATCAACTGAGCCACACTGGCCAGGACCAGAGATTGATTTTTAAAGCTTACAATCAGTAGCTAAAACATAAAAGTATCCATCCCTTGCTTCAATAGGAAATAAAAATCTCTCTAAACATTTTTCTCATAGCATGTTTTATTTTTTAGAGATTTATTTTTTATTGTTTATTCTAATATCACATGTTTTAAATTCTGAATTTAACTGAAGGAGAACAGAGGTCATTTTAAAATATAGCACTTCTGATGATAGTTAATTGTATATTATATACAGGAGTAATCTTTGACCAAAACAGTGAGACTCTAGACTCATGACCATACCAAAAAAATCAAATTGTGAGTGAAGTCCTAATCCTTGCAGTTAATTTTCATTTAGTATAAGGTGTTTTGCTCACCTGAGGATAGATATTCCCTGGAGTCTATCAAGGCCTTGCTATGGTTAATAGTGATCCATGATACAGTCAAAGGGAATCATGAAAATCTATGATTTGATGGCTTAAATGAATAGTTTATGTGGGATTCTTCCACAAAACTACTCTGATCTTAGTTTGGTGAGGAGTAAATTTTGTAGAGCCAAGAGTTTTATAGTAATAAACTAAGCAAACTAGAAGTAAAATAGAAGTAATTTCAAGTTAGTCATTTACTCATTATTGATGGTAGATGAGAGGAATATAAAATACATACCTTAGACTCTAGTGCTGTCCAATAGAACTTTCTATAGCAGTGATTTTCAACCTATTTTTTCATGGTATTCATAAACTATACTAAAATTCTGTGGCACACCAAAAGTATTTTTTGCCAATCTGACCAAAAAAGTATAATTTTGATTCTTTCACACTGGATGGCTATTGTTTTTGTTGTCATTTTTAAAATTTGACAATCTAAAGGGCAGGTGGCAAACACAAGGCCTATGGGTGGAATCTGGCCCTCCGCCTTGTTTTATCTGGTCTGGTACCTTGTTTCTACCCAGTGGCAGTGCTGAGCTCTCACTTAACTGTTAAGGAGTAGTTACATTTATACAGTTCTAAAATTACATTTGGCCCTTTGAAGGCAAATACAAAATTGATGTGGCCTCCAGTGAAAATGAGTTTGACACCCCTCATCTAAAGGGAAAGCTGACTGTTCCCCTGACTAAACAGTCAGGTATTGCATGTTTTTGTTGCTGTTGTAGATTTTTCATTTTTATTTGTTGAGTTTAGAGAGAGACTGAGGAAGGGAGATAGAGAAACATCCATTTGTTATTCCACTTATCCATGCATCCATTAGTTGATTCTTCCATGTGCTGCCCCTACTGGGAATCAAACATAGTCTTGGCATTTTTCTTTCTTTTTTTTAAAAAAAAAATTTATTTATCTTTAGAAGGGAAGGTAAGGAGAGAGGGAGAGAAACATCAATGTATGGTTGCCTCTCATGTGTCCCCTGCTGGGAACTGGCTTGCAACCCAGGCATGTGCCCTGACTGGGAATTGAACCATGATCCTCTGGTTCGCAGGCCTGCGCTCAATCCACAGCTACACCAGCCAGGGCTAGTCTTGGCATTTCTTGTTTTTCAATTTTTATTTGTTGATTTTAGAGAAAGAGAAAGGTATTGCATGTTTTCAAAATTCATGTGGCACACCAGTTGAAAGTTACTGGTCTGTAGACTAGAAATTGTTAAGAGGCAATACTAGGGATCATAATAGGCAAAAAATTATCAGAAAATGAAAAAGGATTTTTTTGATGGATCATGATCAGAAGAAAAATCATAGAATGATGCTTGAAAGAGGTCTAAAGGGCCCTGGCCAGTGTGCTCAGTGGATTGAGCATGGGCCTGCGAATCAGAGGATCGAGGTTCAATTCCTAGTCAGGGCCCTCTCTCCTTCCCTTCCCCTCTAAAGATAAATGAATAAAATCTTTTTTAAAAAAAAAGGAAAGAGAGAGAGCTAAAGGACCACAGAGGTTAAAAGGCAGAACTCCACAGAACAAAAATTTGAGGAATGGAAAGATTATTTAAAAAAATAAGACTGGCCCTGGCTGGTATAGCTCAGTGGATTGAGCACGAGCCTGTGATGCAAGGGGTCACTGGTTCTATTCCTGGTCAGGGCACATGCCTGGGTTGCAGGCCAGGTCCCCGGTAGGGGACGCGTGAGGGGCAACCACACATTGATGTTTCTCTCCCTCTGTTTCTCCTTCCCGTCCCCTCTCTCTAAAGATAAATAAATAAAAAATTAAAAAAAAAATAAGACCGTAACAAAATCCAAATTGTTTCCATGACTTCATCCTTTGATATTATGTTCATTTCTCAGGCTTTATAGAGAATCATTTAAAACACCTGGCTAAGTTAATATTTATAGGCCACAAATGGATGGATTGGACTTTGTGTGTATTGCAGTGTTTTTATATTTTTTATTTATACTTTAGTTGCCAGCTAATCCATATGTATATAAACTGTACATAATTTGTGTACCTATGGATTAATATATATACATATATCTTCCCTGAATATAAAAACCACTGTATAAAGTTTTTTTTCTTGAAAAATCAGAAAATTGGCCACACTTTCCACATGACATGAGTTCTCCACATTGCCCTTACCTTTTCCACTGAGGGCTTATACAAAATAGGTGACTGCTCATATTCCCTAACTGATCCTTGCAAACCCCTGCCTCATAGCATCCTTATAATTTATTCTCTCTCAACTTTTTTGAAGGACTCGAGGGTGGCGGGGCATGGTGCCAAAGGTGAAGGCCTCAGTCTGAGTTTAATATCCTGGGCCAGCTCTAAACAAGCAGCTAGTATTCTGAGCTCCAAGCCAACACTCTGGACCTTTAGTCATGTTTTCTTTCTCCAATAAAATAGAAAAGTTTTACTTCAAAAAGGAGTAAAACTCTTATAACATATATGAAGTCTATGTAGTTTTAATCTGGACTGGGAGTCAGGAAACCTGGGTTCCATTTCTGTCTTACTCACTGGATGTCTGAGATGTCCTTACCAAGGTATGTTAAGGGAAAATACTGCTTTAGTTCATAGCAAGTTGGGGAGATGGAGAGTCCACAGAAAATGGAAATGCTGTTTGTAATTTAGTTTGAACATTGAAACCAATGTTTGTTTTTGAAGGCATTTTTTATGATTATAATCTGATAATTGCTCTATTATATTGGTTTGCAAAACAGCAGAAATCATTGTGCCTGTGCTGGTACTTTCAGCATAGACTTTACCACATTAATCAGTTCGGGAAAATCCATATTCTGAAAGTGGCCACGGTCAGTGAATCTGTACAATTTGGCTTCCAACCTGTCAGCCACTTCTTGTTGTTCCTTCCAGGGAAGGAAAGGATCATCAGTGGAGCCAAACTGTACAATGTGAGGGCAGTTAGCTTTGATCTTCTCCCACTGCCAGGGGCGGTTGAAGTATCCTATGGGGGAAAATACATACAACCTATCAGTGCCTCTGGGTAGTTTCCATTCTAGACATTTAAAAATATCTAGTGAAGCCCTGGCTGGTGTAGCTCAGTGGATTGAGCGCAGGCCTGCGAACCAGAGGATCGAGGTTCGATTCCCAGTCAGGGCACATGCCTGGGTTGCAGGCCAGTTCCCAGCAGGGGACGCACAAGAGGCAACCATGCATTGATGTTTCCCTCCCTCTCTCCTTCCCTTCCTCTCTAAAGATAAATAAATTTTTAAAAAATCTAGTGAAGACCATAGCAAGAGACACAAAGAATCAGAACCTAAGTGGTTTTCAAATCTGTAGGGCTTGATACCATAACTATTTGTGAAGGGGAAGTATATGGCTCAGATAGGCCTCAAGGGTTCCATTCTAGACTATGGATTAGAAATGGTCTACCACCTCTCAAAGTGCCAAGCTTATATCTAGATGGGTAGTAAACATTTTTCATGTGCTATTACATTTTTTTAGCCTATCTGAAAGAATGCTTGTTCGGAACCTGAATAACCAGCCCTGTGACTAGCGGAAGGCCTTTTTCTGGGGTTTTTGCCTTCAGACTTACCACTTGCACGCTCATTTTCATCCCCCAAGTCTGACGTGTATGCAGACACTAATACAATGGCATATACTCGATGTGTTTCTGCATACCTGGAGAGAGAAATGATGTCAGCTAAAACATAATGTTAAATCTGATCACCAAAAAGTCAGTTAACCACCTGAAAACTCATTTGTTTTAGTTTACAGGAAGCATGTGCTATGCTGTTGAAGTTAAAATGAAAAATAGTAAGGAAACTGCCGAATTACAAACCCAATGGTTAATCACTTAACCATGGCTACTAGATGAGTTTCTGCTCATTTTTTCAAGGTAGTCTAAACCTCTTCTGCAGTCCTTTCCAAATAAACAAAAAGTATAACCATTTTCTTTCATTTATGCATTAATCTACCTGTAATATGCATCAACATGTAGATTTCCAGGCTTAGTCCCAGAGCATGTATTCACAAGTTTGGGATCGAGCATTTTAAGGCACAGCACCTCCCCCAACCCAACCGTATTTTAAGAAACACTATGCAATAGCAGAAAGGTATCTCTTTTACCACTCACTCCACATCGTCATTCAGCCCAGACCTAACAGGCTTATTCAGTCAGCTAAGTCCCTAAACCATAGGCCTTAAAAACCTAAAGAGAGAGAGAGATGATGTTCTGTGGAGAGCATCAGGGATATATATCCATAAATCCTAAGGACTGGGGTGTTAAGAAGGGAAGGAGTAACAGCCTCTAACTGCCAACAACTATTGAACACCTACCATATGCAGGACAGGGACTGTGGTTTCAATGTCAGAGTGAACAAAGTCCACCCTCATGGACCTTACATTCTATTGGCAGGGGACAGACAAATAAACAGGATGTCAGATGGTGAAGAGTGGTATAGGTAGTAAGGAGGATAATAAGATATAAAGGGAATACAAACCAGTTGAGTGAGGTTGCTGTTTCATATGGAGTGATTAGAAGACCTCACTGAAATGCCCTGGCCCTGTAGCTCAGTTGGTTAGAGCATCATCCTGATAGGCCAAGGTTGTAAGTTTGTTCCCCGTCAAGGCACATACAAACGTCAACCAATGAATGTGTAAATAGATGAAACAACAAAAATCAATGTCTGCCTGTCACCAGTAAATAAAAATTGAAACAACAAAAAAGGCCTCAGTAAAAGGGTCCTAAAGAGTAGGAGAAAGCTATACAACTATTTAGGGATGGAGTTCCAGGTAGAACAAGTACGGGCCTAAGGTAGACAGATGCATACTTGGCACGTTAAGGAACTGCAGTGAGGCCTGTAAAGCAGCCTGGGGGCAGTAAAGGTAGAGATGACATCAGTGGTACTTGGGAGCCTTGAAGACCGAGGAATTTTTCTGAAGGGATGGTCAGCTGCTGGGGTTGGAGCCACTTGTTTTAAAAATATCACTCAGTAAAAGAAAAATAAAATCACTATCCAAACCAGAAAGGAATTAGGACAGATTATGTTACCACTTTTGAGGTTAACACTTTTTCCTCTACAGTGGAAACCAGATATACACAAAGTGTTTTCTGAAACAAGTTTGGTTGAAGCCCACAGAAGGGGGTGGTGGTAATTCAACAAGGATCATACCTCATGGCTGCAATGGCCCCAGAACTGTGGCCTATGATAATGGTCTTCTCGTCACAGTGCAGCTCCGTCTCCATGAAGGGCAGCCAGATGATCTCTCGGGCTGTAACTAAGGTTCAGGATAAAGAAAGAGTGTCACTTGATAGAGACAGCCTTAGTCTAAAGCTGCCCACCTTTCTAATGGATGATTACTAAGTAGTTAACAACTTTTAAAATTGCAGGACCACAGTGGGAGATGGGGCCATTTTAATATGGCCAAAGATGTGCATGTTGCTATTTGAAAAAAATGAAACCTGTAGTATTGGTATTATTTTATACCATTTTCTTGTAGGAAAATACTGAGTATATAATAAAAATAACTGATGCTTTAAACTTTTCAACTTAAAATGACAGTATTGCTTCTCAAATCATTTATTTATTTTCAAAATGGGAGTTCTTGAGACAAATCATAGCAAAACTCAGAACAAAAGTGGCACTGTTATACTGTTAAATATTAGGATTTTATAGATGCTAGAAAGTTTTATCCTATTTCTGCCTCAACTGAAACACGCATAAATTTTGCCTAGAAATATGTATTGATTTGTAGAAGGGAAAATCAGTTGCTTGAAAAGTTGAAAATTAAATTTTACCAAGTCCAAGAGCTTTTTTTGATCCTTACTAGAATTTTCTGTAATATTTTTTCTTTGTATTCACCCTTCACCCTTGCCATCATTCATTCTTAGGTATATACTCTCTTTGGCTGCTCTACTATGATATTCTTGTTTTCTACTAGGGAAATGCAAGATCAAAACCCAACAAGAAGAGGCTATTTAAAAACACTTTTAATACTCACTTGGGTCAGGCATGTTTTTAGCCAAACACTGGAAACCAGGTATCTATGACATAAGGGAGGAAAAGCTATAATAAACATGTTAATTACAACTAATACAATGTTAATAAGATATGAGAAACCACGCTGGCCAGGTAGCTCAGCTGGTTAGACTGTCATCTGATACACCAAAATTGTGGGTTCAATCCCTGATCAGGGTACATACAACAATCAACCAATGAAGGCATAAATAAGTGAAACAATAAATTGATGTTTCTCTCTCTTGCTCTCCCTCTCTTCTTCCCCTACCTCCTCTCTCCTTCCTCTCTCTCTAAAAATCAATAAATAACCCTGGTTGATGTGGCTCAGTTGACTGACAGCCTGTGAACTGAAAAAGGTTGCTGGCTGGACTCCCAATAAGAGCACATGCCTAGGTTGTGGGCCAGGTCCCCCAGTGGAGGGCGTGTGAGAGTAAACTGACTTGTTTTCTCACATTGATGTTTCTCTCCCTCTCTTTCTCTCTTCCCCACTCTAAAAATAAATAAATAAAATATTTAAAAAATAAAAATCAATCAATAAATGAGACAATACGATCTTTATTCAATAAGTGTTTGTTTATGCTATGAAATGAAGTGGGTTAAACACTACAGGATTACATATGAATGAATACACAATCCCTCTAATAAACTTCATCTCTAGTTCCATACCTAGCCAGCTCTTTAGGTCTCCATATAGAAAGACCTATATCTATAAGTGAATGTGTTCAAGACAGACTGACTTGGAGTGAAACAGACTGTGTGCCAGGAAGTAGGTAAAATATAGTACAGAAACTTGGAATCCCATTCTCTTGGACAGCTCCAGCTCTGACCTTTTGGTTTATACCTCTAGCCATGCAACTCAGGAATTTTATTCTAGAAACCTAGTCTAGAGCTCTAGAGGACAGCAACACAAGAAGCGATCTTATTGTGTTGGTTATGGAAGAGAATTTTTAAAAAATCAAGATGCACAAAACAACCTATAGTAGAATATCATTTTTATAAAAGTCAAATTAAGCAATATGTTGAAAGGATATACACATAGGCTGCAAATGTATTTTAATTTTAAAAGAAGCAAATGAAAATTCAGAATGACAGGGAAATGGGATGAGTGGTGACACAGATGGTTTCTATTGGTAATGTACTAGGTTTTAGGTTGGTCGTGGATTTTCAGGTATTGAGTAGTCATAATTTACATACACGTTACATATATCCTTCATATATATTAATATTACATGTTGGTTTTTTTTAAAAACCTGAAACAGGAAGAGAGCAGTAAAACTATTAGAAGTCCTAAATCTGAACCAGCAGCAGACACGCAGCAGGGGTGGGGGGGTGGGTTCGTTCTCTGTAGTTTCAAGAGGTGGTGCTTTGTACTCTGAAGACCAAGCCAAAGTCCTCGGGCCATTTTATCAATGTTCGGACCTCTAGTTTTAGAGTTTAAGACAGTTTGGCAGAGGAAAGGAATGAACACACACAGAGCCTGGTTTTGGGAGAGGGTTGAGAGGCACAAGTTCAAACTTCAGTCCTACGTCTCTTCCGTCCCTTCCAGCTCCAGGCTAATTTCCCAGCACAGCAAGGTGAGTCTCTTACCTGATCCAGTGCCTTCTTCACCCAGCCATACCAGCCGTGGGTGGCCACATCCCCGCCTCCATTCCCGGGCACAATTACAGCCTTGCTAGGAGAAGCCATGAACACGAAAAGCCAGAGCAACCAGCCAGACAGAGCTTAGAACCCAGGAGTGAGTCAGCTGGGGAGCCTGCACTGTGGCATTTTGGGAATTGTAGTTCTAGAGAGCCATAGGGCAGCTCATTCACTCTGGCCTTCTTTACAGCACAGGACAGTCAAAATCAAACCTTGGGAGTTTCCATCACATGTACAAGACTGTGATAAGGCCAGAATGTGCTATCTCTTTACTAGAGTTACTGATATTTCCATAGGAAAGTGTGCTATTAATTCCAAACATACAGAACACAGCCCATTTATTAGTTGAGGATTCCTGGAATTCATATTATTTTTTCTTCTGATTTCAAAATAGTTCTTAAATAGTCAAATACTAAAATAGTCAATATTAGCCCTGGTTGTTATTTTTGATTACTTTAAACACCATCCTTTAAAGGCTTTGGATAACAATACTTGAACTGATTTGGAGATTGGGGAAACTGAGATAGCAATGAAATGGTTTATCTATCATAATGGGGCAGTCTTAAAATTTTAGGAATTGATCGTGTCTTATATATTCAAAGCTTATTGAATTGAGGTGGGCAGAGTTTGTGTTATAAACGGTAATGAAGAGGAAAATGCTTTTTATTCCTTGCCCCTCCCATGGACTAACTCACTGTGTACCTCACTTGTGTGTCAGCATTTGACACTGAGAAACACTCTGTGTTTATTTTTTTAACAGGCACAAGTAGGTGATCGATGATACACTGTCACCCATCACATTCTTTACCAAGAGCAAGACATAATTTTTCCTCTTGGACCTTACACTCTAGATTTTCTTGAAAAGATCAATGTTAATTAACTTTAAGTGTAAACTTATTTACATAAGAATGAACTATTAACACACAGAACACCATGGATGAGTCTCAAAAGGATTACTGCTGACTGGAAGATGCCAAACAAAAAAAGAGTGGAATATGATTCCATTTATTTAAAACTAAAAAAATACAAGGTGCACAAGAAAATGTTATGGGGTGATATACATCTTCATCTTGATTGTGGTGGTGTCAAAACTTAACAAATTGTACACTTTAAATTTGCAGAGCTTATTGAATGTCAATTATACCTCGATAAAGTTGTTTAAAACTTTAGGAACTGTAGGCTGCAAAAAAAATCTAGCCTTCCTTAAGGTTTAAGATTTTTCTTTCCTCACTTGTAGGGTGGTTATTTCTTCCTTTGAGAAGGAGCAAATAAAGGCAATGGCCTCAATTCTCACCTTTCTCCAGTTGTTTATATCAATAATGATTGCAGTTATATAATTACAAATAATCTACTTTTTCTATGTTTTACTTCTATTACAAGCATTTTCTGAGCTTCTTGTTATGAGAAGAAATAGCTTGATTTCAAAACATTTTTATTAATTTTTAAAAATCTGAAAATGCACAATTTATATTTGGGCCATCATTTGTTAATATTGAAAGAGCTGTTCACAAGAACTTGCCATAGTAGTTATATATTTTTTAACAAATTTAGCCACCCTCCTCTGAGGTCAGTTTCTCCTTTTGAAAAAAATCTTCCTCTGCCTGAGCTTTTCTTTTCAGGTCAGGATCTCTGCTGTAGGCAATTTGTACTAACCCTTCAAATTTGCTGTCCAAACTTTCTCTCCTTCTACTTTTCCATTTTTTCCCACATATTATTTTTTAAAACATCTTGAGAAGAAAAAGAAAACTTCTTCAGAGTCTTGGAGGACATACAGGAGTTAACTGGGGAAGGAAGAGAGGTGCAGTGGTTGTTCTTAGCAGAGAGGAGAAGTACAGAAAGGCAGAGACAAGGTGGGCTGGGAAAGACAATCTGTTCAGGGGACTTCCGCCAAGATGGAGGCATAGGTGGAGACCCCGTGCTTTCTCGCACAAGTTTAGAGACAACAAAATATTAGCAACAGAAAACACAGCCAGAACACAGAAAATTGAACTTTTCAGAAGTCTGATAACAAATTCTTCAGCCTGACCGGTAAGAGGGGCGAAACCAGCAGCTGTCAGAGTGGGGTTGCACAGAAAAACTCAGTCAGATGAACTCAGGCACGTGGATCTCAGGCTCCCAGGCATCGGGTTGCAACGAGTGGACCCAGTGAGTGACCCAGTGAGTAACTGGCAGACCCAGCAAGGGCGCAGGGTGGCGGGTTGACTGTGGTCACGCATTTGTGCGCAGATAGACCAGCGAGGGAGTGGGTGGTGAGATAGGACCAAGCAGGCCCCAGCAGCGAGAGGCAGCAGAGGGGGGCCGCCATTTCCCCACTCTGACCCTGCCCCCACATACAGTGTCACAATCCAGTGACCTGAGCGACCCTGCCCTGGTGAACAACTAAGGCTTTGCTCCTCGTACTTAAAGGGCACAAACAGACCAAAAATGGCTCAAGAAGATCTCAAAGCCCCAGAGCCCATAACTCTAAGCGACGAAGAAATAGCAAAACTTTCAGATGCACAGTTCAAAACACTGGTGATCAGGATGCTCGCAGAACTGGTTGATTTTAGTCACAAATTAGAGAAACACATGAATGCAAAACTAATTGAAATGAAGGGAAATGCACAGGAAACCAAGGGTGATGAAAAAGAAACTGGGACTCAAATCAAGGGAGTGAACCGGAAGGAAGAAAAAAATGGCCAAACAGGAAAATATGAAGAAATAAGAATTCAAAAAAATGAGGAGAGACATAGGAACCTCCAGGACATCTTTAAATGCTCCAACATCTGAATTATAGGGGTACCCGAAGGGGAAGAGGAACAGCCACAGTGGGAAACTTATTTGAACAAATAATAAAGGTGAATTTCCCCACTCTGGCAAAGGAAATAGACTTCCAGGAAATTCAGGAAGCTCAGAGAGTCCCAAAGAAGTTGGACCCAAGAAGAAACACACCAAGGCACATCATAATTACATTAGCCAAGATTCAAATGAAGGAGAGAATCCTAGAAGCAGCAAGAGATAAGGGGACAGTCACCTACAAAGGACTTCCCATCAGACTGTCAGCAGATTTCTCAAAAGAGACCTTACAGGCAAGAAGGGGCTGGAAAGAGGTATTCCAAGTCATGAAAAACAAAGACCTACAACCAAGATTATGCAGCAAAGTTTTCATTTAGAATGGAAGGTCGGATAAAGTGCTTCTCAGATAAGATCAAATTCAAGGAGTTCATCATCACCAAGCCCTTATTATATGAAATGCTAAAGGGACTTATCTAAGAAAAAGAAGATAAAAAAGATAAACAGTGAAAGGACAGCAAACTCACAGTTATTAACAACCACAGCTAAAACAAAAGCAAACTAAGAGAACAGCTAGATCAGGAGCAGAACCAGAGAAATGAAGATCTCATGGAGGGTTAGCAACAGGGTAGTGGGAGGAGGAGAAGAGGGGAGAAGGTACAGAAAACAAGTAGCATAGATGGTAGATAGAAAATAGATAGAGGGGCAAGAATAGTATGGGAAATATAGACTCTAAAGAACTTGAGACACATGGCCATAAACTGAAGGGGGGAATGGTGGGGGCGGGGGTGTACAGGGTGGAGGGGAATGAAGGGGGGAACAGAACAACTGTAATGGCATAATCAATAAAATCAAAAGAATATTTAAAAAATTTTTTTGATCAACACAATAAAAAAAAGACAATCTGTTCAGTGCTATACGAATGAAGAATGTAGATCATGAAGGCCCTTGAATACAACAATAAGGGAACTCTATTCTTTGAGTTATGGTAAAACTATATAGAGATTTAAGCAAGAGAATGTTAGAGCCTGATGTGTGATTTTGAAAATTTTGACAACAAATGTGAGATCTGGGTTTGGCAAAATGTGGGTGGGGAGATCATTTGGAAGGCTGTGGCAAAAAACCAGTGAGAGAGGATGAAGGGGTGCTCTCCCTTCCTGGAGTATGCCTGCTCCTTTCCCTTCCCATCTGCTCTTCCCCTGGACCATTACCGTTACCCTTCTCTCTAAGCTCCAAGTGCCCCCTTCCTTTGCCTTTGTAATTTGTTTCTGAACCCACTTCCTCTATGGCTCACTTCTTTTACCTCTATGGTTTTCTAAACAAACATATGCTTATAGTTTGAGTTTTGACTTTGAACTCTTTCTTAGCCAGAACTCAAGTACTCGGTTGCTGAACCAAGGACTGGTTTGATGTCAGCAGTCTAACACCTGGTGCCATTTTCATTCTTGCCACCATTATGGTGCCATGACTCAGACTGTTAAAGGGGTTGGGGGAGAGCATGAGGTCTTGAACTAAGTAGATAGATGGAATTGAGAAATATTAAGAATAACAGATCAAGAGAGACAAGTGACTCATTGTTAGTTTCAAGGGCAGGGGTGGGGGTGGGATAGAAATGTAGGGGGAAAATATAAATTTATTTAATATAAGTTTTATATGACATGGGAAGCTTCATAAGGAAATGATAACCCAAAGAAACAAGTAAACCTAATTGTTTTTATGCTAAGTTTGATGATGTGTGGAAAGTCATGAGGAAATGTGATAGGACAAAAGAATATGAACAGTGTGAGTAGTAAACTGGAAGAAACTTGGCAAGGCCTGTTCATTCCGATTCGTCTTCAGAGGGAAGAATGCTTCCTTATTCCTGGTAAAGGGAGGGAACTTTTAGCATGGATTCAGGATCTGCTTTGGGGAGAGAGGAGGGGTCATAGAGTCCTTCCTTGAATCATTTTTTAAATTCTTTCAGGTTAAAATATTCAGTATGCCATTGTGTTATATTTTGGGGTATTGTGTCTTGAACCCTGTTGGAGGAGGGGCCAAGGATAACTTTCTAGTTTGAGGAGTAACTGGGAGAAGAACGGTATCTCCAAGTGAAATAGAAAGTATAAGAGACAGATTAGTTTAGTGGAAATATGAATTCAGTTTACAACATAATGAGATTGAGATGGCCAAGAATATCCAGAGATATCCAGCATGTTGTTGAATATATAAATCTGATGTTAGAGAAGTATAACCCCAAAATAGAAAATGTAGATTATACATGCTGAATCATATTTCAGGAAAATTATGGGAGATTTTGAAATTGTCAAAAGAGAACTCTCTATAGAATGCTGGGCATTTTTAAAGGACCCTCTGCAGTCATGTGTGACTTTGACTAAACTATTTTACAGCTCAGTAGAGACAGACATTAAATTACAGAAAATGTATAATAATACAAATAATAATAATGTAAATGACTCCTGTCTATGTTAATGAAGACGAATTTTGTATGGTAGAAAATATGTCTCTATAGATCAAGTTTTTCTTTAACCAATTTGGACATCCTTACTGGTTCTCTTATTAACAAATGAGGTATGGAGGATCTTTGATACATTCTCATATGACATTTATATGATGGCTATAATTTTATCTTTTTGAAACTTTCTTTAGCAATTTTGGAGGTTTCACTGACAAAATTCACCTGACAAAATTCACCTGGATTCACCTGACAAAACCAGGGAAATCATGTTATTCAAAAAACACGAAATCAGATTAGTACATTCTTAAAGAAGTTCTGTCTGATTAGCTTATGGTGATAAATACACACTTACATAAATCACCTATTCTGGAAATTCCAAGCAAATAAGGAAATTAAATTTCTAATACTTTAAATGTGTTAGATTTTAAAAAATCCTTCTTACGGAAATTTCTAATACAGAAACAATCTATGTTCAAATAATCAAAGTAGATCTTCGCCACATTATATTTTAATGTTTGGTTAAAAAACACATCTATGTCTTTTCTTAATGTAAAGTATAGTGCAAGTATGCATTTTATTTGAACTTGGTTCCTTACTGGTAGAATAATTAATTTGAATTTCCTAAATTTACACAAATGTAATGATCAAATGATCTAACATTACTTTTACGTAATGTTTTAAGAACATAAAAAATGTAAATTTACTCAACAAAACTGAATAATTTTTCTGACAAACTTTTCTTTAAAACACTGACCTGAGGACACTTTTTCATTACTTTGAGAGAGAAACATCCAGGGATCGTATACACCCAGACCAGAGATCCAACCTGCAGCCTAGGTGTATGCCCTGATGGGAAATCAAACCTGCAACCTTTTGGTCAAGGGATGGTCCTCCAACCAACTGAGCCACACCAGCCAGGGCCTGACAAACTTTTTATATTAACAGTAATTGTTCCATAGTATATTGACTTAAATGAACTTCTATGATTTGTCATTTAAATCTCTGCACTAATACTAAATTTAGCTAATTAATTGTAATTCTCAGGTGTCTAGAGAAGTTCTAAACATAATTTTAAGTTTATATAGTTTTGCTTATTTTTATATGCTACAGAAAGACTATATCTCTGGGTCAGATTAATAAACAATCTCATTTTTGCCACTTATAAAAAGTTATAAAGTTGAATTTCTGGCCAAGATGGAGGTGTAGGTAGACACGTTTTGCCTCCTCACACAACCATGAGAGGGATCACAGCTAACTGTAGGGGACCAGTTTGTCTTGGCCTGGAAAATGTGACTCAGCTCTGTATGGAAAATCTACAGATGCGAAGTGGTGGGCAGGAGCCAGACCTTCAAACCGAGTTTTCCTGGTCTCTAGGCCTGTGGGAATCAGGCCTAGAAAATGCATACAGATTGTTATGGCTTGCTCTTGCTAAAACTCCATCACCCTGGTCTAAAACAACAAATGTGTATTGTCTATCTTCAAGGTAACTTCCAAAGCCTGTGTGAATTTTCCCAAGGACAGAGCGAATGAGCTCATTACCATCCCCCTCTGCATGCTATTTTTATTTTTTTGATTGTACCTAGAATGTAGACAATAATATTCTATGTGATAGATAATAAATCTTTCTATGATGTAAGACCCTAGGAAAACAATAAAAGCCTGTCTAGGCAAGGGTCGGGGCGCTCTCCTCTTGAGGGAGTGGCCGAGGCACCATAGGCACTCTCCCCTTGAGAGAGTAGTCATGCCTGTTCCCTTTTTCCACACAGGGTTGTTGTTGCCTGTGAATGATTCTCGTCGTAAACCACAACAGGCAGACTCTGCTGGACAGGGTCTGCAACAGCTAACCTCAAAACAAAATACGACCAGAACTGTCAGAAAAATGAACTAGATGGAGGTCCCATAACTAAGGATTTAAAGGAGAAATATTCATCCAGATGGGTAGGAGGGGCAGAGACAGTGAGCTAGGGAGGAGAGGTCTGGGTGTGGTGGCAGCGTGGCAGTGACAGTGAGGCAGACGAACTGGGGAGGGGCCAGCAGAACAAGCAGTCCCACATTCACATGTGGCAGATAAAAACTGGGAGGGATACCTGGGGAATGAGCCATTCCAGGCCCAGGACAGACCACAAAGCCCAGGATTCCAGTGTTGGGCATAAAGCCTCATAACTCTGGCTGTAGAAACCAGTGGGGGTTGGGCTGTGGAAGAAATGGCTGGTCTCTCAGGAGTGTCTGTTTAAAGGACCCATACAGCCCTAGAATGTACACAACCCCACTCACCCTAGGATTCAGCACCAGGGCAGCAGCTAGAAGGGCACCAGTCACAATGGGAAATGGGAGAGGTAACTCAAAAAGGAGTGAGAGACAAGCCAGCGGCAGCGTTCCCTCTTAGACCCTTTTCCCACATACAGCGCCACAAAGCAGTGAAGTAGGTTGCCTCACCCTGGAGAATACCTAAGGCTCTGCCCCTTACAACATAACAGGTGCACCAAGACGGGGAGTCAAAGCAGCTCTGCCTAATATACAGAAACACAGAGAGGCTGCCAAGTTGAGGAGATAAAGAAATATGGCTCAAATGAAAGAACAGATCAAAATCCCAGAAGGACAAAGTGAAACAGAGATTACCAACCTATCAGATGGAGAGTTCAAAACACTGGTAATTGGTAACACTGCTCAAAGAACTCATTGAGTATGGCAAATGCATCAGGGAATAAATGAAGGCTACACTAAGTGAAATAAAGAAAAATCCACTGGGAACCAACAGTGAAGGGAAGGAAGCCAGGGTTCAAAGCAACAGTTTGGAACATGAGGAAGAAATAAATATTCAACCAGTACAGAATGAAGAAACAAGAATTTTTTTAAAACCCCCCAAAACAAAACCAAACAAAACAAATGAGGAGAGAATAAGGAGACTCTGGGACATCTCCAAATATGCCAAACTCACAGGGATGCCAGAAGGAGAAGAGGAAGATCAAGTAATTGAAAACTTATTTGAAAAAATAAAGAAAACTTCCCTAATTTGATAAAGGAAATAGACATACAAATCCAGGAAGCACAGAGAGTCCCAAACAAGTTGGACCAAAGAGTACCACACCAAAGAGTACCACATCATAATGAAAATGCCAAACGTTGAAGATAAAGAGGGATTCTTAAAAGCAGCAAAAGAAGAGTTACCTACCAAGGAATGCCTGTTATACCATCAGATGATTTCTCAAAAAACCAACAAACAAACAACAACAACTTTGTAAGCAAAGAAGCTATTGGCAAGAAGTATTCAGAGTGATAAAAGTCAAGGACCTACAACCTAGACTGCTCGACCCAGCAAAGCTTTCATTTAGAATGGAAGCACCAATAAAGTGCTTCCCAGACAAGGTAAAAACTAAAGCAGTTCATCATCACCAACCCATATTTGAAATGTTAAAGGCATTTATTTAAGAAAAAGACCAAACTATGAGCAGTAAAATGACAACACACTCACAACTATCAATAATTGAATCCAAAACAAAACAAAACAAACTAAGGAAACAACTAGAACAGGATTGGAATCACAGAAATGGAGATCATATGGAGAGTTAGCAGCTGGAAGGGAGAAGAGGGAGAATAGGGGAAAAGGTACAGGGATCAAGAAGCATACCATAATTTGGTAGGTATAAACTAGACAGGGAGATGTTAAGAATAATATTAGAAATGTGAAGCCAAAGGAATTATATGGACATCCCGTGGACATGAACTACAGGGGTGGGAACGCTGGAGGGAAGAAGGGTACCTGACAGAGGGGAAAAAAAAAACTGGGACAACTGTAATAGCATAGTCAATAAAATATACTTTTAAAAAGTTGTGAAACAGTTGTGGCTGTGAAGTTGCACTCTAGGTAGTTATGAGATTTTCGTAGTCTTCTAAAGGTCTTGACAAGGACAATTCTCAATTAGTCACATCCTCATAGGATAACAGGGATAGAAAAGCAGAGGAACTGTGTGCTAGCGCCAGTCTCCTCATAGAGCAAGATGAAACCATGTAATGGGATGAAATAGAACCAAACCTGTGGTATTTAGCATGAATCTTAACTAGGTCCAGAGCCCTGCCTCCATACAGGTATGTGCGGACAGAGTTCTCCACACACAACATCCCCGCGCTCCCTCCGCCAAGCACTTGCCCAACCTAGCCCTTCTCAGGAGCTAACTAACGCCCCTTTCCTGGAAGCTTTTTTCTTCCTTCAGCGCAGCTCTTTCTTCCGGGGCTATACGAGGACCTTCTAGCTTCCCAGTAACTAGGGAGATGAAGGGAGCTTCGCCTGTAGGCTAGCGGACGTCATGTTGGAGCAAAACGAACTCCTGAGGCGTTCTGGTTGCGGGGTTTTCAGGCGTCAGGGTTTTATACAGTGGGAAGGTTCGGAGGTGAATATGGGAAAAATGTGTGTTTTTATGAACTGTTTTGCAGAAGGAAGCACGACTGTATTACCCTTTCCCAAGATGGCGGTGCGAATTCCGATTGCCTTGCTTCCGTTTGTCCACCGGGCAGATACTCTTTCATTGGCCCGTGGGTGGTGCTGTAGTGTGACGTATAAGGGCGTTAACCAATCGACTGATAGCTGAGCTGTACTTGGCTGCAGGAGCCAGCGCCACAGGGATTCTGTAGTTTTAGGTGCTGAGTGCCACGGCCAGGTGAGTGGGGATCGCGTCCGGGCTTGGAGGTCGGAGGGTACGGGAATGAGTCTGTAGGCGGCGAATGGTTTGTCCCCGGTGTGAGTCCTTTTACTGGCGGGCAGAGGAATCCGGGCATTCGATGATCTGAAAAGTACGGTTTCTCAGAAGGCCTTGCTGCCGGCCGGCTTCTGACTCGGTATCCCTCAGAGTGGTGGGGTGCGGAAGGGACCCCCCTTTTCAATTGTGGAACTCGAGTTTCAGGAGAAATGACTTCTGTCTGGTTCGTGATAGAGCTGAAAGTAGAACCCAGTTCTTCTGACTTCCTCGGATTTAACCTTTGTTTAATCTTGGCTTCTTTTTTACTAAAAAGTTATCCTTTGATAGTTAAAGAGTGGTTCTGATTTATTTATTTATTTTTGGTTTAGCAGATCTTTTCAGTCCTTTTGTTCATTCACCCATTAATTTCTTCAATTACCGTTCCCCTTTGAGACTTTGGGTTAAGCCATGGACCCATCTTCCTAGAAAAATGTATATTCGCTCATGCATAGAATTTCGCATAAATTTCAGAGGATTTTTTGAGCCTCCGAAGTCCCCCGTGAATTATGTGCCCAAAGTTAAAAATCCATGCTGTAGAAGAAGACATGAGGGGAAGGCATAGTGGGAAACTGAGAAAGCAGGTTTTAATGTGTTTGAGGACATTGGATGGAGCCAGTACCTTTTAACTAACTGTTTAGAGGGGGAAGCAGTCTAATGAAGCCTGCGGAGGTGCTTGCTGAGAACTGTGATACTAGAACTTCATCTCTTTGCCATCCAGGAAGTTGCAGAAGTGCCTCCTGTGTACACAGTGCTTCAGTTTCCCGCTTTTGCCAAAAATAACGAATACATTCTTTAGGTGGAGTTTCAGGTGGAGTAAACATTCGGAATCTTTGTGGGCTAGATTGTGTGCAGTAGAGTAATTCATTTGTTTTTCTAAACAGATTATTGGTTCACATCATTTATGGTATGGCACTTATAATAACATGGAGTCAGTTATTGTACAACACTGCATAAAATGAGCCCTAGAGGCCAATAATATTGTGGATTCTTTAATTTGCTTTTTTTCTGCCATTTTTCTTGAGGTGCTTGTTCCCTTGAACCCTAGTAGTTGAAGTGGGTGTTAGCCTAGATTTTAGGATGTAAACAGGATTTATAAAACATTCAGTGGAGTTGGTGTTTGTTATTTGTGTTAGTCTAAATGACTATTTTATTACTGGAATCTTTTAAGGCATGGACATAAGCAACCATGGTGAGGAGAGAGGTTTTGGTGAGGAAGTCACTCAGCATAATAACAAATTTTGGTGATCCCAAATAGAAATTCACTCATAGTTTCTTGGTGGCTGTTCCTATTATGAATTGGATTTGCACATCAGTGTCCAGTTCTTTTCTCCATAGGTAACAAAGGGAGGAGAAAAAGGGCCTAAAAACGAGGTAACTTGGAATGTAATACTTATGGTTTACTTTAGTAGAGTAAGGAAGGAAGGTGATCCGCCCTTCCTACTGAAGGGAGGAAGGTAGCTGGATGCTGAAACGGGGTTTGAGAGTAACCCTTGGGCAAGGAGCTGAAATTACTTTGGCTGAGATGATGAGATGATAAGAGGTTTAAATGAAGCTTAGAGATGATCAAGTGATGGTAAGCCTCCCTCCCCTTTTATTTACTTATTTTTTAAGTTCTAGAGAGGAGAGTTGAGAAAGGAACAGTAGTCAATGATAACTGTGAAGTTAATCAACTTTTTGGCATCAGGGGGAAGGGAGATCTTGTTATGCTACAGTGATATGTTCTTCTAAACTAAGTGTTAGGGGACCATTTTTTAATCATTGAAGTTGAGAATTTCTCATACATTAAAGCTTTATCTTCAGTTTTTTTTTAGATTATGGCAACATATCTGGAGTTCATTCAGCAGAATGAAGAACGGGATGGTGTGCGTTTCAGTTGGAACGTGTGGCCTTCTAGCCGTCTGGAGGCAACAAGAATGGTTGTTCCTCTGGCTTGTCTCTTGACTCCTTTGAAAGAACGCCTAGACCTCCCCCCTGTACAGTATGAACCTGTGCTCTGCAGTAGGCCAACTTGCAAAGCCATTCTCAATCCACTTTGGTATGAATCTTTAAAAAACAAGTAAATGATGAATGCAATACATTATGAAATTTCTGTGATTCTCATATAAGTGATGGAATTTGGGCAAAACACCAAATTTGAGATTAGTAGATGGTGAGATTCTCAGTTGATTAATGCTTTTTGAAATCTCCCTGGCCTAATAAAATTCAGATACATTCAAATAAATGCATTACATTCAGATAAATACATTCAGATGAAATTAGAATGTATGGGAATGAGATGGAGGTAGAGGCAAAGGATTGGAAATTCACTTTTGGGGGGGCTGATTTTTAGTTTGTATTTGGGTCAACTGAAGGTTTTAAAGCGTTTTTCCAAAAAAGAATTCAAAAGCTTTAGACATTTTTCTCATACTTACGTGGTATAATGGTGCTGTAACAAAAGAAATTTTAATGATTTTATTGTTAAGTGTATTTTTGTTGCCCCAGAGATAGTAATCTATGGTATTTCTCTTAAATGTGGGCACTATTTGAAAGAATTTTTAAATAGGTGAAGAGTTTCATAAATACTCTTTAAAAGATAAAATTTTTACAAAAGGGAACATTTGCTTCATTTCCTTGCTTTTACTTAATGTACCCATGTATGAGATACTGATGCCTTCTTTTAAAATGATAGCCACTGGTTGTTAATTTTCTAAATGTAGAAAGGGGTAAAAGCAACTAAAGTATCTTGAACCAATTTTGGGAAGTATATAAACTCACCGTGCTGCTCAACTTTTCTTTAAGTGAGCTAAGTGTGATTAAAGTCTGGGATGTTTTTAATTGTGTGAAATTTAGAAGATTCACGTATCTGAATGATAAAGGTATTAGAAAAATTACAAAGACTATGTTAAGATTATAGGGCAAAGGGAAATAATCTATAATTAATGTAAAGCATAAAAATTTAAATGTTATCTAGGAAATTGGAAAAGAGAAAAAAGGATTTACTAATTCCTCCTTACAGCTGTTAGAAGGAAGTTTTTATTGTACTTAACAGCCAGCACTCTAACTGAAGTGATGTTTTACATTCCTTTATCCACACATACACACACACAGAAACATACGTCTATGTGATTTACTAAACTTGAAGCTTACATTTGAATGCTTTCTACCTTAAAAATGAAAATGTTACCCAGTTGTCATTTTTTTTCACAGTCAGGTTGATTATCGGGCAAAACTTTGGGCCTGTAATTTCTGTTTCCAAAGAAATCAGGTATGTGAATTATTTTTAGAAGTATTTTCTATGTTTTAGTTATATTACTCTGAAAAAAATTGAGGTTGAATTTGTGCCTTGGCAGGCAGCAGTTTCTGCTGAATGCAAGATGATAGTTCTAGGCCCTGACTGTGTAGCTTGGTTGGTTAGAGCATTGTCCAGATGTGCCAAGATTGTGTGTGGGTTTGATCCCTGGTCCAGGAGCATAACGAGAATCAACCAGTGAATGCATAAATAAGTGGAACAACAAATTGACATTTCTCTCTCTCCCTCTCTCTTTCTCTTCCCCCCTTTCCTCTCTCTCTAAAATCAATAAATAAAAAATTTAAAAGAAGATGATGTGTCTAGTTCAGCATGATATTGAATGTTGAACATTTGTGCTTTTTCTGTTGAATGGTGACTCAGTTTTATTATTTGGATCCTTGTCATATGCTATAGAGGGGACATAGAATTCCCTTCTAAGTTCTGGATAGGCAGTGAGTATGTTACCATAAGAAAACAAATATGTTGTTTGTATTTCATTTGACTTCAATTTATTCTAATTGGATACTGTACGTTACTGAATTTTTATTTTCTGATCTTTTAACTTTTAGAATTGATGTATCAGTGTTGAGCTTCTTTTGGCTTAAAAAATTTTGAACTAGTAAATTAGAAGGAGCTCACGAATGACAAGAGAGACTTATTATTATTTTTTTGAAAGATTTTATTTATTTGTTTTCAGAGAGAGGGGAAGGGAAAAAAAAAGAGAGGGAGAGAAACATTAATGTGTTGCCTCTCTCTTGTCTCATCCTGGGGACCTGGCCTGCAACTCTGGCATCTGCCCTGACTGGTAGTCAAATTGGCCACCCTTTGTTTCCCAGACCCACTCTCAATCCACTGAGCTACACCAGCCAGGGAAAGACTTCTCTTTAAAATGAATGTGTCTATGATGGGAATGTTCTAAAGCTGGATTGTGGTGATCATTGCACAAAAATCCAGCTTTAGATTGGATTGTTGTACTATATTTTTCAGACTGTAGGATGCACTTTTCCACCCCCAAATTTGAGAGGAAAGAGGTGTGTGTGTCTTATAGTCAGAATGTAGCTTACCTGGCTTGCTGTGGTGGTGGGGGGGAGGGGTGGGTGGTGGTGGAGTGGGGTCAGAGGTTATTAAATATTTTACCACATTTTTTTGCGTTGAAAATTTTTTTCCTATTTTTCTCCTCTAAAGACTAGGTGTATCTTATGGTCCAGTGCGTCTTTTAGTCCTAAAAATATGGTACATTTATTAAAAGTCATTGAATTGTAAATTCAAATGGGGGAAATTTGTGGTATATAAGCTATACCTCAATAAAGCTGTTAGAAAAAATTTGTGCCAAATATAATTTACAGTGGTCTAGCAGATCTGAAGATATTGATAACATGCATTTATTTATTCATATATTTGATCATAATTATAATTAACAGTCTTATACTCAGATATAGCAACAGTAAGTCCAGTGATGAAAAGAATAATGTACTGTTGATGACTGACTATAGGCTTGGAAACTATAAGCAGATAACATTCATGAATTATCTTTATGAGAGATTCAGAAGTATATACAAATCTTAAACATTTCTACCTCTTACTACACTCAGAATTGATATCTGTGTTTTATGTAATTTATTGTGAAATTCTAAGGTATGAAAAGACTATAAACAGTAAAAAGGAGACCCACAGAATGGGTGAAAATACTTGCAAATCATATATCTAACAAGGGATTAGTATTAAGAATATATAGTGAATTCCTAATACTCAGCAACAAATAGAATCAACCTAATTAAAAATGGGTAAAGAACTATTCTTTAAAGAAGATAAACAGATGACCAGTGAGCACATGAAAAGATGTTCAGCATCTAATTATTAGTGATGTGTACCAAATGATCCAGCATTTCTACTTCTGGGTATATACCCAAAAGAACTGAAAGTAAGGTCTTGAAGAGGTACTTGTACACTATGTTCATTGCAGCATTATTCACAATAGCTAAAACATAGAAGCAACCCAAGTATCCATTGACAGATGAATGGATAAACAAAATGTGGTATAACACATACAATGGACTATTCAGCCTAAAAATGGAAATTCCGACATGTGCTAGAGCTTGGGTGAACCTTGAGAACGTTATCCTGAATAAAATAAACCAGTTACAAACAGACAAATACTATATGATTCCACTTTGATGAGGCACTTGGAGTAGTCAAATTCATAGAGTCAGAAAGAAGAACTGCAGTTGCCAGGGGCTGGGAGGAGGGAATAATGGGAGTTACGTCTCAGTTTTTAAGTTGAAAAGAGTTCTGAAGCTGGACAGTGCAGACAGTTGTACAACATTATGAATGTATTTAAGATCTCTGAACTGTACACCGAAAAAAGGTTAAGATGGTGAAATTTGTATGTGTTTTACAACAATAAAAATTGGGAAAATGTTCAACTGACAAGCTATGAATTAAAAATATTTGCAGGGAGTTCTAAAAACAAAAGAAAATGCCTGTGACATGTTAAGGACAAAAAGCAGGTTGCAAGACTGTATGTATAGAACAACCTCAGCTGTGTGTTAAGTAGGAAAAAGTCTGAAAGGAAAAATGCCAAGATATTGATAGTGAATGCCTCAAGATGATAGGATTGTGAGGGATTTTTCTTTCTGTTTTCTTGTATTTTCCTGTACTTGCCAATTTTTCTACAGTGAACATGTATTAACTTTATTGATAACAACTTAAATAATAAATCCAAATAAAACCTTTATTCTTCTACAAAATAACTATTTATTCTTTGACTTGATGAGACAGCCAAACTATCTCCCCTTAGTTTGCAGAACAACACGTAAGAAATGGTTTTTAATAGTGCATTTTTAAAATCATTTAAAAGTTACAGCGTAATCTAAAACTACATTTAAAAAAGTTGTAACATGAGCCATGACTGGTGTGACTCAGTCAGGTGCTATTCTACAAAGTAGAGGGCCAGCGGTTCAGTTCCTGGTCAGGGCACATGCCTGGGTTGCAGGTTTGGTCCCTGACTGGGCATGGGTGAGAGGCAGCTGATCTATGTTTCCCTTTCTCTTTCCCCTCTCTCTAAAACTAAATTAATGAAATGCTTTTTTAAAAAAAGAACATGATATAAATAAAAGGCATAGGTATAGATTTTAAGTTCAGGTTTTTGTATGTTAGTGACTTTTTGTCTTTTTAAAATTAATATGTTATAATTAACTTTTATAAGGGGAATATAAAAGATAGACAAAGTTTTCAAACCTAATAAAACATGACTTTGTTTTGTTCTCTTTAGTTTCCTCCAGCGTATACAGGCATATCTGAGGTGAATCAGCCTGCTGAATTGATGCCCCAGTTTTCTACAATTGAGTATGTGATACAGGTAACTTGTTTGCCACACGTCTAATAAGCGCTGTTAAATATTGAGATTCTCTAGAAATGCTGTATCTTCTGTTCTCTTCACATGTCTGAGGGAGTTAAAGCTGTGAGGGTAGCAAGATCCTAAAAATTCCTTTATGAAGCATGTGCACTTTCTGGCATTGTTTTCAGGTCTTGGGAGAAGACTGTAAAAAAAAATAACATGAATAAACTCAAATCCTGTCTCTTACAGCCTTCTCCATTTCACTTAATGACACTCCATCTTTTCGTTGTTCAGCTTAAAAACTGTAGGTTCATCCCTGAATCTACCTCTCTCTCTCCCTCTCACTCACTCATTCATCCCATATCTAGTCCATTAGGAAATCCCATTGGGTTTATATTCAGAATTTAATAGAATCCATCCACTTTTTTCTCCCCACTTCTCCTATCCTGGGCCAGCCACCACCTCTCACTTGAATTATTGGGGCAGTCTCTTAACTCTTCTTCCTAGTTTTACCCTTGCCCACTTGTATTTTATTCTTAACTCAGCAGCCAGAGGAACTCTAAAAACATCACGTTGCTTCTTTAGAAATCTCCAGTGGCGAAAATGACTCCTTTTTTATCTAGAGCCAGGAAACAGTTTTTAAAGCCAGCTCTGTGTTACCACTCTGACCTCAGTTTTTGCTAGTGTCCTCATTCAGCCAGACGGGCCTCCTTGACTTGTGTCAAAGATGCCAGGAACAAGCATGCCAGTAATACTCCTGCCTGTGGGCCGTGCTCTTGCTTTTCCTCAGCTGGACTCTTGCTATTCTCCCTGTATTACTCCCTCCCTCTCCTCTAGGTTTTTCTCAACTGTTACTTTTTTTAATGAGGCTGCCTGACCTACCATTTAATAGTAGAACCTGCCCCTTATCTTCACTCCTGGCACTTGAAATCTTCTTTAGCTTTTTCATTCCAGAAAATTATCTCCTTGAGGCTGGCAGGCATCTTTGTTCTTTTGGTTCATTGATGTATCCCAGGATCTGGAATAATCTCTGGCACTTAGAAGGCGTTCAGAGATGTGGAATAAATTGTTAGATTCAAATAATTTTTTTCTCTTCATTTTTAAATAGACCTGTCATTTAATGATGTTTGTTTAGATGTTCATATTCCCTTATAGTAAATATAGAGGAAGACTTGTTATTTACATATCTTATGTGTAAAAGAGCTATATATGTCTTTGTATATTATTATATTGTTATATCTTATCTTAAAAAGAGCTATATATGTCTTCGTACATTATTATATTGTTTTTCTTTGCATACAGCGAGGTCCACAGTCCCCTCTAATATTCCTCTATGTGGTCGACACGTGCCTAGAAGAAGATGATCTTCAAGCACTCAAAGAATCTCTACAAATGTCCTTGAGTCTCCTTCCTCCAGATGCTCTGGTGGGTTTGATCACATTTGGGAGGATGGTGCAGGTTCATGAACTCAGTTGTGAAGGAATCTCCAAAAGTTATGTGTTCCGAGGGACAAAGGATTTGACTGCAAAGCAAATACAGGTTTGTGCCTTAACTTGTATACAAGGAGGAGCAAGGGTATTTCTTAAAAATTAATTATTTGCTTTTGCTTTTATGGGAAATGAGTCTTTTTGGTTCTTTTTTAGGATATGCTGGGCCTGACTAAGCCTGCCATGCCCATGCAACAAGCAAGACCTGCTCAACCAAAGGAGCACCCTTTTGTTTCAAGCAGGTGAGGTATCAGCACTTAGTGTTGCACGTACAGGAGTTGGCATGCAGGGTAGTCCACTTGTGAGAGAAGAAAAATATTGCAGCTTTTAGAGAAAAACATAAGGCATTAAGCCTAACCAATATTTAATGTTAGTAATATATTTAACACATCAGTATCTCTGTATTATATATAACTGTATTACATATGCATTCACAAACGTGTGGCAGGTTTGGTCAGAATGTTTTTCTTTTTTTTAAAAATATTTTTAAAATCTTTTTGTTAAAGATTTTATTTATTTATCTTTAGAGAGGAAGGGAAGGAGAGAAGGAAAGAAATATCAATATATGGTTTCCTCTGGTGAGTCCCCTGCTGGGAACTGGTGTGCAACTCAGGCATGTGCCCTGACTGGGAATTGAACCGCGATCGTGTGGTTCGCAGGCCCATGCTCAATACACTCAGCTACACCAGCTACACCAGCCAGGGCAAGAATGTTTTTCTTGTTAGCATTGTATCATGCCAAAGGTTTTAAGTCCGTTATATTCCGTCATGCCCTCCTTTTAAACACATGGTTGTTGTCCTTTTTGATTCTTACATAAAAGTGGGAAAACTGAAAAGGCTTTTTGTTAGGTGTCCTCAAACGCGAAACCTGGCGTTTACTTCATTCAGCCCTTTTGTGTCTGGGGTTGCACTGGGCTGGGTTAACATTCAGCAAACATGATAAAAAGCATTGCCTGATGTCCTGGGGACAGCCTCATATGCTGTTAAAAAAATCAGTGTTTCTCTCTTTATTATTCCCAAGACTCAAGAGAAACACAAGCTGTGAATCTTTAGAATGATGGACTGTCCACATAATGAACCTTATGATTTGTTCCTAAATTGTTTTTTTCCATGCCCCATAGATAAATTGCTTTGAATTGTTTTGCATTTGTAGATAGAGATAACTTTGAAGAAAAAAATTGCATATTTTTCTAGTCTGAGTAATTATTTTGAAGAGCAATAACTAGGTGTAACTTAGGGCTGAAGACCAGAGTACCCTTTTATACCAGGATTGATGTGTCTGTTCAAAATCACACAGGTTTCTGCAGCCTGTTCACAAGATTGACATGAATCTCACTGACCTTCTTGGGGAGCTGCAGAGAGACCCATGGCCTGTAACTCAGGGGAAGAGACCTTTGCGATCCACTGGTGTTGCTCTGTCCATTGCTGTTGGCTTGTTGGAGGTAACTGAGCATTTTCTGGGACTCCTCAAACCACACAAGTTTGCTCTCAGAAGTTGTGTTTATTGGCCTTGTGTGAAAATCAGTTGCAACCTAAGTCAACTGATTGTTAATTTACTAGAAGGTACTTCAATCATTATTACCCATCTTGAAGAGGCCCTCAATGTTATAACACAGAGCAATTAGGGCAATGGGAAATGTTCACAGTAAATTAATAAAAGTATGCAAAACCTTCAGGTTGGATGAGATCGGGCTGCTTCTCTGCATTGTCATCTGTGTTATTCTGCAGTATCAGTATTTGGTACAGCTGATAAGAGCTTGTCTTTGTACTTTTTTAGGGAAATGGAAACATACTTGGGATGGGATTGTCTGCTTCTAAAATGCCAGCCTTTACTGTTTTAGGGCACTTTTCCAAACACGGGAGCCAGGATTATGCTGTTTACTGGGGGTCCTCCCACCCAAGGGCCTGGCATGGTAGTTGGAGATGAATTAAAGGTTCCTATTCGTTCCTGGCATGATATTGAGAAAGATAATGCACGTTTAATGAAGAAAGCAACCAAGGTAGGTGCTCCTGGATACAGGCTGTATCCTAGGGGTGGTAACTCAAGTGCTGGTTTAGGCTGCTCTGGAAGGACAGCTACATGCTTCAGGGTTAGTAAGTCGCTGCTGTTGAGATGACCTCGAAGATCTTGGCTGCTGTTAAATGATTCCCTAACTATGAGAACTTAGAATGAGGGGCCTTAAGACTGCCAAAAGTGTTTTGAGATTGAAAACTCTATTTTAAGTATTTGGATATTTTTTAAAAAACGGTCTCCATATTCCTATATTTGATTATATACCTTTGATTTAGTAAGGCATAACTAGTGAATAATGTTATTGTTTCATAAAGATGGTTTACTTCTTTTCACAGCACTATGAAATGCTTGCTAATCGAACTGCTACAAATGGTCACTGCATTGATATTTATGCTTGTGCCCTTGATCAATCTGGACTTTTGGAGATGAAATGCTGTGCAAATCTTACTGGGTATGTTGACAGCAAACACCTGGGAAACCTGAGAGTGTTTATTTTAGGGAAAGAGAAATGTATGATGCAATGATAGGAAAGGGCAAAGCTGACTTAGGTTAGTGTTCAGATAGCTCTGGGCTATGGCTTCAGTGGCCGTGAAGGTGTTTGGGCCTCTTAGGGGAAGAAACAGTGGTGAATAGGGGGGCTCAAGGTTTCACTGCAAACAAGCCATCAGGCAACTCCATTTCTCTCTCAGAGTTGTTACAGATACAGAGCAGGAAAGCAAGCAAGCATGGAGTATGTGGCCTTCAGCAAGGCACAACCTTGTGAAAAGGACAGAAAATTGGGTCTGAATGCTAGAGCAATTAGGAGGCCACCTAAAACTTGGTGACCTTTCCTCATGACTACTACTACTACTGAGCACTGACTTATAGCCTAAGCCCATATCATGTGCATAGATCACAGTGTAGGGCCATGATTCTCAAAGTGCAGGGTGTCTGGCCAGCAACCTTCAGGACTCCTGGGACCTGATTAGAAATGTATATCCTCAGGCCTCACTTCAGACCTGAGTCAGGAACTGTGGAGGTACAACTTGGAAGTTACTTTTAACATGCTCTCCAGGGAATTCTGGTACGTATGACAGTGAGGGAACCACCAATGTATAGCACTGATCTGAAAGTGGCTACACATTAGAATCACCTGGGGGACTTGCAAAACTACAATTGCTTTGGGTCTTGTCCCCAGAAATTCTGGTTTAATTAATGGGACCTGACCTGGGCATCAGCATTTTAAAAGTTCCCCCATGTGATGATACTGAGGAACAGAACTTGAGAACCACTGGTATGGACCCGTAGTACTCAAAGTGTGATTGAGCACAGGCAGCATCAGCCCACCTGAGAGTTTGTTGGAAATGCAGCATTTTGAGCTTTACCCTGGACCTACTGACTCAAAACCTGCGTTTGAATAAGATCCCAGGCGATTTGTATGCACAGAACAGTTTGCAAAGCATTGGTGTAGAGCTGTGTTGGGCCTGTGATTTGTCCTTTTTAACAACCTCTCAAGTGGTGCTGCTGGCCCTCATTGAGTAAAGAGGGGAGGAGTGAAGCTAGCACCCAAGTTACCTGAAGCTATCTTAGAGAGCAGCAGATATTAGGTGACACTGGCTGCATCAGAGAGTGCATTTAATAGGGTGAACTCCTACCAGTGCCCTCTAGGAGTTTTTGACCTGGAGCATCCACACAAAAATTTTAGTGTGTTTGTGAACATTCCTGAGTTTGTACACCAGAGTTTTTGTGTATGTGTATGTCTTCTCTGGGGAGGAACCATCACTTCCATCAGATTTTCAGTGAGGTCTTTGACTCCTGAATGACTTAGTATTATGTCACCTCATCTTTTACACAAATATAGTACCAGGAAAATGTGTTAGCAGTGACATTTCCAAAAAAAGATTTAGAGGTTTTAGTTGATAACTCACTGAAAGCGAGCCAACAGTTTGGGATGATTTTTAGCAAAGACAGGGTTATCCTAGACTGTGTTATAGGGGTTGATTATCTTCAAAGGAGATGATAGTCTTGATTTCCTTGGTTCTTATCTCTTTTATACTATCTTTCATTCTGAGCATTTCAGTTCAAATGGGGTGTATAGATGAACTAGAGATGTTCAGAAGGGAGCAGTAAGAGTGATGGAGACAACCTGAAACTATGTCATATGGGGAATGATTAAGGGAGTTTGAAAAGATGCTGAAGACAGATGGGATGTGGGAACTAGATTCAACAATTGCAGGCCTATTCTGTGGAGAAGGAATCAGATCTGTATGTGACCAAAGGGTAGAACTAGAACCAGTGGTAGAAGTTGCTGGGAAACAATTTCACTCAGTATAAAGGAAGACCTTTCCTAGCAGTCAGCACTGCCTAAACATGGAATGGACTGCTTCTGGAGGGCCTAACTGCCTGATGCTGGAGGCATCTAATCTGGATGATACCCCGGCAGGATTTTTGGTAGAGGGTGGGTGTGAGTTAGTGTTAGGTTTGTGTGAGTGTGATAGAAAACCCCAAACATCTTTTTCTCTCTCACTGGAGGTAGGCAGCAGGGCAGGTATATTGATATCATCATCATCAGGGGCTGAGGCACCTGTGCTGCTCCACCACCTTCCTCTGTGTGCTGGCTGTGGTTCATGATGGTTGCTGGGCTGTTGCTATGTTGGAATAGCAGAAAGAAGGAAGGGTTGAAGAAATACATGTTCCTTCCTGAAGAATACCCCTTCCTCCTTAAATCACAAAGGCTACTTCCAGTAGGCAAAGCTGAGTCAAACAGCCACATGCAAAGCAGGCTAGGAAATGTCCTTTACTCCAGGAAACCATGGAGCTCATGAGTAGGGAAGATGGGGAGGGTGGGTATTTGGGGCTGAATAGCATTCACTGTCAATGAAGGAGTTAGTCTCTGAGATAGCTGGACCAGATAATCTTGTATTCTTCCCAGTTCTGAGATCCTGTTTAATGAATGATGGCTAGATGAATAACTTCATCAAGCTCTGCTCACCTCCCCAGGTACATAAAATACTGATATTTCGAACAATATTTTTTTCTAACTTCAAAAAGAGATAAAAACAGATATTCATAAACTAGAAAAAAATAATTCATGTAAAGCCAGGGATTCACTGTTTGGAGGCAGTGGATTAAATTGAAAAGGATTTTCCACAGGCCTGGGTATTTTCCCATACCAGGGAAGTGTGAGAAGAGATGAAGATGTGTTCTCAGTAGATGACCTGTGAAACCTGTACCTGTGGGGTTTTTGATTGGAGGTTTTTTTTTTTACTTTTTATTTTGAAATATTTGTGGTTTCACAGATTGTAAAAATAGTACAAAGAAGTCTGTTCATACTGTTCATCTATCTACTCTCAGTGGTAGCATTTTATGTAATATAGAGTACAATGTCAAAACTAGGAAATTGACACTGGCACAATACAGTTAGCTCTGTTACAGAACTCACTTGGATTTCACCAGTCTTTACGTGCACTTGTTTTTGTCTGTGTTTGTGTATAGTTCTATGAGATTTTGTTAATCTCTATAGATTTGTATAATTGCCATAGTGACTGAGATACAGAACTGTTCTAAAGTGTTCTAAATTTTTAATGTTTTAAAAATAGTTTCTTTCCTAAGTGCAAATTGAACTTGTTTCCATTTAAGTTAGTCAGTAGCACTTTTATGGACATGGTTTCTTTGTTTTTCCTTCCTCTTTAAATTATTGTTTGTAAATACTGAGGGGGCATCTATCTGAATGACTTTCAGGCATCCTAAATGTTTGCTTTTTTTCTTTTCTAGAGGCTACATGGTGATGGGAGATTCTTTCAATACATCTCTTTTCAAGCAGACATTCCAAAGAATTTTTAGTAAAGATTTTAATGGAGATTTCCGAATGGCATTTGGTGCTACTTTAGAAGTAAAGGTACAATAAATTGTTTAAACTTCAATGAGAGAATAGTGTTCTTACTTATTTAGCAGTCGGACTTGTAGAAGCCTCAACCTTCCAGACACAGGTATATTAAAAGGTTCTAACAAAGTATACTCATTCTATCACTTTGCTTCTTGAGATGGCCTGAATATTTGTTAACATTCTAAACAAGTTTTCCGGCTCCCCAGTGTGTCCAGCTTCTGTTTGGGCCCTCCTCTGCTCTGTGACAACAGGCCTTACAAGGGGTGGTGGGTTGAACACAGAGTCAGCTATGCAGCGTGGAGCATTATCCCAACCATTGGTATGTGTTGCTGCATTTACAGAACATTGGTTTAAGTTTAGTGTCTGCTGGAAGTATAGCCCAAGTGCTCTAAAACAGTGCAGATTGTGAGTTTCGGTTTTGTTTTTTCATGTGGGGACAGATAGCCCTACATACTTGACTCTAGTCATTGAAAAACCATAAACAGATGTGTATTAATGGGTGCACCACACATATATACATCCCATACATACTCAGTGATGTGTAACTCAAAGGGTTGGTTAGAACTTGGGATCTTAACAAAACAACAATTATTGGAATTAGTACCTTGAACATATGATTGGAACGTATGATTGGAATTAGTACCTTGAGAGTTGGAGATGATCATTAAATTTTCTTGGTTAAACTTCAAACATTTTCAAATGTTTAAGATTTTATTTTGTTTGTTAGCTTTGTTTTTTTAAGATGATGGACTTTGTTGAAGTGAATTCCAATTAAAAAGTCTAAATGTGCTTCTTGGCCCTGTCAGTATGTTGGAGTTGATGAATTCAGTATTTGTAGAGCAACACAAAACAGTATATTAACTGATTAGAAATTGTAAATAATTATAACTATGGAATTAGAGAAGAATGAAGTATTGTTATGGGTACAATAATTTCAAAGTTGAGAAAGTTGAAAATGCTGCATCAACTTTGGAACAAAGATAATGCAATTTCTTTTTTTTTTACACTTTTTTTAAAAAAATTTTATTTAGTTATTTTTCAAGTACAGTTTTTTGTCTATTTTTCCCATCCCAGCCTCCCCCGATAATGCAATTTCTAAGGGAGGATTTTTACTAAAGTTTTAATCAGATCACAGTGGCCCTGGAAAAGCTTATAGGAGCAATGTATACCATAATCCACACTGGATTTTTCTCTTGGTGGAATGGTGATGTTGCTGCATTTTTCTTCTAGGCTTTGGTTATGTATGGTCTTTTTGAGAGCAGGGTGGTTCTCAGTGATTTTTAAGTTTATACTCTTATTTAATTCTATTTTAGACCTCTCGGGAACTGAAGATTGCAGGAGCCATTGGTCCTTGTGTGTCTCTGAATGTGAAAGGACCATGTGTATCAGAAAATGTAAGGAAAAATTCCTCCATCACCCTCACTTACTGTGCCCTGGGATTAGCCCATTAGAAGTGTTGGACCATGAAGACTTTGCATTGTGTTACCTGTTTGTAGATGTGTGGTGATAGAAGGGCTGAAGATGATCATAAATCTTAGAGGTGGTTTATTTTCATCTGTCCATCTGTGTAAAGGGTCAGAGACAAGGAAACTGATGCTCAAAGAGGTTGAGTATCTTGCTCAGGGTTAGAGCTTATAAAGAGCTAGAGACTAGATCCTCCTGACCCCACTAGTCATGCTTGGATTGCTGTGCCTTTGAGCCACAAAACATTCTACTCAGCACAAGGTAAGCAGCAAAATCCTTCAGGAATAAATGTATGTGCTTGTTGCCTTTAGGATGATACCTTTGTTTTACTTCTTACAGCTCATTTTGAATTGGTCAGGCAGTGAACGACTGTTGTATATGCAGACATCTGTGTTCCTTGGATAACACATTTTGAGTGTGTGTGTATGTGTGTGTTTATATGAACAAAGCTACCAGTAGAGGGTGAGGTGGCTTTGCTGATGGACCACTTTCTCTAATTATACTTTAGTTACCCAGAGACAAACCATTGGGTCTAATGAGACCTGTTCTGGCTGGCTCATGGCTCTCACAGCCACGTCTTTCCCTAAGTGTCCACTTTAACCAGAGGGTGGATTATGGGGTCAGATGTGGATTCAGTGCACTGCTAGCCCTGTGGGCCTGGACAGGGCACTTAATCAGTCTGGGTGTCCAGGTTTTTTTCTGGGAGGAGATAATATGAGTACCGTACTTTATACTCTTAGAAGGATTAAATGAATTAGTTCAAGTAAAGTACTCAGAACAATGTCTGGTACCATGGAAGCCCACCCATACATTTTATCTTGGGTCTTCATCAACAATGAGCATTCACTTAGTGACTACTTTGATAAAACTTTTGTGGAAATGAGAGGTAAGGTAATTTGAGAGAATATTTCTGTTGTCCCCTGTGTGAGGCAGGTTGCTGCCCCAAAGCTCATTTGATGAGTAATTCATTATCCCAGTGTACTAAGAGACTTGTACCCCTATTTCCTTTCAGGGCTTTGGAAGGCCGCATAATCCAAATATTTTCATAACCTTAAAATCTGCCTGGTGAAGATTTCCTAAAGTAGTTTAGGAAAATAATTTTATGAATTAGTACAATCTCATTAGCTGTTCTAGGATCCAGTAGACATTAGCCATGAAATTTTTGGATGGGGGAATGGAGAATGCAAAAAAGAAGAAGATACAATTTCAGACCTAGAGAGAAGTTTAAGGAAAAGTATAATGAATTTCAGTATACCCACTGGAATAACCATTTAGAGTCAGTAATTGTTAACTTTTTGTCATAATTGCTTTGTCATTTTATTTTGCCACATGTGCTTTATCTGAATATCACCTATGCCATATTTGCTTTATAATCTTTTTTTTCAGAACCTTTGAAAACAAGGTGCAGACATCATGATACTTAGTCTTTCAGTGCTTCAATATGCATCTTCAAAAATAAGGATGTCTACCACATTATTATCAAAATTAAGAAAACAATTCCTGAGTATCTAGCCCATAGTTTTTCCTTAATTTTCCCTCAGATGCTCTTTGTAGCTGTTTTGTGTCCTCTAACCAGCATTGCATTTGGTGTTACTTATCCTTAGTCTTTTTAAAATCTAGAATGGTATTCCTATTGTTTAGGTATTTTGAGTTTTTGTGGGTTTTTTTGGCTTGTTTTTTTTTTATTTTTTTTTTGTTTTGTTTAATAATGTTGATTTCTTGAAGAGACAGTTCCAGGTGTTTTCTATAATAGAGAATCTCACATTCTCATTGTGTCTGATTGTTTCCTTGTGGTATTTAGGATGTTTCTTTCCTTCCTGCAATTTCTATAAAGTTGATGTTAGATTTGAAAGTGTGCTTAGATTTAGGCTAAACCTGTTAGTCTGGCATACTTGCTGAGTGATCTATATACTTTGCGCTGTGTTTCATCAGGAGACACTTAGTCCTGTCATCCTGTGTTAGTGGAGCTATGTGGAGTGAAAGTGATGACTGTTCCACGCTTTCCATGATAAGGGCACGTTTTTTCCCTTTGCGATTAGCAAGACATTAGTTGAGATTGTAGCACAATATGAATATCTTTTTTTGCCAATAGCCTTCCACCTATTGGTTTTAGTGTCTACTGATTATCCTTACTTGAATCAGTGTATTTCATTGGAGATTAAAAAATGGTAATTTCCTAAATCCACCTTTATATAGTTCCTCTGATAAAGGCAGGGTAAATGCTTACATAAGGAGTTGGTGTATTACTGAGAAAGTGTACCTTTGCACCTCTGCAGAGTTTGTGGCCATGCTGGGCCGTGGAGATATAGGGGAGAAAAAAAGTATTTTTCTCTACCTGTCTTAGTTTCATTGGCTGAGGCTCTGCAAATTAGACTGGCAGAAGACAGATTAACAAGAGAAAAACAAGTTTATTAATGTGTATACCACACATATATACATCCCATACATACTCAGTGATGGGTAACTCAAAGGGTTGGTTAGAACTTGGGATTATATAGTGTCTTCTCAAAAGAACAATAAATTTGTGGAATAGTGAGAAGACAGAGGAATGGCACTTTGAGCTTCTAGGGTGTCAAATGTGGAGGAAACTAATGGAAGGTAATATATTATTTTTTAGCAAAGTTTGTTCTGTAGATTCCTGTGTGCCATTTCTGGGCTAATAAGCATCTGCTGTTGTCTTTGGTGATGAAAAATCAATTCTGTCCTTCCTGGTAGAGAGGGGAGGGCAGAGAGTTTCTCTTGTATCAGTTTTGTTGTTTTTTTTTAAATTTCCTTCAGCTCAAAATAATTCTTATATTGGATATTTTGGGGTGACATACTCTAAACCCATTGATCTTCTCATTCGAAACTTTAAGAAATTTCACATATAAAGAATTGAGTTGATAGTTTTGGAGAGATGTGGGAGAATGGGTTAGTAAGGCAAGAAAGGCATGCCATCTTCTTTTACTTCTTTGCCATTTTTCCTGGGTATGGCTCTTTCAGTAGATGTTACCTGCTGCTTTTAGAAAAGGCCACTGAAAGGGAAGGTTAATACCCATAGATCCATCCATCTGAGTCTTGCTTTGCTAACACTGATGAAACAGTCTTTGTTCTCCCCACTTTGTACCTTAGAGCTGCTCTGTAATTCACTTAAGACTTTTCCCTTTCTCCTCTAACCATTATCTCCTTGAAATTGCTACTTCTGTGGCTAGGTACATAGGCTCTTGACATGGCTTTATAGAGAGACCAGACTGACCTCAGCTCTACTCAGCTGACAGTGTGCAGTTTGGGTGGATTCAGAGTAACACAGAAGTAATATGGAGGGGGGAGTGCTCTATGCAAGAAAGATGGGGTCTGCGGTATGGGGAGGGACTAAGCAGAGGGATCCTCCTGGCTGTCCCTTCAGCTCTCTCTCCAGAGCCACACAACTAGTCTCTCCTTAATTGACTATAGTCCACCCTCCTTCTACCAGAGTCCAGGGTCAGTTTAGAAATCTTCCATTTGTGATGGCAGACTGAATGTATACTCAATAACCTACTGGAATGACAGCAAAGATATATTTACAGTGTCATGAAACTCAACACGTTGGAAATTAAGAAACCATGCCATTGAGGGACCAGAACACTTGAGGAATTTTTATGAAGTAGAAAGCAGAGGGGTCAATATTGAATAAAGATAGTGAACTAATTATATGCACAAGCCTTTAACTCCACCCCAGACCTCTAGAAATAACAGGAAAGAGATATAGAAATTTAATAATGCTGTTGGATCCTATGAATCCCCTGAAAAAGATACAAGATTTGGTGGAGGAAATTACAGCCCAAATCACAGGAGGAAGAAGGTACTTAATACAGGGTGGGAAGAGCCCTGAGGGGCTTGAGGTCTCCCAGGCATCTCACAGACAAAGGAGAGGGATGTACAGGGAGGGGCTTCATGTGAGGAGTGAGTATCTTGAAAAGCTCATGCAGGGCTGCAAAAGTGGAAGCATATTAAAATTCAGTTCAGCTGGGGAGAACCTCTGAATGAAGCTGAGTGCCCTGGGGTTTGCCTGTCAACCCAGGACCTCAAACCTCATGTGACACATTTTTTTTGACAGCCTTTTAGCTGTGTTCTAATCTCTGTGAACTCCACCCTCATTTTTTTGACTAAATATTGGCTCTTCCCAGTTTTGTTTCTTCAATAGCAAGTTACCCAAAAAGTGGCCTTATCTATGGGGACTCAGAAATCTATGCCTCAGATGCTTCAATTTCTGTCATCCTTTACACATTTGCTCTTCCCTTTCCAAACCTCATGAATTTGCCCTTGAACTAGCAACTTCAAATACTAGTACCTCAAAGCTCTCTATAACCTGGGCTTCCTGGCTTTTCACAAACTAGGATAGCTTAGTTGAGAGAAATACTTACTACATTTTTTTTTGTAAGGAAAAAAAATATCAAGACTCTTAGTTCATAATCACATTTTAACTCAGTATGCCTCATTTTGATGAGGTGTGTTAAAATGTGTAATACTTGCTATCTCTAGAATGATAGAATGTATGTTTCAGAGTCTAGTGATCTCAGTAGGTGAATATAGGTATTTTTGATATCTGTAGCCCTTCTAGATGGCATGCATAAAATAGTGATACTCTTCACATTTTAGTGAACCTCATGTTTATCTCTGGCAACCATTCAATTAGTCAATAAAAAGCAGCCTTCATATCACTGAATTCTCAATTGTCTTACCAATAATTTATATGTAGGTTTTACATAAAGGAATTAGATTAAAAATTAATAGCTAACACTTTATAACTATTTCTTGTTCTAATAATGATAAAAGGCATACATAAAACTTTCAAGCTAAGCAGATAATCTTTTTTCTTTTCTACTATTTACTTTTTCCCAAACTGTGATTCTTTCATTTAACTTCAGTGTTAGGTACCATATGTATATGTATGTGTGTTTGTACATGTAAATTTACAGGTGATATAATGGAAGTTGATCAGAATACCAATATAAAAAGCTTTTAAAGTACTATAAATGTAAATATTAACCATATTCTAATCCATCATTGTTTTGTTTTGTTTTTTTTTCAGTTAAATTTTCATGTGGAGTGAGATAATCCTCTCCTCAGCATCTGTCTTTTTTATCAGCACTTAGCAGCAGGAGTAGCTTTTTTGTTTTGTTTCAATTCCTGTTCTCACCCCTAGGAGCTTGGTGTCGGTGGTACAAGTCAGTGGAAAATCTGTGGCCTGGATCCTACAACCACACTTGGCATCTACTTTGAGGTAGTTAATCAGGTAAGTTGGATTTCTTCATGAATATTTATGTCTCAGTGTTCTGTTTTCTGATTTATTACAAGACTGGTGGCCTTTGAGCTTATAGATGCTTTCTTTCCCCATAAATAGATGCTGCTTTGAGCTTATGTTTGGCCTTTGACCAGTCTGGCATGGCCTTTTTAATTCCCTCCAGGGTTTGGTCAGAGTTAAAAAGCAAGCTGCTTTCCTTCCTTTATTGTTGAACCGATAAGGTTTTTAGAAGAGTAATGGCTTTTTCCACCAATATAACGAATTTTGAGTGAGTTAATTTTTTCCCCAGTGTATGATTTTAGATTTTATTTATTTATTTTTAGAGAGAGGGGAAGGGAGGGAGCAAGAGAGAGAGAAACATCACTGTGTGAGAGAAACATCAATTCGTTGCCTCTCGCACTCCCCTAACCAGGGACCTGGCCTGTAGCCCAGGCATATGCCCTGATTGGGAATTGAACCAGCAATCTTTCAGTTCACAGGCTGGTGCTCAATCCATTGAGCCACACCAACAGGGCCCCAATGTTTAATTTAAAAAATGTAAACATACAGAAAAATTATAAGAAATGTATAGAGAACACCCATACAGTCCATAATTCCATAATTCCACTATGTACATTCCATAATTAACCTTTACCGCATTTGCTTTGTTTCATATCCGTTTGTTAATCCCTTATTTTTGATACATTTCAAGCAAATTGCAGTCATCAGTTTGTTTCATCCCAAATACTCCAGCATGAATACCATTAACTTCATGTCAGTATTTATTTGAGGTTTTTCTTTTGTGAAGTGAAAGTCATTACACAGTACAATGTATAGATCTTAAGTATACCATTCAGAATTCAAGAACCACCATGTCAGCCATTTCAGGAAGAGCACACTGTGCTCTGTTTTATTTGACTCATGCCTGTAACAGTGATGCAGCGTATGTATGGCCTCTCGCCCTGCAGCACAACGCCCCGATTCCCCAAGGAGGCCGAGGCGCCATCCAGTTTGTTACACAGTATCAGCATTCCAGCACCCAGAGACGCATCCGTGTGACCACCATTGCCCGAAAGTGAGCATCCCCAGTTTCCTTTCTGTTGAGCTGATTGATTTTTGCCTTAGGAAAGACAATTTAACATCTGTTAGTTTATCTTTGTAATTCCATTAAATGTGTCTCACCAATTTCTCATTGACTCATTCAATCAGAGGAGGAGGAGGAGGAAGAGGCATTGTTGGCTAATCCAGTTAGCTCTTGCCCAGAGGAATCATCTCAGTAGGAATAAGTTCATTCAAAATTATTTTTTGTTACTTTACATATTAGTTAAGTAACCCATAAATACATCCTCCTTGTAAAGGATGCAAGTAGCACATATGAATATAAAGAATGGGTCTCTTCTCTCACTCTCCTCAGAAGTAAAATGCTGTTACTCAGAAGTAAAATGCTGCAATTTGCTGCGATTTAACTTCACAGTCCCATTTCTATGGCATTATATACCATATGTGTATATTATATGCATGCATGACTTCTTAAACTAATATATTTTGTGTTTTCCTCAATGTGTCAAGGACATCTTCTATGTCAATAACATAATAAGCCTCTCTCATTCATTCACATGGTGTGGATGGGATGTACCACTCCTTTAGTAAGGGCCATTTGAGGTCTTACCTTCCTTCTAGCAGTGCTGCATTCAAGACATAATATACAGGAATATTTTATGAGTATAAATTTGTATACATGAGTATTTCTTTCTAGTCATTTTATAGAAATGGAATTTTGGATACTGTAAGACTACTTTCCTAAGAAGATAATTTGTAATTTCATTAGTAGTGTAAGGGGAGTACCCTGTCTCCTTACTAATAATATTGTTAATCTTTAACATTCAAATGTAGAGCAATATGTCACTTTTATATGTATTTTTTCATTTATCATTGGGTTGAGCACTTTCCGTGTTTATTGGCTATACGTGTATCTTCTGTGATAGCCTTTGCCTGTTTTGTAAAACCTGTTTCTTTTCCTTGTTTAATAATGTACAGGAACTCTATCATTTTGTGTGATGCTCATGCCTGTTTCTAGTCTGTCTTTTGTCTTTTCGGAAAGACACTTTTGTGTATATTTCTGATTCTCTATACCCTGATGCCAAGGGAGACATTTTATGAATTTGTAAAGATTTAGACTTTTGTGAGGTTGATTTAGAAAAAGGAACACTGGCTGGAGATTTAGGTACCTTTTGATTATCTACTTCATGATGTCTTGTGTGATATTGGAAAGTTCCCTGTAATTTTCTTTTGCACCTATAATCTTTAGAAATCACATGAGGGTAAGTGAAAATGTGTGTAAAACTCCTGTGATTCCTGACAGTGCAGTTCAAATTTGTGTTATCTTAGATAAAGGAATAGGACTTAGGTTTCTTCATCTTAATGAAGAGCTGGCTTTCTGTTCTGAATATAAGCATTGTACTAACTCTGGAACTGTCAGTTGGGCAGATGCACAGAGTCAGCTCAAGCACATAGAAGCAGCGTTTGACCAGGAGGCCGCAGCAGTTTTGATGGCACGGCTGGGAGTGTTCCGAGCAGAGTCAGAGGAGGGGCCCGATGTACTCCGGTGGCTGGACCGACAACTCATTCGATTGGTAAGTTGGGAACAATGGCACTAGACTCCATGTTGGTCTCTGAGAAAAGAAAACTGTCACTTAAACCTATTACTTTATGCAGTTAGTCAACAAAAATTTATTAGTTGCCTACCTGATAAATACCAAATATTGGCCATTCTGAGACTGATAAGAAGTATTAAATGGGTATTTTTCCCCATTTCAAGGCCATTTCAAGGGCTTATGTTACAGTTGGGAAGAAACGACATACACAGGACATTTAGAGAATGATGCATAGCTGTGTATGTGAGAATTGATTTAGATGAGTCACTGTGAATTCTGTGTCCTGTATTTTCCATCCTGATGTTGTTTTTTTTTTTTTTTTTTTTTAGAATTTTATTTATTTACCTTTAGAGGGGAGGGGAAGGAGAGAGGGAGAGAAATATCAATGTATGGTTGCTTCTGGTGCACCCCTTGCTGGGAACTGGCCCCTGCTGGGAACTGGCCCCTGCTGGGAACTGGCCCCTGCTGGGAACTGGCCTGCAACCCATGAATGTGCCCTGACTGGTAATCGAACCGCGATCGTCTGGTTCGCAGGCCTGCACTCAATCCACTGAGCTACACCAGCCAGGGCTGATGTTGGAGATTTTTTTTTTTCTTGAAGTAGCAGTTCATGGCCCAGTGAGTATAAGGAGATGTCTAATGTGTCATTTTTGATCTAATCAGGAGAGTAACCACCCAGTAATTTCAATAGGGAAAGGTTTATGTAACAATACACGTAAATGAGAAATAAAAAACACTAAAAATAACTAAATAAAATTAATTAAAAAAAAAGAATTACTATCAAGACAGAGGATTAGAATAATGAGGATTGGCTAGTAAGATGTAAAGAGAATGCTAAACGATATAAGAATAGCAGATAAAATGTGCAGCCACTGCTTCTAGGCTGAGATAGAGTACCCAAGGAAGAGCCCTTTTGCCCCCAGGTCTGGTCTAGACCTATGTGGGAGTGCACAGCCAAGGTTCACTGCGTCTCATGGCAGAGAAATTGCTGTGGTGTGGTGTTGTGTCAGAGGAACTTGCTAGGAATTCACCCTCTAGAATTAGATGAGAATCTAACACTCTGGAGTGCTGAGGAAAACTCTTCACAGGGAAGTTTTTTATCAGAGGCACACACAATGTGGGATCACTGCTGGCTGCCATGTGCTGCGGGAGTTTGGCACTGGGAAAGCCATAAAGCTGCTGCTGAGTTGAGCGCAGTGGAACCCAGAAGCAAACAGTTGCTGCCAGCACCGTCTACTGATAAAGCTCAACATTGTGCCAAATAGCAAAGAAAAATTTTTTAAAGAGCCCAGATCCATTTCACTGCAGGCAGAAAGGGTGACTTTGGAGCTATGAGCCAATAAATCAATAATTGTCATACCTTATAATTTTACTTTCTTGGAAATTCATGGCAGGTGTTTATGATCAAAGGCACTGAAAGCCTAGTTAAAAAAAAACCATTTAGCTTTGTTTAGCTCTGTGTTTGCCCTTACTGTGTCAAGGAACCATTTTTGTGTGTGTGTGCTCCAGGGAATATTAACATTTCAGCCACAATTTGAAAATGGAGCAGAGGGTCCAAGTGGTTGATTTCACATGGAAAGTGAGCCTTGAATCAAATCTTTTAAAAATGAGTAGGATAGTGGGAGGATAGAAGAAGGCAAGGCTTGGCAAGTGGAGGGCCCATCCTGTGGGAGGTAGCTGTGCACTTCGGCTTATGCTGGGGACCTTAGCAAGACCACTGTCGCAGAGGCTAGAATGTGCAGTGGGGAGAGAGGCAGTGATAGTGCAGCTTAATTATGAATTGTGTTTGTTTTAAAGTCAAGTCACTTCCATTAACATTAGAGTGAAAGGGGACTTAGGTATGATTCCCAAGCAGGGGTGTGACAGGAGCATGATTCTTGTATTTACATTTACCATTGCCATTTGAGGTTAATTTGGAAAGTGAAAAGGTTATTGTTGGGGTTACCAAATGCAGGGATTTACAGGCTCAAGGGGGCTGAGACCAGGGTGGCAGCAGTAGAATTAAAAGTGGGAGAAGGTTTGGAATCAGGATGAATACTAAAAGAAGAATTGATATAGTGATGGAAGGAGAATTGAGTTGGGATGATAAACACGCAATATGGTGTATAGATGATATGTTGTGGAATTGTGCATTTGAAACCTGTATAATTGTGTTAACCAGTTTTACCCCAATAAATTCAATAATAAGGAAAAACATCAAAATTTAAAAAAAAGAATTGATAAAACTTGGTGGAACTATATGTGAAATAAAAAAACCCCAAAATGAGCATTGACTGTTCTAAGTTGTTAGTGTGGGTAACTGCAAGAATGATAGCATGGTAGAAAAATAGAAAAGGAGAGCAGCTTTAGCATAGAGGAAGGTGAGTTGTCTTCTTTTTTTCTTTTTTTTTTGTGTGTGTAACAGTTTATTTTTGGTAGGCTGAGTGTGAAATTGCACTAATACTATCCAATAGTTAGGTAGAGGTCAGCACTAGACATAAAGGAGGAATTTGGATGATATTGGTCTGGCTCTAGTGTTCATTTGTAGCTGAAGCAGTGACTCTGGGAGCAGGGGACAGAGAACTTACCTCTAAGTTAGGAGTAGGAAGATGAAGGGCTGTTGAAGAAGGCAGAACAGGATTGGTTGGAGAGTTGACAGAAGAAAGGAAAGTGCTGTTTTAATTGCTGAAGGAGAGAGTTTTGAGAAGTTTTGGGAGTCTCTTGGCTTGAGATGTTAGGGAGTTCCAGGAACATAAGAACTGCAAGGGCATCGGATTTGGTAGGAAGAAGGTAAATGCCAGAGATGGGATTTATTTAAGTGGTGGATGGTCTGATTCTTTAATGGCCAGAGGAAATGTGTGAAATAAAAGGGAAATAAAGGCAGGGGGGAAAACATTTTTCAGAAATTTGTCTTTAAAAGGTATCAGAATATTGAGTTGTAGAGTAATGGAACATCGAAGTTAATCTGTAACTGGTAGGTAATATTTCATGGTCTTAGATGGATTATTTATTTATAAACTTTTATGGAAGAAGCACCTGAGAACTCATCTAGCCCCCCTTTAGTCAGAGTGGTTTTTGGCCAGCATGGCCTGGGTACTGGTTAGCATGCAGGATCTCCACATCTTCTCCAGGTCTGCCAAACCAGAATTTAAATTTTAACAACACTGGGTGTTGTGTCTGCCTGTCTGTTCCTGAAAAGTGCTGATTTGGGACACAGTCAGTGGCAGAGTTGATTAAAATGTAGCTCTCTTAACATCAAGGATTTTTCCAGGTGACTTTAACTTAGGGTTTTCCTACCCTTTTTACTCTTTTCTTTCAACAGTGTCAGAAATTTGGACAGTATAACAAGGAAGACCCCACTTCTTTTAGGCTATCAGAGTCTTTCTCTCTATATCCTCAGGTAAGTAATAGGTCTTTCTAAAATAACTATAGAAGAATAAATTGTGATAGAAATAAGACTTGCTACTCTTGGGGCAAAGTGAAGACTTGGTATATTTTGAGACTCAGGCTCTAGGTGATAAAGGTGGTTCACTTCAAGACGAATACTATGTCTCTGTGCCAGGCAGTGCCTGAGCCCTACAGAAAACAGAGGTGACATGCAGAAAGGAGAAAATAACTGAATTTACTGTCATGAAAAGAAAGGCAAAACAGGTTCATTGCTATAAGGCCCCAACAAAGTCTCTTAATTTGTAGAAGTTCTAGGTATATCAAATGTCAGCTACCTTAGCAGCGAACAAACAGCAACAAAGAAAGTGAAGTGTATTGGAAGATGAATATAATAAAAGAGACTATATTAATGTGACAGATGTTTAATGATATGTCCATGGTTATTATGCTGCATTATAACTAGGAATCAGCAGTAATAAGCAGCTTCTATAAATAACTGCTTGATGTAGGAACTAAGCCTTTGGGAGTCACTGGACAAGGGGGAAGGGGGGGGTAAGTGAAGCCTGAACTTCACTTACTTCAGGGAGCCTTCACTCAGGCTCAGGGAGCCTGAAGTTGCTCTCAGGGATCTGGGTATTTACCTTTTCTGAACCTCCATCCTCATCTGTGAATGAGAAAACTAGAATTTAGCTCAGTGGGTGGCTGTGAGGATTACGTGAGCTGAGGCCAACCAAGTGTTCAGCACTTAGTTAATGTGAGCTGGTAGCTCCACAGCTGGAATCTGGAACCTTCAGGTTGGCTTCTTCACAGGAACAGCTTTTCCAGTACTGGAAGCAAACTCAACTTTATTTCCTCTTCCCTCTCACACACCTTTATGGGGAATAAATAAGAAGCACTTTTATTTTTAAATAAATTTGTGAGGATTTAGCTGTCCAAATGTGTATTATCTTTTCAGATACTTGCTTTGGAAAGTGGACACAGGTTTCAATCATGAAGTTGTATAGCTCGGATTATTAGGATTCAAGCGGGTCTTGGAGATCATCTCACTGGCCTAGGGTAGAGCTCTGTGGTGCCGGATGTGTGCCTCATCTGTGGCCTTTGCCTGAGCTGAGGCTGTGCAGCATTGAAAGAGCCAGAATCTCAGCCAAGTTCCAGCACTGGCTCTGCATTTTGGGTGAAGTCCTGGACTCCTGTGAATGTTGTTTCCTCTTTATTTTTTTTTTAAAGATTTTATTTATTTATTTAGAGAGGGGAAGGGAGGGAGAAAGAGAGGGAGAGAAACATCAGTGTGTGGTTGCCTCTCACATGGACCCCACTGGGGACTTGGCCCACAACCCAGGCATGTGCCCTGACTGGGAATTGAACTGGTAACTCTTTGGTTTGCAAGCCCGTGCACAATCTACTAAGCTACCCCAGGCAGGTGATGGTTTCCTCTTTAAAAGTAAGGAGTTGGTCTGGAGAACTGATTTGCAATCTTTTTACAGTTGTGGAATCATTTTCTAAAGGGGACCCTCTTAAAAGCCAGTATGCAAAGCAGACGAACTTGGATGCTGCTCTGGTTATGCCCAGGTGCCACCCTCACACACTGGGTCCTACCACAGTACTTTCCACCACCTCACTCCCAGGGTCTGTGGTTTCACCAAAACTCAAGAGCACAGTTTGAAAACCACTGGATGAGATGGTCTCTAAGATTCTTTCTGTTGTGGCATCTAGGATGGAGGTCAAGAGCCCAGTTGCTGGAGCCAACAGCATGGATTAGAGTCTGGCTCTGCCACTCAGTAGTTAGTGGGTGGCCTTGGACAACTTGTCTGCCACTCAGTTTCCTGGTACATGAATTAGGGATGGTAAAAACCTACCTCGTGGGCTTATTGGAAGGATTGAATAGTTTTTGTCAAGTACTTTGCACATAAGATAAATGGAATGTCAGCTGTGATTATTGTTTAGGAGCTGGTGATTCAATATGTGGAGTCTTGGGGAGCTTTATGCTTCTCAAGGCAGTTTACTTCCATGTTCTGGTAACTCTTTAGAGTGAGTTAAAAGTCTACCCTTCCCCTTCTAATTCTCATGGTAAAGAACACACCTCTCCAGGATCATCTTCTTTTCCTTGTCTCTTATACCCCTCACTCCAACATACTAGCCTGTGTCTGAGCTCTCTCACCTCCCATCTGCTGTTACTGTGCCTGGAGTCCTTTCTCCCATGGCCCTTGGGCCTCCTTGTGAATGTTTTTCAGATTCAGTGGCTTTGGGAAGTCTGCTATTCCTCCAGCCCCACCCCACTGTAGCAGTACTTTCCTATACGGGGGCTCATAACATACTGCCCCAAAGTGTGCCTTTTCCCCACTGGACTGTGACCCCTTTGAGAGCAGACATACTGTCTCTGCAACCCAGCCTAGTGACTCCAGTAGTAAGTGCTTCTTTGACCTTTCCATTTCATCTAGAATCTCCGACATACCCAGAGGTTCTTCCTACTGTCTAAAGATAATTTTTAAATTTCTAATTGTGTTAAAGACACATAAAATTTTTCATCTTAACTATTTTGAAGTGTACTGTTCAGCAGTGTTAGGTATATTCACCTTCCTGTGCAACAGATCTCCAGAACTTTTCATCTTGCAAAACCGAAATGCTATACCCATTCCACCACAATTTTCCATTTCCTACTTCTCCCCGCCCCTGGTACCACCATTTTATTTTCTATTTTATGAACCCAGAGGCCTTATTCTTAAAAGTTTGGGTTTTCCTGTTTCAGAGACCTAAGGCAAGTCTACTCTTTGGGTATTTAAGCAGGTTACAGGTATATGGTCTTGTCTATTTTTTTCTTTATGAATGCAGTTCATGTTCCATCTTAGAAGATCTCCATTTCTTCAAGTGTTTAATAACAGTCCTGATGAGTCGTCGTATTACAGACACCATTTTGCCCGACAGGATCTAACCCAGTCCCTCATCATGATCCAGCCCATTCTCTACTCCTATTCGTTCCATGGACCACCAGAGGTAAGGTTTTATGTGAATGCCTTTGAGTCTTTATAGTGATTTAATATTATTTCTCAGTCTTAAAAATGTGCATAGGGAAAAGTCTTGGGCACATAAATCTATTATCTGTGGAAGGCAGGATTACAAGTGGAAAGCTTTATCTTTTCTATTTTTTAAATTTTTATAAAGATTTTATTTATTTTAGAGGAGAAGGGAGGGAGAGAAACATCAATGTGTGGTTGCCTCCTGCACACCCCATACCTGAGGACCTGAACCGACCTGCAACCCAGGCTTGTGCCCTGACTGGGAATCAAACCAACAACCCTTTGTTTTGCAGTCCAGCGCTAAATCCACTGAGCCACACCAGCCAGGGCTATTCTAGGGCTATTTTTTCTTTAAAGATTTTTACTTATTTATTTTTAGAGAGGAGGGGAAAGGAGGGGAAAAGGGAGAAAAACATAATGTATGGTTTCCCCTTTTGTGCCCCCTACTGGGGACCTGGCCTACAACCCAGGCATGTGCCCTGACTGGGAATTGACCTGGTGACCCTTTGGTTTGCACACCAGCACTCAATCCACTGAGCCACATCATCCGGGGCAAACAAGTGGAAAACTTTAAAAAATACTATGAGGATACTTTTTTCAGTGTGTTCAGATAGTTTGATCCAGTAATTCCATGTCTTGTATTATATCCAAAGAAAATACTCCTATATATAGAAAAGGTTTTGTTCAAAGAAATAGTAAGTGAACTATTAAAATAGAAAATTAGAAAATAATTCAAATGCTCAATAGTAGGAAAATAAGTAATCTAGGAAATATTTACAGTTTATATAACATAATAAAATATGTTAAAATGTTACATAAAAAATTAAGATAGAACTTTTCTAAATTATGTTTTCTAAAACATCTGCAAGAATTAAAAACTATATGGAAATAAACCAAACTATCAATATTTGTTGTTTTGGGGTTTAAATTTTCTTTAATTTAAAGTATAAGTTACTTTTATTGAAATAAAGATCATAAAAAATACGTTTTGTAGTGAACTTTCCTAACTTGTAATAAAAGCTGTACTTTTTCATATAGCCATCTCTATTTGTCACATGCAGTTGTAGTATATCTGAGAGACTGCGTTTGTGATAGATGCAATACATTTTTAGCATGAAACTGAGAATATTTGGCGTAGCTTTTGGTTCCCAGAGCAAAAGATACCATTAATCTCCTTTCCCAGTTGATGAGGGATTCTTTGGAGTCTCTTCTACAAAGTTGAAACTTAAAACTGCTGAGTCAGGAAGCAGAAAGTAGAAATGACATGAAGGTGGGGAGAACCATCGCACCTGGTACCATGTGTAAATGGCCTTGTTGATGTCCTGGCCGTGTGGGGAACAGAGGGAAGACCAGTGTCATCTTTCTCCTTTTTTCTTTAGCCAGTACTGTTGGACAGCAGCAGCATTCTGGCTGACAGAATATTGCTGATGGATACTTTCTTCCAAATTGTCATCTATCTTGGTGAGGTAAGATATTATTCTTTTTTAGGAGAAACCCCCTGAGCTACACCAGCCAGGGCCGATATTATTCTTTTTTAACTATTTTTACTTTCTTCTTAATTTAGTTTTTTATGTATTTGATACAAGAACCTAGGCTTAGAAAACCCACAGTTTATTATAATGAGTACAGTAGCATTATTCTAGTGAATAAAAAAGATTTATTTTTTATAAATAAATATAAATAAATAAATTTATATAAATAAATTTACTTTTTATAAATCTTTGAAAAAAGATTTTATTCACTAGAATAATAATATTGGTAACTTTAATAATATTTGCTGCAAGTAAATCTTAGGTGGTCTTTTCAAATCACCGTATATATATTTCTGAGTTGTCACATAAGACCAGTTAGTTACTTTTCCTCAGTAAACTTTCTTTATGCAGTACTACCCTTTCAGAATTATGCTAGAGTTAGTAGTAAGCATGCATATGTTTGGGACTAAAGTTTTTCTTTGAAATAATGTGGTTCGATGAACCTTAAGCTGGGTCTGTGGATCTCTAGGATGGCTATGGGTAAAGTCCATTACTTTCTCAGGGAGGTTCGTTCCCTGAGAAAAGGAATGGCTCCTCTGAAGAAAATTCTTTTACTCAGCCTTATATACAGTGATATATTCCTTTTCTTCTATTGCATATTCTTTACCTTTACTAAGTTACTTTGAGGTTGACTTGACTTCCTAGTGTCAGTACATTAGAAGTGATTTTGTATATCCTGAAAAAATGTAAATTGTGTTTCAGAATCTTTTAAATAACTTTAAAAGAATTCTTCTTCTAATACTAATGGGCATTTTATAACTCCAAGCATTTTTTAGCATATTAACACCCAGTCTGCTAGCTACTTGCCCACAGATAGTAGGCCATCAGTAATGGTCCTAGACCAAGGGCGATTTGTGACCAGCTGCTTTTCCCACTTATTTCTTTAAGAACAATAATCACAGCATAGCTTTTTTTTTGCCTTCAGTTCATTCCTCATAAATATGACTGGCCATAGCCTCTGGTCTTATTAATTCATGCATTTATTGAGCATATTCTCTGTGTGAGTGATTGGTTCCAATGACAAAGACAGTGACATTGTTCTCACCCTCCAAAAGCCCTAAGTCTGTTGGTAATTGTTCTTAAGAACTCTTGTACCCAAGTGAGCTTATGATAATTTCCTCCATGCCACCAGTCAGTCAAAAATTAAGACCTAGAAAATAGTACAGGAAACTCAGAATGGAGAAGAGGCTGCAGAAGGAAACATCTAAAGAGAATCATCTTTCTGGAACCAGATTAACAGTTACATGTGAAAGCACTTTAGCTTATTTATAAAGATACGTTAATCAGTCAACAATTTTTTTCTATATTTCCTGTGTGTTCAAAATATTTCCTAGACCATTTGCTGATGGGAATGAAAGAACAAAGGAGACTCAAAGTATTTAGCCTAGTTAGAGAGGCATTCTTTACTCTATACTTAGTGTATTTCCTCTTACTTATTGCCTAACTAAGTCTCATGCTTTGGTTCTTATAGCTTTTATATACTATAAGATACATTCCTACTAAGAACATCTCCACACAGAGCCCAGAGGGTGAGGATGGGGCCAATCCCACCAGGTCTGTGTGACTATTATGCACTCGAAGGGAATGTACAATATGTGTTGATTGGAAAGAGAAGGGGGGATTAACTCCATGGAAGCAGCCCACAAGTCTTTTTCCCTGCCAGGTTTAAGGAAATGAGAAGCTAGATCAAGTGATGGCAGTAGAATGGCAAGGAAGGGAGCCTTAGTTCCTTGGGACAACTAATCCCTCAGTTTGGCTGAGAAGGTGTGACTGATGATGTACTTCTAGGAGAATTGTTGGGGGTGTCTTGAATTTATCTCTTTGTTTGCTCATAGTTCTAGTCAGCTCCACTTTGTTCCCTTCTAAAACTTGTCATTCTTGACATAAATTTAGGGGTTGGGGGATAGTGTTAGAATGTCAAAAGTGTCAGAGAAGATTGTTGTTTTGCTGTTTCCACAGTAGTTTTTGTTTATGTGTTTTGGTGTAGACCATAGCCCAGTGGCGTAAAGCTGGGTACCAGGACATGCCTGAGTATGAAAACTTCAAGCACCTTCTTCAGGCACCACTGGATGATGCTCAAGACATTCTGCAAGCACGCTTCCCTATGCCACGTTACATTCACACGGAGCATGGAGGCAGTCAGGTTGGTGAGGTCATTTCTGCAAGAGCTTTGGTACTCAGTGGTTTTTCTGATGTATTTTTATGGCTATAAATCCAAACAGCGTGGTTAATATTTTATGGTGACATAAGTTGCTGTACAGATAAACTTCCAAATATGACTTGTTTTTAAATGAGTGGTCAGAGTATGTTGATATAAAATTAGAGGATTGCCAAAATAAAATACATTATTTTATGTTTCTGGAACTCTAATAAATTGAGAGCTGTTGGTTTTAAACTAAAGAAATGGGTTCCTGTGCAGTAAAAAATTTCTTAATTTAACAGAAGTGTAAAACTTTTTATCCTAGTACACTAATATTAATGCCACTTATTCTGTAATTTTTTTTAAAGGCTCGATTCCTTTTGTCTAAAGTGAATCCATCTCAGACACACAATAACCTGTATGCTTGGGGACAGGTAAGAAATTGTCAGGTATTTGGAGAGGAGGCTAAGCTACTTTTTAAAAAACCTAGTTATAAATTGGATTCATTTTGGCCGAGAAACAGAATAGCTTGTTTTTTTTTTGTTTTTTTTTTAATTTTTCAGATTTTATTTATTTATCTTTAGAGGGGAAGGGAATGAGAAAGGGAGAGAAATATCAATGTGTGGTTGCCTCTTGTGGGTCCCCTGCTGGGAACTGGCCTGCAACCCAGGCATGTGCCCTGACTGGGAATTGAACTGCCATTCTTTGGTTCACAGGCCTGTACTCAATCCACTGAGCTACACCAGCCAGGGCAGAATAGCTTGGTTATTTTGATGGAAAAAATAACTTTGAACATAGCTTGGGGCTGAGGGATGGCTACCTAGCGTGGATCCTTTTATGCAATACACAGCATAATGTCACAGGTTGAGGCCAGAGGACAGAACACCACAGTGTGGCCTCCATTTGACTCTCAAAGACACAGCGACATTGCCCCAAAGCCTCCATCTCCTCCTTTTTCTCTTCCAAGAGGACAGGGCCAAAACATCTACAAATGCTCACTATTGGGTTTGTGCTGTCTTTACTTTCCAACCTCTGATTCCTTCTTTAACTATTTTAACCATTTGTGTCTCTTTCAGATGAGTCATTTCTTTCATTCTGTTTTCTCATAACATTTTTAAATTTTAACTTTTTTGTCGATAATTACACATTTATATTCAGTTGTAAGAAATAATATATAGAGATCCCTTATCCTCTGTGCCCAGTTTCCCCCAGTGGTAACATCCTGTAAAACTGTGATGCAGTATCGTAGTTGGGATGCTGACATTGATAAGGTCCAGATGCACATTTCCATCAGCACAAGAATCTTGCCAGTTTCTCTCTCTCTTTTAAAAGATTTTATCTATTTATTTTTAGATAGAGGAAGGGAGGGAGAAAGACAAGGGGAGAAACATCAATGCCTATCACATGGCCCTCTCCCTCCTGGGGACCTGGCCTGCAACCTAGTCATGTGCCCTGACTGGGAATCGAACCAGTGACCCTTTGCTCCGCAGTCCGACACTCAGTCCACTGAGCCACATCAGCCAGGGCTTTTCTGTTGCTCTTTTATAGTCACACTCATTTCCCTCCTGCCTCCACCTGACCCTAATACCTGGCAACTACTAATCTGTTCTGTATTTCTATAATTTTGTCATCAAGAATGTTATGTATATGAGTCCTGGCTGCCCTGGCTTAGTGGATTGAGTGTTGGCCTGTGAACCCAAAAGGTGCCTGTTAGATTCCCAGTCAGGGCACATACCTGGGTTACAGTCCAGATTCCCAGTTGGGGGCACACTGGAGGCAATAGGTTAAATGTATCTCTCTCGCATTGATGTTTCTCTCCCTCTCTTTCTCCCTTCCTTCCCTGCTCTGAAAAAAAGGTTATATATATGAAGTCACATGGTACATAACCTTTGGGACTGGCTTTTTTTCCCTCTCAGCATAATTATCTAGAGATTCATCCAGGTTGTTATATGTATCAATAATTTGTTTCTTTTTATTTGCTGAGTAGTAATCCATGGTATAGAAGTCCATAATTGCTTAATAATTTAGCCATTAAAGGACATCTGGGTTGTTCAGCTTCTAACTACTAGGAATAAAGCTGCTTTAAGTATTCATGTACAGGTTTCTTATGAACATAAGTCTTGATTTCACTGAGATAAATACCCAGAAGTACATTTGCTCAGTTATTTCGTAGTTACATGGTTAGTCTAAGAAAGTGCCATACTGTTTTCCAGAATGACTATATCCTTTTCTAACCCTACCACCCATGTATGAGCAATTAGTACTGTTATTCTTATTTTAGCTTTTCTGATAGGTGGGTAGTGGTATCTAATGTTGTGGTTTTAATGTACCTTTTTCAAGCAGCTTTTCATGTGCTTCTTTTCCTTTTGTATACCTTCTTTGATGAAATCTCTGTCTTTTCCCCATGTTCTAATTGGATTATTTGCTTTTTTTTTATAGTTGAATTTTGAGTTCTTTTTAAAAAAATATATTTTATTGATTATACCATTACAGTTGTTCTATTTTCCCCCTTCATTCCTCTCCACCTTGCACACCTCTCTCCCACTATCCCCCCCTTTAGTTCATGACCACGTGTCTCAAGTTCTTTAGATTCTATATTTCCCCTACTATTCTTGCCCTCCCCCCTATTTTCTATCTACTGTCTATGCTACTTATTTTCTGTACCTTCTCCCCCCTTCTCCTTCTCCCACCCCCTGTTGCTAACCCTCCATGTGATCTTCATTTCTGTGGTTCACTCCTGATCTAGCTGTCCTCTTAGTTTGCTTTTGTTTTAGGTGTGGTTGTTAATATCTGTGAGTTGGCTGTCCTTTCACTGTTCATCTTTTTTATCTTCTTTTTCTTAGATAAGTCCCTTTAACATTTCATATAATAAGGGCTTGGTGATGATGAACTCCTTGAATTTGATCTTATCTGAGAAGCACTTTATCTGCCCTTCTATTCTAAATGAAAACTTTGCTGGATAGATCAATCTTGGATATAGGTTCTTGCCTTTCACGACTTGGAATACTTTTTTCTAGCCTCTTCTTGCCTGTAAGGTCTCTTTGGAGAAATCAGCTGACAGTCTGATGGAAAGTCCTTCTGTAGGTGACTGTCCCCTTATCGCTTGCTGCTTCTAGGATTCTCTCCTTCATTTTAATCTTGGCTAATGTGATTATGATGTGCCTTGGTGTGTTCCTTCTTGGGTCCACCTTCTTTGGGACTCACTGAGCTTCCTTGACTTCCTAGAAGTCTATTTCCTTTGTCAGATTGGGGAAGTTCTCCTTTATTATTTGTGCAAATAAGTTTTCCATTTGTTGCTCTTCCTCGTCCCCTTCTGATATTCCTATAATTCGGATGTTGGAATGTTTAAAGATGTCCTGGAGGTTGCTAAGCCTCTCCTCATTTTTTTGGATTCTTATTTCTTCATTTTTTTTTGGTTTGGTTGTTTCTTTCTTCCTTCTGGTCCACTTCATTGATTTGAGTCCCAGTTTCCTTTCCATCACTATTGGTTCCCTGTGCATTTTGTTTCATTTCACTTAGTGTAGCCTTCATTTTTTTCATCTAATTTGCGGCTAAAATCAGCCAGTTCTGTGAGTATTCTGATCAGCAGTGTTTTGAACTATGCATTCAATAGGTTGGCTATCTCTTGGTCGCTTAAAAGTATTGGCTCTGGGGCTTTGATATATTGTTTGAGCCATGATGTTTTGGTCTGGTCGCACCTGTTACCTAGTTGGGGGTGGAGCCTTAGATGTTCACCAGGGCTGGGCAGTCCATGTCCCTGGGTTGTGATACTATACGTGGGGGTAGGGTCGGGGAGGGAGCAATGGCGCTTGTTCCACTCTCTCTCTCTCAGATTTTGGTCCCCTCTGCTATTCCCAGAAGCAAATTGGGCCCTTCTGGTGCTAGTTCCCGGGTGAGTGGGCTTGTGTGTGTTCTAGGATCCTGTGGGTCTCTCCAACGCACTCTTCTGTGTGTCTGGGAGCTCTCCTGGCATCTCAACCCCTGAAAGTTTTTCCATTCAGTGTTTTTAGGCTTTATTTCCTGTCACTGGGGCCCTGGGTTGCACAATCTGTCTCATTGCCCTTTTTTTTTTTGCTTCGTTTATCTGGGAGTGAATGTGTGTCTGCAGTCAGGCAACCGCCTTTTGTGTCTCACTGGGTTTGCTTGTTTCTTCCCCGCACCTGGATCTGCTAACCACTGCCTCTTCCTGCTGGGACCCCTCTCTGCTGGCTGCCAACTCTGCCCTTCTTACTGGTCTGGATGAATGGTTCTTTGTTGTTGGACTTAGGTACAGTTCAATTTTCTGTTTGTTCTGGTTGTGTTTTTGTTTCTAAATCTTTGTTGTCCTTAAATTTGGCTGTGTGAAGAGCTACATTGTTTTCACTTACACCTCCAGATATCCAAACTTCCTAAAGGGAAGTTAAAAGGTCCTTTGGTCCTTTTAACATTAAAATCATAAACATTTTCAGATAGTACAAATATCCATCTGTTCCATGTGGGTACTGATTCATTTTCAAATATACCATTATCAAGTTTCTGTTGTAAGCAGAGCATTTAAGAGCATTGGGCTAGGTGCTGTGGCAGAGTGACTGGGAAGATGGGCGGCAGGGTGTGCAGGCCTCTAGGAGTTTATGCCTGGTGGGGTCCAGGCTCAGGATAAGTCATCAGAACTGTGGAGAGGGGAAATAGAAGAGCATACTCAGAACTGTCTAGTGTCAGCATGGCTTGAGCTCAAGTTGGTCAGGGAAGGGTTTTGTGAGGAATTGATCTTTCAGTTGAAAGAATTAGTTATCTAGGCTAGCTAGAGGGGGCTGGTGGGAGTACTTATAGCAGAGGGGACAATTATGAATATTCTGAGTCCTTAATAACTCATGAATTCTAAACAGTTTTAAAGATATCCTGCCAATAAACCTTTATCATTAAATTTCAGGAATCAGGAGCACCCATCCTAACTGACGACGTTAGCTTGCAGGTATTCATGGATCATTTGAAGAAACTGGCTGTCTCCAGTGCCTCTTAAGCTGGTGTGCTAGCTGGAAATTGAAAAGAAAGAAACTGTCAGTTGTGTTCGTAATTGTTCATAAAGGCTTAATAACATTCCTTTTACTTTTGTGCATTTAAATAAATAATTAAAGGCAGTGTTGTATGTAACTTTATAATTTATTTGTTTTTCCTATATGTACCCCTTTTCTTCCCTCATAAAATTACAAGTCCATAAATGTTTTGGTACTTAATACATGTTTATATGCTTTTTGTAATCTAACTTTGCAGTCTATGTAAAAGCAAAGGTAATGTGTTTTGGCAGCCTGCTTAGATGAAAAACCATAATGGTCAGGAAGGAAATAAATTTGAATGAAGAAAGCACTGGCTAAAATAATGCTGATACAAATTTGATTTCCTGGGATCTCTGTGAGTATGCATATGTGTTTTTTAAGTGATTCACCCAAGAGATATTTCCTGAACTTGTTTACTATCTAAATGGTAACAGACCAAGGAAAAGTTTCAGATATGTAAAACTTCATTGAGGGAGTCTGGTCTCGAGTAGCACTGTCCCTAACCCACATGTAATGTACCATGTAAACAGTCTCACCTAGGTAGACATTAAGAGTGGATGATGGGCAGAAGTGGATCTAAGAGAGTGATAACACATTTATCTTGGGCACAAGTAAAATAATTTTAACAGGTATTGCTTTTTAATCAAAGTATAATATATGCATAGTAAAGAGAGAAATATTAAAAAAACCCTAACCTATAGAACTTATAACAAATAACAATTTTCTCCACTCCATAAGCCTAGACCCTACTCTTCAGAGGTGACCTTTTTTAATCTTTCAAACTTTTTGTTGTTAATGTATCAATTTTAGCCAGTATCTCTCAATTTTCATTTTTTAAGAATGAGGATTTGAAGATCTTTCTACCATTTAGATTTGATCAACTATACCTTTATATTTATATTAACAAGGTTGGTAAAATTTACATTTCAACCTATAACCATAGCTATGTCTTTTGTCTCAAAGATGATTCTGGAAGTTGATAACTAATAAAGATTATCTTTACACAGTGGTCATAATATAAATATCATTCATGTCCCAGTCAGGTGGTATTACATTTCTCTCCAGGGGTTTGATGTCCCGGTTCCCATGCCACTTGAAGGACAACATTCTTAATGACAAAATCACTTTTCTTAAGAGTCCATACTCTACAGGTTGGTTTGCTTCCTTTTTGGATTATGACTTATATTAGTTGTTTTCCTTAGAATTTTTTTTCTTTCTTTTTTTTTTTAGAGAAGGTTTTGTTCTCTGTTAAGGACTTCCGGTTTCTTATTCTACTGAATGGAGTATTCTTTAGAGGTTACTGATGTTCCATTTAAACATAGACCAATTGTGACCGTTGTCATCCAGGAATTTTTTTTTTTTTTGGACTTGTGGGTTAGTTCTAGTCTTTCTTGTCCCTTAGTCATTTTTCAATTTTACATGACTTTTCCTAAAACAACAAAAAAGTATCAGTACATGGAGGATAATCCACTGAATCTATTTTCTCTTTGTAATTGACAGCTTTGCTGAATGTAAAATTCTAAACCCCAAATAAATTTATCTTTCAGAATTTTGGAGCAACTATTTCATTCATTTAAGAAGTAATTGTTAAGCATTTCCTCTGTAAGGAGTAGTCTAGGCACTGGGAAGGTAGCCAATGAGACAAACATTCCTGTCCTCTTGGAATTTACATTCTAGTAAGGGAAGACCAGCAATAAAAAAGTAGAAGTGAATTATATTAGATTTATTGTAATAGGTGCAATTAATTTATTATAATAGGTGCTATGTAAAAAAAGCTGGGAAATATTAATTAGTTGTTGGACCATCTAAATTGATTCTGATGCTTTGTCTTTGGAATTTTTAATGTATTGTTTTTTTGCCTCTGCTTTGCATTCTTTGTTTTAAAAAAGATTTTATGTATTTATTTTTAGAGAGGAGGGGAAAGGAGGGAGAGAAACATCAATGTGTGGTTGCCTCTTGCATGCCTCCCAGGCATGTGCAGGGAGGGAATCGACAGGGAATTCGAACTGATGAACCTTTGGTTCTAAGACCAGCACTCAATCCACTGAGCCGCACCAGCTAGGGTTGCATTGTTGAGAGGGTGTCCTATTGTAATGTATTAAGCGGTTATATTTAAATACCAAGGACTTTTATTTTCTGTAGCTTTTCCATGGGATATTTAAAAAATTTTTTTGGATAAAATTTTTGAATGAGTTAGATCATATAGAGGAATACATAGAACTGTGTATACAAATAAAGACTGAAACAGTCCTCAGGCCTTTCTATTTCAAATTAACAAGAATATGATAGACTCAGCATACTTGGGTATTCTCTCCAGTGAAAATGAGTTGTGCTGGAAGAAGAAGAGGCGCCTTGAGATGACCTAATGTAGAAAATTATTATATCCAGATAAAACGTGGAAGTAGAGGTTGGTGTTCTGTGGATAACAGGCAACCCAAGAAGGGAACATGGAGCCTGTGTGTCTAATGAGGACTCTGAATTCCATCTTACAGGCAAAGAAAGCTGGTTTACCTTAGGGTGTCAAATGATCAATTACAGATATTAGAAATTCTAGCAGAATGATAGAATAGATGGGAGGAGGCTGGAATCCAAGTGAGGTCTGAACAGAGGTGTGTGTTTAGACAGGTTATAGGTGGGATGTTAGGTAAGAAGTTGAGTCAAGGTTTCTTGCTTATGTGATCTTTCTGAGAATTACAGAAAAAGATAGGTTTCATTACTGTTGGGGGAGAATGACATTGATAAATTTAATCCTGGACATTGTTATTTTAAGGAGCTTGTGGGATATCTCAGTGAAAATGCCCAGCAGGTTGGAAGTAACTAATATAGATTTGCTTTCAGAAGAATTGAGTAGATTTGAGAGTCATTAATATGTAAAGTAAATAACGAGTAAAGTTGCTCAGGAAGAGCAAAGAAGGAAGCTTGGAAGAGAATACCGACTTTTCTGTTTTGTTTTTAACTTTATTGAGGTACAATTTACATACAATAAACTTCACCTATTTAAAGTGCACAATCCAATAAGTTTTGACAAGTTTGTGTACACAAATGGAACCACCACAATCAACATGCATGAACATGTCCATTGTCCCCATGTTTCCTTAAGCCCCACGTTTATTCCTTGCTTTCTGCACATCCAGCCCTAGAAAAACCACTGGCCAACTTTGTCCCAGTACAGATTAACTTGCTTCTAGAATTTTATGTCTGGTTTCTGATGTGCCTGGCTTTCACATGGCACCATACATTTGAGATTCATCAATGTAGTTGCATGTACCAGTAGTTCCTTTTTATTGCTGAGCAGTATAGCACATTTGATTTATCCATTCACTATGGATATCTTTATATCTGAGTTGTAAGGGTTCTTATATATTGTGGATACAAATTCTTTGTCAACTCTATGTATTTTCAATATTCTATTGATTGTTTTATCTTCTTTTTTTTAAATTTTATTTATTTATCTTTAGAGGGGAAGGGAAGGAGAGAGGGAGAGAAACATCAATTAGTATCATCCCCTCCCCACTCCCGACTTTTATCTTCTTAATTTCGACTTTTGATGAGCAAAAAATTTTAATTTTGAAAATATCCGACTTCTCAATTCTTGTTTAGTGCTAAGAAACATAAGAAATTTTTGCTTATCTTAAGGTGGCAAAGATTTTTTCTCTTGTTTTTCTTTCCAGATTTGTGTTTTTAATTTCGGCCTATATGATCCACTCAGAGTCAATTTCTGTGTGTGGCAAAACACCAATTTCTAAAGAATAGGCAGAAGTAGAAAGATCCCTGAAAGATTCAGATGTACAACAGATGTTTTTGAAGCCATAAAAGGAGCAGGTGGGGTCTGTGGTGTCAAATGCTTTAAAAATCAAGTTTGATTATGGCTGAAAAGTGGTTACTATCTAGGGCAATTTATTGAGTGTCCACTCTGTCAAGCACAGCACTTTCGCGATCAAGTTGTTTGGTCTGTTGTAGTAGGGGTAGATTGTACTTTGAAGAAATGTACGGGTAAGAGAAAAGCAGAAGGTGGACGCAGACGAAGATATTTTTGCGATATGGGTACATTTGTATGATGAAGGGTACAAATCAAAAAAAATGAAAAAGTGGGAGGTGGAGGAGAATCATGGTGTAACTGATGGGAAAGGCCCCAGAGGAAAGAAGAAAGAATGGGACCCAGAACGTAGTGGAGAGATTAGCCGTGACGTGGAGGAACAGGCTCCAGAAAAGAAAATGGTGAAGATGAGTTTGCGGGCTGAGACAGGTGGTATCATCGCAAATCTGAGCTGGAGGGGAAATGGAATTAACCTTTACAAATACCATCTGTAGCCTGTTGAGGCAAAACAATTTTACACGTGAGAAGTTTAACTCAGAGAAATTGTCATTTAGTAGGTCTTTGGGCATGCAAGGACGTTCTTTCGCTGTAAAGCACAAAAAGCACCCGAGGCAAAGCTTCACCTGAATCCAATCCTGGACGCCACCGCCGAACTACACGCCCCAGGAAGTAATTGGGCCAGCTTTCCATTGGAGGAAGTCAAGGCGGTTGTTATGCGTTGGACGGAAGTTCCGCCTACGCCGAGTCTTCGGGAGTCGCAGTTTTCCCCAGCAGCGCGATGCGTGCTGAGCAGGCCTCCGCTTGGTACAGGCGAATGTCTGCTGTCTACGCTTTGGGTGCCTGGACCACGTTGGGCTCCTTGATTTTCTTCGGTCGGAAAAAGAGCAAGCCATTAGGTACGGGTCTCCAGCTTGACCTTCCACTAGACACGGAGCTGTCCGTGAGGCGTGCTTAGGGGTCATAAGAGCGGCTTCGCTGTCCCGGCAGACCTAGATACTCTGAAGAATTTGGGGACGGTTGCTTAGAGCGGTTTGTTGTAAGGATATCTGCTAGGAAGTACATTTTAAATCCTCTTACCTAAGTCTTGTGTGTTTGTTTATTTATTTTGAATGAGGCCGTCCCTTATACTAAGAATTTGAAGAATCAGTGTAACGTTTGAATTGGAATTTTCAGACACTGGACGGTGGTGTTACTGTAACATTAGCCCTCCTCTCATTTGGCGACCAATTTCAGCACTTATTGCCAGCTAAGGAATATTAAAACCTTCCCATTTATAGGGAGGAAAGGAAATCCGTTAGTTTTAAAAGATGTGCTTGGAAATAACAGTTATTTGTAGTAGGTTTGTGTTTGCCTGGAGCTTAATGGGAGGAGTGATGGGGATTGACAGCGAAGAGTATGGGGTTTCTTTTTGTGGATGAAAATGTAAAAATTTGTTGTTGTGCTGGTTGTCCAGATTTGAATATACAAAAAGTTACTCAATCTTACATTTTAAATGAGTAGTTGTATGATGTTAAATATATCTTATCAGTGGCCTGAAAGTACACTTTTCCAGTATGCAGCGTAAATACATTTCAGTGTCTATAGTGGTCACATTTTATTTATTTTTCTTTTTTACACAAAGGAAATGTCAGGAAGCTAATGGAGATGGGGGTAATTCTTTAGTTTTTTTTACAAGACTTTACTAATAATTTACATGGCTGCTATTCTAAGTTAGAAGTTAATAATTCCGGTGATTTTTTTTTTTTAAGTGAAGTAGAACAAAAGATGTCTCAACAAATGAATTCCCTGAGCCAAGTAATTCTTACCTTAGTTTATTTTATTTCCAAGACTTTACTAAATAATTTTAATGACTACTCCCTAAGTTAAAAGTTAATAATTCAGGTTTTCCATGTTTTTTAAAGGTGGTGAATTAGAGCAAAAGGAAGAAATAACTGAACCCCCAAAAGGATTTTATGTGGAAACGATTGTCACATATAAAGAAGATTTTGTTCCAATTACTGAGAAGATCCTCAACTATTGGAAATCATGGACTGGGGGTGGTGGACCAGAATCATGATTGACTGCTGAATTCTGGAAACCAGGACTTTGGTTCAGATTATAAATTTGATAGATGCCTTGATTTTCATCTCATGTTTGTGGAAAGTGTATACATTTAATTTAATTTTGCCATAAATATCATTACTAATAATATGCAATAAATATTTCCTTGAGGCAAAGTAAACTTGTATATTCAAGAAATGTCCCTCTATACTTACATGAGTGAAAGGTTGAAGTGAAATTTTACATTGACTGTCTGTCTGTAAGCTTGCTTTCTGAAACTAGTTCCTGAACATTATATTTCTTTATGTTGCTGTCAGTCATGGCTTTGAGTGGTCCATTTAAGGATAGATTCAGCAAATCTCCATGTTTAGTTTGGGATTTTTAGCAGCCCTTTGGGTACTATTGGATGCTTGGTGAGTACATTAGGATTTAAATCTACTTGGTCTTTAGGACCACAATGGGTGTGGATTAAATCCCAACTGTGACTACCAATATTCTAGACACAGGGAATACTAAATTGGGAGAACATGGTTTCTGACCTAAGTGCTGCACCAGTACTCTTCACTAGTCTCTTGGTTGTGAGTCACAAATCCACATAAGTGAGCTTAAATCATGGTGGTGTTTGTCAAAAATGTATATGTACAATTCAGAATTAAAGCAGATCATGTAGCAGTTTTAGGAGGGCCTGACACCAGGAACTGGAATGCAACTAGCCACTCACTGACCCTGCCTCCTCTGGCTCAAAAAAAAGCTCATAATTTTCTATAAGTTTGGACATTCTTAGGTTGACATACATGTACTTAAAAATGGTTTCCCAATTATGGTAATTTGGTAACTTGAAACTTTAAACTCTTGCTAGCTAAATTAAATGATGACATTCATTGAATATCTAGACAATTTTCAAATAAGATACTGTATCAAATACTGAACACAGGTATACCTACTTTTTTGCTTCTATACTTGATCTTAGCCAAAAGGCCAAGAAGTGATTACTTTTTGCTTTTTGTAGAGGAAATAAAGATATTTGAGTTTATTGGTAAACATGTTTTGTGCCACAGTAAAAAAAATTTTGTGTTGTGACGAAATAGATATTTCTATAAATTATAAAATGTGTTTATAAATTTATTAATTTTAAAGAATACTGGTATAATAGGTTATAATTCCTTGCTCCTTAGTTTTTACTAGAAATTATGATTTTTAAGGTTAAGAGTTTTAATACATGTAATTAAAGGTACAATATAGAAAGCCACTAGTATGCAAGAGAAATAGGATATATTTGGCTTAAAAAAAGTATAAGATATGGAAATGTGTTTTCATTAAGAGAAAGTAATTTTATCCTGACTTTTTTTAAAATTTTATTTATTTAGTTTTAGAGAGCATGGAAGTGAGGCAGAGAGTGAGAGAAACATCAGTGTGTTCTTGCCTCTCAAGCACCTGCTACTTGGTGCCCGGCCTGCGATCCAGGCATGTGCCCTGACTGGGAATCGAACCAGTGACCCTTTGGTTCATGGGCTGGCACTTAGTCTGCTGTACCATATTAGCCAGAGCTGTCCTAATTATTTCCGAATGGCTAGAGATACTGAAAGTTGAAGAAAGTTTATGAAAAGTTAATCTTTAATTTTTTAATTTTTATTTTTTTAGATTTTATCATTTTAAAAATATTTTATTTATTTATTTTTAGAGAGAGGAGAAGGGAGGGAGAAAGAGGGAGAGAGACATCAGTGTGTGGTTACCTCTCACATGCCCCCAACTGGGTATCTGGCCTGCAACCCAGGCACGTGCCCTGACTAAATTGAATTGGCAACCCTTTGGTTCACAGGCTGGCATTCAGTCCACTGAGTCACAACAGCCAGGGCTGAAAAATGAATCTTGAGGAAGGAAAGTTTATCTGAGTAGTGAAGCTGAATAAGATTGAAATAAAATTATGTGAATTTAAATATCAAAAGTAAGCTGATATAGAATTACAATTTGATTTTCTCTGCTAAAAAGAACAGTTTTCTTAGAATGTTAGTCTGCTACTGATACTTTGAAATTGTTTTCTGCCTGGAAAGCAAAAGTTATTCTATCAAAATAATTTTCTGTGTTTTGTACTATCTTTTTTTCTTAATCCTCACATTAGGATATATTTATTGATTTTAGACAGTAGGGGGGAGGGAGAGAGAAAAAGCTCGATGTGAGAGAGAAACATCAGTCTGTACATACCTATGGCATATCTGTGCCTGCTGTACATACCCTGACTGGGGATCAAACCCACAACCTATGTATGTGCCCTAATTGAGACTTGAACCCATAACCTTTTGGTGTATGGGACAAAGCTCCAATCAACTGAGCCACCTGGCCAGGGCTTATGCTGGGTTTTAATCATGTCCTTGATTACTTAAGAAAACTGAATTTCCTCAATAGTAAGAACTACTAAGTTTTGCTAACAGTTACGTAAATTTCTGTTTTTGTCTTTGCAAATTTTTATTGTCACTTTGGTTAAATGGATAATTAAGTGTTCAGTCAAATGACTTAAAATCCTATTTAGTCAAATGCCCAAATCTGGGCCCCTGGAACACCTCAAAAGATTTGTTTTCTCTCTTTACAAAAAATTTTAAAACTAATTAGACTTATTTGGTATGTTAAATTGCATGAGAAGCATTATAAAATAAGCGGTGTTAATCTTCCAGTGTATATTGTAAAGGTAAACAATGGCTGTAAATTGAATGAATAGTCAGGGCTACAGGAAACCCAAGGTGGCCACTTAGTTCTTTCAGGCTCCTGGCAAAAACCTGTTGTATTTTCTTTTTTCTTTTGCATTCCTTCATCACCATGATACTTTTAAGCTGAACTTTATTCAACTGCTGTTTAGTATGGGTTATCAAGATGTTCCTGGTATGTTTCCAGGATGAGTTAAAGCTTTTCCCTACTCAAAGGCTGATATCCTCACAGTGTCAAACACACCGTTAGAAAATGTGTTCCCCACTTGGGGTATGCCTTCAGTCATCTCTGAGCGAATCATATGAGCTTTGATGCAGACCTAAAAACTTAGAATTATCACTGACCCCTATCACCCTTGGTTATTATCAGGCAAACTTGAGAGAATGAATGAAAAACTGGATTTAAGCAGAAATTTTAATTACATGGGACTGAATGAACTAATGAGGATGATTACAATTTTTATGACTTTCTGTTTGCAACATTGCTAGGTTTTTTTCAATGTATAAGAATTTTTTTCTAAAGCTAGCTATGAATTAGAGCAACTTGGTAAACCATGCCTTTGTAAACAAAATTGAAAAAGTTGTCTTTTTCTCCCTACTTGATTCCTCCATAATTTGGAAACTTGCAGTGAGAGTTCTGATTTTCATGTCAATGTTGTTATTTGCATAAGTTCAGTAAGAATTTGTTCGTAGAACAGGAGACAATTGGAAACTAGTTGTATTTCAAGGATTGGACTGGAATGTCATATTGAGTGAGACGTGCATAGACTCAGATATGACCAGACAGCTTTGAGATTGACTGATGGAAGTCAATAAAAACCCTTGGAAATATTGGGTTAGTATCTTGCTTAAACATTACTAACAGCATTACCAGGTGAGTAAAGAATGTCACTTCTTGGCAGGTGCAGAAACCTCAGGATATTTTGGGGAGCTTGAGAAGAGAGGAACTCACCCAAATCTATAAATACAGGCAACATCCGATGGCAAGTTCTTCCTGTGGCTTTTCTGGCCTTGAGAGGCTTTTTAAAGTTCAACCTGAGATTCCTTAAGAAAAATTCTGGCACAGCTGATTTAAAAGCCTATGCGGATTTCTTAACCTTTAAAAATTCTAATTTTTAGTAAAAACTAGAAATTTTTACAACAGGAGCAAGGAATTGTGAATTAGTACACCAGAATTCTTCTAGATTTGTTTATAAAAACATAATTTATAGAAATATATTTGTTACTATTCTCGCTGGGCTTATATAAATCAGTTTATATTTTAAAGTTTATTGAAGTAACATTTTGCAAATAAATGAGTGTTAGTTTGGCTATCTTTGGTAAAGATTTTACAGGTAAAAATTATGTTTCAATAGAAAGTGTAATATACTTTTGGGATATTAGACTTTGGTGCTGTTAATTATCTTCTTTTTTTAAAATATATTTTATTGATTATGCCATTACAGTTGTCCCATTCCCCCCTTCATTCCCCTCCATGCTGCACACCCCTCCCCCACCCTTCCCACCCTTTAGTTTATCTTCATGTGTCACAAGTTCTTTAGATTCTATATTTCCCATACTATTCTTGCCCTCCCCCCTATCTATTTTCTACCTACCATCTATGCTACTTATTTTCTGTACCTTCTCCCCCCTTCTCCTCCTCCCACTGCCCTGTTGCTAACCCTCCATGTGATCTGCATTTCTATGGTTCTGCTCCTGATCTAGCTGTCCTCTTAGTTTGCTTTTGTTTTAGGTGTGTTTGTTAATATCTGAGTTTGCTGTCCTTTCACTGTTCATCTTTTTTGTCTTCTTTTTCTTAGATAAGTCCCTTTAACATTTCATATAATAAGGGCTTGGTGATGATGAATTCCTTGAATTTGATCTTATCTTGGAGGCACTTTATCTGCCCTTCCATTCTAAATGAAAGCTTTGCTGGATAGTGCAATCTTGGATGTAGGACTTGGAATAGTTCTTTGCAGCCCCTTCTTGCCTGTAAGGTCTCTTTGATAAATCAGCTGACAGTCTGATGGGAAGTCCTTTGTAGGTGACTGTCCCCTTATCTCTTGCTGCTTCTAGGATTCTCTCCATTCTAATCTTGGCTAATGTAATTATGATGTGCCTTGGTGTGTTCCTCCTTGGGTCCAACTTTCTTGGGACTTCGAACTTCCTGAATTTCCTGGAAGTCTATTTCCTTTGCCAGATTGGGGAAGTTCTCCTTTATTATTTGTTCAAATAAGTTTTCCATGTGTGGCTATTCCTCTTCCCCTTCTGGTACCCCTATAATTCGGATGTTGGAATGTTTAAACATGTCCTGGAGGTTCCTAAGCCTCTCCTCGTTTTTCCAATTCTTGTTTCTTCATTCTTTTCTGTTTGATCATTTTTTTCTTCCTTCTGGTCCACTCCCTTGATTTGAGTCCCAGTTTCCTTTCCATCACTATTGGTTTCCTGTGCATTTCTCTTCATTTCAATTAGTTTAGCCTTCATATGTTCCTCTAATTTGTGAGTAAAATCAACCAGTTCTGTGAGCATCCTGATCAGCAGTGTTTTGAACTGTGCATCTGATAGTTTGGCTATTTTTTGGTTGCTTAAAAGTATTGGCTCTGGGGCTTTGAGCTCTTTTTCTGCTTGAGCCATAATGTTTTGGTCAGGTTGCACCTATTATGTATAAGGGGCGGAGCCTTAAGTGTTCACCAGGGCGGGGCCACTCAGGTGGCTGGGTTTTGACGCTTTATGTGGGGGTGGGGTCAGAGAGGGGCAATTGTGTTTGTTCCTCTCTCTCAGATTTTGGTCCTTTCTGATGCTTCCCACAAGCAAACCGAGCCCCTCTGGTGCCGGCTCCCGGGTGTGTGGCCCTGTGCACCCTCCAGGACCCTGTGGGTCTCTCCAACAAACTGTGAGCCTGGGAGCTTTTCCCGGTACCTCAACCCCAAAAGTTTCTCCAATTGGTGCTTTCAGGCTTTAACTCCTGGAGGTGGGGCCCTAGCCTGTGTGATCTGTCTCACTGCTTGCTCCTTTGCCTGGTTTGTCTGTGTGTGAATGTGTGACTGTGGTCAGCCAGCTGCCTAGCACCCTCACTAGGTCTGCCCACTGTCACCCCACATCTGGAATTCGCCAACTGCCACCTGCGCTCCTGGGTTCGGCAGGCCGCTTTTGCCTGCCCAATTCCACTTCACCAGCTGCTGACTCCGCCCCTCTTACCAGTTTGGCTAAATGGTTCGGTGTTGTCGGACTTCCATACAGTTCAATTTTCTGTGTTTTGGTTGCATTTTTTGTTACTAAAACTTTGTTGTCTTTAAACTTGGTTGTATGAGGATGCACAGTGTTTCCACCTATGCCTCCATCTTGGCCGGAAGTCTGTTAATTATCTTTTGAATTTTTGTTTTGTTTTAGTAAACTGAACTGGGTCTTTAATTTTTCTAGTTCCCTCCAACATCTGTCTGTCACTCTCCAAACCATTTCTAACTTTTCTTTCATCTTTTTACTTGGAATCATTGAGAACTCAAAGTGCCTTTTCCCAAGGCCACAGCAAAAATAGATTTCAGAGAAATTGCCAGAACAGTTCATATATGCAATCTTTATGTCTCTTGTAGAAAGATCAACAGAGACATTTAAACTGCAGACCAGGAGAATCTATCAGACTGCAACTGCCTGCCTTCACTCAATTTGAAGATGATTCCAGACACCTACGTAGAAATTTTTTCAACTGCCTGCTTTCAGAACTGAGAAACAGATTATAGTGTGTTCCAATCATTAACCTTTGTTTTTCTTGTTTCCATAAGGATACTTTTTATTAAATAATTGCACCACAGGCTTAATTTTAGGAGCCCACTGGCATTACTGTCTTCTAAAATGAGATAACGAACTGAACTAAACCTTTCTCAAGACAGATTGGTTTCAGAACAATCTATCAACCCAGCTTCTGGAATGTGAAATTTCCAGGGAAATTTCAGAGGTGAACTGTGGGCATACAGAAAGAGCCACTCCAACATGTACCTTTATGGTATGTAGTTTTGGGGTTTTTTTGTTTGTTTGTTTTTGACTAACGGCAATTTTTAAGCTATGGGCTTGAGAAATTTCTGCCCCAGAACTACCTAGAAGAACTTGAATTGGGGAATTTACCCATAATATGAAGTTATCAAAGATAACATTTGACCTATCTATAGTTAAAGGCAAACTACTAATTATTAAATGTAGCAATGACCCTTGGAAAGCCCCCAAAGCACCTTACCTCATTGCTACCCCAGAATGTCTGTATACCCAGTTTCCCTTATTGTGTTTGAACCTCATGCATGTCAGGGTCTCTGACTCTTGCATGTATATGGGTCCACATAAACGTGAATGTATTAAATTTGGTTACTTTTCTCTTGTTCATTTGACTCATGTTTATTTGATTATTAGACCAGCTGAAAGAACCTTGAGGGCAGAAGAAAGTTTCTTTCCCACATATACATTTTTGGCAGAAAAAACACAATACTGATGTGTTTCAGTACAGTATCAAGGAACATGATGTTTGTCTCATTACTGGTGAGGTTAACTTAGGTCATTTCATTAATATACTTTAGTGTGTAGTGTTAATATTTAAGGATACTAGTTTGTATTCTTTTCTAGCCAAATGACTTTCATTGTTTTTTGTTTGAATACTTTCTCTTATAGGAGGAGAAAAAGTTTTCCTCAACACTTACAGAGTCCCTGTGTGGGTTTGAAAATTAAACTGATAAAGACAGATGAACAGGAGAAAAGCCTACAAATTTATTTGTTTTACATATGACTGAACTTAATTAATCAATACATGACACAGGAGCCTTCATAAAGAAATGAAGACCCTTCATTTCTTCTAATACTCAATAGACTTGAGTATTTTTATGCTAGGTTTTTTTTTAAGTTTTCTCCTGAGGACATACTTTTTGATTTTTAAAAAGAGGGGAAGGTAGGAAAAAAGGGAGAGAAAGAGCCATGTGAGAAACATGGATTGTACATGCCCCAACCAGGACCTGGTCTGCAACCTAGACATGTGCTGTGACTGGGAATCAAATCTGCATCCTTTCTGGTTTACATGACATTGCTCCAACCAACTTGAGCTACACCAAATGGGGTTATGCTAGTTTTGATGAAGTTTGGGCAGTTGTGGAGGAATATGATTACGTCCAGTAATCTGAGGTAACTATAGTAGATTGGAGGAGCCCTAGTAAGGTTGTTTGTTCTTGGGAGATAAGGATGCTTTTTAAGTGTGGAGATGGTACCTCTCACATGAAGTGTTTATGACCTGTTTCAGGGAGGAGGGTTGGGGTGACTTTCCTGCTTTTATTCTCTCACATTCCTCCAGCTTTAAATATTCAGTGTCCCAAGGTGCCATGTTTTGGGGTAATCTGTCCTGATCCTCATCATTCTACACTTACCAATGTTATTAGAGGACACATTCAGAGGAACTTATGCTTATCAATGATAATTTGTAGAATAATGCTTGTACAGTCTTTTGCAGCTTTCTAAGCGCTTTTTACCTAGTCTATCTAAATCTAACAACTCTGCAGGGGTGGGGGTAGGCTAAGTATTAGTGTTAGAGGAAGAATTAGAATAACAGAATTAGAATTACAGAATTACACTGTACATCTAGGCACTATAATGACATGCTAAGTAAATGAATACTTTTAAGTAGCTATTTTAGTCAGCTAGTCAGCAACTCTTTTTTTTAAAAAAGATTTTATTTATTTATCTTTAGAGGGGAAGAGCAGGGGAGAGAGAGAGAAACATCAATGTATGGTTGCTTGTTGCTTTTCGTGCATCCCCTGCTGGGAACTGGCCTGTAGGGAACTGGCCTGTAACCCAGGCATGTGCCCTGACTGGTAATCCACCGGCGATTGTCTGGTCCGCAGGCTCAGACAATGTAGCTCAATCCACTGAGCTACACCAGCCAGGGGTTAGTCAGCAACTCTTGTTCTGCCTAGTTTCTAAGAAGCCACTGAGGCAGGAAGACAAGGGAAGAACAATTTGGGAGGATAGTTGGACGGGGCTGGAGAGAAGGAAGAGGGACATAGAATGAGGATTCGGGCAGAACACAGCTAGGATATAGGAATGATGGCTCTTGGGCCTGATATGAGTGAAAACAGGTGCAGAAACTGTTCTGGGCAGAGTTGAGTCTGAACAAGAATGGCGATCCTAGAGTTACGGCTGGTACCAATTGTGCGTGGAGCAGAACCGAAAACCCGGTGGGGTTTATCACTGGATGAGCGGGTTATAGTTTATCCTCAAATGGGCGTGATGGATGTGGGCGGGACAAGCTTGTGGTGGGCGTGGTCAATATCACTGGCCTTCACCAACTTGGTCTGGCAGAGCTGCCGGGCGCTTCCCGGTGTCATCTGCAGTGGGCGCTGGCCGCCAAGCCACTGGCGGAGTCCAGAGGCCGGAAGAAGCGCGCACCGCCCCACTAGCTCCAGCCGCCGCCATGAAAGCTGTAGTGCAACGCGTCGCTCGGGCTAGCGTCACAGGTCAGTCGGGTGGGGCCGGGCCGGGGAGGAGCCACCCCTGACCCCACGCCTGACAGTCCCCGGCCACTCTCCGCAACCAAACGCCCTGTGGGCCCTTGGGCGAGCTGGGATCTCGCAGTGTCGACTCCTTGGCCAGGCTCAGGGCACCGCCACGGCCCCTGAAGTGCCTGGTGGGCCCCAGTGCGGTCCTAGCTTCAGGATCCCCTCTTTGGGTTCACGATAAACGCACCTTATTTTGGTTCTGAGCACCTGGTGGTAGAAACTCCGAGCATCTGTATGGCTCGTTCTTCAGTGGACTATTGCACTAATGTGTAGGGAATATTTCTGGAGCAAGAACGTCCCCTTTTTCAATGTTCTTTTTAAAATTTCCCATTTTGCCCATTTTCTATATGTCCCAATTTTAATGGAGCTTGACTCTCAATAAAATACACAGATGTGAAAAGTTGTTCCTATCGATGAGTTCTGGCAGTTGTGTACACCCACGTGACCAGCCCCAGATTAGTTTCAGAAGAGTCCTTGCCCCAGGATAACCTTCCTCTCTAGTGGACCTGGGTTGGGGTCAGAATCTTAAGAATTCAGGGTGAAATATTTCTCTTTCTACCAGTTTCTTGTGGGCCAAGCCACCCAACCATTAGTCATCACTTGATCATTGTAGTCTAATTTGAACAATGATTAATGTTAATCACTGTTAATGGGGTCCAGATAAGTAATGTAGATAAGGTAGTTGTTATAAAAACTCAAACCAGGATAATAAAGTTATTTTAATGAATAATTTTAGATTGTTTTCTAGCCTTTTCTGTTTACATTGGCAGAGTTATAATATTGTTTCAGGCCAGATAATTCCAGATATTCTTCAAGCCAGTCTACACCAAATGTTTTCTTGTGTCTATGAAAGTATTAATCTAAAAGCAAAACAACAAAATCCCCCTAAAAAAAAACAATCAAACCCAGCAAAACCATATACAGGTATTTAGATTTGAGATTTGACTTTTCATCCCTACTCAATGATGTCTAAACTGTTTTGGTGACTGGTTTTGGATATGGCCTCAGAGTAATTGGGATTTATGGAATTTTAAAACAATTTTTTTTAGCATTTTGGTTAATATTTAAGGTCACTAAACTAGGATAATCCATAGATGAAAAGATGTTTTGCTTTTTCTGAGAAGATCTTATAGTCTGCTTTATGTGGTCATCATCAACACTCAATAAAATGGAGAATTTAGGTTTTTATCTTATATCTCTTAACTCTCTATTCTGAAATATTAAAAACATGTGTTCTGTGACATTTGCTGAATAGTTTAAGTGATTTTAGTTTATTATTTAAATTGTATGCTTTTAGTTAAAAACAAACCAACCAACCTGTATTAAAAAGATAAATGTTAATTGTGGGAAGGTGTTAATAAGATGGAATTATCTCTGTGTTAGAGAGACCTTGGCATTAGCTAGGTCTCCTAGTTGGATGGTAATGGAAAGATTTTCTGATTCCTTAAAAATGTGACTGGCTCCACTGAAATGTAAGTGAATGACATATTATTTCAGGGGTTCCAAAATGTCATTTCCCATTTTATTGTTAAGACAGAGTACACAATTAGAAGTCACATCTTATCATGTGGCAGTTTCACTTTATGAGATTGTTCAATAGCATGGTTATTGTGATAATCTAATTTAAAAAGCTTTATTATGGAACATTTTAAACACTCATTTGGTTAAACAGGCAAACAGTACAGTAACCTTCATGTCTTGTCACTCAGCTTCAGCAGATAAAATATGAATAGAATCATAGAATATTGGGACGAGGATCTAAAATTGTTGGGTGTGAACATGTTTATTTGGGAGCTTGTAATTTCTCAAAGAAGGGATTCATGGGTGGTGCCACTTATACATGGAGAAACTGACCAAATATCTCAGGTCTTTTTTAGTCTGATGATATTCTAAATTTCTTAAGTTTTTTTCCTTTGGAAATCCATTTGTCTATAATAAAAGATCCATTTGAACCTACTAATCCTTCTACTTATTCCAGGAGGAGGGCAAAACTCCTCTAAAACAAGAGAGCAAACTGTCAGATACAGGCTTTGGGGCATAAATTATTTCTTATTAATACAATATAACATTGTAAAGATGATGCAACTTCAAATAGTGATTTGAGTCACTTCAAATAATGATTCTACTTTTGAAAATCTACTCTTAAGAAGATAATCCTAATTATAGAGAACACTTTAGAGGGATGAAAAAGCAGAGCACAGAGGATTTTTAGGACAGTGCAATAACTCCACATGATACTATAATGGTGCATACATGTCATCATATATGTATTTGTCCAAACCCATAGTATATACAGCACCAAGGGTGAACCCTGGAGTAAACTATGGACTCTGGATAATTTGATGTGTCAATGTAGTGTCATCAATTGTAACAAATTTAATCCTGTGGAGCTTAGTCTGCCCATTGCATGGAATGTAACTGCTACTGGATGGGATGCAATATTAAAAGATGTTTAGAGCAGCTTCAACCTGAGTCTGGGCTTCCCATCTTCCTCCTTGAACAACAGGAGCTGCAGCACATGCTCCAAGTTCTCCACAAGCTACCGGACCCTGGGCTCTGTGTAGTTGCCCAGCTGCTGGTGTCTAGCCAACCAGCAGCATGGCCAATGTCTGTGCAGGCTCTGGGGTCTCAGGCTTCCAGATCTCCATGTCCTCCACCAGAGTGCAGGGCATCTGGGGATCTGGGAGCCTGGCTGTAGGGATGGCTGGCGGTCTGGTGGGTGTAGGGGGCATCCAGAGTGAGAAGGAGACTATGCAATGCCTGAATGACTGCCTGGCCTCCTACCTGGAGAGGGTGAGAAGCCTGGAGGCTGGTAATTGGAGACTGGAGATCAAAATCCGAGAACACTTAGAGAAGAACGGACCCCAGGTTAGAGACTGGGGGCATTATTTCAAGACCATCGAGGACTTGAGGGCTCAGATCTTTGCAAATTCTGTGGAAAATGCCTGCATTATTCTGCAGATTGACAGTGCTCATTTTGCTGCTGATGACTTCAGAGTGAAGTATGAGACAGAGCTGGCTATGTGCCAGTCTGTGGAGAATGACATCGATGGGATCCAAAAGGTCATTGATGACACCAGTATCATCTGGCTGCAGGTGGAGACAGAGATTGAGGATCTCAAGGAGGAACTGCTCTTCATTAAGAAGAACCATGAAGAGGAAGTAAATGATCTACAAAACCAGATTGCCAATTCTGGGTTGACTGTGGAGTTGGATGCCCCCAAATCTCAGGACCTCAGCAAAATCATGACAGACTTCCAGGCCCAGTATGATGAGCTGGCTTGGAAGAACCGAGAGGAGCTGGATGAGTACTGGTCCCATCAGATTGAAGAGAGCATCACAGTGGTCACCTTGCAGACCACTGAGATAGGCTCTGCTGAGATGACACTCGTGGAGCTGAGACTACACTCTAGTTGTTGGAGATTGACCTGGACTCAATGAGGAATCTGAAGGTCAGTTTGGAGAACAGCCCCTGGGGATGTGGAGATGTGCTATACCATGCAGATGGAACAACTCAGTGGGATCCTGCTGCATCTGGAGTCAGAGCTGGCCTAGACTCGGGCAGAGTGGCAGTGCCAGGCCAAGGGATATGAGGCCCTGCTGAACACCAAGGTCAAGCTGGAGGCTGAGGTCACCACCTACTGAAGCCTACTGGAAGAATGGGAGGACTTCAATCTTGTTGATGCCCTGGACAAGAGCCCCTCCTTACAAACCATCCAAAAGACCACGACTCGCATGATTCTGGGCAGCAGAGTGGTGTCTGAGGTCAATGACACCAAAGTTTTGAGGCATTAAAGGCAGCAGAAGTGGCACATCCTTTGGCAGGGAAGAAGGCCAATAAAAAGTTCATTGAAAGATTTTAAAAAAAAGATGTTTAGGAGAAACTTATAACATAGAAAAATTCTTATGCAATAATAAAAGAAAAGATGAGACAAAAATGATATACAATATTTATAATAATATTGCAATAATATTCTTTTTCTTCATGTTTCTTACATTTTTCAAATTTTCTATAATGCATATTTACTTTAATGGTGGATATAGCTCAATAATAATAATTATTTTTTTCCTGGTAAAGTTTTTTTTAAAATTTTATTTAGTTATTTTTCAAGTACAGTTTTTTTGTCTATTTTTCCCATCCCAGCCTCCCCCACCCCTTGCTCCCCCACCTCCCTCCCATTTCCACCCCCCTTAGTTCTCGTCCCTGTGTCCTTCCTATTTGTTCCTCCAAATCCCTCCCCCTTTTCCCCCTTAACTTCCCTTCCTTCTCCCCTCTGGTCACTATCCCCTTGTTCTCTATTTCAGTGTCTTTGTTTTTTTTTTTTTCTGCTTGCTTGTTTGTTTTGTTGTTTAGCTTCCTGTTAAAGGTGAGATCATATGGTATTTGTCTTTCAGCACCTGGCCTATTTCACTCAGCATAATGCTTTCCAGTTCCATCCATGTTGTTGCAAAAGGTAGTAGCTCCTTCTTTCTCTCTGCAGCATAGAATTCCATTGTGTATATGTACCACAATTTTTGGATCCATTCATTTACTGCTGGGCACCTAGGTTGCTTCCAACTCTTGGCTATTGTAAACTGTGCTGCTATGAACATTGTGGTGCATAGGTTCTTTGATATTGGTGTTTTAGCATTCTTAGGATATAATCCCAGCAGTGGAATTGCTGGGTCAAAAGGCAGGTCGATTTTTATTTTTCTGAGAAAATTCCATACTGTTTTCCATAATGGTTGTATCAGTCTGCAATCCCACCAACAGTGGACTAAGGACCCCTTTTCCCCACAACCTCTCCAACATTTGTTGTTAGTTGCTTTGTTTATGATAGCCATCCTGACCGGTGTAAAGTGGTATCTCATTGTGGTTTTAATTTGCATCTCTCTGATAGCTAACGATATTGAGCATCTCTTCATGTGTCTCTGAATGTTCTGTATGTCCTCCTTGGAGAAGTGTCTGTTCAAGTCCTTTTCCCATTTTGTAATTGGGTTGGGTGTCTTCTTAGAGTGGAGTGGTGTAAGTTCTTTGTATATTTTGGAGATTAAACCTTTGTCTGAGGTATCATTGGCAAATATGTTTTCCCATACAGTTGGTTGTCTTTCTAATTTAATACTGTTTTCTTTAGCCATGCAGAAGCTTTTTATTTTGATGAGATCCCATTTGTTTATTCTTTCCTTTACATTCCTTGCTCTAGGGGACATATCAGTAAAGAAGTTGCTGCGTGAAATATCTGAGATTTTCTTGCTGATGTTCTCCTCTAGGACTTTAATGGTGTCATGACTTACATTTAAGTCTTTTATCCACCTTGAATTTATTTTGGTGTATGGTGTAAGTTGGTGCTCAAGTTTCATTTTTTTTGCACGTAGCTGTCCAGTTCTCCCAACACCATTTGTTGAAGAGGCTATCTTTACTCCATTTTATGTTACTGTTCCCTTTGTCGAATATTAATTGACTGTAGAGAGTTAGGTTGATTTCTGGGCTCTCTGTTCTGTTTCATTGGTCTATGTGCCTGTTTTTATGCCAGTACCAGGCTGTTTTGATTACAGTGGCCTTGTAATACAGTTTGATATCAGGTATTGTGATCCCCCCTACTTTGTTCTTCTTTCTCAAAAGAGCAGGTGCTATTCGGGCTCGTTTATGGTTCCATATAAATTTTTGAAGTGTTTGTTATATGTCTGTGAAATATGCCATTGGTACTTTAATAGGTATTGCATTGAATGTGTATATTGCTTTGGGTAGTATGGACATTTTGATGATGTTAATTCTTCCAATCCATGAACAAGGTATATGTTTCCATTTCTTTGTGTCTTCCTTGATTTTGTTTTTCAGGGCTGTGTAGTTTTCTGCATACAGGTTTTTTACCTCCTTAGTTAGGTTTATTCCCAGATATTTTATTTTTCTTTTTGCTATATCGAATGGGAATTTTTTCTTTATTTCTCCTTCTGCTGATTCACTGTTGGTATACAAAAATGCCTTTGATTTCTGGATATTGACTTTGTAACCAGCTGTTTTGCCAAACTCATTAATTAGTTCGAGCAGTTTTGGGGTAGAGTCTATAGGATTTTCCATGTACACTATCATGTCATCTGCAAACAGTGACAGTTTTGCTTCCTCCTTTCCTATTTGGATGCCTTTTATTTCCTTTTCTTGCCTGATCGGTGTGGCTAAAACTTCCAATACTATATTGAATAGAAGTGGTGAAAGTGGACATCCTTGTCTTGTTCCTGATCTCAGTGGAAAAGCTTTTAGTTTCTTCCCATTGAGTATGATATTGGCTGTAGGTCTCTCATAAATGGCCTTTATTATATTGAGGAATGCTCCCTCTATTCCCACTTTGCTGAGTGTTTTTATCATAAATGGGTGTTGTACCTTGTCGAAAGCTTTTTCCACATCTATTGATATGATCATGTGATTTTTGTCTTTGCTTTTGTTTATGTGATGTATTATATTTACTGTTTTGCGAATGTTGAACCATGCTTGCATCCCTGGGATGAATCCCACTTGGTCATGTTGTATAATCTTTTGGATATATTGTTGGATGCAATTTGCCAATATTTTGTTGAGGATTTTAGCGTCTATGTTCATCAGCGATATTGGCCTGAAGTTTTCTTTCTTTGTTGTATCTCTATCTGGTTTTGGAATTAAGATGATGCTGGCTTCATAAAAGGAGTTTGGGAGTTTTCCATCCTTCTGGATTTTTTAGAATAGTCTGTGGAGAATAGGGGTTAGCTCTTCCTTAAATGCTTTGTAGAATTCTCCTGTGAACCCATCTGGTCCGGGGCTTTTGTGTGATGGGAGTTTTTTGATTACTGCTTCAATTTCTTTTGCTCTTATTGGTGTGTTCAGATTTTCTGCTTGTTTTTCGTTGAGTTTTGGGAGATTATATTTTTCTAGAAATGTGTCCATTTCCCCTAGGTTCTCAAATTTCTTGGCATACAGTTCTTCATAGTAATTTCTTACAATCCTTTCTATTTCTGTGGTATCAGTTGTAATCTCTCCTCTTTCATTTCTGATTGTGTTTATGTGTGTCCGTTCCCTTCTTTTCTTGATGAGCCTACTTAAAGGCTTGTCTATTTTGTTTATCTTCTCAAAGAACCAACTCCTGGATTCATTGATCCTTAAAATTGTGCTTTTAGTTTCTATGTCATTTAGTTCTGCTCTGATCTTAGTTATTTCCTTCCTTCTGCTTGCTTTGGGCTGTTTTTGTTGTTGTCCCTCGAGTTCTTGCAGGTGTAGAGTAAGGTTGTTTGTTTGAAATGTTTCTATTTTCTTTAGGTAGGCCTGTATTGCTATAAACTTCCCTCTCAGGACTACCTTTGCTGTGTCCCATAAGTTTTGGGTTGTTGTGAGATCATTTTCATTTGTTTTCAGAAACTTTTTGATTTCTTCCCTAATTTCATTCTTGACCCATTTGTTGTTTAATAGCATACCATTCAGTCTCCATGTTTTTGGGTGCTTTGAGGTTTTTTCTTTGGGGTTGGTTTCTAATTTCAGTCCCTTGTGGTCAGAGAAAATGCTTGGTATGATTTCAATTTTCTTGAATTTGTTGAGGCTCGTTTTGTGTCCTATCATGTGGTCTATCTTTGAAAATGTTCCATATGCATTTGAAAAGAATGTGTATTTAGCTTCTTTGGGATGAAGGGCTCTATATATATCAGTTAAGTCCATTTCATCTAGGGTGTTGTTTAATGCCACAATATCTTTGTTGATATTTTGTTTGGAAGATCTGTCCAATAATAATTATTTTTAAGCTTTAAAAATACTTTGGGGAAAATTTAGAAAATATATTGACATTATAAGAAAATAACACATATTTTTTTATGGCCAAGTCATATTTCATTGTATATATGCACCACTGCTTCTCTATCAACTTATCTCTTGATAGATACTTAAGTTACTTCCATATCATGGCTATTATAAGTAATGCTGCAATGAACATATGAATGCCTAGGTATTTTTGATTTAGTGTTTTGGGTTTCTTCAGATAAAAATCCAGAAGTGGAATTGCTGGGTCCTTCATTATTTCTTGTTATAATCTTTCTTTTAAAGTGTATTTTTCTGGTATAAGTATTGCTAATCCAGCTTTTTAATTTCATTTCCATTTTCATGAAATATCTTGAAATATCTTTTTTCATCTCTTTACTTTCAGTCTGTGTGTGTCTTTCAATCTGAAGTGAGTCTCTTGTAGGCAACATTATGTGAGGGTCTTATTTTCTTTCTACTGATCCACCATATGTATTTTGATTGGAGCATTTAATCTATCTACAGTTAAAGTAATTGTTGATTGACCCAAGGCAATCAACAATGGTGGGGATGTAAGCTACACTCATCTCCTCCCAGGACTAAACTGGAATTACAACTAAATTATGGAACAGTCAATTTGAATAACCAACTGAAGATTGGCTGAAGAGAGGTCTTGTAACCAAGGATTTACAGAAGAAGCCACATCAAAACTGCTCCAAATAGGTTGCTGAGTGTCAGTCACTGGCAGTGTCTTATAATGGCCTGTACCAGAGTTTCTCTGGTACAGAGGAACCAACCAAAAGGCCCATAACCAACACATCCAGTGACAAGCATTAGACAACATCAGAATAGGATTCAGTAAGCCTCACAAGTGGCATATCCAGAGGGAGATCTTGGCAGGCACCAAACCCTGCTGAGATAAATTCTGCTTTGTGTGGTTAATACTGCACAGTAGCTCACATGCCATGTTTGGGGTTAATCCTCAGGTTCAGCCAGCCTGATGGTCTATCCCATACACAAATAGGCCAATAGTCATCAAAACTCAATTCTAACAAGCAGGCCCATATAACCCACACAAGGGACATTCCTGGAACACATAGCTCAGGGGACTAAGGAGACTGTACCACTGGACCCCACAAGACACCTAATATATAAGCTCATTCCATGAAGACTGGGAGTCATAGAAGATCTATCTAATACATAGAAATAAACACAAAGAGGCAGCCAAAATGAGGTGACAAAGAAACAGGCCCCAAATAGAAGAGGATAAATCTCTAGAAAAAGAGCTGAATGAAATGGAGGCAAGCAATTTACCAAATATAAAGTTCAGAGTGGTGGCTGTAAGTATACTTGATAGCATGAAAAAGGACATAGAAACCATAAAAAAGCACCAGTTAAAAATGAATAATGTAATATCTGAAATGAAAAATACACCGAAAGGAATAAAGTGATTGTTGATAGAGATGTATTTAATGCCATTTTATTATTTATAAAAAAGTGAAAACTTGCTATCTGCAACATCATGGATGGACCCAGAGGGTATCGTGCTGAGTGAAATTAAGTCAGACAGAGAAAGACAAAAGCCATATGACTTCACTTATATGTGGATTCTGAAAAACAAAACAAACCAGCACCCAGAAACAGATTCATAGATACAAAGGATGTTTTGATGGTTGCCAGGTGGGAGGGGCATTAGAGGAATGGGTAAAAAAGGTGAAGGAATTAAGTACAAATTGGGGCCTGGCTGGTGTGGCTCAGTGGATTGAATGCTGGCTTGTGAACCATAAGGGTTACGGGTTTGATTCCCAATCAGGGTACATGACTGGGTTGTGGGCCAGGTCCCTAGTAGGCGGTGTGTGAGAGGTAACCACACATTGATGTATGTCTCCCTTTCTCCCTGTCTTCTCCTCTCTCTAAAAAGTAAATAAGTAAAATCTTTTAGAAAAAGAGTACAAATTTTTAGTTACATAATAGTCATGTAGATGTAAAGTACAACATAGGGAATATAGTCAGTAATATTGTAATAACAATGTATAGTGTCAGGTGAGTACTAGACTTATCACAGTGATCACTTTGTAGATTATATAAATATCTAGTCACCGGGTTGTACATCTGAAACTAATTTAACATTCTGTGTCAACTGTAATTGAAAAATAAAAAATTATTAAAAAATAATATTGATTTATGTAAAGAACAAAAAAAAGCCAAAGGTTTTTCTAAAGCAAAACAAATAAGTAAACAACCCCAATTGTTTAGTCTTTATGTTAGGATAGATTTTTTTTTTTTTTAGTTTCAGCTTTTGAGTCAGTGGCTCAAAGAACAGTAAATCAGTCATAGTCCATAATAAGAAAATCAGCATAGAAGAAAATATTAAAATATCTTTTTAGCATAAAGCTAAGAGAAATTAAGCTTTACACATTATTTCAGGAATGGGTTGATGCTGGTGCTCTCCTGGCATGTGAATGTCAGGTGGTGCCTTGTTAGACACCTGAAGGAAGAGGAGAGTTTCTCACTATTTCCTTAAATTGAAGGATACTACAACATAGTGAAGTCTTTGATCCCTTGTCAGGGATATTTATAGATGATGATGATGATGATGACGACGATGATTTTAAAGATTTCATTTATTTATTTTTAGAGGGAAGGGATGGGAGGGAGAAAGAAAGGTAGAGAAACATTGATGTGAGAAACAGCAATTGGTTCCCTCTCACATGTGCCCCGACCAGGGATGGAACCAGCAACTCAGGCAAGTACCCCAACTAGAAATTGAACCTGGGACCCCTCATTCTGGGGAACGACACATAACCAACTGAGCTGCACTGGTCAGGGCTATTATTATTATTTAATTTTTTAATTTATTTATTGCTTTGGCTGGTGTGGATAGGTTGATTGGAGCATTATCTTGTAAACTGAAGGGTTGCAGGTTCAGTTCCAGGTCAGGGCACATGCCTAATCTGTGGGTTCGGTAACCAGTTGGGGTGCAAATGAGAGGCAACCCATCAATGTTTCTGTCTCACACTGATATTTTTCTCCCCACTCCCTACCTTTCCCTCTCTAAAAATCAGCAAGCATGTCCTCAGTTGAGGATAAAAAGTTATTTGTTGATTTTAGAGAGGAAGAGAGAAACATTGATTTGTTGTTCCACTTATTTGTACATTTATGAGTTGATACTTGTATGTACTCTGACTGGGGACTGAACCTGCAACCTTGGCATATTGGGATGATGCTCTAACCAACTGAGTTACCCAGGCAGGGCCTACTCATAGATATTAGTATCTAGCAGAAGGAAATAACAAGGAAATGACACAGTTGACCATTGTCTAATTGGAACATTAGGTTAGTACATGATAAAGTAACAAAACACAAATAATCTAGTGAGATCTGGCAAAGAGTTTGTCAAGAAAAATAGAAAATTTTGAAGACCAACATTTGAAGTATGGGCTTTGATTTTCCATTATAATGATGCATCTTGGCATAAGTAATATACCAACATTGAGAGACTATCTATGGTAGTAGAGTATGTATTTAACTGTAAATATGTATGCTAATGTTTGCAATAGGAATATATATCCAGAGATTATATTTGTACATGAGGTGATTGATTTAAAAAGATTTGGAGATCATTGTCTTAGACAATGTACTTTAGTACTTAGTTTAGTACTAAACTGAGAAATAATAGAAGTTTGCTGACTTGAAGCTTAACTTTTCAAGTATGTTTTATTGATTAAGTTATTACAGTTGTCCCATTTTGTTCTCCCCTTTATTCTCCTCTGCCCTATACACTCCCTCCCATGGTCATTCTGCCACCTTAGTTCATGTCCATGGGTTACAAATATAAGTTCTTTGGCTTCTCCATTTCCCATACTATTCTTAACCTCCCCGTCTATTTTCTACCTACCATTTATGCTACTTATTTCTTGTACGTTTTCCCCCATTCGTGCTCTCTCCCTCCCTGCTGATAACTTTCCATATGATTTCCATTTCTGTGAATCTGTTCCTTTTATAGTTGTTTGCTTAGTTTGTTTTTGTTTTTGTTTTTAGGTTTGGTTATTAATAGTTCTGAGTTTGTTGTCATTTTATTGTTCCTGTTTAAAAAAATATATTTTATTGATTAGGCTATTACAGTAGTCCCATTTTCTGCCCTTCACTCCACTCCACCATGCACACCTCCTCCCACCCACATTCCCACCCTTTAGTTCATGTCCATGTGTTATACATATAAGTTCTTTGCCTTCTACATTTCTTATACTATTCTGAACCTCCCCCTGTCTGTTTTCTATCTACCATCTATGCTACTTATTCTCTATAACTTTTCCCCCTCTCTCTCCTCCCACTCCCCTGTTACTAACCCTTCATGTGATATCCATTTCTGTGGTTCTGTTCCTGTTCTAGTTGTTTCATTAGTTAGTGTTTGTTTTTTTTGTGTGTGTGGTTGTTAATAATTGTGAGTTTGCTGTCATTTTACTGTACATATTTTTTATATTCTTTTTCTTAGCTAAATCCCTTTAACATTTCATACAATAAGGGCTTGGTGATGATGAACTCCTTTGACTTGACCTTATCTGACAAGCACTTGATCTGCCCTTCCATTCTAAATGAAAGCTTTGCTGGATAGTGCAATATTGGATGTAGGTCCTTGCATTTCATGACTTGGAATACTTCTTTCCAGCCCTTTCTTGCCTGTAAGGGCTCTTTTGAAAAATTAGCTGACAGTCTGAAGGGAACTCCTTTGTAGATGACTGTACCCTTATCTCTTGCTGCTCCTAGGATTCTCTCCTTCATTTTAATTTTTTATTTTTTATTTTATAAATTAATTTTATTTAGTTATTTTTCAAGTACAGTTTTTTGTCTATTTTTCCCATCCCAGCCTCCCCCGCCCCTTGCTCCCCACCTCCCTCCCATTTCCACCCCCCTTAGTTCTCGTCCCTGTGTCCTTCCTATTTTTTCCTCCAAATCCCTCCCCCCCTTTCCCCCTTAACTTCCCTTCCTTCTCCCCTCTGGTCACTGTCCCCTTGTTCTCTATTTCAGTGTCTTTGTTTTTTTTTTTTTTCCTGCTTGCTTGTTTGTTTTGTTGTTTAGCTTCCTGTTAAAGGTGAGATCGTATGGTATTTGTCTTTCAGCACCTGGCCTATTTCACTCAGCATAATGCTTTCCAGTTCCATCCATGTTGTTGCAAAAGGAGGTAGCTCCTTCTTTCTCTCTGCAACATAGAATTCCATTGTGTATATGTACCATAATTTTTTGATCCATTCATTTACTGCTGGACACCTAGGTTGCTTCCAACTCTTGGCTATTGTAAATTGTGCTGCTATGAACATTGTGGTGCATAGGTTCTTTGATATTGGTGTTTTAGGATTCTTAGGATATAATCCCAGCAGTGGAATTGCTGGGTCAAAAGGCAGGTCGATTTTTATTTTTCTGAGAAAATTCCATACTGTTTTCCATAATGGTTGTACCAGTCTGCAATCCCACCAACAGTGGACTAAGGACCCCTTTTCCCCACAACCTCTCCAACATTTGTTGTTAGTTGCTTTGTTTATGATAGCCATCCTGACTGGTGTAAAGTGGTATCTCATTGTGGTTTCAATTTGCATCTCTCTGATAGCTAACGATATTGAGCATCTCTTCATGTGTCTCTGGATGTTCTGTATGTCCTCCTTGGAGAAGTGTCTGTTCAAGTCCTTTTCCCATTTTTTAATTGGGCTGGGTGTCTTCTCAGAGTGCAGTCGTGTAAGTTCTTTATATATTTTGGAGATTAAACCTTTGTCTGAGGTATCATTGGCAAATATGTTTTCCCATACAGTTGGTTGTCTTGCTAATTTAATACTGTTTTCTTTAGCCACGCAGAAGCTTTTTATTTTGATGAGATCCCATTTGTTTATTCTTTCCTTTACATTCCTTGCTCTAGGGGACATATCAGTAAAGAATGTTGCTGTATGGAATATCTGAGATTTTCTTGCCAATGTTCTCCTCTAGGACTTTAATGGTGTCATGGCTTATATTTAAGTCTTTTATCCACCTTGAATTTATTTTGGTGTATGGTGTAAGTCTGTGCTCAAGTTTCATTTTTTTTGCACGTAGCTGTCCAGTTCTCCCAACACCATTTGTTGAAGAGGCTATCTTTACTCCATTTTATGTTACTGTTCCCTTTGTCGAATATTAATTGACTGTAGAGAGTTGGGTTGATTTCTGGGCTCTCTGTTCTGTTCCATTGGTCTATGTGCCTGTTTTTATGCCAAAGCACCCAAAATCATGGAGACTGAATGGTATGCTATTAAACAATGAATCGGTCAAGAATGAAATTAGGGAAGAAATCAAAACGTTTCTGGAAACAAATGAAAATGATCTCACAACAACGCATAACTTATGGGACACAGCGAAGGCAGTCCTGAGAGGGAAGTTTATAGCAATAGAGGCCTACCTAAAGAAGATAGAAACATTTCAAACAAACAAGCTAACCCTACGCCTGCAAAAACTCCAGGAACAACAACAAAGACAGCCCAGAGCAAGCAGAAGGAAGGACATAACCAAGATTAGAGCAGAATTAAATGACATAGAAACTAAAAGCACAATTTTAAGGATCAATGAATCCAGGAGCTGGATTGAGAAGATAAACAACATAGACAAGCCTTTAAGTAAGCTCATCAAGAAAAGAAGAGAGAGGACACAAATAAACACAATCAGAAATGAAACAGGAGAGATTACAGCTGATACCACAGAAATAGAAGGGATTGTAAGAAATTACTATGAAGAACTGTATGCCAAGAAATTTGAAAACCTAGGGGAAATGGACACATTTCTAGAAAAATACAATCATCCAAAACTCAATGAAAAAGAAGCAGAAAATCTAAATACACCAATAACAGCAAAAGAAATTGAAGCAGTAATCAAAAAACTCCCATCACACAAAAGCCCTGGACCAGATGGTTTCACAGGAGAATTCTACAAAGCATTTAAGGAAGAGCTAACCCCTATTCTGCACAGACTATTCCAAAAAGTCCAGAAGGATGGAAAACTCCCAAATTCTTTTTATGAAGCCAGCATCATCTTAATTCTCCTTCATTTTAATCTTGGCTAATGTAATTATGATGTGGCTTGGTGTGTTCCTCCTTGGGTCCAACTTCTTTGCGACTCTCTGAGCTTCCTGGACTTCCTGGAAGACTATTTCCTTTGCCAGATTGGGGAAGTCCTCCTTCACTATTGGTTTGAAAAACTTTTCCACCTGTTGCTCTTCCTTTTCCCCTTCTGGTACCCCTATAATTTGTATGTTGGAACATTTAAAGATGTCCTGGAAGTTCCTAAGCCTCTCCTCATTTTTTTGAATTCTTGTTTCTTCATCCTTTTCTGATTGGGTGTTTCTTTCTTCTTTCTCCTCCACACTATTGATTTGAGTCCCAATTTCCTTCCCAGCACTATTGGTTCCTTGTACATTTCCCTTTATTTCACTTATCATAGCCTTTATTTTTTTTATCTAATTTGCAACCAAATTCAACCAATTCTGTGAGTATCCTGATTACCAGTACTTTGTACTGTACATCTGATACGTTGGCTACCTCTTTACTGCTTAGTTGTATTTTTTCTGGAGCTTTGATCTGTTCTTTCGTTTGGGCCTTTTTGTTTTTGGGTCTTGATGCTCCTGTTTTGTAGTGAGGGACAGAGCCTTAGGTGTTCACCTGGGAGGGGTAACCCTTGTAGCTGGGTTGTGACACTGTATGTGGGGCAGGGGTGCGAGAGGGAACAATGGCGCTCACTCTGCTCTCTGCCAGATTTCAGTCACTTCCCTGTTTCCCACAAGCAAACTGGGCCATTCTGGTGCTGCTTCCCATGTGGGGGGGTTTGTGTGTGTTCTAGGACCCTGTGGGTCTCTCCAATGAACTCTCCTGTGAGTTTGGAAGTTTCTCCTGGCACCTCAACCTTCACAGGTGTTTTCAATCCTTGATTTGAGGCTTTATTTCCCCAAGCTGGGACCCTGAGTTGCACAGTCTGTCTTATTCCCCAGTTTTGCCTGGTTTATCTGCAGTCAAATGCAGGACTACCCAGTTGAGCAAGCCACCTTGCATGCCAAGCCCCTTCACAATCTGCTGCCTGGCTGGGTCCGTCCGCTGCTGCCTTTGTGTGCCTCTCTCTACCCCTCCTACTGGCTGGATGAATGTGTCTTCTTTAACTTCTTGGTTGTTGGACTTCCATACAGCTCAATTTTCTGTGAGTTCTGGTTGTGTTTTGTTTTCAAATTGTTGCCCTTATTTTGGTTTTGCGAGGAGGCACAGTGTGTCTACCTATGCCTCTTTCTTGGCTGAAAGTCCTTACTGTTCCTATTTTTATTCTTCTTTTTCTTAGATAAGTCCCTATAACATTTCATATAATAAGGGCTTGGTGATGATAAACACCTTTAACTTGACCTTATCTGGGAAGCACTTTATCTGCCCTTCCATTCTAAATGATAGCTTTGCTGGATATAGTAATTCTTGGCTTTTGTAACTTTGAGTACTTCTTTCCAGCCCCTTCTTGCCTGCAAGGTTTCTTTTGAGAAATCAGCTGACAGTCTGATGGGAACTCCTTTGTAGGTAACTGCCTCCTTTTCTCTCGCTGCTTTTAATATTCTGTTTTTATCTTTAATCTTGGGTAGTGTAGTGATGATCTGTCTTAATGTGTGCCTTCCTTGGGTCCAACTTCTTTGGGACTCTCTGAGCTCTCTGGACTTCCAGGAAGTCTATTTTCTTTACCAAATTGGAGAAGTTCTCCTTTATTATTTGTTCAAATAACTTTTCCACTTGTTGCTTTTCCTCTTCTCCTACTGGCACCCATATGATTCAGATGTTTGAATGTTTAAAGCTGTCCCGGAGGTTCTTAAGCCTCTATTCATTTTTTTGAATTCTTATCTCTTCATTCTTTTCTGGTTGAATGTTTCTTTCTTCCTCCTCATCCAAATCATCAATTTGAGTCCCAGTTTCCTATCCATCACTCTTGGTTCTCTGTACATATTACTTTATTTTACTTTTCATAGCCTTTTCTCTTTCCTCTATTTAGTGACCTTACTCAACCATTTTTGTGAGCATCCTGATTACCAGTGTTTTGAACTGTGCATCTGATAGTTTGGCTATCTCTTCAGTGCTTAGGTTTTTTTTTTTCTGAAGCTTTGATTTCTTCTCTCATTTGGGCCATATATATATTTTTTGTCTCAATGTGTCTGTTACATAGTAAGGGGTAGAGACATAGGTATTTGCCAGGGCAAGACAACCTACTTGGCTGTGTTTTGAGGGACGGGTCTGAGTGGGTACAATGCCACTTGCTAGGCTGTCAGCAGGATTTTCGTCACTTCCTCTGCTACCCACAAGCAAATTGGGCCCTTTTGGTGCTGATTCCCAGGTGGGTGGTTTTGTGTACATTCTAGGAGCCTGTGGCTCTCTCCAATGAACTCTCCTGTGAAACTGGGAGTTTCTCCTGCTGCCTCAATCCCCACAGGTTTTTGTAGCCAGAGGTTTTTTTTAAATATTTTTAATATCTTTTTAATATCTTTTAAGATTTTATTTATTTATCTTTAGAGGGGAAGGGAAGGAGAGAGGGAGAGAATATCAATGTATGGTTGCCTCTTGTGTGTCCCCTGCTGGGAACTGGCCTACAACCTAGGCATGTGCCCTTACTGGGAATCGAACCGTGGTTGCTTGATTTCCAGGCCCGTGGTCAATCCACTGAGCTACACCAGCCAGGGCTGTAGCCAGAGGTTTTGAGGCTTTATTTCCCCATGCTGGAACCCTTAGTTGTGTGGTCTGTCTTGTTCCCCAGTTGTTCCTCTGAATTTATTCACATGCAAATGTGGGACTGGGCTCTGCCACCTGCCACCATGTCCAGTCCACCAGCTACTGCCTCGCCTGTCCTGGTCCTCTAGCCACTATCTTGCTGAGTCCTCTCCACCCCAGCTGCCTATCTCCACCCCTGCTACTGGGCTCGTGAATGTCTTCTTTAACTCCTTGGTTGTAGGACTTTCATACAGTACAATTTCCTGGCAGTTTTGGTTATTTTTTTTATTTTTTAATTTGTTGTCCTTCTTTGGGTTGCACGAGGAGGCAAAGTGTATCTATCTACGCCTCCATCTTGGCTGGAAGTTTGAAGTTTAACTTTTAAATCATGGTTTTTGTGTATATTTTTCATTTCTGCAGTAAGTAGAAAAATTGTTTCTTTATTTTTATGACATAAGTGTTTTCCATTTTGTGATGGGTATTATGTTACCAGATTTGCTGATTCAAAGACAAATGGGCATCTCCTGAGAATTAATATAGCAAAGCTGGATTCTCTGGGCAGGAAAACTTTTCTGTTTTTGCAGATTGCAAACTTCATCATAGAAAGTTTTTGGTATCTTACCTAAAATCACACAGATTTAAATGTGGTCCTGAAATTCTGCTTACTGATTGTTCACTTCAGAAGTCATTTATTTCAGATGTTAAAAATAATGGACATAAACGATGATCATCTTACTGCTTTAACATAACTCCTTTCATTTTTGAGTATCTACTGACTTTGCAAAGTAGTTATAAGAAGTATGCATGATTTTTAAATATTCTTGTTGGTTATTTCAAAGTGCTTTATGGTTCATGGTACCTATTTGGCTCTGAATCCTTTTTCCTTTTGTTTCCTTTCTAGTTGGAGGAGAGCAGATAAGCGCCATTGGACACGGCATCTGTGTTTTGCTGGGCATTTCTCTGGAAGATACACATAAGGAACTGGAGCACATGTAAGATGCGGATTTCTAAGTCATTGCTCTTTGAATGGGATATGTGATGGTTATATATAATATATACATATACACACATGTACTAGGAACTTCTATAGGATTTTGTTCCTATAAAGTAAGCCCATGTAACTTTTATCATTGTGACATTTGATGTATGTTTATCTCTGTGTTCCAGATGAGGAGACTGAGAAAGAATCTGTTAAATGTCACCCACTAAGTGAGCAGCAGAGCTAGAGTACAACTTAGTCTCTGTCCCTATTTGTTGCTGCATCTATGAATCATTCTCTTAATGCAAAAAGCAAGCCTCTTTTCTTATGAATAATTAGTTTTTTAATTAAATTTTTTTTATTGATTATGCTATTATAATTGTTTCGATTTTTCCCCCTTTGCCCCCTTCACCCAGTACCCCTATTCCCTCTGGTGATTCCTGCCTTACTCATGTCCATGGTTCATGCATATGAGTTCTTTGGCTACTCCTTTTCCCATACTGTTCTTAACTTCCCCCTATTTTATACCTACCATTTCTTACTTCTTAATCTCTGCACCATTTCCCCTATTCTCCCCCTTCCCCTTCCCATCTGATAATCCTCCAAATGATCTCCATACTTATGATTCTGTTTCTGTTCTGCTTGTTGGCTTAGTTTGTTTTTAAGATTCAGTTGTTGATAGTTGTGAATTTATTGCTATTTTAATGTTCATACTTTTGATCTTCTTTTTCTTAAATAAGTCCCTTTAACATTTCATATAATAAGGACTTGGTGATGATGAACTCCTTTATTTTTATCTTGTCGGGGAAGCACTTTATCTGCCCTTCAATTCTAAATGATAGTTTTGCTGGATAGAATAATCTAGGTTGAAGATCCTTGCTTTTCCCTTGAATCTTAACCCTCTTCCTGAAATTACTTTTGAGCAAACATCCCACTAGTGGCCTTAGCTTTTGTTTTGGGGCATTTTCATTATGATGTGTCTTGGTGTGGTCCTCTTTTGGTCCATCTTCTTTGGTACTCTCTGTGCTTCCTGGACTTGTATGTTTATTTCCTTCACCAAATTGGGGAAATTTTCTTTCACTATTTTTTGAAATAAAATTTCAATTTATTGCTCTTCCTCTTCTCCTTCTAGCTCCCCTATGATTTGGATGTTGGTACATTTGAAGGTGTCCAGAGACTCCTTAGCATATCCTTTTAAAAATACTTTTGTGTTCTTACTATTTGATGGAATGTTTTTTACTTCCTTGTTTTTTGAATTGTTGATTTGATTCTGGGCTTCATCTCCTCCACTGTTGGTTCCCTATACATTTTCTTTATTTCACTTAATGTAACCTTCATTTCTACCTGCATCTTTTTTATGTTATTGAGGTATCCAATGAGTTCCTTGAACATCCTGATAACCATTGTTTCGAACTGTACATCTGATAGATTGTTTATATCTATTTCATTTAGTTCTTTTTTCTGGAATTTTGTTCTGTTCTTTCATTCTGTCTATGTTTCTTTGTCTCCTCCTTTTGACAGCTTCCCTATGTTTATTTTGGTGTATTAGGTAGAACTGCTTTGACTCTTTTTAGTGTGGCCTATTGTAGAAAAGCACACCTGTCTGGATGAATGTGGCTTCTTTAAATCCTTGGTTGTCAGAATGCCACACAGCCTGATTATCTGGTGTTTCTGGGTGATATTGTTTTGTGGCCTAGTTGTAATTTTTGCCATAGTTGTGCAAGGAGGAGAGTTGTGTTTACTTACACTTCCATCTTGACCAGAAGTCTAATCGTCATCCGGCAGCACCATTCTTCCAAAAAGGTCCCCAAAGCCTGCTTTTTAATTAAAAATATTATCTGGGGAGACTTCTGGCCAAGATGGAGGCATAGGTGGAAACACTATGCCTCCTTGCACCACCAAGTTTAAAGACAACAAAGTTTTAGTAAGAAAAACCCAACCAAAACACAGAAAATTGAACTATACAGAAGTCTGACAACAACGAACCATTCATCCAGACTGGTGAGAGGGGTGGAGTCAGCAGCTGGGGGAGCAGGGTTGCATGGGACAATGCGGCCGGACACACCCAGGAGCGCAGGCAGCGGTGGGCAGATCCCAGGTGTGGAGTGGCAACGGGCAGACCCAGCGGGGGTGCAAGGTGGCTGGCTGACCGCAGTTACACATCCACATGCAGATAAACTAGGCAAAGGAGCGAGCAGTGAAACAGACTGCACAGGCTAGGGCCCCAGCGACAGGAGTTAAACCCTAAAAGTGCCAATTGGAAAAACTTTTGGGGTCAAGGTGCTGGGCGAAACTCCCAGGCTCACCGAGAGTTTGTTGGAGAGACCCACAGGGTCCTGGAAGGTACACAGGCCCACATACCCAGGAACCGGCACCAGAGGGGCCCAATTTGCTTGCAGGAAGCAGCAGAGGGGACCGAAATCTGAGAGAGAGCAGAACAGACGCCATTGCCCCTCTCTGACCCCGCCCTGACATAAAGCATTACAACCCAGCAACTTGGGTTGCCCCGTCCTGGTGAACACCTAAGGCTCTGCCCCTTATATGTAACAGGCATGAACAGACAAAAACATTATAGCTCAAGAAGAACAGCTCAAAGCCCCAGAGCCAATACTTCTAAGTGACCAACAGATAGCCAACCTATCAGATGCATAGTTCAAAACACTGGTGATAAGGATGCTCACAGAACTGGTTGATTTTACTCACAAATTAGAGGAACAAATGAAGGCTACACAAAGTGAAATGAGGGGAAATGCACAGGAAACCAATAGTGATGGAAAGGAAACTGAGACTCACATCAAGGGAGTGGACCAGAAGGAAGAAACATTCAACCAGAACAGAATAAAGAAACAATAATTCAAAAATATGAGGAGAGGCTTAGGAACCTCCAGGACATCTTTAAACATTCCAACATCTGAATGATGAGGGTACCAGAAGTGGAAGAGGAAGAGCAACAAGTGGAAAACTTATTTGAACAAATAATAAAGGAGAACTTCCCCAATATGGCAAAGGACATAGACTGCCAAGAAATCCAGGAAGCTCAGAGAGTCTCAAAGAAGTTGGACCCAAGAAGGAACACACCAAGGTACAACATAATTATATTAGCCAAGATAACAAGGAAGGAGAGAATCCTAGAAGCAGTAAGAGATAAGGGGACAGTCACCTATAAAGGAGTTCCCATCAGGCTGTCAGCTGATTTCTCAAAAGACACCTTACAGGCAAGAAGGGGCTGGACAGAAGTATTCCAAGTCATGAAAGGCAAAGACCTACACCCAAGATTGCTCTATCCAGCAAAGCTTTCATTTAGAATGGAAGGGCAGATCAAGTGCTTGTCAGATAAGGTCAAGTTGAAGGAGTTCATCATCACCAAGCCCTTATTATATGAAATGTTAAAGGGACTTATCTAAGAAAAAGAAGATAAAAATATGAACAGTGAAAGGATAGCAAACTCAATTATTAACAACCACAACTAAAACAAAAGCAAACTAAGAGGACAGCTAGATCAGGAGCAGAACCATAGAAATGGCGATCACATGAAGGGTTAACAACAGTGGAGTTGTAGGAGGAAAAGGGGGAGAAGGTACAGAGAATAAGTAGCATAGACAGTAGGTAGCAAATAGGCAATGGGGAAGGCAAGAATAGTATGGGAAATACAGAATCTAAGGAACCCTTGACACATGAACATAAACTAAAGGGGGGGGAATGGTGGGAGAGGGGGTGTGCAGGGTAGAGGGGAATAAAGGGGGGAAACGGGACATCTGTAATGGCATAATCAATAAAACATATTAAAAAATATTGTCTGGTGCTCTTCATACATTTTTAAAATGCCCAGTTCTTCATTGTACATATAAGGATGTATATCTCAGAGAGGTTAATTACTTTCTCAAAGTTACATGTACATACTTATCAAAAAGCCCAAATTCAAATTAGAATCTAGGCTATCTGACCTGGGCCAGTGCTCCTTTTACTAAGGTTAGTGGGGTTTGTCATCATTGTGGCTTCACCGGCTGTCTCCTATGGGCAGCTTCCTCCTCCCCAGGTTTTACTCCCACTTGTGTTTTCCCCTACTCTAGCACCACTTGACACGTTTACTTCAGATACTCAGATCTGTTTATTCTGCTCTTTGGTATCCAGAGTCAGAGTATAATCCCACCCAATTGTCCCTTTGGTATTAGGTTGAAAATCAGGTTTAGAACCTAATTCCTGCTAAGGTGCTAATGACTGATAAGGATAGTTCACTACCACTTTAGGGATGTTGGCATTTTAATAACTGTCCCCTGAATACTCAAGATAGTAGGGTGGTGTAGTGGTTAAAAATTTGGGCTCTGGGTCTGAATCTCTTTATGGCTTTGATATTCCAGAGAGCTAATACTTATCTTGGTGGTTTAGAGATTTGACTTAACAGAAGACAATCCTTGGCTGTGGAGGGGGGTTGAAGAGAAGTGCCCACCAGTGAGCACCCATACAAAGAGTCAGTGAATTACTATTTCTATAGCCCTTGAATGTGTCATCAACAAAAAGATGACTCTCCACAGGTGGAATTGCAACTTTCATGCAGGTCATTCTTTATCTTATAAATGTTACCTAGCCTTCTTCCTAGCCAAGGTGGCTGTCCTTACATGTGAAATGGTTGTTAAGCTGTCTTTCTCCATAACTTTTGCATATTGGCAGCAACCCTAAGTTTTCTCTAGGGTGGGTACTGAATTGTTCATTTTGAGTAGCTCCAACAAGGGGTGTAAAAATGGTGTGCCATTTATTCCAACATAAAGATTGAATTCTACAGACAATTAGAATTGGATCCATGTTTTGATGTAACCCCAGTCTGAAGGAGAAGATGGTGGGTGGTTGTCATCTGGGCTCCAGTTCCCACTGGCAGTTTCTGTGAATTGGAGGGTTGACCAAAAAAAAGAAAAAATAAAGGAAATTTCTAAACAACCCATGAGGTAGGATCATTATTGCCCCCTATTATGGATGAGAAAACAGAAACACAGAATGGAAAGTAACTTGCCCAAGGTAATACTTTCTGTAAGCAATGCTGTCAGCATTATGTTTTTGTTTGGCAGGATAATGGTAACATTTGAAGGGTGCTGGAATGTTTGGGGGCTTGTGATTCCTTGGGTAGTTTTCATTGCTATTTTCCTCCTTAGGGTCCGCAAGATTTTAAACTTACGTGTGTTTGACGATGAAAGTGGGAAGCACTGGTCGAAGAGTGTGATGGACAAACAATACGAGGTGTTATGTGTCAGCCAGTTCACCCTCCAGTGTGTCCTCAAGGGCAACAAGCCCGACTTCCACCTGGCAATGCCCACGGAGCAGGCAGAGAATTTGTACAACAGCTTCCTGGAGCAGCTGCGCAAGACGTACAGGCCAGAGCTCATCAAAGGTAGGCGGGAGAGTCTCCGGGACATTACTGGGCAGGGAAAAGAGGAGATTCTACAACTGCAAACTCTCCTTTTCAAGAAGTCCATTATTTATGCTTATTACTTACTTAAAACAACATAATGGCTGTTGTCACTGCTTGTTGCTGTATACGTCCTCTCAATGACCCAGGCACCATTTACTCTCCTTCCTTCCTTCCTTCCTTCCTTCCTTCCTTCCTTCCTTCCTTCCTTCCTTCCTCCCTCCCCTCCCTCCCCTCCCCCTCCCCTCCCTCCTCCCTCCCCCCCCTCCCCTCCCTCCCCTCCCCCCCCCTCCTTCCTTCCTTCCTTCCTTCCTTCCTTCCTTCCTTCCTTCCTTCCTTCCTTCCTTTATTGTTGTTCAGGTACAGTTAGTTGTCTCCATTTTCCCTCCACCACTCTCCCCTGCTCCACCCATCCCCACTTCCCACCACCCTTGATCCTAACTCCCTTTGGCTTAGACCATGGGTCCTTCATACATGTTCTTTGACGGTCCTTTTTTTCCCCCATTATTCCCTCCTCCCACCCCTCTGATTATTCTGTTTGTTTTTTATTTCATTGTCTCTGGTTATATTTTGCTTGCTTGTTTGTTTTGTTAATTAGATTCCACTTATAGGTGTGATCATATAGTATTTGTCTTTCACTGCCTGGCTTATTTCACTTAGCATAATACTCTCCAGTTCCATCCATGCAGACGTGAAGGGTAGGAGCTTCTTCTTTCTTTCTTTCTGCTGTGTAGCATTCCACTGTGTGAATGTACCATAGTTTTTTTATCTACTTGTTTACTGATGGGTACTTAGGTTGCTTCCAGCACTTGGCTACTGTAAATTGTGCTGCTGTAAACATTGGGGGGCATAGGTTCTTTAGAATTGGTGTTTCAGGATTCTTAGGATATAAACCCAAGAGTGGAATTCATGGGTCAAAAGGCAGTTTTATTTTTAGTTTACTGAAGAAATCTCATAGCTTTCCACAGTGATTGTACCAGTCTGCATTCCCACCAACAATGTTAATAGGGTTCCTGTAGGAGACCATTCTGTGTGGTGTGGGCCCAGTCCCCCTTGGCAAACATTTACTGCAAAATGACTTTCTAAAATACATGCTAAACCTTCCTATGACCAGTGTAACTGGTTCAACGACTTTTGCCTTTTCATTTGCAAATATCCCTCTTCTGTGATGTGATTACTGGCATCCTCTCCTTTGTTTTCTTTAAAAGGTAACCACCTAAAGTAACCTGTTCATAGTAAATGAGGACCATCATGTAATGTGCTGAGAAACCCAATAAAGGCCAGTCACAGGAAGGGCCATGGCTTTTGCTTCCTTGAGAGAAAAAACTATGCTGTCCCCTTTCCTCTACAGGACTCAGTACTCCATGTGAATGTCTCATTTCATCCATAATGACATGGACACTGCGGGCTGGTGTCTGCATCAGGTTCCCCTTTATCCACAACCTAACCAAGCACTTGTTTGTTGAGTTGTTTATGATAGCCATTCTGACTGGTGTGAAGTGGTATCTCATTGTGGTTTTAATTTGCATCTCTCTGATGTCTAGTGATGCTGAGCCTCCTTTCATATATTTCTTGGCCTTCTGTATGTCCTTGGAGAAGTATCTGTTCAGGTCCTTTGCCTATTTATTGATTGGGTTGTTTGTCTTCCTGGAGTGGAGTTGTGTGAGTTCTTTATATATTTTGGAAATCAAATCCTCGTCTGATATATCATTGGCAAATATGTTCTCCCATATGGTTAATTCCCTTTTCATTTTCCTGATGTATTCTTTAGCCATGCAGAAACTTTTTATTTTGATATAGTCCCATTTGTTTATTCTTTCCTTTATATCCCTTGCTCTTGGGGACATATGGGTGAAAATATTGCTGCATGGAATGTCTGAGATTTCCCTGCCTATATTCTCCTCTAGGACTTTTAAGGTATTGTGACTTAATGTTTAAGTCTTTTATACATCTTGAGTTTATTTTTGTGTAAGGTGTAAGATGGTGATAAAGGTGCATTTTTTTGCATGTAGCTGTCCAGATCTCCCAATACCATTTGTTGAGAGGCTATTTTTACTTCATTTTATGCTTCTTTCCCCTTTGTTGAATATTAATTGACATAGAGACTTGGGTTTATTTCTGGGCTCTCTATTATGTTCCATTGGTCTATGTGTCTGTTCTTATGCCAGTACCAGACTGTTTTGATTACAGTAGCCTTGTAATATAATTTGATGTCAGGTATTGTGATACTTCCCGCTATGTTTTTCTTTCTCATAATTGCTGCAGCTGTTCTGGGTCATTGATAGTTCCATGTAAATTTTTGAAATGCTTGTTCTGTATCTGTGAAATATGTTATTGGCATTTTTAAAAAAAGATTTATTTATTTATTTATCTTTAGAGGGGAAGGGAAGGAGAGAGGGAGAGAAATATCAATGTGTGGTTGCCTCTTGTGTGTCCCCTGCTGGGAACTGGCCTGCAACCTAGGCATGTGCCCTGACTGGGAATCGAACCGTGGTTGTTTGATTCCCAGGCCCGCACTCAATCCACTGAGCTACACCAACCAGGGTGTTATTGGCATTTTAATAAATATTGCTTTCAATCTGAAAATTTCTTTGGGTAGTGTGGACATTTTGATGATGTTACTTCTTCCTGTTCATGAACATGGTATATGTTTCCATTTATTCTTGTCTTCTTCATTTCTGTCTTCAGTGTTGTGTAGTTTTCTGAGTATAGCTCTATTACCTCCTTGGTAAGATTTATCCTTAGGTACTTAATTTTTTTTTTGCTATAGCAAATGGGTTTTTTCCTAATTCCTGTTTCTGATATTTAATTTTTGGTGTACAAAAATGTCTTCAATTTGTGAATATTAACTTTGTATCCTGATACTTTGCCAAGTCTACTTATTAGGTTGAGTAGTTTTTTGGTGGTGCCTGTAGGATTTTCTATGTACACAATCATGTCATCTGCAAACAGTGGCAGTTTTGTTTCCTCCCTTCCAATTTGGAAGCCTTTTATTTCTTTTTCCTGTCTGATTGCTGTAGCTAGGATATCCAAAGCTACACTGAATAGAAGTGGTGAAAGCAGGCACCCTTGTTTTATTCATGAGCTTGGTGGGAAAGCTTTTAGTTTTTGCCCATTGTATATTATGTTAGTTGTAGGTTTCTCATATATGGCCTTTATTATGTTGAGGTATACTCCTTTTACTCCTACTTGGTAGAATGTTTTTACCATAAACAGGTGCTGTACCTTATCAAATGCTTTCTCTGCATCTATTGATATAATCATGTGATTTTTGTCTTTCCTTTGTTTTGTGATGTTTTCTGTTTATTGATTTGAGAATATTGTACCATCTTTGTGTCTCTAGGGTGAATCCTACTTGATGATGATATATGATCTTTTTAATGTATTGCTGGGTGTAGTTTGCCTATATTTTGTTGAGGATTTTAACATCTGTGTTCATCAGCCATGTTGGCCTGTAGTTTTCTCTCTTTGTTGTGTCTTTGTCTGGTTTTGGGATTAGGATTATGTGGCTTCATAAAAGGAGTTTGGGAGTCTTCCCTCTTGTTGGATTTTTTGGAATAGTCTGAGAAGGATATGGGTTACATCTTCCTTAAATGTTCTGTAAAATTCTCCTCTGAAACAGTGTGTTCTAGGGCTTTTGTGTGCCAGGACTTTTTTGATTATTGCTTCAATTTCAGCAGCTGTTATTGGTCTGTTCAGGCTTTCTGCTTCTTGATTCAGTTTTGGAAGATCATATGTTTCCTGAAATGTGTCCATTTCACCCCGGTTTTAAACTTTCTGAGAACATAATTTTGTTAGCAATTTCTTACAATATTTTGTATTTCTGTTATATCAGTTGTAATTTCTCCTGTTACATTTCTGATTTTACTTCTTGTTTTTTCTTGATGAGTCTGTTTAAAGGCTTGTCAATTTTGTTTATCTTTTCAAAGAGCCAACTGCTGGATTTATTGATCCTTTGAATTTTTCTTTTAGTCTCTATGTTTAATGCTGCTGTGATCTTGATTATTTCCTTCCTTCTACTCTCTCTGGACTTTGTTTGTTGTTGTTCCTGCAGTTCTTATAGATGTAGGGTTAGGTTGCTTATTTGAAATGTTTCTATCTTTTTTTAGGTAGGCTTCTATCACAGTGAACTTCTATCTCAGGACTATGTTTGCTTTGCCCCATAAGTTTTGGACTGCTATGAGTTCTTTTCATTTGTTTCCAGGAACACTTTTATCTCTTCCTTGATCTCATTATTAACCTTGAGATCATTGTTTAATAGCATGGTATTCAGTTTCCACAAATTTTAGTGTTTTTGAACTTTTCTCTTGAGGTTGGTTTTTAGTTTTAGGCCCTTATGGTCTGAAGAAATGCTTGATATGATTTCAGTTTTCTAGAATCTGTTGAGGTTTGTTTTGTGTCCTGTCATGTGGTCTTTCCTCGAAAATGTTCCATGTGCATTTTGTTTCTTTGTAATGAAAGGTTATATATATACACATATATATGTGTAATCAGTTAAGTTTATTTGATCTACAGCATTGTTCAGTGCTGTAATATCCTTGTTGATGTTTTGTTTGTAAGATCTCTCCATTTTTGACAGTTACAAATCTCCTAGTATAAGTGCATTGCTGTCTATATTTTTCTTTTAAGTACTCCAAAAATTTTCTTACATATTTGAGTGCTCCTGTGTTGTGTGCATATATGTTTATAATGTTTATGTCATTTTTAAAAAGTATTTTTTTGATAATGCTATTAAAGTTTTTCCATTTTTTCTCCCCTTTATTCCTCTCTTCCCTGCACCCCTGTCTAGCCAGCATTTCACCCTCCTGCCCCCCCTTAGTTTATGTCCATTGGTTGTACATATAAGTTCTTTGGCTCATACATTTCTTATTTTATTCTTAACCTTCCCCTCTCTATTATTTATTTTTCTTATTCCCTGTACTGTTTCCCCCATTCCCTCCCTTTTCCTCTCATTAACCCTCTGCTGATAACCCTCCATGTGAGCTCCATTTGTGTGATTCTGTTCCTGTTGTAGTTGTTTGCTTAGTTTTCTTTTTTTTTTTAGGTTCAGTTATTGATAGTTGTGAGTTTGTTGTCATTTTACTATTCATTTTCGGATCTTCTTTTTCTTACATAAGTCCCTTTAACATTTTGTATAATAAAAGCTTGGTGATGATGAACTTCTTTAAGTTTACCATATCTGGGAAGCACTTTATCTGCCCTTCCATTCTAAATGATAGCTTTGTTGGATAGAGTAATTTTGGAAGTAGGTCCTTAGCTTTCATGACTTTGAATACCTTATTTTTGGGACTATAAGATGTGCCTTCCTCCCCCCCCCCCCAAATTTGGGAGGAATAATGATTGTTAATGCTGTTGTTGAGTTCTGTTTACATTTACATTGGTGAAATATTATGTTATTTGTGTTATTAAATATTTTAGCACATTTTTTGCTTCAAAAATTTTTTCCTATTAACCTCCTCTAAAACCTAGATGCATCTATGGTCCTAAAAATACAGTACTTTTTTCTAGTCTCTTCTTGCCTATAAAGTTTCTTTTGAGAAATCAGCTAATAGTCTTGTTGGAACTTCCCTGTAGGTAACTATCTCCTTTTTTTTGCTGCTTTTAAGATTCTCTCCTTATCTTTGATTTTGGGTAATGAAATGATGATGTACCTTGGTGTGTGCTTCCTTGGGTCCAACTTCTTTGGGACTCTGACTTCCTAGAAGTCTATTTCATTCACCATATTGGAGAAGTTCTCCTTCATTATTTTTTCAAATAAGTTTTCAATTTCTTGCTCTTCCTCTTCTCATTCTGGCACCCCTGTGATTCAGATGTTGGAATTTTAAAGTTGTCCTGGACGTTCCTAAGCCTATACTCATTTTTTTGAATTCTTGTTTCTTCATTCTGTTCTGGTTGAATGTTTCTTTCTTCCTTCTAGTCCAAATTGTTGATTTGAGTCCTAGTTTCCTTCCCTTCACTTTTGGTTCCCTGTATATATATATTTTATTTTACTTTGCATAGCTTTCACTTTTTCCTGTATTTAGCGATCCTACTCAACCATTTCTGTGAGCATCTTGATTACCAGTGTTTTGAACTGTGCATCTGATAAGTTGGCCATCTCTTCATTGCTTAGTTCTAGTTTTGGAGCTTTTCTCTGTTTTTTTTTTTCTGTGGGCCATATTTATTTTTCTGTTTGGCATGCCTGTTAAATTTTAAGGGGCAGAGATTTAGGTATTCTTCAGGGTGGGGCAAGCCACTTAGCTGCATTGTGGCACTGTATGTTGGGGAGAGGGGTCAGAGAGGGAACGTTACCACTTGCTCTTAGTTACTTGGCTTAGTCAAGTGGCTTTTAGTCACTTCCTCTGCTACTCAAAAGCAAATTGGGCCCTTCTGGTGCTGAGTCCGAGGTTGGTGGGTTTTGTAGGTTCTAGGACCCTGTGGGTCTCTCTAGTGAACCCTCCTGTGAGCCTGGGAGTTTCTCCTACCACCTCAACCCCCACAGCTTTTTACAGTCAGCGGTTTTGAAGCTTTATTTTCCTGTACTAGAATCCTGTATTGTGCAATGTGTCTTGTTCCACAGTTATTCCTTCTTGTTTATCTCTGTACAAATGTGGGAACACCCGATCTGCCAGCCACCTCCTTGCTTGCCCTGGTGTACCTATTTATATCTTCTTGATGGATTCTTCCCTTGAGTATTATGAAGTTTCCTGTGTGTCTTCTTTTATAGCCTTTGTTTTGAAGTCTTTTTTTGTCTGATATAAGTATTGGTATCCCTGCTTTTTTTCCTATTTACTTGAAATAATTTTTTCCAACCCTTCACTTTCAGTATGTGTAGGTGTTTTGTTTCGAGGTTGGTCTCTTGTAGGTTGCGCATGTGTGGGTCATGTTTTCTTATCCATTCTGCTACCCTCTGTCTTTTGATTAGAGCATTTAATCCTTTTACCCTTGAAGGTATTATTGATTGGTATTTATGCATTACCATTTTACCCCCTTTGTACCTGTGTTTCTCTCTCTCTCACTGTCTTTCTTCCTCATCTTAAAGCAGTCCCTTTAGCATATGTTGCAGTACTGGTTTGGCTGAGGTGTATTCCTTCAGCCTTTTTTGTCTGGGAAACTCCTTATTTTGCCTTTGATTCTAATTGCATGCCTTGCTGAATACAGTAGTCTTGGTTGCAGGGCTTTGCTTTTAATTACTTGGAATATTTCTTGCCATTCCCTTCTGGCTTTTAGGGTTACTGTTGAGAAGTCAGCTGCTAGCCTTATCGTAGTTCCCTTGTATGTCACTTCCAGTTTCTCCCTTGCTACCTTTAAGATTTCATCTTTGTCTTTAAAATCTGGCATTTTTATTAAAATGTGTCTTGCAGTGGGCCTCTTTGGGTTCATCTTGATTTGGACCCTCTGTGCTTCCTGAACTTGCATGGCTTTTCCCCTCTCTTTGTTAGGGAAGCTTTCTGTCATTATTTTTTCAAGCAGGGTTTATATCCCTTGCTCCTTTTCTTCTCCTTCTGGTATTCCTGTGATTCAAATGTTGTTTGTTTTATGCTGTCCTGCAGTTTGTTTAAGCTATCTTCATATATTTTGAGTCTTTTTTTTTGTGCAGCTGCTTTACTTGAGTATTTCTTTTGATCTTGTCTTCCAGCTCATTAATTTGGTCCTCTGCTTCATCCAATCTGCTTCTAATTCCTTCTAGCGTATTTTTATCTCATATATTGTAGTCTTCATTTCTTCCTGGTTTTTGTTTATAGTTTTTATTTTCTTTTTCTTATCGGTAGTTCCCACTCAGTTCTTTGTAGTTGTCTTTGAGTTTCTCGAGCATCCTTATAACCATTCTTTTGAGTTCTATATCAGATAGTTTGCTTGCCTCCATTTCATTTAACTCTTTTATGGGGGAGTCTTCCCTTCCTTTCAACTGTGGGTTCTTTCTTTCTCTCCCCATTTTAGGTGACTCTTTTTGTTTGTTTCTGTGATTTCTGATGCCCTGCTTTGCCAGCTTTTTCATAGGGTGAATTTCTGTGATAGGAGTTCTGTGGGACTCAGTGGTGCAGTCTGTTTAATCTTCTTGTCTAGATGTTCTGGGGTTTCTTTTTCTTCCATTTGTGTGGTTTCTTTTTCTTCCATTTGTGTGGGTTCTCTTGTTGTACTTGGGCTTTACCTGTTGTTGGCTTCTTTCTTGGCGGATTCTCCCTTCCAGCTTGTTTACTGGTATTGACAACTGTTACTTTGTCTGGCATGTTGTTGTACAGGTGTTGGTTAATAAAGCAGTATTACCAGACAACCAAGCCTATGCCAGCAAAAAGAACCCCCCACCACTTAAGCAGTCTCAACTGCAATAGAACTAAGATTAATAAATGTGAAGAGGGATTGCAGATCTTATATGATATAACACAGGGAATGTGAGATGAATGTAAGAGGGGAAAATGTCATGTGATAAGAGGGAGGAGAATTGACAAGATTTAGGATAGAACTGAGGTGAAGAAAGGGAGAGAGTAAAATTTACAGTGTAAGTAGTAGAACACGAAAGGGTGATGGGAACATTTGCGTAAGAAGAGGTTTGAGGTAAAATTGAAAGGTACTAGAGCAATGGGAACAGAATTGCAGAAAACCCACAGTAGAGTCGATTGCAATGATAGTTGAATGAAATTTAATAAAGTTGGAATGGACACAAGAATATTTTAGAAAAGTGGTAAGTGGATATGAAATATCTATAGTAAAGAAAAATGATTTGAGGGAATGGGAGAAGCAAACTAATAAGAGTAAGGAGTAAAGCCCAGGTTGAAAGAGGGGAGAAAAGAAAGAGAAAAAAAGAAGAAAAAAAGAGAGAGAAAACAATGAGATAAAATTCCTTACTGAACTCATCAAGGGTAGGGTGATGAACTTACTGAACTCTTCAAGAGAAGGTGAAATGTAGTAAGACAGCCAAAGAGTATTCTGTGGCATTTAAAGTACTAACAAGTAGTAAACAAATAGATTCTTTGGAGAAAAACAGCTATAACCATGATTTTTCACTCAACTAGCCACTTTGTATAAGAGGTAAGAGATATGAATCTTATTAGAAGGTAAAAAGAATGTGAGCTGACTTTAGTAAGCACAGCACTTATGTGAGGTTAGATGGAGGAGAAATAGTGAGAGTAAGGGATAGAAACTTGGTGTAGTGTGGGAGAAAATAAAGTTAACCACAGCAGTAATAAAGCTCAGGAAGATGGTGAAATGGATTAAGACCAGGGAAGGGTGCTGTGTGTGATGTGGAATAGCAAAAATATGATAAGAAATATGTAATCTGAGTAAAAAGAATAAAAAGTAAAAGACTAAGTAAGGGTAGTATGTTATTGGAATATAAGTGAAGTGAAAGAAAAAAACTTAAAATGCAATATAAAAGGGAGAATAAAGAAAACAAATCAAACAATGAAATCAAACAAAAGAAAACAAAAATACTAATTAATTGGGAAGAAGAGAAATTAAAAAAAACATGCAAGTTCTGAAGGAGAGCAAAGTGAAATTTGTCTCAGCTGTTGGTGCTCACCTTCCGACTTATTTCTGGATCTCTCTGATTTTCTCACAGCTCCAGGTCTTCTTGTCTTACTCTTGGAAGGGAAAAAAAAAACCTCCTGCTGACTGTAAACCTGCCAACGGGGTTTTGCAGCTCTTCCCAGATCTCGTAGGCAGAGGGGGACTGGGCTTCGTTTTTTTTCCCTTTTCTGTGGTTCAGAGAGGATGGGGCTCAATCTGGGCTAGAATAATCACAGATGCCCAGTTTCCAGCCCATGCCAGGTTTTACAGCCCTTTGATCAGACAGCGAGGTGCACTGAGTGGGAGCAAATTGTGCCCCTACTCCTCCCTTTTTGTTGGCCTTTCAAACAGAAAGAAACACGTGAAATTAATTTTAAAACTGTATTTTATTTAGCCTAATGTATCTAAAATACTATGATTTCATCCTGTAATTAATATAAAAGGTTACTAATGAGATTCTTTATATATATTTGTATTTTTTTGTACTAAAGTCTTCTAAGTCTGGTGTGTAGTTTATACTTACAGCACTTTTGAATTTGGACCAGAGACATTTCAGGTGCCCAAAGGCTGTGATATAGACATGTAGGTTTAAGTCTTTGTTTAGTACCTGCATATTGTTAAGAATACCAACCTAGTTTGACTACCAAGATTTAGTCTAGAAAGTGCCTTGGAATAATGGCCTTGGGATGTGGGAGAATTATAAATCTTTTTTAAGAAGGCAGTTCCCTTTTAGTCTGTTTTCATAGGGTTAAAATCCATTTAACCCCATATTGTTTATTTAGCCCCATAATATATTGTTTTGCCTTTTCTTCAAAGTTATTAGAAAAAAATATTTAGCATTTTTTGGTAATGTACCTCAATAAGAGACCTTTCTAAGTAGAATGTCTCCTTCTCCTTCTCTTGCTGACATCATACCCCTTTGTAGACATTTAGTAGTTGTTACTAGTTAACTCTGTAGTATTTCCTATACTTTAACTGTCCCTGGATTAAACAAATCTAGATTTCTTATTTATTCAACCTGTTTTCAGCTTTAAGTAATAAAAGTTGTTAATTGATTTTGAAGCTCTGTAGCAAAGCCCCACATTGAAGATTGGCAGCTCATCAGATTTGCTCATGTTTAGGAGTGATATTTGTACCCCTTTGGAATTTCCTTTTATTTTAATTCACTTACTTGTGTCAAGTATCCATTTGCCATAAAAACAAATGGATTCTATGGGATCAGGACATTCCCATCTTAAATCAAATTCCAATCTTTACATGGGCCCTGGTAGAACAGAATATATTTACCTTTTCTGGAAATAACCTTTCACAAGTCCAGTCATGGATGTCTCCAGTATTTCTTTCCCACCCTACGTCCTCTGGGATCCTCCCACATGGCTTTGTTGCAAACATGTTTCTCCCCAGAATTAGTAGTTAAGGCAAATCCTCTGAATAATTTTTTTTTTTGCTGAGCCAAGGATTAAATGTCACCAACATTGTCTTTGATATTTGTAGAATCCTCCCATTTCTGAGAAATGTCAGATGTATTTTAGAAAAAGCACGTAAGTCCCTTAAAAGGGTGAGCAGATGCAGTAGTATAAAAGCATAAGTGAAGGCACTTTGTTTTTTACTAAAAAATTAAAATTCTCACCCAAGTATATTTTATTATTGATTTTAGAGAGAGAGAAAGGGAAGGGAATGAGAGAGAGACAGACAGAAACACTGGTGTGAGAAACATGTATCTCCTGCCTCCTGTATACATCCTGACCAGGGATCAAACCTGCAACCCAGGTATGTGCCCTGACTGGGAATTGAACCTGCAGTCTTTTGGTATATGTGAGATGACATACTCCAACTACCTGAGCCCCAAGGCCAGAGCAACTGAAGTTACTTTAAATGAGAGAACATTGATGATTGTTAAGGAATGCTCCAGTGAAAACAAAACAGCGTTCATCTAAGTTCTTAAAGTGGAGTGTTGTGTGTACTATTAGGTGCTTTGTGGTCCTAAAAATGCCTTTTACTTCTTGAAATGATGTGTATGAAGTACCTGAAACAATGTATTGTAGACAATATAATTTTATAATGGATCAGAATTTAAGCTCATGGGATGTGATACATCCAGTCATTTTGATGAAAAATTGACTTGAATTATGCAGAGTTTTAATTACAATTTTTTCCAAATCCTTTGGTCTTTCAGAATCACTACAATGATAACAACAATGTATCTCTTGCTCTGTGGTGTTGAGGGGAACTAAAGGTATAGCAAGGATGTCCAACCTTTTGGCATCCATGGGCCACACTGGAAGAAGAAGAGTTGTCTTGGGCCATACATTAAATACATTTTGGCACATAATCACAAAAAAAGTCTCATAATGTTTTAAATAAATTTACCATTTTGTGTTGGGCTGCATTCATAGCCACCCTGAGCTGCATGTGGCCTGCGGGCCACAGGTTGGACACCCCCATAGCATGTTTTACATGCTTGCTCTCTTTAGTTAATTTTGGGATGTTGGCTTCCATCTCCAATATGGAAAGCTCTCTGTTAGCTGCAGGGATGTTGTAACACAAACTGCTAGATATCTTTTTAAAATTATTTTATTTTTCAATTACAGTTTGCCTTCAGCACTATTTTATATTAGTTTCAGGTGTACAGCACAGCAGATAGATATTCATATAGGTTATAAATGTTCCTTCTGGTAATTCAGGTGCCCACCTGTCACCATAGATAGTTATCACAATATTGTTGACTGTATTTCCTATGCTGTGCCTTCCGTGTTTGTGCCTGTTTGGTAACTACCAATTAGTTCTTCTTAATCCTATCACCTTTTCTCACCCTGCCCCCTCAACACCCCTCCCCTCTGGCATCCATCAGTCTGTTCTTTGTATTTGTAAGTCTGTATCTATAAGTCTGTTTCTGTTTTGTTTGTTCATTTATTTTTTTCTTTAGATTCTACATATAAATGATATCATATGATATTTGTCTTTCACTGTCTGGCTTATCTCACTTAGCATTAATGCCCTCTAAGTCCAACCATGCTGTCGCAAATGATAAGATTTCATTCTTTTTTAAGACTGAATAGTATTGCATTGTATATATATACCACTGCTTTTTTTATCCACTCATCTATTGGTGGACAGTCAAGTTGCTTCCATGTGTTCACTCTTGGTTTAATTAGCTAGAATATTTGTTTTACTTCCTCTCTCTTTAATGACTAACACTTCATTTTAAATTTACATTTAATTTGTTTCTTTTACTGTTGAGGATTAAATAGAGGGAAGATTGTTCTTCCCTTTATTCTTTCTTTCTGTTTCTTCATTTCCCCAATCAGTGTCCATGTGCTTTCAGGCATTTCTTGGGCTTGTGGCAGCTCTTCTGAATAGACCCAGCCATGGCTCATGTGCTGAGTCTATTGATCTTATTTCTGGCCTGCTTGCTAATGGAACCACAAGCAGTTTCCCTGGGTTCCATATGGAATGAGAACCCTGGAAGGCAAGCTAGTTATGGTTTGGTCTTCACATACTTTTAAAAGGATAATAATTGAGAAGCATGCCCAAGTACATCTGTTGGGGGTTTATTGTGTGCCAGGCCCCATGCAAGGGTAAACATTCTCTATTCGTTATCTAATTAAATCCTTACAGAGCCATTCAGATGGGCATTAGGGTTACTCTTATTCTGCAGATGGGAAAACTGAGGTGCAGAAGGGAATCCTGTGGAAGGTCACACAACATATAAGTGGGAGAGCCTGAAATGGAACCAGCAGGCATTTCTGGGGCCTGAGCTTCACTGACATATTTGCTTCACTGTAAACTCCACATTCTCTTGACTCATTGGCCTTTCATTATTTTTCTGGATTCAGCATGTCTATTGGAACTTTCCTGCCTTCTCTGTCAGGCTCAGAGAACAAATCAGTGAACAAGGTTTATGGACCTCAACTAGGTCTAGTAAGAGGGAAGCAGGATAGCCTAAGGTCAGATGGTCCTTCATGTCAGAGCAATGATGTTAATCTAGCATTTTAGTCTTGTTTCTGTTGGGAGGATATTATTTGCTCCATTCAAGTCATATTTTGTATATTCTGTATTTATAAGACACTTGTTATCTGCTGGCCCATGTACTAGGCTCTCGGTGTATAATACTGAGAAGGAGAGATGCTGTCCCTGCTGTAAAGCTCACAGTATGGTGGGGAAGAGAGAGAATGAGCAAGCACAGTTATTTTGCTATAGCAAGAAATGTTCCTGAAGAACCACACATTTTGCAAAACTACCAGAAAAGCTATCAATCAGGGCTCATGGGCAAACAACTAAAGATCTATGACTGGACCAAAAGGGAGCAGGCACTTGATTTTCACTTTCATAAAATATAGTCAAAGGCCTTCTGCTGCCAGGCCTGAAAGCTATTCCTTTTTCTGCTGATGGTGGTCTTTTTATTCCTGTTGTTCTGAATGTCTTTTCCTAAGAAAACCCAATTCTTACCCCATGCAGTCTCTGTGGTATGCATAAAATTCCTTACCAGTTGTGTACGAGCAAATTCTCATTACAGATGTTGGACCAGAACCTTTCATAATTACCAGTGTGATGTATGCTTTGAGTGAATGTTTAGGGATAAATAAGAGGGGTCAGTCCTAAGGTAGTGATGGCTGATGTGGTTGGGCTTGTTTCTGTCTGTTCTGTATTTGAGTCATGTTTTGGACCTTCTTGATTCATCACACTAATACCCATATGGAAAGTTGTTAATATTTATGATGTATTTGGGCCTGTACTCTCACTTCTGGTTAATAGACACTGCAGCTACTTGACTGATACCTACAGTTCTATGATCACTATTAAAACACAACAGTCCCAACATCCCCCCCATATACTTGCTGCCCATTGTAGTTATCTCCTTTTCCCCTCTAGCCCCAGGCAACCACCCATCTGTTTTCTGTTTCTATAATTTGTTGCACGCTTATGGATGAAGGGTAGAGCTGGGATTTTCAGGGTGGCCAGTCATCCTCCTGAAGGGTAAATTGTGTAGCAACAGATTCTCTTGGGTGCCCATCCATCAAAATTTTTATGCTGGTGAAAATAGGTAAAAAATGAATATTCAGGGTGTATGCAGTTTGAAGGGAGTAATCTAAGACCTATCTGGGTAGGAGGGCACCTGGCTGGGCACTTAGGCAGTCAGAAGCAGAACAATTTACAGGTGTGTGTGAGCCAGTTCCTGGTGGAGCAGAGACCATCAGAGTTGGGAGCATTGTGTGCATGTGGGGAGTCTACAGAGTAACTACGGGCCTGTGCTGGGTCACAGTTCAAGTGTCAGAATTGGGGCAGATCCAAAGTGAGGGAAGTGCTAGCTGATTACTACAGAAGAAGCTGAAGCTTCTGAAATGGGTGGAATGCTTTTGGGTACAAGAAATAGCCCCATCCAATGTGTTTGTTGCTTATGATTGAAACACAGAGTTGCAGTAAATTCAGATTCAGCCTGAGCTAGAGACTCCCTGTCATCACTGCTGTGACTCTCTCTGGAATTCCCTGAGCTGTGCTTTCCTCTGCATGTGTAAGTTTTATCTTCAGGCTAGCTTTCTTCAGGATGGGAACTGTGGTTACACTTTTCATGACTCACCGTCCCAAACGAGCCTTTGTTTCTGCATTCTAAGCAGAAGTCCTGAAGGTCACTTTGAACTTAGTGGCTTAATAATAGCTATGTGTCTTCCTCACAATTTTGTGGGTCAGAAAATGAGGAAGGGCTCATCTCTGATCCATGCAGTGTTTGGCTGGGCCAGGGGATGTTCTATATTGGCCTCTGTGCATTTTGTTCCTCCCCTCTCATCTTCTACCGGGTCTCACATTGCTTAAGCTCCTCGCAGCCTGGTGGTCTCAGGGTGTGAGACTTCTAACATGGTGGCTGGCTTCTCCCAGAGTGAGCATTCCAAGAGCAGGTTTTATGAGAGACAGGAAATGGAAATGCAAGCCCCTGGGCTGGGCCTGGAAAGCAGTGTAGCATCACTTCTGCCTAGGCTAATAGAGCAGCCTCACTACCCTCTCAAATTCAGAAAGAGGGGTGTAGATCTCCCTTGCAATGAAAGATTGTCAGAGAACTTGTGGCTATTTTTAATTCTCTGCAGCTCATAACTCTGGTGCTCTCAAAGATTTTTTTTCTCATTCTCTGACTTTTCTTCAAATAATTGATTAAGGGCAGTGATTTTTCGACCTTTTCCATCTCTTTGTGCACATAAACTAATTACTAAAATTCTACGGCCATCAAAAAGTATATTTTTTGCCAATATGACAAAAACTAGGTATAATTTTGATTTATTCACACTGGATGGCTATTGTTTTGTTGGCTGTTGTCATTTTATATTTGACAATCTAAGGGAAAAAAAGGTTAGTTCCCCTGTATAAATAAGGAGGTGTTACACATTTAAAAAATTCTTTTTTTTTTAAGTTTTAAAATTTATTTTTAGGGAGAGGGGAAGGGAGGGAGAAAGAAAGAAAGAGAAACATCAGTGTTTGGTTGCCTCTTATACATCCCCTACTGGTTACTTGGCCCACAACCCAGGCATTTGTTTTGACTGGGAATTCAACCAGTGATCCTTTGATTCGCAGGCTGCCACTCAATCCACTGAGCCACACTAGTTTTTAAATACTAGCCAGGACTGTTTTAAAAATTCTTACAGCACACCAGTGTGCCATGGAACACCAGCTGAAAATCGCTGCTTTATGGCTAATAAAACCTAGTATACAAGTTCATCAGTTTTTTTCCCTTTACTGAAGAATGAACCAGAAGTTAAGGGTGTTTTATTGGATGCCCAGGCTGAGTGGGTTAAGGAAAGAGGTTCAGATGTGGCCCTTTGTAGCCCTCTAGGAATCTCCATCTTTCAGAAAAATGCTGAAAATTCTGTTCAGTGGGAGGCCTTAAAAGCTCTCAAAGTTTTTTAAAAATATATTTTATTGATTATGTTATTACAGTTGTCCCATTTCCCTTCCCCCCTCCATTCCCCTCCACCCTGCACACCCCTCCCCCCACATTCCCCACCTTTAGTTCATGTCCATGTGTCTTAAGTTTTTTAGGCTTCTACATTTCCCATACTATTCTTGCCCTCCCCGTGTCTATTTTCTGCCTGCCATCTATGCTACTTATTCTCTGTACTTTCCCCCCTCCCCCTCCCATTCCCTTGTGGATAAACCTCCATGTGAATCTCCTTTTCTGTGATTCTGTTCCTGTTCTAGTTGTTTCCTTAGTTTGTTTTTATTTTAGGTGTGGTTGTTAGTAATTGGGAGTTTGCTGTCATTTTAGTATACATGTCTTTTATCTTCTTTTTTTAGATAAGTCCCTTTAACATTTCATATAGTACAGGCTTGGTGATGATGAACTCCTTGAATTTGATCTTATCTGAGAAGCACTTTATCCGACCTTCCATTCTAAATGACAGCTTTGCTGGATAGAGCAATCTTGGATGTAGGTCCTTGCCTTTTATGACTTGGAATACTTCTTTCCAGCCCCTTCTTGCCTGTAAGGTCTCTTTTGAGAAATCAGCTGACAGTCTGATGGGCACTCCTTTGTAGGTTACTGTCTCCTTATCTCTTGCTGCTTCTAGGATTCTCTCCTTCATTTTAATCTTGGCTAATGTAATTATGTTGTGCCTTGGTGTGTTCCTTCTTGGGTCCAAATTCTTTGGGATTCTCTGAGTTTCCTGGACTTCCTGGGAGTTTATTTCCTTTGCCAGATTGGGGAAGTTCTCCTTTATTATTTGTTCAAATAAGTTTTCCACTTGTTGCTCTTCCTCTTCCCCTTCTGGTACCCCTATAATTCAGATGTTGGAATGTTTAAAGCTGTCCTGGAGGTTCTTAAGTCTCTCCTCATTTTTTTTGAATTCTTGTTTCTTTATTCTGTTCTGGTTGAATGTTTCTTTCTTCCTTCTGGTCCACTCCATTGATTTGAGTCTCAGTTTCCTTCCTATCACTATTGGTTCCCTGTGCATTTTCCTTCATTTCACTTAGTTTAGCCTTCATATGTTCCTCTAATTTGTGAGTAAAATCAACCAGTTCTGTGAGCATCCTGATCACCAGTGTTTTGAACTGTGCATCTGATAGGCTGGCTATCTCTTGGTTACTTAGGAGTATTGGCTCTGGGGCTTTGAGCTGTTTTTCTGCTTGAGCCACAATGTTTTGATCTGTTCGCACCTGTTACATATGAGAGGCAGAGCCTTAGGCATTCACCAGGCCCAGGCAACCCATGTTGCTGGGTCGTGATGCTGTATGTGGGGGCGGGGTCTGAGAGGGGAAAAAAAAGGCCCCTTGCTCCGCTCTCAGTTGTACCTCAGTCTCTTCCGCTGCTTCCTTCAAGTGAACTGGGCCTTTCTGGTGCTGATTCCCATGTGGGTGGGCTTGTGTGTGTTCTAGGACCCTGTGGGTCTCTCCAATGAACCTTCTTGTGAGGGTTGAAATGTCTCCCTGTGCCTCAACCCCCACAAGTGTTTTCAGTTGGTGTTTTAAGGCTTTATTTGCCGGCACTAGGACCCTGGGTTGCGTGATCTGTCTTGCTCCCAGTTATCTGTGCGTGAATGTGGGACCTCTGCTAGGTCAGCCAGCTACCTTGTGCAAGGTGCCCCTCTTCTCAATTGCCACCTCGCTGGGTCTGCCTGTTGCCACCCCATGCCCAGGGTCTGCTGGTTGCCACCTGGGTGCCCAGGGTCTGCCTGGTGCCACCTTGTGCGCCCTGGATGCTTTATGTGCCCGGTGTCACCGCTTCCTGTGCGGCAACCCCTCTCAGCTCAGCCACCCTGTCTAAATGAATGTGTCTATTTTAACTCCTTGGTTGTCGGACTTCCATATAGTTCAATTTTCTTTCAGTTTTGGTTGTTACTTTGTTTCTGAATTGTTATTGTCCTTATTTTGCTTGTTTGAGGAGGCACAGTGTGTCTGCCTACACCTCCATCTTGGCTGGAAGTAAATGCTCTCAGAGTTTATTGGTGAGCATGCATTGCTTTTATAGCAAAGAAAAAAAATGTTATACCAAAATGGAATAGTTGAAAAGAAGGATTTCAGCCATCAAGTTTCTTGTTTCAATTCCAAGCTCTTTGTAGTGGACCCAGGAAGCATTCACTGGTTGGTTCTGTTCAGCAACTCATAAACAGCCATGGTATTAAAAAGAGCTGCTTGTGTATTCTATGTGGGGTCTGACCTAACATGGGTGGCAAAGAGCTGAAGAAAGGTGAAAGACATTTAAGGAGTGCAGCAGCTTTATGATCGTCTCAGCTCTGTTCACTTCGTGGAACATCCATTATGTCTAGGTCTCCCACAGGTTCATAATGCAAAGAGAAGGTGCCAGAAGCGGGAAGACAACATGTAGTTTTTGCTTCATGGCTAGTGTTTAATTTTTATGGATTTGTTTAATTTCTACTCTTTTCACTACTTAAAACATTTTAGCAGCATGAATGACCTTTCAGTGGAAGCCTGTTTTATATGCTCTGGCAAGAGCTGTGGTTAATGTAAATTTAGGAAATCACAATATGGGATCACATCTGCATTGTTAGTAAATGGCAAGGCTGGCAGATGCAGCACAGACTGATGTTGTCATGCAGAAGTCTGATGCAGATATGCGATTGATTTTAGCCCAATAAGTTAATATTTTATGTCTTGCCTTCTTTTTCTTTTATTCTCTTCAGTAATTTGCTTATTGACTTCCTTATTTATTTCTGCATATCTCTTTTTGGTCTTATAATTTAAAGTACATCATCTCTGTGGCTACAATTTATACCTTTCCTTTGCCCAAATGGCAAAATCAATCAATTTTTGTTTTTAAATTCTAGCTTTGATTTGTGTAGTTGATTATTCAAGATAAATCTAATTTTACCAGTTTTTCTTTCTCCGCCTAAATAGCTGTCTACGTTCACCTTGGAAATAGTGTCAGACTTCTGGCCAAGATAGAGGCATAGGCAGACGCAGCATGTCTCCTCGCACAATCAAAATGAGGACAACAAAAAAAATTAGAAACAAAATAATGACCAGTACTGGCAGAAAACTGAACTGTGTGGAAGTCCAACAACCAAGGAGTTAAAGTAGACACATTCCTCCAGACTGGTAGGAGGGGCGGAGTTGGGCGGCTGGGCAGAGAGGGGTTGTGGCAAAAAAAAGTGGTGACTGGCAGACCCTGAGCACACAAAGCAGCAGCTGGTGGACCATGGTGGGCGCGCAAGGCAGCAGTGGATGGACCCAGCCAGGCAGCAGATTGTGAAGGGGCTTGGCATGCAAGGTGGCTTGCTCAACTGGGTAGTCCTGCATTTGACTGCAGATAAACCAGGCAAAACTGGGGAATAAGACAGACTGTGCAACTCAGGGTCCCAGCTTGGGGAAATAAAGTCTCAAATCATGGATTGAAAACATCTGTGAAGGTTGAGGTGCTGGGAGAAACTCCTAGACTCACAGGAGAGTTCACTGGAGAGACCCACAGGGTCCTAGAACACACACAAACCCACCCACATGGGAAGAAGCACCAGAATGGCCCAGTTTGCTTGTGGGAAGCAGGGGAAGTGACTGAAATCTGGCAGAGAGCAGAGCGAGCGCCATTGTTCCCTCTCGCACCCCTGCCCCACATACATTGTCACAACCCAGCTACAATGGTTACCCCTCCCAGGTGAACACCTAAGGCTCTGTCCCTCACTACAAAACAGGCACATCAGGATAAAAAAAAAAATGGCCCAAACGAAAGAACAGATCAAAGCTCCAGAAAAAATATGACTAAGCAGTAAAGAGATAGCCAACATATCAGACGTACAGTACAAAGTACTGGTAATCAGGATACTCACAGAATTGGTTGAATTTGGTTGCAAATTAGATGAAAAAATAAAGGCTATGATAAGTGAAATAAAGGGAAATGTACAAGGAACCAATAGTGCTGGGAAGGAAATTGGGACTCAAATCAATGGAGTGGAGGAGAAAGAAGAAAGAAACACCAAATCAGAAAAGGATGAAGAAACAAGAATTCAAAAAAAATGAGGAGAGGCTTAGGAACCTCCAGGGCATTTTTTAACATTCCAACATCTGAACTATAGGGGTACCAGAAGGGGTAGAGGAAGAACAACAAGTGGAAAACTTATTTGAACAAATAATAAAGGAGAACTTCCCCAATCTGGCAAAGAAAATAGATTTCCAGGAAGTCCAGGAAACTCAGAGAGTCCCAAAGAAGTTGGACCCAAGAAGGAACACACCAGGGCACAACATAATTACATTAGCCAAGATTAAAATGAAGGAGAGAATCCTAGAAGCAGCAAGAGATAAGGAGACAGTAACCTACAAAGGAGTGCCCATCAGATTGTCAGCTGATTTCTCAAAAGAGACCGGACAAGAAGGGGCTGGAAAGAAGTATTTCAAGTCATAAAAGGCAAGGACCTACATCCAAGATTGCTCTATCCAGCAAAGCTGTCATTTAGAATGGAGGGGCAGATCAAGTGCTTGTCAGATAAGGTCAAGTTGAAGGAGTTCATCATCACCAAGCCCTTATTATATGAAATGTTAAAGGCACTTACCTAAGAAAAAAGAAGATAAAAAAACATGTACAGTAAAGTGATAGCAAACTCACAATTGTTAACAACCACATCTAAAACAAAAACAAAAACAAACTAAGGAAACAACTAGAACAGGAACAGGAACAGAACCACAGAAATGGAGATCACATGGAGGTTTATCAACAGGGGAGTGGGAGGAGGAGAGAGGGGGGAAAGGTAGAGTGACACAGGAACAAGTAGCATAGATGGTAGGTAGATAGTAGACAGGGGGAGGGGAAGAATAGTGTGGAAAATGTAGAAGCTAAGAAACTTAAGACACATGGACATGAACTAAAGTGGGGGAATGTGGGTGAGAGAGGGTGTGCAGGGTGGAAGGGAATGAAAGGGGGAAAATTTGATAACCGTAATAGCATAATCAATAAAATATATTTTTTAAAAGAAAGAAATAGGGTCAGTGTTATGCGGTGGATCAATATTAAGATGAAATGGCAGAGTGACTAACTCATCGCATAATAGGTGCTCAGATATGTTGTATGATGAATGCTCCAGGTCTGTGGAGATGAGGACAGGCTCATTTTAGTGGTTTTGCTGTTCTGTCCATTCTCTTCTCATCTGTACTCCTGTCTTCTGTCCTCATTCTTATTCATCCCTTTTATCTCCTTGCTTGAGCTCCTTCAGTACTTCCAGTCATGAATAGCTGGGTCAGGTCTTTCTCCTTGCCCCTCAGAGTCTGTTATGACAATTCAGTCTGAACAAAGAAAAGTAATTAAAAAGAAAGATACAGGCATAGGTAGAAATAAACTCCTTTCACTGTTGTCACAGTTAAGGACATAAAATGACTCAGGATGAAAAGAAAAGTCTCAATCTATAAGAAAGCATGACCCACACATATGCTGCCTACAAGAGACCCACCTCAGGACAAAAGACCATCACAGACTAAAAGTGAAAGGCTGGAAACAAGTTTTCCAAGCAAACGGACAAGAAAAAAAAGCTGGGGTAGCAATTCTCATATCGGACAAAATAGACTTTAAAAAAAGGGCCATAAAGAGAGACCCAGAAGGTCACTTCATTATACTCAAGGGAAGAATCCACCAAGAAGATATCAACATCGTAAACATATATGCACCAAACATAGGGGTACCCAAATATATCAAGAAAATCTCAGAGGACTTCAAGAAAGATATTGACAGCAATACAATTATAGTAGGAAATTTTAACACCCCACTAACAAAAATGGACAGATCTTCCAAACAAAAGATCAACAAAGAATTGTGGCATTAAACAACACCCTAGATGAAATGGACTTAACTGACACATATAGAGTCCTTCATCCCAAAGAAGCTAAATACACATTCTTTTCAAATGCACATGGAACATTTTCAAAGATAGACCACATGATAGGACACAAAAGGAGCCTCATAAAATTCAAGAAAATTGAAATCATACCAAGCATTTTCTCTGACCAGAAGGGACTGAAACTGGAAACCAACCCCAAAGGAAAAAACCCAAAACACCCAAAATCATGAAGACTGAATGGTATGCTATTAAACAACGAATGGGTCAAGAATGAAATTAGGGAAGAAATCAAAAAGTTTCTGGAAACAAATGAAAATGATCTCACAACAACCCATAACTTATGGGACACAGCAAAGGCAGTCCTGAGAGGGAAGTTTATAGCAGTACAGGCCTACCTAAAGAAGATAGAAACATTTCAAACAAACAAGCTAACCCTACGCCTGCAAGAACTCCAGGAACAACAACAAAGACAACCCAGAGCAAGCAGAAGGAAGGAAATAACCAAGATTAGAGCAGAAGTAAATGACATAGAAACTAAAAGCACAATTCTAAGGATCAATGAATCCAGGAGTTGGTTCTTTGAGAAGATAAACAAAATAGACAAGCCTTTAAGTAGGCTCATCAAGAAAAGAAGAGAGAGGACACAAATAAACACAATCAGAAATGAAAGAGGAGAGATTACAACTGATACCACAGAAATAGAAGGGATTGTAAGAAATTACTATGAAGAACTGCATGCCAATAAATTTGAAAACCTAGGGGAAATGGACACATTTCTAGAAAAATACAATCTTCCAAAACTCAATGAAAAAGAAGCAGAAAATCTAAATACACCAATAACAGCAAAAGAAATTGAAGCAGCAATAAAAAAACTCCCATCACACAAAAGCCCTAGACCAGATGGGTTCACAGGAGAATTCTACAAAGCATTTAAGGAAGAGCTAACACCTATTCTCCACAGACTATTCCAAAAAATCCAGAAGGATGGAAAACTCCCAAATTCTTTTTATGAAGCCAGCATCATCCTAATTCCAAAACCTCTATCTGGTTAGAGACACAACAAAGAAAGAAAACTTCAGGCCAATATTGCTGATGAACATAGACACTAAAATCCTCAACAAAATATTGGCAAATTGCATCCAACAATATATCCAAAATATCATACACCATGACCAAGTGGGATTCATCCCAGGGATGCAAGGATGGTTCAATATTCGCAAATCAGTAAATGTAATACATCACATAAACAAAAGCAAAGATAAAAACCACATGATCATATCAATAGACGTGGAAAAAGCTTTTGATAAAGTACAACATCCATTTATGATAAAAACACTCAGCAAATTGGGAATAGAGGGAGCATTCCTCAATATAATAAAGGCTTATATGAGAGACCTACAGCCAACATCATAATCAATGGGCAAAAATTAAAAGCTTTTCCACTAAGATCAGGAACAAGACAAGGATGTCCACTTTCACCATTTCTATTCAATATAGTATTGGAAGTTTAGCCACAGCGATCAGGCAAGAAAAGGAAATAAAAGGCATCCAAATAGGAAAGGAGGAAGGAAAACTGTCATTGTTTGCAGATGACATGATAGTGTACATGGAAAATCCTATAGACTCTACCAAAAAACTGCTTAAACTAATTAATGAATTTGGCAAAACAGCGGGTTACAAAGTCAGTATCTGGAAATCAAAGGCATTTTTGTATACCAACAATGAATCAGCATAAGCAGAAATGAAGGAAAAAATTCCATTAGATATAGCAAAAAGAAAAATAAAATATCTGGGAATAAACCTAAGGAGGTAAAAAACCTGTATGCAGAAAACTACACAGCCCTGAAGAAAGAAATCAAGGAAGACACAAAGAAATGGAAACATATACCATGTTCATGCATTGGAAGAATTAACATCATCAAAATGTCCATACTACCCAAAGCAATATACAGATTCAATGCAATACCTATTAAAAGTACCAATGGCATATTTCACACACATAGAACAAACACTTCAAAAATTTATATGGAACCATAATTGACGCCAAATAGCAGCTGCTCTTTTGAGAAAGAAGAACAAAGTAGGAGGGATCACAATACCTGATATCAAACTGTATTACAAGGCCATGTAATCAAAACAACCTGGTACTGGCATAATAACAGGCACATAGACCAATGGATCAGAACAGAGAGCCCAGAAATCAACCCAACTCTGTATGGTCAATTAATATTTGACAAGGGGGGCAGTGACATAAAATGAGTGAAGATAGCCTCTTCAACAAATGGTGTTGGGAGAACTGCACAGCTACATGCAAAAAAATGAAACTTGAGCACCAACTTACACCATATACCAAAATAAATTCAAGGTAGATAAAAGTCTTAAATATAAGCCATGACACCATTAAAGTCCTAGAGGAGAACATCAGCAAGAAAATCTCAGATATTCCACGCAGTGACATTTTTACTGATATGTCCCCTAGAGCAAGGAATATAAAGGAAAGAATAATCAAATGGGATCTCATCAAAATAAAAAGCTTCTGCGTGGCTAAAGAAAACAGTATTAAATTAGCAAGACAACCAACTGTATGGGAAAACATATTTGCCAATGATACCTAACAAAGGTTTAATCTCCAAAATATACAAAGAACTTACACCACTCCACTCTAAGAAGACAACCAACCCAATTACAAAATGGGAAAAGGACTTGAACAGACACTTCTCCAAGGAGGACATCCAGAAGATCTAGAGACACATGAAGAGATGCTCAATATCGTTAGCTATCAGAGAGATGCAAATTAAAACCACAATGAGATACCACTTTACACCAGTCAGGATGGCTATCATAAACAAAGCAACAAACAACAAATGTTGGAGAGGTTGAGGGGAAAAGGGGTCCTTAGTCCACTGTTGGTGGGATTGCAGACTGGTACAACCATTATGGAAAACAGTATGGAATTTTCTCAGAAAACTAAAAATCGACCTGCCTTTTGACCCAGCAGTTCCACTGCTGGGATTATATCCTAAGAATGCTAAAACATCAATATCAAAGAACCTATGCACCCCAATGTTCATAGCAGCACAATTTACAATAGCCAAGAGTTGGAAGCAACCTAGGTGCCCAGCAGTAAATGAATGGATCAAAAAATTGTGGTACATATACACAATGGAATTCTATGCTGCAGAGAGAAAGAAGGAGCTACTACCCCTTGCAACCACATGGATGGAACTGGAAAGCATTATGCTGAGTGAAATAGGCCAGGCATTGAAAGACAAATACCATATGATCTCACCTTTGACAGGAAGCTAAGCAACAAAACAAAACAAGCAAGCAGACAAAAAATAAAGACACTGAAATAGAGAACAAGGGGACAGTGACCAGAGGGGAGAGGGAAGGGAATTTAAGGGGATAAAGGGGGAGGGATTTGGAGGAACAAATAGGAAGGACACAGGGACGAGAACTAAGGGGGGTGGAAATGGGAGGGAGGTGGGGAGCAAGGGGCGGGGGAGGTTGGGATGGGAGAAATAGACAAAAAAACTGTACTTGAAAAATAACTAAAGAAAATTTAAAAAAAGAAGAATAACTAAATAAAATTAAAAAAAAATCTCAATGCTTCAGCAGGGGAAACAGAAAGAGGTGATACCCTTACTGTTTCAGGATCTACAGATTCAGAAATATTGATAATTTTAAATAGTACAAGGCGTGCCCTGTAGTACAGGCTTTCTTTACTAGGTGTGTGTTCTAGAAACCCATCTATATCAGTGTACCAGTTGGCATTGTTGTGAGAGGCTGTGTTTGGCTTCAGTGAATTTTTTTTGAAGACTCAACGCATTTGCTTATTTCATCATGGGTAATTTACTGGAGCGTCTGCTCACACTGGGCTGAGTGGTTTTTGACCAAAAATGCCATGACCCTGGGGCCCCACCCTTCCTATTCACCCAATCTCACCCCAAGCAACTTTTGTTTTGTTTCCCTGAATGAAAAACGTCCTCAAAGGTAAATGTTTTGCCAATATGGAAGAAAGAAAAATCAAAATCGGAGTTCAAAAACTGTTTTAAGCAGTGGAAAAAACATTTTGTTAAGTGTAACCCATCAAATGGAGAATACTTTGAAGGTGACTGAAGTTTAAACATGTAAGAATAGATATACAATTTTTAATAAATAAATTCCATTTTTTGGGTTCCCTCTTGTATGAGTTTATTTATGGACTCTCTATTCTATGTCATTTTTTATTCTTATGCCAGTACTACACTGTTTTGATTACTGTAGCTTTGTATTAAGTTTTGAAATTGAAATATGTCTTTCAACTTTGTTCTAATTAATTTTTGAATACATAATATGATTGGATATTAAAATGACACAAAATGGTCTATCTTAGGAAGTCTTTCTCGCTCACTCTTGTTCCTGTACATTGTTTTCCTTACTCTTTATAAGTAATCACTTTCATTATTTTTCTATTTTTCTAGTGTTTCTTTATGCAAATGTGAACAAATATGAATATCATATTTTTTGGACTGTAAGATGCAGCCCCTCCCCCCAGTTTGGGAGGAATAATGGTTGTTAATGCTGTTGTTGAGTTCTGTTTACATGTACATTGGTGAAATATTATGTTATTTATGTTATTATTAAGTATTTTACCACATTTTTTGCTTCAAAAATTTTTTCCTATTTTCTTCCTTTAAAACATAGGTGCATCTTACGGTCTGAAAAATCTGATATATACACATATATTTGTATGTCTCTTTTTATACAAAGGTAGCATGTTTAACATCTTGCTTTTAAGAAAATGTCGGTGTGTCCTAGAGTTTCTTTCCACATCAGTTCATAGAGGACTTCCTCATATATCTTCATTTTTTAGTAGCTGTATAGTGTTCTATGACGAGATATACCCTGGCTTATTTAATCCATCTTGTGTTGGACTCCTGGGATCTTTTTAATTTTAGACTCTTAAAAACAACAGTGACACAATGAATAAGTTTATACATATTCCACATTATATGCAGGCAGATACACCTATGGTATAAATTCTCAGAAGTGAGGTTGATGGTCCTGTATAAGGCATTGCATGTTTTAGCAGTGTTTGAGACTGCCATATGTATCATAGCTTTATCAACAGAGTGAATTTTGATCATCTAGTATTTTGCTCATCCTATAGGTGAAAGTCTCTCATTGTAGTTCTTTTGCCTTTGTTTAAATGAATGTGTTTACTTTGAAATAAGTGTAGATTTACATGCAGTTGTGAGAAATAATGCATAGAGATCTAATATGCCCCTTACCCAGCTTCTCCCAATTGTAACATCTTACAGAATCAATACAGAACAGATAAGCAGTGCCATCACCACAAGGAGCCTTTGGTGGCCCTTGTACAGCCACAGCCACTTCTTTCCTATCCCTGCCCCCTCTTTAAATCCTAGAAAGTACTAATCTGTTCATTTCCATAATTTTGTCATTTCAAGAATCATAGAACACATAACCTTTGGGGATGGGCCTTTCTTTTTCTTGGTCTAATTTTCTGGAGATTCATCTAAGTTGCATGTATTAACACCTTGTTCCTTTCTAGTGTGAGTAGAATGCCATTGTATGTACCACAGACTGTTTAACCATTCATCCATTGAAGGACACACATGTTTCCACTTTTGGACTATCAAGAATAAAAATGCTATGAACATTGATGTACAGATATTTGTATAAACATAAGTTTGTCTTCTCTGAGATAAATGCCTAAAAATACACTTACTAAGTTATATGGTAGTTGCATGCTTAATTTTTTAAAAAATGTTTCATTGTTTATGCTATTACAGTTGTCTCATTTTTTCTCCCTTTGCCCCACTCCACGCATCCTTTCCCCCACTTCAATAGTCAGACCCCACAGTGTTGTTCATGTCCATGGGTCCATCATGTATGTTCTTTGACTAATCCCTTCATCTTTCAATTAGTCCCCACATTCCCCATCCTTTCTTAAGCTATCAGTCTATTCCATGATTCCATGCCTCTGGTTCTATTTTGCTTATTAGTTTATTTTGTTCATTAGATTCCTCTTATAAGTGAGATCATATGATATTTGTATTTCACTGATTGACTTATTTCACTTAGAATAATAGTCTCCAGTTCCATCCATGCTGTCACAAAAGGCAGGAATTCCTTCTTTTTTCTGCTGCATATTATTCTGTTGTGTAAATGTACCACAGTTTTCTTATCCACTCATCTAATAATGGGCACTTAGGCTGTCTCCAAGTCTTGGCTATTATAAACAGTGCTACTGTGAACATAGGGGTGCATAAGTTCTTTTGAATTGGTGTTTTGGGATTCTTAGGGTATATTCTCTGCAGTGGAATCACTGGGTCAAAAGGCAGTTCCATTTAATTTTTCAGAGAAACTCCATATAGTTTTCCACAGTGGCTGCACCAGTCTGCACTCCCACCATCAGTGCACTAGGGTTCCCTTTTCTCTACATTCTTGCCAGCACTTCATGTTTGTTGATTTATTAATGGTAGCCATTTTGGCAGGTGTGATGCAATATCTTATTGTGGTTTTAATTTGCATCTCTCTGATGCTACTGACATTGAGAATCTTTTCATATGTCTATAGGCCATCTTTATGTCCTTGGAGAAGTGTCCATTCAGGTCCTTTGTCCATTTTTTAATTGGGTCATTTGTCTTCCTAGTGTTGAGTTGTATGAATTCTCTATGCATTTTGGAGGTTAAACCCTTGTCTGATGTTATCATTGGCAAATATATTCTCCCATACAGTTAGTTCCCTTTTCATTTTGATGATGGTTTCTGTAGCCATGCAGAAACTTTTTAGTTTGTTTATTTTTCTTTATTTTCCTTTGTTTATAAACAAAAGGCATTTATTTGTTTTTCCTTTATTTCCCTTGCCTTAGGAGATATATAAAAAAATACTGCTACATGGGATATATGAAATTTTACTGCCTATGTTTGCTGCTAGGACTTTTCTGGTATCATCCATTAAGTCTTCTATCCATTTTGAGTTTATTCCGGTGTGTGGTGTAAGTTGGTGGTCCAGTTTCATTTTTTTGCATGTACCTGTCCAGATCTCCCAACACCATTTATTGAAGAGACTGTCTTTACTCCATTGTATGCTTGTGCCCCCTTTGCAAATATTAACTGACTATAAACACATGGATTTACTTCTGGGCTCTCTATTCTGTTCCATTGATCTATGTGTCTGTTCTTGTCAAACCAGACAATTTTGATTATAGTGGCCTTGTAGTATAGTTTGATATCAGGTATTGTGATTCCTCCAACTTTGTTCTTTTTTCTCAAAATGCTGAGGTTATTCGGGCTCTTTTTTGGTTCCATATACATTTTTGGAATATTTGTTCTAAATCTGTGAAAATGCCCTTGATATTTTAAAAGGAATTATGTTGAATCTATGGATGATTGCTTTGAGTAGTATGGACACTTTAATGATACGAATTCTTCTAATCTATGAACAGGGTATATGCTTTCATTTATTTGTATATTTCTAAATTTCTTTAGTGTCCTATAGTTTTCTGATTACAGGTCTTTTACCTCCTTGGTTAAATTTATTCCTAGGTACTTTATTTTCTTTTGCTGTTGCTATAGGGAATGGGATTGTTTTTCTTAGTTTTTCTTACTGATAGTTCATTGTTGGTATACAAAAATGCCATTGATTATGAATATTGGCTTTGTATCCTGCTACTTTGCTGAATTCACTTATTAGGTTACATAGTTTTTTTTTATTTTTGTGGAGCATGTGGATTTTCTATGCACACTATTATGTCATCGGGAACGATGACACTTATTTCCTCCTTTCCAATTTGAATGCCTTTTAGTTGTTCTACTTGTCTGATTATGGTGACTAGGACTTCCAGTACTATATTGAGTAAGAGTTGTGAAAGTGAACACCCCCGTCTTGTTCCTGATCATAAAGGAAACATTTTTAGTTTTTGCCTATTGAGTCTGATGTTGGCAATAGGTTTTTTTGTATATGGCCTTTATTATGTTGAGGAATGCTCCGTCTATTCCCACTTCACAGAATATTTTTATCATAATGGGTGCTGGTTTTTTATCAAATGCTTTTTCTGCATATATTGATATGATCATGTGATTTTTGTCTTTAATTTTGTTTATGTGATGTATCACGTTTATTGATTTGTGAATATTGTACCATTCTTGCATCCCTGGAGTAAATCACTCTTATCATGGTATATTGATGTTTTTAATGTGTTTGTGGATCCAGTTTGCTAGTATTTTGTTGAGAATTTTATCAGTTATGTTCATCAGAGATATTGGCCTGTAATTTTCTGTCATGTCTTTCCCTGGTTTGGGTGTTATGATAATACTGGTCTCATGAAAAGAGTTTGGGAGTCTTCCCTTGTCTTGAATTTTTTGGAATAATTTGAGAATAGGTATTAGTTTTTCTTTGACTGTCTGGTAAATTGCCTGTGAAGCCATGTGGCACAAGGCTTTTTGTGCTGGGAGTTTTTTGATTATTGCTTCAAATTCACTAGTTATTGGTCTATTGAGGTTTTCTACTTCTTCCTGATTCAGTTTTGGAAGATTGTATGTTTTTAGAAATTCGTTCATTTCCCCCCAGGTTGTCCAATTTCTTTATTGATTATACTGTTAGAGTTATCCCATTTGTCCCCTCCTTCATTCCTCATCTGCCCTGCACCCCACCTCCCACCCCCATTCCCCTCACCCTTAGTTCATTTCCATGGGTTGTACATATAAGTTTTTTGGCTTCTACATTTCTTATACTGTTCTTAACCTCCCCATGTCTGTTTTCTACCTACCATTTATGCTTCTTATTCCTGGTACCCTTTCCTCCCCATTCTCTCCCGCCTTCCTCTTTGCCAATAACCCTCCATGTGATCTCCATTTCTGTGAATCTTTTCCTGTTCTGGTTGTTTGCTTAGGTTTTTTTTTTTTTTTTTTTAGGTTCAGTTGTTGATAGTTGTGAGTTTGTTGTCATTTTACTGTTTCTATTTTTGATCTTTTTCTTATATAAGTCCCTTTAACATTTCATATAATAAGGGCTTGGTGATGATGAGCTCTTTTGACTTGATCTTTTATGGGAAGCAGTTTATCTGCCCTTCCATTCTAAATAAAAGCTTTGCTGAATAGAGTATTGTTGGATGTAGGCCCTTGCCTTTCATGACTTTAAATACTTCTTTCCTGCAAGGTTTCTTTTGAGAAATCAGCTGATAGTTTTTTGGGAACTACCTTGTAGGTAACTGCGTTCTTTTCTCTTGATGCTTTGAAGATTTTCTCCTTATCTGTAGTCTTGTGTAATGTAATGATGAAGTACCTTGTTGTGTGCTTCCTTGGGTCTAACTTCTTTGGGACTCTCTGCGCTTCTAGGACTTTCTGGAAGTCTACTTGCTTCACCAGATTGGGGAAGTTTTCCTTTATTATTTGTTCAAATAAGTTTTTAATTTCTTGCTCTTTCTCTTCTCCTTCTGGAACTACTATGACTCGGAGGTTGGAATGTTTAAAGTTGTTCTGGAGGTTCCTAAGCCTCTACTTATTTTTTTATATTCTTGTTTCTTCATTCTGTTATGGTCGAATGTTTCTTTCTTCCTTTTGTTCCAAATCATTGATTTGAGTCCCAATTTTTTTCCTTCACTATTGGTTCCCTGTACATTTTCCTTTATTTCACTTTTCATAGCCTTCACTTTTTCCTCTATTTAGCAACCCTACTCAACCATTTCTGTGAGCATCCTGATTACCAGTGTTTTGAACTGTGCATCGAATAGGTTGGCTATCTCTTTATTACTTAATTGTAATTTTCTGGAGCTTTGATCTGTTTTTTCATTTGGGCCATTTTGTTTTTGTCTCGTATGCCTGTTAGAAAGTAAGGGGTGGAGCCGTAGGTATTCACCAGGGTGAGGCGACCCGAACCGCTGTGTTGTGGCACTTATGTGGGGAGGGGTCCAAAAGAGAAAAATGCTGCTTGTTCAGCTCTTTGTGGGCTTTCAGTACTTCTGCTGCTACCCACAAATCCTGGAATCCAGACTCAGCAGGTCTCAGGGTTCCCGAAGGATGGATGGTGCAGGCAACTAATGAAGAGTCAGACACCCGGTTGGATGCCAGAGAACAGCCAGCCTCTGTGGGTCTGACCGAACTCTCAGAGTCTGATCAAGCTTTATTTTTATAGAGATTGTTATGTGGCATCAAAGGAATAGGTGCATGGCGTGATCAGTTAAGCAGAAAAAATCAATACAGAGGTAACTTGGAAACATAGGAAGTTCTATAGATTCAATTATGCTAAACAAAGGTTATTTTGACTAGGAGAGCTATTAATCAGACAGTTAGAAATAGCTGTATGTACAGAGTTTTAAATGTCATATTGATGAATACATGTTTATTAAAGTTCTTAGAATTTGGCCTGGGTCAAAAGGATACGCTAGACTGAACAGTGGTTATAGAAAATTTATTAAAAGGCCTTTGTGGTTTCTAACTTAGCTCTCTATCTTTCTGTCTAGAATCTTTCCTTATTTACTTTGGACTCTGACTCCTTAGTAATTGTTCCTATGTGCTTAGTTTGTAATAGTTAATTGACTTCCCCTGTTTCTTTACCTGTCTAATCCCATTAATATATATTTCTGTCCAAGATAGAGGAAGGGCTGTTACTCCATCAACTTTTAGACATTCAGGGGCTACCCCATCAGGGGGAACTTTTGTTCTATGGCCAAGAAATTATTTTGTACAACCTCATTGGAATTCTGCGGATCATTGGGCCTGAAATACAGGTGTCTAAAAATCCCACCACCTATTAATATTAAAGACAGACATGCAAGAAGAGATAGACAGGAAAACCAGCCACAGTTGCCTCTGCTGTGCAGATGCATCTCATCCATCCTGACTGTGTCAAGGGTTGGCTGTTGGTCAGCTCCTGACGTACAAGCAAATTGGGCCCTCTGGTGCTAATTCCCTGGTGGGTGAGTTTGCATTCATTCTAGGCCCTGTGGGTCTCCCCAATGAACTCTCCTATGAGATTGGGAGTTTCTCCTGCTGCTTCAAGCCCCACAGGTTTTTTTAGTTATAGGTTTGGGGCTCTATTTCCCCAGGCTGGAACCCTGGGTTGCATGGTCTGTCTCACTCCCCACTTGTTCCTCCCAGTTTATCCACATGCAAATGTGGAACCATCCACTTTGTCAGCTGTGCATAGCCCACCCTGGTCCTCTAGTCTTCACCTTGCTGTGAGTTCTCTCTGCCTCATTGCCCATCTCTGCCCCTCCTGCTGGTCTGGGTGAATGTTTCTTCTTTAATTCTTTGGTTTTCAGACTTTTATACAGTTTGATTTTCTGGCAGTTCTGGTTGTTTTTGTTGTTAAATTTCTTTTTGTCCTTCTTTTGGTTGTGCAAGGAGGCACAGTGTATCTACCTATGACTCCATCTTGGCTGGAAGTTGAAATATCCTTTTCCATTCCTTTACATTAGGTATGTGTGTGGTTTCAATCTGAATTGAGTCTGTTATAGACAGCATATGTAGAGGTTTTGTTTTGTTATCCATAGAACCACCATATGTCTTTTGATTGTACCATTTAATTCATTTGCATTTAAGGTAATTGTCAATAGATGTATATTTATTGACATTTTATTATTCATACTTTTAATCTTTTTTTTTCTTCTTCTTCTTAAAGAAGACCCTTTAATATTTCTTATAATACTGGTTTGGTGGGGATGATGGACTCCTCTAGTTTGTTTTGTTTATTTATTTATCTGGGAAGCTTTTTATCTGTCCCTCGATTCTAAATGATAGCTTTGGTGGGTACAGTAGTCTTGGTTGTAGGTTCTTCCTTTTCATCACTTTGAATATTTTGTGTCAATACCTTCTGGCCTCAAAATTTAGTTGAGAAATTAGCTGACAGTCTTATGGGACCTCCTGTATAGATAACTAATTGCTTTTCTTTTGCTGACTTTATGATTCTCTAATCGTCTTTAACCTTTGGCATTTTAGTTACTGTGTCTTGCTGTGCACCTCTTTGGGCTTCTCTTGTTTGGGACTCTCTATGTGTCCTGGACCTATGTGTCATTTTCTTTCATCAAGTTAGGGAAGTTTTCAGCCATTATTTCATCCAGTAGGTTCTCAATTTCTTGCTCTATCTTTCTTTTTCTGGTACCCCTATCATGGGAATGTTGATACATTTGATGTTATCCCAGGGGTTCCTTAAACTATTCTCATTTAAATGTTTTTTCTTTTTGCTGCTCTGATTGAATGTTTTCTGCTCCCTTGTATTCAGATTCGCTGGTTTGATACTCTGCTTCACTTAACTGCTGTTGATCCCTTCTGGTGTATTCTTCATTGCAGTTAGTGTGTCTTCATTTCTGACTGATTTCTATGTCCTTTTATGCTGTTGAAGTTCTCAGCAAGTTCCTTGAATATTCTTATAACCATAGTTTTGAACTCTGTGTCTGGTCGTTTGTGTGCCTCCATTTCATTATTTTTTTTCTGGATATTTCTTCTGTTTTTTTCATTTGGGACATGCCTGTTTCTCCCCATTTTGGCTGCCACGCTGTGTTTGTTTCTGTGTTTGTCTCCTAGTTCTTGGTGGGGTGGTCTTATGTAGTAAGTGTCCTGTAGGGTTCAGTATCATGGCCTCCCTGGTCACCCAAGCCTCGTGCTCCAGGTGTACCCTTTGTGTGGGCTATGTGCACTTGTTGTAGTTGAGCCTTGATGCTATTTGTAAGTCAGTGGGAGGGATAGACCCCCCCCCCCCAGGTTGATCAGCTAGGAGAATCAGTGGTGACTATAGTGGAGGAAATGCTATGCAGGGCTGACCCTGAGGGTCAGCACTCATTTTCTATGGGGCTCTGGTGCCTGCCTAGTTTTCACCTTTAGTGTGTTGCTTGTGGAGGTTGGTTGGGTGGCATTCCAGTGTAGTCTGAAGCTTGCCGCTGGGTGTGCTGGCTCTGGGGCCTCCAAGAAGGTGCAGGTCAAGGTCAGCCACTGCCACCTGTGCCCTGCTCAGGGCCACCTAGTATGAGCCACAGAGTGTTCTGCATATAGCTACTACTTGTACTGGGCTTGGATGTGCCCAGAGAGGCCATGCTGTGAATCAGGTCTGTCTGCCGCTAGTCCTGGGACTGGGGCCACCTAATAAGAAATATGTAGCACATTGAGCCCAGATGATGCTTGTTTGGGGTGTGTGAACTTTTGAGAGAATTTAGGAAAGTTCAAAGCTTGAGCCAAGACTGGCTCTTTGTGTAGGAAAGTCACTGGAAGCAGCTTAGGTGGGCCTGTAAGTTGGGTAGGGCAGGGTCTCAGGAAATCACCAGTGCAGGGCAAACAGTGTTAGCTAGGTTGATAGAGACACTGATTTGGCATCTTCATGTACCTGCAGTAGGGGGAGGGCTCAGCAAAGGAACAGTGGATTCTGCCAGCACTTTCATCTTTAAAGTTAACCTTTTAATTTATTGATGTTTTTAGAGAGAGAGAGGAATGGGGGAAGGGGGAGATAGATGGATATATTTGTTGTAAGTTTGATCCCTGACCAAGAATCAAACCCAAACCTTGTCATTATCAGGACAGTGTTCTAACCAACTGGGCCTCTGCCAGCACTTCTGTCTTGAGAAAAAGCTGCCCCTCCAGCCCTCTCTGCAAAGTCAGACAATTCAGTCCCTTCCCATATGTCCCTGGTGACTTTTGAGCTGCTACTGATCATTTAAGAGGAATGTTGGGGGCTCCAGGAGCCCTTTGTCTCACTCAGCCACAATCACTGCTGGTTATTACAGCCAGAAGTTATAGGGACTTCTCTTCCCAGTACGTGAACCCTGGGCTAGGGGGCCTGGAGTGGGATTGTGACCGCTCCCTTCTTAGAGGGGACCTCTGTAGCTGAGATACTCCTGATTTTTGACTGTCACTCGTAGGTGTGGGACCTGGCTGTTATGTGTCTTCACCCCTCCTTTTTGTAGTCTCGCTGTGGCTTTTTCTGTATACTCTTAGTTATAGTACTTCTGTTCAGCTAGATTTCAGCTGATTCTAAATTATGGTTGTTCTGTAGTTTAGTTGTAATTTTGTTTTGATTATGAGAGGATGCAAGTACTGCATTTACCAATCTACCATGACCAGAAGCCATCCACTTTGAAATATATATATTTTTAGATTTTAATGTTTTTAATTGGGAAAAGCAGAAAGAATAATTTCACTATCATCATCAATAATATATACTAATAGTGGAATAATATATACTGATAGTGGAATAATTCCACTATCATCATCAATAATATATACTAATCCTTTGTTACTAATATAACAAAGGATTGTTTGCCAGTTTCATTCCCAGTCAGGGCACATGCCTGGGTTGCAGGCCAGGTCCCTGGCAGAGGATGTGTGAGAAGCAACCACACATTAAAGCTTCTCTCTCTTCTTTCTCCTTCTGCTCCCCTCTCTCTAAAAAGAAATTAGTAAAATCTTAAACAGAATACTACTAATATAGTTCTGATATATTTGTTTATTATTTTTTAATTTTAATATTTTTATTTTGAGTTTAAGTAATTAATTATTTTTCAATTACAGTTAACATATGACATTTCAGGTGTATAACACAGTGATTGTATATTATGTAATTAACTAAGTGATCACCGAGATAAATCCAGTACTCATCTGACACCATACATAGTTATTACAAATAGACTGTATTCCCTATGCTGTACTTATATCCTTGTGACTCTTCTGTAACTACCAATTTGTACTCCTTAATCCCTTCACCTTTTTCATCAATGCCACTAACCACCCGCATCTTTCACCTGTCCCTCAACAGCTTTCTCCTATGTCAATTTCCAGTTCTCTCTGTGTTGATGAATTTGTTTCAATTTTGTTTGTTTATTTTCCCTTTTAGATTTCACATATTAGTGAAATCATATGGTATTTGTCTTTCTCTGACTGACTTAATTTTAGGTTCATCTGTGCCATTGCAAATAGTAAGATTTCATTCTTTTTTATGGCTGAGTAATATTTTATTGTGTGTATATAACCACAGCTTTTTTATCCACTTGCCTATTGATGGGCAGTTGGGTTGCTTCCAGAGCTTGGCTATTGTAAATAATGCTCCAGTGAATACCAGGGTGCATATATTCTTTTGAATTAGTATTTTTGTTTTTTGGGGGGGTAAATCCTCAGAAGCGTAATCCTTAGGTCTAAGGCACATCCATTTTTAATTTTTTGAAGAAACTCCATATTGTTTTCCATAGTGGCTGTACTAATCTGCATTCCCATGAACAGTGCACAAGTGTTCCCTTTTCCTCATGTCATTGCCAGTGCTTGTCATTTGCAGACTTATTGATGATAACAATTCTGATGGGTGTGAGGTGATACCTCATTGTGGATTTAATTTGCATTTTTTGACAATAGTGGTGTTGAGCATCTTTTCATATGCCATCTCTATGTCTTCTTTGGAGACATGTCTGTTTGGTTCCTCTGCCCATGTTTTATTGGAGTGTTTGTTTTTTTGGTGTTGAGTAATATGAGTTTTTAAAAATACATTTTAGATATTAACTCCTCATCAGATATATTATTGGTGAATGTGTTCTTTCATGTAGTTGATTGTCTTTAATTTTTTTGATGATTTCCTTTGCTATGCAAAAAAGTTTTCAGTTTGATGTAGTCTTATTTGTTTATATTTTCTTTCTTCCCCTGGCACATAGAGATATACCAGAAAAAATATTGGTAAGACAAAAGTCAGAAATTTTACCGCCTATGTTTTCTTCCAGGAATTTTATGGTTTTGAATTTTACATTTTAAGTCTTTAATTCATTTTTTTAAAATTTGTTGTTGTTCAATTACTGTTGTCCCGCCTTTTCCCCCATTGCTTTACCCTACCCCATCACCCCAACTCCCACGGTCAGTTTCCCCTCATTGTCCATGCCCACCAGTCCTCTATTCATTTTCCTTTGCTCTTTCCCTTTCTTTCCCCATTATCCCCCCTCCCCTCTTCACTCTGATTACTGTCAGTTTGTTCTTTATTTCCAAGTCTCTGATTCTGTTTTGCTTATTTGTTTGTTTTGTGGATTAGGTTCCACTTTATAGGTGAGACCATATGGTATTTATCTTCCACTGCCTGGCTTATTCGACTTAGCAAATGATACTCTCTAGCTCCATCCATGCTGATGTGAAGGGTAGGAGCTCCTTCTTTCTTTCTGCTGTGTAGAATTTCATTGTGTAAATGTACCACAGGTTTTTGATCCGTTCATTTACTGATGGGCACCTAGGCTGTTTCCAGCACTTGGCTATTGTAAATAACACTGCTATGAACAGTGGGGTACATAGGTGCTTTTGATTTTGAATTGGTGATTCAGGATTCTTAGGATATAGTCCCAGCAGTTAGATTACTGGATTGAAAGGCAATTCCATCTTTAGTTTTTTGAGGAAATTCCATACTGTTTTTCACAGTGACTGTACCTGTCCGCATTCCCACCAGCAGTGTACTAGGGTTTCCCTTTCTCTACAACCTCACCAGCACTTGTTATTTGTTGATTTATTAATGATGGTTATTCTGCTTGGTATGAAGTGGTATCTCATTGTGGTTTTAAGTTGCATCTCTCTAATGGCTAATGATGTTCAACATTTTTTCATGTGTCTATGGGCCCTTTGTATGTCCTTCTTGGAGACGTGTCTGTTCAGGTCCTTTGCCCATTTAAAAATTTTTTTAAAAATATATTTATTGAAGGGAATTTAAGGGGGAAGGGGGGAGGGATTTGGGGGAACAAATGTGAGGGATGCAGGGACGAGGGCTGGGGGGTGGGCGTGGAGGTGGGGAGCGCGGGACGGGGGGTGGGCTTGAATGGGAGAAATAGACAAAAAACTGTACTTGAAAAATAACTAAATAAAAAAAAAGATATTCAAATAGAGAGGAATAAAAAAATAAAGTAATTCTTATATAGTAAAAAAAATATATATATATTTATTGATTATGCTATTACAGTTGTCCCATTTTCCCCCTTCACTACCCTCAACCCTGCATACACTCTCCCATCTACATTTCCCCTTTTAGTTCATGACCATGTGTCATACTTATAAATTCTTTGGCTTCTACATTTCCCATACTATTCTTACCCTCTCCCTGTCTATTTTCTGCCTACCATCTCTGCTACTTATTCTCTGTACCTTTTCCCCCTCTTTCTTCCTCCCACTCCCCTGTTGATAACCCTCCATGTGATCTCCATTTCTGTGGTTCTGTTCCTGTTGTAGTTGTTTGCTTAGTTTGTGTTTGTTTTTGCTTTAGGAATGATTGTTACTAATTGTTAGTTTGCCGTCATTTTACTGTACATATTTTTTATCTTCTTTTTCTTAGATAAATCCCCTTAACATTTCATAAAATAAGGGCTTGGTGATGATGAACTCCTTTCATTTGACTTTACCTGAGAAGCACTTGATCTGCCTTCCATTCTAAATGAAAGCTTTGCTGGATAGAGCAATCTTGGATGTAGGCCCTTGCCTTTCATGACTTGGAATACTTCTTTCCATCCCTTTCTTGCCTGTAAGGTTTCTTTTGAGAAATCAGCTGACAGTCTGATGGGCACTCCTTTGTAGGTGACTGTCCCCTTATCTCTTGCTGCTTCTAAGATTCTCTCCTTCATTTTAATCTTGGGTAATGTAATTATGATGTGCCTTGGTGTGTTCCTCCTTGGGTCCAACTTCTTTGGGACTCTCTGAGCTTCCTGGACTTCCTGGAAGTCTATTTCCTTTGTCAGAATGGGGAAGTTCTCTTTTATTATTTGTTGAAATAAGTTTTCCACTCATGGCTGTTCCTCTTCTCCTTCTGATACCCCTGTAATTTGTATGTTGGAACATTTAAAGATGTCCTGGAGAATTTTAAGCCTCCTCATTTTTTTGAATTGTTTCTTCATTCTTTTCTGATTGGATGTTTCTTTCTTCCTTCTGATCCACTCTATTGATTTGAGTCCCAGTTTCCTTCCCATCACTATTGGTTTTCTGTACATTTTTCTTTATTTCACTTAGCCTGGCCTTCATTTTTTTCATCTAATTTGTGACCAAATTCAAGCAATTTTGTGAGCATCCTGATTACCAGGGTTTTGAATAACTGTGCATCTAATAGGTTGGCTACCTCTTTGTTGCTTAGTTGTATTTTTTCTGGAGCTTTGATCTGTTCTTTAGTTTGGGCCATTTTTTTTTTGTCTTGATGCACCTGTTATGTGGGGGCGGGGGCAGAACCTTAGGTGTTCAGCAGTGTGGGGCAACCCAGTCCTTGGGTCATGATGCTGTATGTGGGGGTGGGGTGTGAGAGGGAACAATAGTGTTTGCTTTTCTCTCTGCCAAATTTCAGTCACTTCCCCTGCTTCCCACAGGCGAATTGGGTCCTTCTGGTGCTGATTCCCTGGTAGGTGGGTTTGTGTATGTTCTAGGACCCTGTAGGTCTCTCCAACAAATTCTCCTGTGAGTCTGGGAGTTTCTCCCAGTCGCCTTGAGCGCCGTGCCTTGCTCCACTATCCTCTGCCTTGCTGGGTTCTGCCAGCTGTGGCTTTGCTGGGAGCCCTCTCTGCCTAGGCTGCCCAACTCCGCCTCTCTTACTGGTCTGGATGAATGTGTCTTCTTTAACTCCTTGTTGGTCGGACTTCCATACAGTTCAGTTTTCTGTCAGTATTGGTTGTTTTTTGTTTTTAAATTGTTGTTGTCCTTATTTTTCTTGTGTGAAGAGGTACAGTGTGTCTACCTATGCCTCCATCTTGGCTAGAAGTCCCTTTGCCACTTTTTAAATTAGATTATTTGTCTTCCTGGTTTGGAGTCATGTGAGTTCTTCATATGTTTTAGAGATCAAACCCTTGTCTGCAGTATCATTGGCAAATACATCTTTCCATATGGTTGGTTCCCTTTCCATTTTGTTGATGTTTTCTTTAGCTGTGCAGAAGGTTTTTTATTTTGATGTAGTTCCATTTGTTTATTCTTTCATTTATGTGCCTTGTCCTAGGGGTTGTATTGGTGAAAATATTGCTGCATGTGATATATGATATTTTTCTGCCTGTGTTTTCCTCTAGGACTTTGATGATGTCACAATTTGTATTTAAGTCTTTTATCCATCTTTAAGTCTTTAATACCTTTTGAGTTTTTTCTTGCGTGTGGTGTAAAGAGGTAGTCTAGTTTCACTTCTTTTTCAAGTTTGTGTCCAATTTTCCCAACAATATTTATTGAATAGACTGTCTTTACCCCATTTTATGTTCTTGTCTTCTTTGTGAAATATTAATTGATCACAAAGATGTGGGTTTGTTTCTGCACTCTCTGTTCTGTTCCATTGATCCTGTCTATTTTTATGGCATTACTATGCTGTTTTGATTTCTTGGGCTTTGTGGTATAGTTTGGTATCAAGTAGCATGATATCCCCAACTTTGTTTTTTCTTTGTATTTCTGAGGCTATTTATTTTTGTGTGTGTGTGTGTGGCTTTATATACATTTTTGGATTATTTACTCTAGTCTTGCAAAATATACCATTGATGTTTTGACAGGGATTTATAGCTAACTTTGAATTATAGCTAACTTTGGGTACTATGGTTATTTTAATGATGTTAAATTCTTCCATTTATTTATATCTTCTTCAGTTTTTTCTTTAGCATAATATTTTATGTCCTTGGCAAAATTTATTTCTAGGTACTTTGGGATGCAATTGTAAATGGGTTGTTTTCTTACTTTCCCCTTTTGCTAGTTTATTATTGGTATATAAAAATGCAACTGACTTCTGAATGTTAATTTGTATCCTCCTACTTTACTGAATTAATTTATCAGTTCTAGTAATTTTTCTGGTCATGTCTTTAGGGTCCTCTATACACAGTATCATGTCGGCTGCAAATAATGAGAATTTTACTTCTTTCTTTTTAATTTCATGCTTTTGTCTGATTGCTGTGGCTAGGACATCTAGTACTGTGTTGAATAAGAGTGGTGAAAGTGGGCATCTATCTTGTTCATTTTCTCAAGGGAAACATTTTTAGTTTTTTTTTTCCCATTGAGTAAAATGTTAGCTGTGGGTTTGTCATATATGGCCTTTATTATGTTGAGGTATATTCTATTTCTGCTTTGCTGAGAGTTTTTATCGTAAATGGGTTCTGAATTTTATCAAATTCTTTTTCTACCTCTGTTGATATGATCATGTATTTTATCCTTTATTTTTATGTGGTGTATCATGTTAATTGATTTGTGGATATTATACTTACACTCAATCATGGTGTATAAAATTTTTAATGTATTGCTGGATCTGGTTTGCTAATATTTAGTAGAGGATGTTAGCATGTATGTTTATCAGGGATGTTGGCCTATATATTTTTTAGTAGTATATTTTGGTTTTGGAGTTAGTATAATAGTGGCTTCATAAAATGAGCTGGGTTGTCTTCTTTTCTCTTGAATATTTTCAATAGTTTGAAAAGGATAGGCGATAGTGCTTTTTTGAATATTTGGTAAAATTTGCCTGTAAAGCCATCTGGTCCATGACTTTTGCTTGCTGGGAATTTTTTACTTACTGCTTTGATTTCATTAGTTGTTATTGGTCTGTTCAGAGTTTCTGATTCTTCCTGATTCAGTTTTGGAAGATTGTATGTTTCCATACAATCCATTGTATGGAAACATCCATTTTGACCAGGTTGTGCATCTTTTTGGCATGTAGTTGTTTGGAATATTTTTTTGCAATCCTTTTTATTTTCTGCAGTGTCAGTTGTTATTTCTCTTTTATTTCTGATTTTATTTATTTGAGTCGTCTCTCTCTCTTTTTCTTTATGAGCCTTGTTAAAGGTTTGTTAATCTTGTTTACCTTTTAAAAGAATCAACTCCTTGTTTCATTGATCTTTTATGTTGTTTTTTTAGTCTCTATTTTATTTCTTTTGCTCTAATCTTTATTATTTCCTTTGTTTTACTCACTTTGGACTTTGTTGATTTTTGTCCCTAGTTTCTTTAGGTGTAAAATTAGATTGTTTGTTTGATATTCTTTTTTCTTCTTGAGGTAGACCTGTATAGCTAAGATTTTTCCCTCTTAGAACTGCTTTTCCTATGTCCCATAGGTTTTGGGTTTTTGTGTTCTCATTTTCATTTGTCTCAAGGTATCTTGATTTTTCTCTTGATCTCATCATTGACCCATTCATTGTTTGGTAACATGTTGTTTCACCTGTATGTATTTGTGTGTTTTTCAGTTTTTTTCTTATAAATGATTCCTAGTTTCATACTATTGTTGTAAGAGAAGATGCTTTATAAAATTTCAGTCTTTTAAAATTTATTGAGACTTGTTTTCTGTCCCAACATGTGCTCTCTCCTAGAAAATGTTCCATGTGCACTTGAAAAGAATATACCTTCTGCTGCTTTAGCTGAAATGCTCTGGAGATACCAATTTGATCTATCTGGTCTAGTGTGTTGCTTAGGGTTGCTGTCCTTGTTGACTTTCTGTCTGGAATATCTATCCATTGATGTCAATTGCATATTAAAATCCCCTACAATGACTGTATTACTATTGTTCTCTCCCTTTATGTTCATCAAGATTTGCTTTATATATTTAGGTGCTCCTATGTTGGGTGTCCTTCTTTGTCTCTAACTATAGCCTTTGTTTTATTATCTATTCTGTCAGGCATAAGTATTGCCATACCAGCTTTATTTTGGTTTCCATTTGCATGATATATCCTTTACCATCCCTTTTGTGTGTGTATCTTTTGTTGTGAAATGCATCTTTTGTAGACAGTGTACACGTGGGACTTATTTTTTTATTCATTCAGCTATGCTGTACCTTTTTGTTTTATTTGGGAGGGTGGAAGGAAGGGAGGGAAGAGAGAGAGAGACAGACAGACAGACAGACAGACATTATAATGTGAGAGAAACATCAACTGGCTGCCTCTCATACATGACCTAACTGGGGATTGAACCCACAACCTAGGCATGTGCTTTTACTAGGAATTGAACCTGTTACTTTTCTGTCTATGGGATGATGCTCCAGTCAACTGAGTTACACTAGCCAGGGATACCCTCTGTCTCTTGATTAGAGCATTTAATATATTTGCATCTAGGGTGATTATTGATAGGTATGTATTTATTGCCATTTTACTCTTTATAACTATGTTCCTCCTCTTCTTTTTAACGAAGGCTCTTTAATATTTCTTGTAATACTGTTTTGGTGATAGTGAACTCCATTTGCTTTTTCTTGTTTGGGGAGCTCTTTATTTCACCATCAATTTTGAATGATAACCTTTCTGGGTAGAGTAGTCTTGGTTGTAGCTCCTTGCTTTTCATCACTTTGAATATTTCATGTTAGTCCCTTCTGGCTTGGAATGTTTTTGTTGAAAAATCTGCTGACACTCTTATAGGAGCTCCCTTGTAGGTGATTGTGTTTCTCTTGCTCCTTTCTGTTTGTCTTTAAAGATTTTCTGTTTGTCTTTAAACTGTGCCATATTAATCATGATGTGTCTTGGTGTGGATCTTTTTGGGTTCATATTATTTGGGACTGTCCGTGCTTCCTGGATCTATGTATCTTTCTTTTACCAGATTAGGGAAGTTTTCAACCATATTTCTTCGAATAGGTTCTTAATTTCTTGTTCTTTCTCTTCTCCTTCTGATGATGCGTGCACTGGCCTGCAGTGCCGCGGCATTATGGATGGAAAATCAAGACAAATTCACATGGACTACCAAGTCTTGTGGAGAAAAAGGGACAGCACAGCTACTCCCTCAAGGGGGGAGTGCTTCAGAATGGCCTGGCCACCCTCTCAAGGAAAGAGTACCCCAACCATTGCCTAGACAGGCTTTTATTGTGGTTTTTTTTTTTTTTTTGCACAGGAGTTCAGGTACAACTTACTAATCATTGTCAGGCAGTAAACTGTAGATCGCACACAAAGAACTATTAGGGTTTCTTCTAAGTCAGGGTCTATCAGCTAAAAGGCTGCAAAACTTTGGGAAAACAAACTCATTTTCTACCCGGGCCTTAAACATTTAGCTAAGAGCATTCTTAGCAAAGCAGACTTCACAGGATTTTACATATCCTTTCCAGGGCCTAATCACCCAAGGAGCCTGCCATTCTCAGCACAGGGCTGCACCACCCTCTGTCATTGTTTCAGGCTTAAGTTAGGCAGAGGAGGCAGATAGCCAAAGAATTCTCAGAGACTTCTCCCAGACAGACTGAGGATGGGAGGTGAGGCTCCATCACCCCCTTTCTTTGTAGCCCCCCAAGTCCTTCCCTGGGACCTCCATGTAATCATGCCTCGCTCAGGTTGTTCCCCCCTTGGGGACTCTTACCTGTCATTAGCTAACCAACTAAGCATTGGGGGCCAGTTATGGATGAAGTAAAAGGAGCAGAGGCTGCATTCTTGCAGGGAGATAAGCTTTGTCTCCTTAGTGGCTTAAGGTCTGAAGGTCGCTCACTCAGCCTTAGCCATGGTGGGGTTTCAGCTCCTGAAACCAGGCAGGGTGGTTCCTAACATTCTGGTATCCTCATAATGCATATGTTGTTATGCTTCATATTGTCCCTGAGGTCTCTTAGATTATCTTCATTTTTTAATTCTTTTTTTCTGCTATGATAGTTTTCTGATACCATGTCTTTCAAATCACTGATTAGGTCCTCTTTTTCATCTAGCTGGATGTTGATTCCTTCTAGTGTATTCTTCATTTTTTGATATCATATTCTTTATATCTCATCAGTTCTTTTTTTATGGTTTCTATATCCTTTTTCATGCTGTTGAAGTTCTAAGTTCCTTTAGCATTCTTATAACCATTGTTTTGAACTCTATATCTGGTAACTTGCTCACCTTCATTTCTTAGTTCTTTTTATGGAGATTTTCTGTTTTCATTTGGTGCATGTTTTTCTCCTTATTTTAGTTGTCCCTGTCTCTCTGTGTTTGTTTGTATGTATTAGGTAGATCTGCTATGTTTTGGTAAGGTGGGCTTATGTAGTAGGTGTGTTGTGGGGCTCACAGGTGCAGTCTTCCTAATTGCCTGAGGTAGGTGGTAGAAGAGTGTCTCTTGTGTGGGTTTTACGAGCGCTCCTATTATAGTTGATTCTTTTTTTAAAATATATTTTATTAATTATGGCATTACAGTTGTTCTATTTCCCCCTTCATTCCCTCCACCCTGCACACTCCCTCCCCCACCATTCCTCCCCTTTACTTTATGACCACCTGTCTTAAGTTCTTTAGATTCTTTGTTTCCCATACTATTCTTGCCCTCCCCCTATCTATTTTCTACCTACCATCTATGCTACTTATTTTCTGTACCTTCTCCCCCCTTCTCCTTCTCCCACTACCCTGTTGCTAACCCTCCATGTGATCTTCATTTCTATGGTTCTGCTCCTGATCTAGCTGCCCTCTTAGTTTGCTTTTGTTTTAGGTATGGTTCTTAATAACTGTGAGTTTGCTGTCCTTTCACTGTTCATCTTTTTTATCTTCTTTTTCTTAGGTAAGTCCCTTTAACATTTCATATAATAAGGGCTTGGTGATGATGAACTCCTTGAATTTGATCTTATCTGAGAAGCACTCTATCTGCCCTTCCATTCTAAATGAAAGCTTTGCTGGATAGATCAGTCTTGGATGTAGGTCTTTGGATTTCATGACTTGGAATACCTCTTTCCAGCCCCTTCTTGCCTGTAAGGTCTCTTTTGAGAAATCTGCTGACAGTCTGATGGGCACTCCTTTGTAGGTGACTGCCCCCTTATGTCTTGCTGCTTCTAGGATTGTCTCCTTCATTTTAATCTTGGCTAATGTAATGATGATGTGCCTTGGTGTGTTCCTTCTTGGGTCCAACTTCTTTGGGACTCTCTGAGCTTCCTGGATTTCCTGGAAGTCTATGTCCTTTGTCATATTGGGGAAGTTCTCCTTTATTATTTGTTCAAATAAGTTTTCCACTCATGGCTGTTCCTCTTCCCCTTCTGGTACCCCTATAATTCAGATGTTGGAACATTTAAAGATGTCCTGAAGGTTCCTAAGCCTCTCCTCATTTTTTTGAATTCTTGTTTCTTCATATTTTTCTGTTTGGTCATTTTTTTCCTCCTTCTGGTCCACTCCTTTGATTTGAGTCCCAGTTTCCTTTCCATTACTATTGGTTTCCTGTTTATTTCCATTCATTTCAATTAGTTTAGCCTTCATATGTTCCTCTAACTTGTGACTAAAATCAACCAGTTCTGTGAGCATCCTGATCACCAGTGTTTTGAACTGTGCATGTGAAAGTTTTGCTATTTCTTCGTTGCTTAGATTTATCAGCTCTGGGGCTCTGAGTTGTTCTTGAGCCATGTTTTGATCTGTTCATGCCTGTTACGTATGAGGAGCGGATCCTTAGTTGTTCACCAAGTCGGGGCCACCCAGGTCGCTGGTTTGTGCCGCTGCATGTGGGGGCAGGTTCAGAGAGGGGCAATGGCAGTTCCCTCTGCCACTTCCTGCCGCTGGGGGCCTTCATGGTCTGTCTCACTGCTAGCTCCTTCACCGGTTTATCTGTGCACGAATGTGTGACCTCGATTAGCCCTCAGTGGGTCCCCCGGCTTCTCCACACCTGGGATCCGCCCACGGCTGCTGGCGCACCTGGGTCTCTCACCAGGGTCTATCTGGTGGATCTTTCCTGCCTGACCCCACTCTGCTGCTGGCTCTGCCCCTCTTACCAGTTTGGCTGAAGGGGTCATTGTTGTCAAACTTTTGTGTAGTTCAATTTTCTGTGGTTTGGCTGTGTTTTTGTTGCTAAAACTTTGTTGTTTTTAAACTTAGTTGTGCGAGAAGATGCAGTGCTTCCACCTATGCCTCCATCTTGGCGGAAGTCCCTGTAGTTGATTCTCGATTGCTGTCTTTGGGTGGGTTGTTTCTCACTTGGCTACAAGAATTGACTCCTAGTGCACTGTATGAACTGCTGTGTGGGGGCCGACTCCAAAAAGCTGCATTTGGCCCAACAGGGTCTGGTGTCTGTTGAGATCTCCCTTTATGTGTGCTGCTTGTGGATCTACTTGGGTTGTGCTCTGATGTGGTATTAACCATTTGTTGTGGTAGTTTTGGGGAACCAAGGGAGGGTATCCAGGGCTAGTCAATGTCAGGCACTGCCAATGATGGGCCCTGGGCTACCTGTTTGAAATTACAAAGCCATTCATACCTTTTGGTGGACTCTGCTGATCCTGGGTGTGCGTGGGAGGGACCTAGCTGCTCACCAAGGCTTGTTTCCACTACCACTGAGCCTGAGTTCAGGGGTCAGATCAGCAAAAGGCCTACAGCTCCCTGAGATCTTCCCTTTCCTGTTAGCTGCCTGTTAGGCTCAGTTACTGAAATAACCTCTGGCAATATCTAAGTTGCTTGAGGGAGGCTCTCAGTGAATCACCGGGTAGGGGTGAGTAGTGTTCTTTAGACTGATACAGGTGCAAACTCTGTGCCAGTGCTGGGTCTGAGGGCAACTTAACAACAGTCTTAGGGCACACCAAGATCGGCTGACACACACTGTGCCCATGGACCTTTGTGGTGGGGGTTGGGTTTCAGGATTCATCAGGGTGAGGCCTTGTGCAAGGAAGGCTCTGCCCGGGCCCTTTAGTCTAGGTGTGTACTGGAAAAATGGCCCTGCCTAAGAGCCACACAACTCAGTTCTTCCTGGAGTTGGCCTGGATCTACTGGAGAGTGTCCCACACTGACAGTCAGGGGCAATAGCTTGGCCATAGCTGTTGCATGTACTGTGGAGCACAAACTCAGCAAGGCAGGGGCCACCAGGAGTGTGAAGGGTGGAGCTAATTCTTCTTGCCTCATGGGGCTAGTAGGTCTTCCGTGGGGAGTGTTGATGTTATGGCTGCTGGAGTCCCCTCTGGGCTGGTGCTGAGGAATTACTATGACCTTGAGGGGCAGGGCACTTAGGGTGGCACTCAGAGTGTCTACTGTGGCTGCTTCAGTGGGGTGCTCTGGGATGGCACTTGAAGAGGTTCCTGTGGGTACTCTGGGCTGGGTCTCTAAGGGGCTACAATGGCTGCTAAGCGTGAAGTGCTCTGGACAGCTGCTCAGAGGGGTGCTCTGGTTCCTTCAGTGGGGCACTCCCAGCCAGTGCTTGGAGGGTTTACTATGGTCTCAGTGGGAGGAGCAGTCCAGCAGTGCCTGGCTGGGGTTCTCTGGCCCAAGGTCGGCAGGGAGAGGAAATGGTCTCTGCCCCAGAGCCATACAACTCAGTCTGATTCTCCTTGAGTTTGCTCTCAAGATCCCTACAAGAGAGTATGTACCATAGGCTCAGGCAGCAGACTCCTCTGAAGGCCTTGAGTTCAGTCGGGGCAACAGAGTAGCTGGGAGAGTGGGGTTGTGCAGTCCCCATAGGTCGATGCATATTAGAGGGCAGTGTTGGCCCCAGGAAAGATGGCATCTGTGAGCAGTGTGGGAGAGGAACTCAGCAAAGAGACCCTGGTGGCTGACCCTTCAGTTCTCCCAGAGCCACACAACCCAGTTTGTCATTGAAAAATTTAGTACACCCGGGGTCAATGGCTGAGAAGGAGATTTTGTGCACTGGCTCTTTAAGAGGGTGCCTGTATCTCTAGTAGACTTCAGTCTCCCTGGTGGACAGAATCCCCACTGATTTTTACAACCAAATGTTATATGAGTACCTCTTCTCAGCTCTGTTGCTCTGGGCTTGGGAGGCTGGCATGGGGTTGAGACCCCACTTTCCTTAGGAGAGAACCTCTGCAGCTAAGGTATCTGCCCAGATTGTGAACTACCACTAGTAGTGTGAAGCCACCCTGTTTCACGTTTTCACTCTTGCTGTCTGTCTCAATGTGGTTTCTGTAAATCCCTGGCTGTAAGACTTCTGTTTAGCTAGTCTTCAGTTGGTTTATTCAGATTGATTATTCTCTAATTTAGTTGTAATTACAGTTTTGGGGCTGGGATGAGTATAACTTCTACCTACTCTGCCACTATCTTCTATCATCCCACCTTTGAAATCTTAGAAATTGCTCCGGCAGTGTGTCTTTTGTCCCCAGAAGCTCTGAACTGGGTCATAACTCTGCTGTAGAAGCACCTCCAAGACCAATGTTCTCCCAAGGTAGAGACTTATTCCCTAGTCTGTTTTCCAATGGTGCCCAAGAACATTGTCCAACCCTGCACACCTGAGGTTATGCAGTGAGGTTAAGTGATGATATTAATATGCTCCAATAATAAAATACATAAGAAACTCATAATGCTATCAGCATGGAGATGCATGGAATTTGAATGTAAAGTCTCTTCTTTTATCACAGACCCAGGGAAGAATTACAGGTCCAGTTTAAATTCTGTATCATATTCAAGTCCATAGGAATTAAAGTCTTAAATAAAATGGCCTTCAGAAATGAATTCAGAAAGTGCCCTCCCTGGCTTCTCATTCTGCTTCTCTTGGTGGAGGGGTGTCCATACTCAATGGAATCAGCTGTATAAGCTATTTCACATGGGTCCATTTAGGTCCTATGGGACCTCAGACACTGCATTGTCCCTGCACGTGCTCACTTACTCCTCAGTGAGGAGACCAGGTAGCCTTCAATGCAGTTATCCCAGGCAGAATGATGGCAAGGACCTAAGCAGAGCCCAAGATGTCTGAGCAAAGCTGGTGGTCAGAGGAAACCATACTTTGAGCTTCTTTGTTGTTCAGGAAGGGCTACACCAAATCCATGACCTCAGAATTTGAGTTCAGATGAGGATTTAACCTCCAAGCAAGAGGTTAATTTTGGTCCTAGACGTTTACCATGTAAATGTTTGTTTCCTTTGGCACTTCTCTGGCTAGAAATTGAGTGGCTCCATTTGCTGACCAGCACCCTCACTCTCCTATGAGTAGGCACTCTCTATCCTTGGCCACAGGGCTTACCCCCCCAGTGCTTCTTGCCACAAAGTCCCAGAGACATTTGCTGCCTAGAGGAGGCATCTCCCTTGAGTGGATTTGACTGCTTGAAGAGCCAAGCAGAGACCACCCCTAAGGGTTACTTGAGCCTGGGGAGAAGCCACAAGGGTCCCAGGATTGCCTTTCCAGTTCCCTCATGGTCCTGAATGTGGGTGGAATTGAACAATGGTTCTGATGTTGCCCATCTGGGCTTGGCCCTTGCTCTCTGAGAAGCTCTGCTGTCATGGCTTAAAGTGCTTATAATGCAACCTTTTCCCAACAGCTGAGTTTTACCCCAGCCTAATCACTTAGGAAATGCCATTACTTGAGCTGCTGGTCTCTGCCAATTCCCAGAACTCTTGCCTCCTCTTTTCAGGCCCTCTGAGCTGTGTCAGCTGCTATAGTGGACTCCTTGCCCCAGTGGTGGCACTTTGTATTGGCTGAGCCCTCTGTGGAGGTGGGGCCAGGGAGCACTCTGCCTCCTATTAAGGCAACTATGTACTCATGGACAGAGCTGCCATATAGCTTGCCAGGGTCATACTTCCATGGACTTTGGGTGTAATACAGGATGTCTAGACTAAACTCTTCCAGCTGCATAACCCTAGCCTTTCTATGTACTTATTTTGAGCCCCCAAATTCCACACATTTGCTTGATTTCTTGCTTCCCAGGCTGTGCATTTGATGTTGGGGTCTCTATTACTAATACCCTCTTCCCACCTGCCTATGCTCAGAATACGTTGAAGGTAGAACGAAGAGGAAGCCTGGGTGGTGAGGATGCTCCTTGATGGCAGAGCTGCCTTTGCGGCATGTTCAGATGGGCTTGCTCAAGGCTCAGTGTCCAGTACTGAGTGTATGAATGTCCAGGTATGAGTGTCCACATACTCAGTGTCCAGGTATGGTCCCCAGAGATAGGCCAAGCCCCAGCCAGGTCGTAGCTGTGCAGGGCCAGCTCTGGAGATTGATAACATGGGCCTTTTATTGTCCCCAGTTTTCTCAAGTAGCATGCTTTTTCCAGTGTGGTTTTTGTCTCCTCTCCCTTATTTGCTCCCTTATTTGCTTCCTTATTTGCATGGTATACTACGATAGACAGTAGTAGGAGTGACAGTAGTATACTGCCCTGCCTGTATAATTCACATGCACTGTCATGCATGTGATTTCCCAGGATGACTGTCCTGTTATCATCCCAGGTCAAACTGGGCACAAGAGGTAGGCAGGGCTTCTAGAGGGTGGTCACAGTAGGTGAAGCATTATTCAAAGGTTTGGGGACATTAGCCTGTGCAAGGAAAAAAAGGTGCCTTGACTTGGGGTTGGGACCTCGGACAGCTTTGCTGAGACCAGGACACAGCAGCTGGCTCCAGTGGGGAGTTGTCCTGAGAAGGTGGCACAAACTGATGTGTGTTTCTTCCCCAGTTCTGCAGAGAAACCCGGGACTTATATTTGTGAGAACAACTTGATTATATCACCATTGGAGCCCAGATATAGTTTTGTAGATGTTTTTGTCTGTTAAAATTATTTTAAACAAGTGCTTTTATTTTCCTTGGCCAATAAAGTTCTTCTTGGGGGTTTTACTCTTTGATCTGGACTGGAAAAAATGTTTCCATTTTAAGACCTTTTAAAACCTATCTTTGGATTTATTGTCTGTACAAATGGAGATTCAGATAATAACTTTGTTCTTAACTGAAGAGAAACAAGAAAAGAAAATAAATTTCTTGCTTTGCAATGATAAACATGGTGAAGCATATGCTGAATATCCTGGCAACAGGAATTCAGGATAAGAAATAATTCCTTTACCCCCAGTCTGCCGTCATTTTCCCTGAGGAGTGCAGTGGCTGAAATTTGCTACTAATTGTAGGCATAATTTAACCACGCAATTAAACACATGATTTCTTTCCCAGATGATCTTTTTTAGCTCTCTGACATGGATAAAACAAAAGCTTTGTAGATTTGAATGGCCATTTTAACCTGATAGGAGATCATGAAAGTCACCATTATTTGAGCACATTTGGTCACCCAGTAGGAACTAGATTAATCTTGCCTATAAAAATAGAAAACAGCATGGGTGCTTTTAATAGTTTTTCAATACTGCTGTCTATGCTCTGAGGAAACCAAGAGTTGCTGTGTCCATTTTGCTAAGGCCCTCCATGAGATTAAGGATTATTTGAAGGAGTGATATACTAGGTGGGGAAGAATCAGAGGTGGAAACTGTATGTTTGTGGTGGTGGCAACAGAGGCTCATAGAGGTTACCTCACGCTGTGGTGGACCTGGCATTGCAGGGACCCCAGGACCTGAGAGCAGAGCCACTCCAGGTTTCAGGCCGCCTTGCTCTGGGCTGGTGTATCCATTCACTGATTCTCTCTTGCTCAGCCGCTCCCAGAGGGTCATTCATACCATAAAGGATGTTTCTTCTGAAATAAGGGCTGCCTGCCTAGGAAAGTTTGGAAACTACCAGAGCAAAGAAATTAAATAGGTTTTTCTACTTCATGGTATCTTGAGAGCCTGCTGTATGCTGCTGTACATCATCATTTTAGAAGGAGAGTTCAAACAAATATGATTTTCAGAAGTATATGTGTGGCATTCTTTATTCAAGGAAGACCTGGTAGGACCATTTGGGAAGTGTTGCTCTGGTTGTGTGACACCTCTTGAGCATGACCTTTCATAATAAGGGCAAACACTGCTTTTTTACACACTATGTCCTAGCCAATGTCCCAAGCACTTCCATTTATGGTTTCATTGGATTTTCATCATGGTGTAGGTCCTCTTGTTAGTATTCCTGCTATGTAGGCAAGAAACTGAGCCATTGGGATGTTAACAAACTTGCTCAAGGCCTCAGAGCTGGTTAGGGGCTAGGCCTGTTCTGTCTTCCATCCTGAGTCCTGATTGCCCTTCAAGCTTTGGACCTCTGTAGGCTCATCTGCGAAGCTTTTCTAATTTTCTTCTCAACCCCAAACTAGGGACTTGACCCTTTTCCGCCCTCAGGGCCACAACCCTTCATGGTTCACATGTAGTATTATGTCATTGTCATGATGTACCCATCCATCCTCTACACTAGACCACAGGGTTCATGAGTGTCCACCTGTCTGTGCCTTTGAGTCTGGTCTTTAGTCTTTGGCACAGTTGCTGTGAGTGAAAAGCTGTGAGTGATTTTTTTTAAAAAGATTTTATTTATTTATCTTTAGAGGGGAAGGGAAGGAGAGAGGGAGAGAAATATCAATGTATGGTTGCCTCTCGCGCATCCCGTGCTGAGAACTTGCCTGCAACCCAGGCATGTGCCCTGACTGGAAATCTAACTGCGATCCTTTGGTTCGCAGGCCCATGCTCAATCCACTGAGCTATGCCAGCCAGGCCAGTAAGTGATTCTTAAATGTAGACTTGATTGCATATGCTCTCTTTGCTCTTTAATGGTAGGTGGGAGCAGAGTATTCTTGGTTTCTGAGGATTCATACTAACTGTACTCTGTGGACCCTAATTTTTCTTTTATAAAAATCATATTTTATTGATTATACTATTACAGTTTTCCAATTTTTCCCTTTTGCCATCTCCACCCAACATCCCTCACTCCCTCAGGCAATCTTCACACCATTGTTTATGTCAGTGGCTCATGCATATAAATTCTTTGGCTACTCCATTTCCTATACTGTACTTTGCAGCTCCATGGCTATTCTGTAACTACCTATTTGTACTTCTTAATCCCCTCATGTCTTTACCCATTATTCCACACCTCTCTCCCATCTGGCAACCATTAAAACTTTTTCCATATCCATGACTCTGTCTCTATTCTTGTCTGCTTAGTTTTTTTTTAGATTCAATTGTTGATAGATATGTATTATTACCATATTTTTTTTTATAACTTTGATGTCTTTTTTCTTAAAATAGTCCTTTTAACATTTCATATAGTAATGGTTTGGTGATAATGAACTCCTTTAGTTATTTCTTGTCTGGGAAGCTCTTTATCTGCCCTTCCATTTTAAATGATAGCTTTACTGGGTAGAGCAGTGTTGGCTGTAGGTCCCTGCTTTTCATGACTTTGAATATTTCTTGGCAATCCCTTCTAGCCTGCAAAGTTTCTTTTGAGAAATCAGCTGACAGTTTTATGGGAAGACCCTTGTAGGTAACTAACTTCTTTTCTCTTGCTGCTTTTAAGATTCTCTCTTTATCTTCAACCTTTGGCATTTTAATTAAAATGTATCTTGGAGTGGGCTTCTTTGCATTGGGAATCTCTGTGTTTTCTGGATTTGCATGTCTATTTCCTTCACTAAATTAGAGAAGTTTTCTTTCATTATTTTGTCAAATAGATTTCCAATTTCCTGCTCTTCTCTTCTCCTTCTGGCACTCCTACGGTGCATATCTTTGACTTCTTGAAGTTGTCCCAGAGGCTGTGTACACTATCCCTTGCACTGCGCTCATTATTTTGGATTGGATTCTTCTTTCATTCTAATTGGTTGTTTTTTGCTTCCTTATGTTCCAAATCATTGATTTGATTCTCAACTTCATCTACTCTATTATTGTTTCCTGTAAACTTTTCTTTATTTCAGTTAGTGTATCTTTTGTTTCTGACTGGATCTTTTTTATGCTGTTAAGGTCCTCACTAAGTGCCTTGAGCATCCCTATAAACAGTGTTTTGAATTCTTCATCTGATAGATTATTTATCTCTACTTTCTTTAGTTCTTTTTCTGGAGTTTTGATCTGTTCTTTCATTTGGGCCATGTTTCTTTGTCTCCTCATTTTGGCAGCCTCCCTGTTTTTGTTTCTATGTATGTGGAAGAACTGCTTTGACTCCTGGTAGTGTGGCCTAATGTATAGGTGTCCTACAGGGTCTGGTGGCACATCCTCCCCTATCATCCAAGCTAGGTACTGGACATATGCCCATTGTATGGACTGAGTACACCCTTCCCTTGTAGTTGAGCTTTGATTGTTGTTGGCAGGTGAATGGGAGGGATTTATCCAGACCGGTCAGCTGCAAGGACTGGCTATGACCACTGACTACCAACCTCCACCCTCTGTGCAGGGTCATCTGTGTAGGGGCAGGATGGTGGTACTCTGATGTGGTCTATAGCTATCCACTGGGTTTATAGGCTCTGGGGTTTGCCGGGTGGTATAGATCAAGGCCAGCCTCCACCTCTATTTTGCCTGGGGCCACCTTGCCTGAACTGTAAAACAATCTGAGATGGTTGCTCTTGTGTTGCGCTTGGTGATTCCTAGGTGAAGCCAAGCTGTGAATCTTGGCTGGTTGCTGCTAGTGCCAGATCTGGGGCCATTTAACAAGAGGTATGGGAGCATAGGGCTCACTGAGGATGGCTGTTGCTTTTTAAAAAATTTTATTTAGTTATTTTTTCTCCACCGCCCTTTTTCCCCTTAACTTCCCTTCCTTCTCCCCTCTGTGGCTGTTGCTTGTTTGATAGGCTTTAGGAAGTTTTGAAGCATGAGCCAAGATCAGCCATTCATATAAAAAAGCAGCTCGGGTGCCCTGGCGTACCTCAGTGGATTGAGTGTGGGCCTATGAACCAGACAATCGCGGTTCGATTCCCAGTCAGGGCACATGCCTGGGTTGCAGGCCGGTTCCCTGCAGGCCAGTTCCCAGCAAAGGACACACAAAAGGCAACCATACATTGATGTTTCTCTCCCTCTCTCCTTCCCTTCCCCTCTAAAAATAAATAAATAAAAAATTTTTAAAAAAGCAGCTTGGGTGGGCCCATACCAACGTTTTTCTTAATTTTGGATTTATCAAAGGTGGTATGCAAGTAACCCTCCCTACTTGTCAAAAACAGTGTGTTCCCTACTGTAAGTGATTATGTGTATCATCAGCAGTGTTTAGCCCCAGCACTTAACAGAGGTCCTTGGATGGACAGAGTTGATACTCTGATTATTCTGTGACATCATCTCTCAAAGTATATTCATTTAAAACGTAGATCAGCCTTTGGGGATTGATCAGACACAACTGAGTGGGTCTGAATGTTTAAACAAAGAGGTGGGAACAGGACACACAATTACTCTTCTTGGAGCAGCCTAAAGGCATTTTGACAGTGCATTTCCTGGGAACAGGATGATTCTGTTGCCTCAGGGGGAGGAGGGAATGTGAGGCAAGAGTAGCTGAGTAGCCCAGCTCTGAGCAGTTCTGTCCTATGAAGATTGAGGTGTCCCCTCAGTCGGCTGCCCTGACGTGTCATCTCTAGATTGACCAGTCTTTTGACCACACAGTTGTGGAGCAGGACCACCTTTCTACCTTACACTGTGTGGGCCTGTGAGCCAATTACAGAGCAGTTTTTGAGAGTGTTTTTGGGGAAGTTTCTGAGCTTTCTTTTCCTTTATATTTAAATTGTTAAAAAATTATGAAACATACAGAAAATAGAAAACCATGTACTCATTACCCAGTTGGTTCCATTTACTTCAGATCCCTCTCAAATTCCACCACCTCCTGCCTTCTTTTCAGTATGAGTGTTGCTGCTATCTCATTTTTGCATGCGTTTTTCCTGCCAATGTTTTTTTTATGCGCACATAAATACAAACATATATGGATATATATCCATAAATAATATAACTTGTTTTAGATGTTTAGATATATATAAATGATACAATGATGTGTCCTTTTTACAAATTATTTTTTAAATATTACATTATGATTTTGAGGTTTGCCATGTTGAGAGATGTGGTTGTCTTACAGTATTCCATGGAGGATTAAGGTCTTATTTGTGCATTCATTCCCCAAATGAGGGGACTGTCAGATTGTATCCACTTTAAAAAAAAAACAAACACTGCCAGAGTGAACCTTGGAATGTTTCCTTTTGTAAAGAGTTTCTAGAGCAGACTCCCCAAAGTAGAATTCCAAGATTATAGGATTTTTTCAACTTGAACTTTACTGGTACAACACTAAAAAGCCCTCCCAAGTGGTTATAACAATTTACTCTCCTGTCATTTTACAGTCCTCTTAACCCATATTTCCCCCACCCACTTTTTGTTACCAGATCTTTTCATTCTTTCCAAGCCTGTAGGGTCTGTGGCAGCACCTTTGTTGTTTAATTTTGTATCTCCCTCACTACTGGTGGGGTGGACCATTCATACTCCCCAGTTTTCTGATTACACTGACACAGGTGTGTTTTTTCAATGGGGTAATCTGGGGTCTCCATCTCTTGTAACTGTTTAAATCACTCTTTCAGATGGCAAGTTTGGTGCATACATGCAAGTTCACATTCAAAACGATGGGCCTGTGACCATAGAACTGGAATCCCCAGCTCCTAGTGCTGCTACATCTGACCCAAAGCAGGTAAGTCCGGAGTGGTGGTCTGTTCTCTAGATGCTTGTAACATATTTTGGCTTTAATTTAGTCACTGGAGCACCTCTGAATCTGTGGTGGACAAAACAGTTCATTGCAAAAACCTATTATTTATTTACACCCTAGCTCCTTAGTGCTGCGGCAGGCAGGCACAGCACTTCTCCCTTACCTCCTCCTGACTTTGGACCCCAGAGAAAATAAATGCCCTTTGCAGAGAATGCAGTTCTTTCTCTGGGATCCTGTTCTCTGGAAAGGTGCTTTGGCACCCACACTCCACTGGGCGGCAGCAGAGTAATGGCACAACTCCCCTTGGCCCTGGCCATTCAGAATAGTTACCTCAAGTGATTTTATCCCAGGTGTAAACAAGCAGTAAACAAGCAGATGTGTCACTCGAGGTTCTTTACAAAACCTCATTTTTCTAAAGCAGTATCTGACCAGGATTTGCTGCAAACTTTGTAAGCTTTCACAAAAAATTTAAATTAAAATAGAGAAAGGAAATAGTCCTTATAACCTGTGTGTTCTCATAGCTGTTAAGCATTCATAAAGGATTCAATTAACATATCTACTTAAATAGCCTTCCAGACACGGGAGGGGACAGGCAGAGGAATGAGAAATGAGGGGGCATTCCTGTTCTTCCTTCCTTCCCTTGCTAAGATGCTATGAAACAGTATGTGTGGAGAAGCATTATATAAACTTAAGGCTGTATGACCTGTTCAAAGTTATAATTTCCACAGGGATACCTTTCTTTTTTTGTTACTGATTCTTTGGATTAATAGAGAGGCAGGAATATGTCTGGCACAGTTAGTGCTAGACTTCAAAGGTGATAACCGAGGTTCCTAGAATTACTGTTAACGTGAAGGAGATCACAAATTAGAAATCCACATGAAAATTTAAACTTTTTATATTGAAATAATTTGAGACTTACAGAAAAGTTGAAAAAGGAGTCATGCTTACATGTAGTCTTTACCAAGCTTCCCCAAATATTACTGTCTTTCATAGTCATAGTACAGTGGTCAAAACATGGAAATTAATATTGATACAATATTCTTTTTAAAAATAGTTTATTTATTTATTTTTAGAGAGAGGGGAAGGGAAGGAGAAAGAGTGGGAGAGAAACATTAATGTGTGGTTGCCCCTCATGTGTCCCTTGCTGGGGACCTGGCGTGCAACCCAGGCATGTGCCCTGACCAGGAATCAAACTGTCAACCCCCTGCTTCACAGGCCTGTGCTCAGTCCCCTGAGCTACACCAGCCAGGGCTGATACAATATTTTTAACTATACAACAAACCTTATTTAAACAGTTCCTCTGTCTTTCCTTTTCTTTCATGACCTTGATACTTTTCAAGACTACTGTTTCTTATTTTGGGTTTTCTATGATTACATTGAGGTTATATACTTTGACGAGAATAACAAATAGCACAAACCTGATCTTGTGTCCTCTTTAGTGCTTCAGATGAAGAGGTACATGATACTGAATTGTCTTATTACAGGTGCTGTGAACCTTGATTACTTGGTTAATATGAAGTCTACCAGAGTTCTCCATTCTACAGTGAAGTTTCTTCCTTTGTCTGCCCTCTTGCTCCTTCACAGCTGATGACTCTTTTTCTGCTTCATAGAGAAAGAAGATATTGGATGGCACTGACCTGCTTTTCCATTCCTTCTTCCTGCTCCGGTAACTGAGCTGTCCTTCCTGGTGCTGAGGCCAGCATCTCCCTCTGGGCTGGACCAGGCTACATATTTACGAGGCTTACTGCAAAAGGAAAATGAGGGGCCCCTTGTTAAAAATGTTTTAAGAATTTCAAGGTGGTGACAGCATTAAACAGAGGGTGGAGCCCTTCTGAGTGAGGGGCCCCACCTGTGTGACCGACCACACAGGTCATTCACCTATGGAGCCAGATTGACCTGGACTGTGGAGCCTTTCCTGACCTTTCTGCATTTTCTGTCCTACCCTTCTTCCTTCTCAGCAGCCTCCACTAAGCACTTTGTTCTCTTGACAATTCAGTCTGTCTCTTTCACTCATCTGTCTTATTCTCATTGGCTTTTAAATATTTCCAGGGATCTCCAATTGAGAAATACCTATTTTTTTCCTTCTTGCTGCCTCCTCAGTACACTGCTTTGATCTTACTGAGGTCCCCAGCAGCCTCCACGTTGCTTTAGTTCATGACTGTGGACTGAAGACCCATCTGACTTTACCACTCAGCAGCTTTTGTCTCTGTTGCCCTCTTGCCCCTGGAACCATCTTGAACCTTGTTTTCCAGGACACCATTTTCTCCCAGTTTTCCTCTTGCCTCTGGTTGCTCCCTCTTGTTTTATTTGTTCATTATTCTGTGGTTTTGGTTTATTATACTACTTTAATTGTATTTGAAGAAAAAATGTAGTCAAGTATTTTTCATTCTAAATATTTTTCTATAGGTGATATAGTAATACCTCATATCTTTAGGATCTTCAACCTTCTTTTGTAACAGAACGTCTGAGTTCTATTGCCTGCCACCAAAAAAACTGTGACTCCCAATGTCAGAGTCTTATGAAAAGGAAAGGAACTATTTATTTAAAAGTTATACAGGTTCACAATAATGGTGGGGTTCTGTTTTGAAGTCACAAAATCCCTTAAAACTAAACACACATAAACACACAGTGCTGCCTCTCCTTCCCAAACCAGGTCCGTCTCAGAGTATACCAGCCAGGGGCACCATCTCTGAGAAAAACATAAGTCTATAGCTCAGCTAGGGAGGTTCCTGTCTGCACTCCTAGTCATCTATACTCAGGTCAGCTTACACTCTTAATCCAAAACTGCATGCCCCCCCCCCCTTGCTTGGCTGGTGGGGGTCCTTCTGCATAGTTTCTAACTGTGTGGCCAAGGCCTCTCCCAAGCTACATGGTTGGAAGAGCCCCATGTGGCTAAGGGATCATGGCTGCCCTGCAGTTGAGGTAAATCCTCATGATGTAGGAACTGCCTCCTGGCTACATCATGGGTTAGAGTCACACCAAACTCCCTTGCTCCTTGTCTGTTACAGCTGCTTAATATATCTAGGAAGCTAGCCAGCTGTTATTGATATCCAAAGTACCTCTCTACCCTACTTCTCCATCCCCCAAGTGATGGCTGTGGGGGTTTTCCCATTTTGGGGACCTCTGTATTCCCTGTTACACTTTCAACCAGTGCCTCCTCTTCCTTCTTTATAACAAAAATAAGCACCATTTTTAAAACCTCCAATGAGGCACACTGACTTATTAGGATAAGAAAGTCTTTTTTAGTTATTTCTAAATCTTTTAGGAGCTTTTCCTCAAATGTATGAATTGCCCTTTTTAATTTCAATTATTTGTACCCATTAACTGGCACCAGAAGTCTCAGACCCTGGAACTGCTGCACAGATCTCTGTCCTCCAGATGTCCAGTAGGTGGCGGTGAGTAGGTATGGCAGGGGCCCATGTTGTGGTGGCTACTGGCCTTTGCCCACTTGGCCTTTGCCCACTTGGCCTTTCTGTCTTTTTATTCTCAATAAGAAGGGGATTCCCTTTAGACAAATAGCTACTTTGTTTATATTTGTGTTGGTAGGAAGATTGCAGCCATTTTTTTTTTTTTTTACTGACAGGTAAACAAGTATTTCTATCAACTGAGTTTTTAGTTCTAAGTGTTTTATATTCCCATTATAATCCAACTACTTCATTAGTGAAAACCATATATATTACAGAGGAGTGATATTTTGGCAGATTTTTAAATGTAGGTTCTTTGAATCATCAGGACAATTGAACCCTCTTTGTGTGTGTGTGTATGTGTCTTTATGCATCAAGCATCTTTTTGTATATAACAGTGTGCTGGGTGAAAGGTTTTCTTAAGCTCCACTGAGGAAGAAATGCCAATCAGCCACAAAGTCAGGCAGTATAGAGCTTTATTGGGGTTTGCACACCTGGGCTAGATTCTACGGTCCGCAAAGTGTGGGGCCAGAGAAATTGCCGCCTGAGCAGGGAATGTGGCTGGGTTTTATTCTCATTGGCTTTCCACTGAAGCTGGGGATTGGTCCCCTTTGAGCAAAGCGGCAATATATCATTAGTGGTTTTCCTCGGGCTCAGGTTGCTATGCGGATATCCATTTTGGCAAAGCCAAAATCTGTTTTGGCAAAGCCCGCCCTTTTGGCTCTCTGGTTTGACGTCAGCCATCTTTTCTGGGTTGTAGTTCAGTTGCCATTTTGGTTGTAGTCTAGCCGCCATTTTGTCCTACCCCACCCATCCTGACACTGGGCATTGTGAGGAAGAAAAAGAAGTGCAGTGACACAGTCCCTGCTCTCAGGGCTATGGTTAGGGCACTGTAAACCTGGAACGTTAGTAACAATGAAAGGTAAAGAACAGTGTTGTTAATTTAGGACATGCCACAAAGCTATCATTCCATGCTCTTCTTAAATCTTCACTCTGAACACCCAGTCTTCAGTGTGGTGGTTCTGTGTGGCCTGCTTTATAGGCAGCAGTCCCCAACCCTGCCCTTTACCTACTATTGCTTCCTTTCTATTCTGAAAATAGGTTGAACTCTTTCTTACCTCTGGGCTCTGGTCTCAGTGTCAGTGTCTCTGCCTCAGAGGAGATACTCTGACCCCCTTGATCCTAAGTAAGCCCCTTCCAGCTACTCTGTCACATTGCTCTGATGATTTATTTCATAGCACTTCTCACCATCTGTTATCTGCTTGTGTCTTTGTTCCTTATATGTCTACACCACTCATAAAATTTAAGCTTCCTGAGTCTTGTCCACTGCTGTGACCTCCCCAGGAGGTAAACCTGGTGTAGTTAGTTTTGGAATTGTGTGTCATGGTCCTGTGAACTGTGACATGTGTGAATGTTCTGAGTTCTGCAAAGGCTGATGCCACTGCCGTTGCTGCTGAGCTGGATAGGCCTCCCAGGGCATTGGAGATTTTAGTTGACCTTTAAGGATACAGAGGAGAGGAGGCATTCTCAGTTGTTGTTTCCAAGCTTGTACTGCAAATAGTCATAGATTTTTATTTGTAAGAGTCCCAGAGCTCTGTTTCTGGGTGGTACAGCTACTGCTGGTAAAGGCTGGTTGCCTGACTTAACCAGATCTCTGTTTTCAGAACTGACCACTGAAGCCTATGCCTGTTTTCCCATGGCTGCATCAGCACTATGTCCAGTGCATTTATAGGTTGCTGTGTGGGTCCCATGATGTGTTCTGACAGTGAGAAGTTGCAAGAAGAGATTACATTCTTGCTCTTAAGGACAGACTTCTAATGGAAATAGGGCTTGGAAACAGTAGCAAAACCACTAAACACAAGCTGTTCTCCCTGATGCATTTTTGTGGAAGAACATGATTCTGGTAGGAACATCCTGATTATTCTGAGAAAAGATTGATAGAGTGTGAGTTCTTTTGTGGGTGACTAGATATTGGGAGATTTCAACACCCTATTCAGCCATTCCTAATGATAGAAATTTAATTTTGCTCTTGTTTTAATCTTAAATGCTTTGCCTTTAGCCGAGGGTTGGGGAGGTTTTGCCTGGGTCTCACATGGATGGGATTACGTGTATGTGAGAGCAGATGGGGATTTTCCTTGTGAGAAGGGAGATTTTGTAACTGAGGGACTCTTCTTGGGGCTGAGGGCTCAAGGCCCATCTAGTTTATAGTGTTGCCATTAATTAAAATATTCTCATTTATTTAGTGGACTTGAAAGCCTCTCTAAATTGAAATGCTGGAAAGAGCTGAAAAAAATAAATTTTCAAATATTTTTTGAATTAGCTCATGTGGTTATTGACAAATCACTGGGATAAGTTGACCAGTGAAAATGGTGCTTTGGCTTTTAATTATATGCTTCTTTGAATATCACCATCACTTTACTTATCATTATTCTTTGTACACTTGCTTTATCAGCAAGCATTCATCATGGTGCCTGGAAACCATGGAATGTCCATATCGAGACATTCATGGTTTCTGTAGGATTAGGAAGATATAAGTAGGGTAGATAGTGGAGTGGGGAAAAGAGTTCCATTTGATTTAATTTATTTGCTCTTACAGTAACAGTGGTATCCTTTTCAGTTATATGTGCTATTGAATCCAGAAGGTGAAATGGGGGACAGGCAACAGCCCCATCATAGGTGCAAAAGATGGGCTCACAATTTCTGCACATTTCAGTTTGGGGGACAAATCTAATGAGAAGTATTCTGAATATAAGGAAGAATTATGCTGATGATTGTAAGTTTGCATTTTTTCATAGAAAAACAATTATTTAATATTTTCCCTTTTTTATTCTATTTTTAACCTTGAACTCCAGATGCTAGTTCCATGATTTCTGTTGATTTCAACTCAGTTTTTACATGATCTCAGCCGGGCTAACGTTGTTGACTTGCCACAGGAGTGTGCTTCTGAGTCTGATTTCCAAAATGAGACCCATGTCCTGTATTCTATTCCAATCACTAGTTCATTTTTTCATGTTGATTTTTTGAGCAAATGTTGACTGAGAATGCTGCTTTGTTTATACCTAAGTGTTACTAAAAAGAAATGGTCCCTAGCCAGGTAGCTCAGTTGGTTACATCATCGTCCCGATATGCCAGAGTTGCAGGTTAGATCCTCCATCAGGGCACATATAAGAGTCAACCAGGGACTTCTGGCCAAGATGGAGGTGTAGGTGGAAATACTGTACCTCCTTGCACAACCAAATTTAAGGACAACAAAGATTTAGAAACAAAAACACAACCAGAACAGACAGAAAATTGAACTGTACCAAAGTCCAACAACAAGAAGCATTCATCCAGAGCAGTAAGAGGCGCTGAGTCTGTGACCATTGGAGGGGGTCCCAGAAGGAAGAAGCTATGGTTAGCAGATCCGGGTGTGGGGAGGAAACAAGTAAACCCAGTGAAGTGTGCAAGGCAGTTGGCTGATTGCAGACACATTTGCACGCAGATAAACAGGCAAAAACAAAGGCCACTGAGACAGACTGTGCAACCTTTATTTCCTGTCAGGAAATAAAGCCTAAAAGCACCAATTGGAAAAACTTTTGGGGATTAAGGTTCTGGGAGAGGCTCCCAGGCACACAGGAAAGTGCATTGGAGAGACCCATAGGGTCCTAGAACACACACACAAGACCACCCATCCAAGAACCAGCACCAGAAGGGCCCAATTTGCTTGTGGGAAGCAGCAGAAGGGACCGAAATCTGAGAGAGAGAGCAGAACAAGTGCAATTGCTCCCTCTCTGACACTGCCCCCACATACAGCATCACAACCTAGCAACGTGGGTTGCCCTGTCCTGGTGAACACCTAAGGCTCCGCCCCTCATACTTAACAGGCACATCAAGACAAAAAAATTATGGCTCAAACAACCAGAGACAGTACTTCTAAGTGACCAAGAGATAGCCAACCAATCAGATGCACAGTTCAAAAAACTGGTGATCATGATGCTCATAGAACTGATTGATTTTGGTCGCAAATTAGATGAAAATATGAAGGCTATGCTAAGTGAAATGAAGGGAAATGCACAGGAAACCAATAGTGATGGAAAGAAAACTGGGAGTCAAATCAATCAAGTGGACCAGAAGGAAGAAAGAAACAGCCAAACAGAAAAGAATGAAGAAACAAGAATTCAAAAAAAATGAGGAGAGGTCTAGGAACCTCCAAGACATCTTTAAACATTCCAATATTCAAATCATAGGGTTACCAGAGGGGGAAGAGGAAGAGCAAAAAGTGGAATACTTATTTGAACAAATAATAAAGGAGAGCTTCTCCAATCTGGCAAAATAAATAGTCTTGCAGGAAGTCCAGGAAGTTCAGAGAGTCCTAAAGAAGGTGGAACCAAGGAAGAACACACCAAGGCACATCATAATTATAGTAGCCAAGATTAAAATGAAGGAGAGAATCCTAGAAGCAGCAAGAGATAAGGGGACCGTCACCTACAAGGGAGTTCCCATCAGATTGTCAGCGGATTTCTCAAAAGAGACCTTACAGGCAAGAAGGGGCTGGAAAGAAGTATTTCAAGTCATGAAATCCAAAGACCTATACCCAAGATTGCTCTATCCAGCAAAGCTTTCATTTAGAATGGAAGGGCAGATAAAGTGCTTCTCAGCATAAGATCAAATTCAAGGAGTTCATCATTACCAAGCCCTTATCATATGAAATGTTGAAGGGGCTTATCTAAGAAAAAGAAGATAAAAAAGATGAACAGTGAAAGGACAGCAAACTCACAGGTTTAAGAACCACACCTAAAAGAAAAGCAAACTAAGAGGACAGCTAGATCGAGAGGGGAATCATAGAAATGAAGATCTCAAGGAGAGTTAGCAACAGGGGAGTGGGAGGAGGAGAAGGGGGGAGAAGGTACATAAAATAAGTATAGATGGTAGGTAGAAAATAGATAGTGGGGAGGGCAAGAATAGTATGGGAAATATAGAATCTAAAGAACTTGAGACAGGTGGTCATAAACTAAAGGGAAGGAATGGTGGTGGAGGAAGGTGCAGGGTGGAGGGGAATGAAGGGGGGAATAGAACAACTGTAATGGCAAAAATCAATAAAATTAAAAAAAATTGAATAAAAGTAAAAGATAAAAAAAAAGAAAATTTCATACTATTTTTCAGACTGCTTGTACCAGTCTGAAATCCCACCAACAATGAACTAGGGTCCCCTTTTCTCCACAACCTCTCCAACACTTGTTGTTTGTTGTTTTGTTTTCTTTATGATGGCCATTCTGACAAGTGTGAAGTCGTATCTCATTGTGGTTTTAATTTGCATCTCTCTGATAGCTAGGGATATTGAGCATCTATTTATGTGTCTCTGGATCCTGTATAGGATCCTGGGAGAAATATCTGTTCAAGTGCTTTTCCCACTTTTTAATTGGGTTGCTTGTCTCTTTAGAGTGGAGTCATGTAAGTTCTTTGTATATTTTGGAGATTAAACCCTTGTCTGAGGTATCATTGGCAAATATGTTTTCCCATACAGTTGGTTCTCTTTTTATTTTAATACTGTTTTCTCTAGCTGTGCAGAAGCTTTTTATTTTGATGAGATTCCATTTGTTCATTCTTCCTTTATGTCCCTTGCTTTAGGAGACATATCAGTAAAAATGTTGCTGCATGAAATATCTGATTTTTCCTGCCAATGTTCTCCTCTAGGACTTTAATGGTGTCACAGCTTATATTTAAGTCTTTTATCCACCTTGAATTTATTTTGGTGTGTGGTGTAAGTTGTTGCTCAAGTTTCATTTTTTTGCATGTATCTGTTCAGTTCTCTCAACACCATTTGTTGAAGAGGCTATTTTCTCTCCATTTTATGTTGCTGCCTTCTTTGTCAAATATTAGTTGACCATAGAGACTTGGTTTTATTTCTTGCTCTCTCTTCTGTTCTATTGGTCTATGTGCCTGTTTTTATGCCAGTACCAGGTTGTTTTGATTATAGTAGCCTTGTAATACAATTTGGTATCAGGTATTGTGATCCCTCCTACTTTGTTCTTCTTTCTCAAAATTGCAGCTGCTATTTGGGGTCATTTATGGTTCCATATAAATTTTTAAGTGTTCTATATCTCTGAAATATGCCATTGGTACTTTAATAGGTACTGCATTGAATCTGTATAGTGCTTTGGGTAGTATGGACATTTTGATGATGTTAATTCTTCTAATCTACGAACAAGGTATATGTTTCCGTTTGTTTGTGTCTTCCTTGATATCTTTCTTCAGTGTTGCATACTTTTCTGCATATAGGTCTTTTACATCCTTGGTTAGGTGTATTTCTAGATATTTTATTTTTCTTTTTGCTATATCAAATGGGATTTTTTTTCTTGATTTCTGCTTCTGCTGTTTCACTGCTGGTATACAAAAACGCCTTTGATTTCTAGATGTTGACTTCGTAACCTGCTGTTGTGCCAAATTTAATTATTAGGCTGAGCAGTTTTGGGGTAGAGCCTATAGGATTTTTCATGTACACTATCATGTCATCTGCAAACAGTGACAGTTTTGTTTCCTCCTTTCCTATTTGGATTACTTTTATTTCATTTTCTTGTCTGATCGCTGTGGCTAAAACTTCCAATACTATATTGAGTAGAGTGTTGATAGTGGAGAACCTTGTCTTGTTCCTGATCTTAATGGAAAAGCTTTTAGTTTTTGCCCATTGAGTATGATGTTGGCTATAGGTCTCTCATATATGGCCTTTATCATATTGAGGAATGCTCCTTTTATTCCCACTTTGCTGAGTGTTTTTATCATAAATGGATGTTGTACCTTATCAAAAGCTTCTTCCACATCTATTGATATGGTCTTGTGATTTTTGTCTTTGCTTTTGTTTATGTGATGTATTACATTTACTGATTTGAGAATATTGAACCATTCTTGCATCCCTGGGATGAATCCCACTTGGTCATGGTGTATGATCTTTTAAGTGTATTGTCAGATGCAGTTTGCCAATATTTTGTTAAGAATTTTAGTATCTATATTCATCAGGGATATTAGCCTGAAGTTTTCTTTCTTTGTTGTATCTCTATCTGGTTTTGGGATTAGCATGATGCTGGCTTCATAAAAAGAGTTTGGGAGTCTTTCATCCTTTTGGATTTTTTGGAATAGTCTTTGAAGAATACAGGTTAGCTCTTCCTTAAATGCTTTGTAGAATTGTCCTGTGAAACCATCTGGTCCAGGGATTTTGTGTGTCAGGAGTTTTTTGATTACTGCTTCAATTTCATCTGCTGTTATTGGTATGTTCAGGCTTTCTGCCTATTCTTCACTGAGTTTTGGAAGATTATATTTTTCTAGAAATTTGTCCATTTCACCTAGGTTTTCAGATTTCTTGGTGTACAGTTCTTTATAGTAATTTCTTACAATGGTTTGTATTTCTGTGGTGTCAATTGTATTCTCTCCTCTTTCATTTCTGATTGTATTTATTTGGGTCTTCTCTTCTCTTTTCTTGATGAGCCTGCTTAAAGGCTTGTCAGTTTTGTTTATTTTTTCAGAAAACCATCTCCTGGATTCATTGATCTTTAGAATTGTGCTTTTAGTCTATGTCATTTAATTCTCCTCTGATCTTGATTATTTCCTCCTTCCTACTTGCTCTGGGCTATTTTTGTTGTTGTTCTTTGAGTTCTTGTAGGTGTAGGGTTAGGTTGTTTGTTTGAAATGCTTCTATCTTTTTTAGGTAGACCTGTATTGCTATGAACTTCCCTCTCAGGACTGCCTTCTTGTGTCCCTTAAGTTTTGGGTTGTCTTGAGTTCATTTCCATTTGTCTCCAGAAACTTTTTGAATTCTTCCTGGTTCTCATTCTTGACCCACCAATTGTTTAATGGAATGCTATTCAATGTCCAGGATTTGAGTGTTTTGGGTTTTTTCCTTTGGGGTTGGTTTCCAGTTTTATTTACTTGTGGTAGGAGAAAATGCTTGGGATTATTTCAATTTTCTTTAATTTGTTGAGGCTTGTTATGTGTGCTATCATATGGTCTATCTTTGAAAATATTTCATGTATATTTAAAAAGAATGTGTATTTAGCTTTTTTCGGATGAAGGGCTCTATATATATCAGTGAAGTCCATTTCAGCTAGGGCATTGTCAGTGCCAAAATATCTTTGTTGATATTTTGTTTGGAAGATTTGTTTAATTTTGACAGTGGGTTCTTAAAATCTCCTACTATAATTGTGTTGCTGTCAATATCTTTCTTGAAGTCCTCTAAGATGTTTTTTATATATTTTGGTGCTCTTGTATTGGGTGCATATATATTCACAATGTTTATGTCTTCTTGGTGGATTCTTTTCTTGAGTATTATGAAGTGATCTTCTGGGTCTCTCTTTGTGGCCCTTTTTTTGAAGCCTGTTTTTCCTGATATGAGTATTGCTACCCTGGCTTTTTTGGTCCCTGTCCATTTGCTTGGAAAATTTGCTTCCAATCCTTAACTTTTAGTGTGTGTAAGTCTTTTGTCCTGAGGTGGGTGTCTTGTAGGCAGCATATGTGTGGGTCATGCTTTCTTATCCATTCAGCTATTCTATGTCTTTTGATTGGAGCATTTAATCCATTTACATTTAAGGTTATTATCGATAGGTACTTATTCATTGCCATTTTTGTACCTGTGTTCCTCTGTGTGTCTCTCTTTTTCTTTCTTTCCTTAAAGCAGTCCTTTTAGCACTTTTTGCAGAGCTGGTTTGGTGGAGGTGTATTCTTTTAGACTTCTTTTGTCTTGGAAGCTCTTTATTTGGCCTTCTATCTTGATTGAGAGACTTCCTGGGTAATGTAGCCTTGGTTACAGGCTTCTGGTTTTCATTACTTGGAATATTTGTTGCCATTCTCTTCTTGTTTGGCATGTTTACATTGAGAAGTCAGCAGCTAACCTTATTGTGGCTTCCTTGTATGTTACTTGCTGTTTCTCTCTTGGTGCCTTTAAAATTCTCTCTTTGTCTTGAAATTTTGCCATTTTAATCATGATGTGTCTTGAAGTGGGCCTCTTTGGGTTCCTCTTGATTGGGACTTTGTGTGTTTCCTGGATTTGTGTTACTTTTTCTGTCATCAAATTAGGAAAGTTTTCCTTCACTACTTTTTTGAATAGGTTTTCTATCCCTTTCTCTTCTTCTTCTTCTTCTGGTATCTCTATTATTCGTATATTATTAGTTTTCATATTGTCTTGCATTTTTCTTTATCCCTCTTCAATCTTTCTGAGCCTTTTTTTCTTGCTGTTTTTATTTTTTTCTACGTTGTCTTGCAAGTCACTTATCCTATGTACTGCTTCACTGATCCTGCTTTTGATTTCTTCCACTGTGTTCTTCAGTTAAGAAATTGTATTCTTCATTTCCTCTTGGCCCTTGCTGATAGTTTCTATTTCCTTTTTTATGTTGATATAGTTTGTAGTAAGTTCATTGTAGCTTCCCTGTAGTTTCTGGTAGGTCATTGTGAGCTCTTTGAATTTCCTGATAACCAGTGCTTTGAATTCAATATCTGATAGTTGACTTGCCTCTATTTCATGTAGCATTCTTTCTGAGGCTTCCTTCTTTCCTTTCATTTGGGTATTGTTTCTTTGTCTTTTCATTGTTTGTGAGAATCTTCTTGTTAGCTTCAGCTTCTTAAATTGATTTTTTCTTGTTTCCTGGGTTTATGGTGTGAAGTTCTGTGCTATAATACCCGTGAGATTCAGTGGTGTAGTCTCCTTGATCTCCCCAGCTCACTGGTGTTGGGCTATTCTTTAGGTTGGCTCTGTGTTTTTTGTTAGTTTTTGGTTGTTTTGGGGTCTTGCTTTTATGGGTCCTTCCCTTCAGCTGGTTAACTGATGGTCTCTCTGTCCACCCCCTCCTTTAATTTGTTGTACCGGTGAGGGCATTTTGCGTTGAAGCTAGTTTTTCTGTGTGTACAAGATTTTGAGGATTTTGAGGATTCTCTTTTGCTCTTGTCAAGTTGTTTGTACTGGGTAGTTTCTCCACTATTTGGTTGTATTTCCAGATAGGTCTTGGATTGAGGTTTGTGTGGTTTCCACTCCCTCCTTCACCTTCTTCTGTTTTAATTTATTTTTGGTTCCTTTGTTGTTGAGTTTCCTCTTCCAGTGGGTATCCTGGTGTTCACTGCTTCCACCTACTCTGTTTTTGTGTATGTGATCAGTTGGAATGGGAGGCAAAATGGTTTATGACAGCAGGAAAGTATTCTATGATATTTACAGTAGCAGCCTGTAGAGAACTGATAGGAGATCTTTAGGCTATGTATAGTGTTAACTATAATCTTCAACCCAAGTAGTCACTTTTAAGAAAAGATGGACAGAAGATAAGACTCATGTTGGAGAGGAAAGCTCATGAGTTGGATGTAGAAAGCACTGAGGTTGTGGGAGGTCAGATTCTGAGGTAAGGTGAGAGTAAAGAATAGTAAATAGGTGTAGTGTGTGAGAGAATATAGTTGAGCACTACAGTAATAGAGTTCAGGAAACTGTGAAGTGGGGTAAGATCTGGGAGAGGTGTGGTGAAGTATTTACAATTGTATGGAACAGCTGTTATTTACAATAATAGAGCAACAATCATATGACAGAAACTATGTGATTTGGATAACATGAATAGGGTGTATAGAACTTTGAGTAGTGTGCTAAAGGAATGCAAGTGACGTGAAGGATAGTAAATTAACAATATACTGTGGAAGAGAGAACAGGGCAGACCTTTGAAATTATACAATATAATCAGCCAAAGGAAAGAAGACTATACAGAAAGAGGAGGAATACAAAGATACTATTAAAATAAAAGATGTAAGAATAATGAAAAAATAATAATACAAATATGCAGTAACTTGTAGTTTCTCTGCTATAGTAAAATGAAATATGTCTGTCTCTACTGGTGGGATGCTTCCTCTTTGGGCCCAACTCTGGTCTTTTTGCATTTTCAAGTTGTCTCACTTGTGGATTAAAAAAGGCAGGAGAAGGGAGGAAGAAGTGATAAGTTTGGAAAGAAAGGAAGGAGGAATAAAACAAGAAAGAAGAAAAGAGAGGAAAAAGGTATTGAAAGATAAAACAATAATAAAATAAGATAAATAAAAGATTACTTAAAAAAAAACCCCATCTCTTGTTGCTTTCAAACTGGCCAAAGCAGTTTGTATTGTCTTGTTGGCTGCAGCAGGCTGAGGGGCTTTTGGTGTGACTTTTCCCCCTTCCTGATATGTACTTAGCCAGTCCTGTAAGCATTCTCCCAAGAGTTAGTCTGGCGCCTCTCCCCAGTGCCCCATGCTGGGGATCCAGGTCCTCTTCAGAGTACTCTTTCCCCCCGGGGTCATTGCTGTGTGCTGGGGTGTGGGTGCACATGCCTGGCCAGGCTGCCTGGGTCTTATGGGTTTGGGCTCGAATCCTTCCTAGTGGTACCGGGGGAATGCAAGGCCTTCTGCCCAACCTTGGGATCTCTGCCAGGCTGGGTGGGGAGTAGGCCAAGCAGCTGTTGCAGGAGAATCCTTCAGACAGTTTACTTTTCCTGAAATTCCTCCTACTCAAGCCTGTTGCTCAGTACAGCCCAATTCTTCAGCCAGACCGGTCACTATTGGGGTCAGAGTCCGACACTGCGACTCTCAATTCTCCCAAGCTGGTGACCACAGACTCCACTGATGATCACAGCCCTTGTTTTTGCCTTTTTGTCCTTATTCTCCTCTCTGCAACCTCATGCAACCAGGTCTTTCCCGATGTTGCTCAAACCCTGCTTGGCTGGGGAGGGAGGGAGCTGATGACCTGGCTCTCTCCCAAGGACCTGCGGCAGGCCCAGACGTCCCAAAGAGTCTGTGGTAAACCTTGCACCGGGCACCTAGTGGGGCCACCCCTGTCTCTGTGCTGGTTCCTGGGACCATACTGTCCTGCAACAATCTCTCTTCGGTCTGGTTTTCAGTGTCTGCTACAATTCTGGTCTCTTATTTTCATATATGCTGGGGTACTGTTGGCTCTTTGCTCTGTTCCTCTGTAGATCGGCCCGGTTTTTCTTCCATGTATAGGGGGAAGTGGAATCCGCTCAAGAACTTCTTCATTACAGAGTTTTTGTTGTTCCTCTTGTTTATGTTTGTCACAGTGTCATGGGGGGCATGGTGGTGACCCTGAGTCCTGGGACCTCACTTGCTATATAGAAGGCTCCCAACCTGGCAGGGATGGCATCTGCCAAACCTCTTGGTCTGTGGAAATCACCTCTGGTTTTCTTTTAGTATGAAAGTTTGTTTAGTGAAAGGTTTAGTAGTAAAGGTTGTTGTTCACTGGTTGTGTGTGCAGGTTGGGCAGACTCCTTACCTGTAGAGAAGGTTGGGTGTGCAGGTTGGGTAGGCTCCTGACCTCCCTCAGAAGCCAGAATGTATATTGAGTCCTGCCAGTGGGGGGTACCCTGCCCGGGGCATACATAGATGGCTGGTAGGAAAGGTTGGGATTCTTGTAGATGTTTCTAAGCAAGCTGGCTTACTCCTAGTTCAGGAGGTGCAAGCAGTTGCTTTTATTTCAATATTTTAATTTGTTTCCATATAGACAGTTGTCCAAGTTGGTAGGTATATGACTGTGTCTTTCTGCCTGGGGACCCAGTGATGGATTGACCAATCGATTGACCTTTACCGTACTTTCTTATATCCATAGCATATGTTACCAAAATTGCAAAAGTTGAAGTTTCTTCCTTGCTAATAGAATATGGTTGATAATTAAAAACTCTGATCTCCTCTTTCACCTTTGACACATAAAATATTTCTAATTTCCATCTATTACAAAACATATGTTTTGCTTTTAACAACTCTTTCAGGGCACTGATGAGTTAGTACATTTAAAGTTTAAGGGCTTTATTTATTTGTTCCTGTGTGTGTACTTTGGGTAGATTTTTAGTTATTTTAATCTTCTAATCTCACTTGTGGTTGTGTTAAAAAAAGCAAACTCTTTACCTTACTGACTTGACCCACTGAAGATTAACTAGTGTCTTATTTTATTCCCAGAGGAGGGGGGTAAAATTTATCTTTCTGTGGATTTATACATTGAGCAAAGCAATAATTTAATTATATAGACTCAAGATTTAAATTTGGGATTCTTAGCTTTTTAGCTAATTTATTGGGAGGTTTATAGCCTTGCGGAATTACAGAAATATATTGGGTTAGGTCAGTGGTGTTTTGAAGGAAGCCTTGTTCAAACATTTGCATTACTAACAGAGAGAGGAAAGAATGATCTGAAAGTGGTAGGAAAAATGAAGCTCTTTCTATAATTTTTTCCCAAAGGACTGCCCAATAGATAAAACACTTAACTGCACAGAGGTGTTTTGCTAGCATACCCTAGTTTAGGTGCAGTTTGACTGAAAGGACTTTTTTGATAAGTTGGTCTGTAAGAGAAGGTAAGGATGGGGTATGAAGTGGGTCCATTGGTCTTTTAGGGGTTCACTGACAGCCCTGGGCTTATCCTCCAAGTTTTTTTGTGTATTGATGTATGTAAATATTTTTACCTGGGAGGATCCAGGGCTTTCATCTGATTCCTGGAAGGTTCCAAAGAAATGAAGGTGCTGGTGGGCTGGGGCTGTTTTTTGCAGGGATTTCATACTCTCATTCCAGGCCAGTGGTTGTGATTCTCAGGGGGCCGTTTGAGGACCACTGGCTTCAAGCCATTGAGGGTGCATGTTAAAATGCAGAGTCTTGGCACTGCCCTCATTCCCCCAAGTTATCTGAACAGGGAGTTTCTGGCATGTCTGGATGTGGAAGGCAGAAGTGTAGCCGATCTATGTTTTTAACTATCTTTGTGAGCTCATCAAATACACTGATGTTTGAGAACCACAGGACCAGAGGGTATTGGACATTGCCATTTTTATCTACTCCAGGTGTTGGTCTTTTCCAGACCACCTTCCCCTCTCCTCCCCTGACCCTCAGCTGAAATGTCTAAAAATACTTAACAAATTTTTGTTACTGAAGTTGCCATGAAGCAAGATGGCTGGGCTTGATTATTGAGGTCACATATGAGTCTATTCTCATTCATCAATGCCCCTTGGTCCCTCAACCGCCCCACCTCCACACACCCAGAAATGATGAAAGTATTCCCAAAGCATGGTGCCTTCCCGACACAATTACAGATGTGTCAGGGAAAAGCCAATAGAGCAACGGCAGCTCAATACATTAGTGAATGATGATGGGTCTCTATGCCGAGTGACACTGAGGCGTGTGCTAGTGGAATAGCTTGTTTCTTAAGAGAGATGAACCCAATGAGTGGATTCCCTAGCGGCTGGGTGAGATTGCAGTAGTGTAGCCTTTTAAGATTTGTAGTTGAAAAGCAATTTTTAAGTCTCTTGGCATCGGGCAGCAGACATGGACAGAATGCCTTCCTCATTGGTTGACTTATTGATGGGATTAGAATAAAAACTCAGGATGATCAAAACCTAACTCTTTGCTTGGAGAATTGCAATATAATGAAACATATAAATGTCAAATCATCATGGATAGTTGGCTAATCATTTACATTTAAACACACATGGGATATTTTATGGTGCATTACTCATTAAGTCCATGGTAAAAGCTCTGCACATTGAGTTGTTGGATTGGTTTCCTGCAGACTATTTACTATTTCTTTACTGTGTTATTTTTTTCTCCTTTGTGTTTCTGTTCATTCCATCTGAAATAAACTCCTTTCCTGTCTCTATCTGTTGTCATCTTCCTATCTTTTAAGGTCATTTCAGGCAGTGCTTCATTCATGATGCTTACCTCAATGCCCATCCTGGTGAAGGCTTTGAATCCTCACTGTGTGGTGTGGCACTGATTTCATAGTGGTTAATGACCTTAATAGTAACCCGTGTTCATCCATTTGTTAATTTGTTTGCTTGTTCATTTATCCACCTATTCTTCCACCCATGTGCCCATCTATCTGTCCACTTACCTACCCACCACCCACTCATTTATCCATCCAACAGGTACTTACAGAGTACCTGCTCTGTGCTAGCCTTGCATATAGGTACCCCACAGAACTGAAGTTGTGCTCTCATGGACCTTGCATTCCAATGGGAAACATACAAAAACAAGTATAATTTAAAATTGTAATAAAGAAATCAAAACAGGGAGTAGAGAATGTTCTTGGGGTGGGGGGTAACCTTAGGTACAAGTGCTGGGTAAAGACACTAAGCTAAGAGGGAGCCAACTATGTGTAGACTGGGAAAGGAATGTGCTAGACAGAGAGGTCAGCAAGTACAGAGCCCTAGGGCAACTGTCAGAAGGATGGCCAGCATGGGTTGAGCTTGGAAGGTGGCAGGCAGAAGGTAGGACACGAGGGTGGAACTGGACCTGGGCCTGATGGTATCAAGGCCTTACAGTCAGAGTGAGGAGTTTGGGTTTTATTGGTAGCAAGCTGGAGAGTTACTAAATGTGAGGGCATATGTGTGTGTTTGCTGAGATGGCTGAGATTGGATTGTAGTGTAGGCTGAGGCCAAGGCAACAGGGAGAACAGTCGGGAGCTCCTGCCACAGGCACATGAGAGACGTGGAGAGACACTGGATGTACTCTGGAGGCTCTCAACCACTCTAGTGCTCTGTCTCCAGCAAGAGAGCTTTTTTGTAAATGACTCATGTTTGAATGCTTTTGTACTTGGTTTGGGCATTAGGACATAGTGCAGTGGTTAACCTCCACATTTCCCTACAAGGAAAACCCATCCCCTTCCTGATTCAGGGCAGGATGGTGAAAGGATTCCGAGGCATGAGTTTCCTTGAGTTTCTAGGATGACATCAGACATTTAGACATCAAGGGATGTGATACTCAGTCCTGGTTCTGAGTGCTCCTTGGCACAGGCCAGACACAAATTGGAAAAAAATAAAGGGCCAATTTCAGGGATTCTTTTTTATATTTTATTTTATTTTTTAATATTTTATTTATTTATTTTTGGAGGGAAGGGAAGAGAGGGAGAAAGAGAGGGAAAGAAATATCAATGTGCAGTTGCCTCTTATCTGGCCCCCACTAGGGACCTGGCCTGCAACCCAGGTATGTGCTCTGACTGGGAATCAAACTGTGACCCTTTGCTTCGCAGGTCTGTGCTCAATTCACTAAGCTACCCCAGCCAGGGCCAGGAACCCTTCTTTAGGTCAGCTTGAAGCCAGATCACTATTGCCCAGCTTTCCCCTAAATGCCAAAAAAAATTATTATAAAAAGCACAAGAAACAAAAAACATTTATATTGAATTTTTTTCTATGTATTTTATTTATACTTATATTGTCAGGGCAGTCTTTAAATCTAAATGTTTAGAGCTTGTCAGAGAAAACAAGGAATTTCATTTTGGGAGAGTATATTTCCTGGTGTTCATTGAACTTGGAAATTTTGGGAAGTCATCATCGGGAGGACAGCAGCACCTCCTGAGGTAGAGCAGGAATCCAGGGCTGGAGGAGGTGGTTGTGCCTGGATGCTGTGTACCTGATTGGTGGCCAGTCAGGGGTCTCACAATAGCCAACTTCTATCTGCCTATTCCCTCACCTTAGTTATTTTTGTCAATCTGAAGTGCAGAATAGCACTTCCATGAAATTTTTTCACATAAAATGTTTTACTTTGACTATTTTCCATAAAATGTGAAGTTAATTTCTTTTTCTCCTTTCAGTTGTGAAAATGAAGCCTGAAGCCTCAGTTTCTGTATAATGAAGAGATCTGAGTTTGTGGCCTTGTTTCTGTTTCCACGCCTCCCGCTCAGTTGGGAACACGCTGCCCAGGGGATATCCCCTGGCAGTGGCTGTGCTCTGTGCCCTGTGCAGTACACTGCAGAGGTGGGGGCAAAGGCTGTTACTAACTCCTGGTGTCACTGGTGGGTCAGGGGACCCTGAGCAAATAAGTACAGTTTCTATAAAATTTCATTTCAAAACCCAGGCTAGATCTGGTCTCATGCTTACTCTGTGAATTCTTCTTTTTTCCATTTCATGTTATCCCTTTGCCCCTTTCAATTTCTCCTGGGAAGAGTCTCTTATTAATTTTTAAATTTTGTGCAAGCAATATATTAACTGGAAAGTGCTAGTTTAGAAATATTTTTATTCATAAATTTTTATAGTAGTCCTGGGTGAAAGGTATTTTTATAGAACAGTTCTTTTCCTGTCTCTTGTTTTTCTCATGAGTCCATAAAATAACATTTTTACATCAATTTTTTGTTATATATGGCAGGTAAAATCAATATCCTTCAAAAAATTAGAAGTTTTAAGATACATTAAAGATGATTTTGACTATAATCTCTCATTCTGAGGTAACATCATTAATAAGTGCTATGTGTTATCTTCCAGTCTTACTAAAAATATGTTTACCCACATTTATGTATTCATAAAAATGCATGGTATATATAGGTATGTATATATTATAAATTTTTAAAATTTGTACTAAAATATACATTACATACAGTGGCATTAATGATATTCATGTTGCTGTGCAGCCATCATTACCATGCATATCTAGAACTTTTCCATCTTTCTAATCTGATATTCTATTCATTAAACACTAACTTGCCATTACCCCCTCCCTCCAGCCCCCGGTAATCACCATTCATTCTACTTTCTATCTCTGTGAATTTGAGTATTTTAGGTATCTCATCACATAAATAGAATCATACAATATTTATTCTTTCGGGTTTGGCTTATTTCACTTTTCATAGTGTCTAGAGTTCATCTGTGTCATAGCGTGTATTATGATTTCATTCATTTTTAAGTCTTAATATTTCATTGTATGTGTATACCACATTTCATTTAACCATTCACCTGTTGGTAGTTGTTTTTTTTTAATATAATATTTAATTTACTTGAAGGAACTTTTTGTTTTCTTTCTTTTCTTTTTTTTTTTAGATTTAATATATTCAGAGAGAGGGGGAGGAAGGGAGGACAGGAGAGAAACATCAATGTTGGTTGCCTTTTGTACACCCCCAGCTGGGGATCTGGCCCCCAAGCAAGGCATGTGCCCTGACAGGGAATCGAACTGGCGACCTTTTGTTTTGCAGGCAGGTGCTCAATCAACTGAGCTACACCATCCAGGGCCATTGATAGAATTTTGAATGGTTTCCACTTTTGGCTCTTGTGAGCAATGCTGCTGTGAACATGGGTATACAAATATCTGTTCAAGTTGTTGTCTTCAGTTCTTTTTGGGTATATGCATGGAAGTGAAATTGCTGGATTATATTAATAATTCTTTGTTTAATTTTTTTGGCTAATTGCCCTATCATTTTCTACTATGGCTGTACCATATGCATTCTTACAATTAATGCACAGGGTTCTCATTTCTCAACATCCTTGCCAACACTTATTATTTTCTTTTTTTTAATGATAGCCATCCCAATGGATTTATTCCCTGAACCATTTGAGAAGAAGTTATGTACCTGAGGTCTTACCATCCATGAAAACATTAGTGTATATTTCCTGCAAACAAATACATCTCTGACAGAACCCTAAAACATTTATTAAAAGCAGAAATACCATTAGCATTTTAGTACCATCCAATCTGCAGACCCTATTTATGTTTTAGTAGTTTTACCAATAACTACTCTTCTATAGTCATTCAGAATTGTGTGTTATATTTAATTGCCATGTTTTTAGTTTCCTTCATTCTAGGTAAGTTCCTCAGACTCTCCTTCACTTTCATGACCATGACTCTTTGGAAATATACAGACCAGTTATTTAGAAAAATATCTCACGATTTGGGTTTCCTTAGACATAGATTCAGGATGTGTATTGTATGTGTGTGTACATACACATGTGCATGTGTACACATATCTTTGACCCAAATGGTACTGTATCGCATATATCATTCTGAAATATGCTCCCCTACCTAACAATGTCATTTATTTTGTTATATTTACAGCTAGTTTATTTTAACTGTAAGATAAGATTCTTTCATATGAATATACTACAATTTGTTTAGTTGTTTTTTGAGTGGACTTAGGGCGGTGTTGGCATTTTTTGCTATTACTAATGATGATGCAAAAAGTCATCCTAATGGTGGAATATTTCTTTTTGTGGATATCGATTTTCTAGGCAATAGACATTTATTATTAAAAAAATTTGAAATATTTTAAATGTGCCAGAAGTATAGAGAGTAATAGAATAAGACCCAACTTTAGCAAATGGTTATATTGGCTCTAGAATCTTTAATATGGTAAAGTTGTCCCATTCAATAAATGGGACTTTCCTGGGGCTTGCTCACAGTTAGTGCCTCACTGAGTTAGAATTATTGTTAATGATGAATTACCTCAAAATTGTGTAGCTTTATTCAAGACAGATATTTTGGGAAAACTAGTCAGATTTAGAAAACAAAAACTGTTAGGCTTACCACCCCAAATGTGAACAGTGAATAAGATACCAGGTAGGCTCAGCTAACTTTTATTTTAGTCTTTATTCATGTCCTTTTTCTTTTTTTTTTTAAATTTTTTATTGATTATGCTGTTACAGTTGTTCTACTCCCCCCCTTCATTCCCCTCCACCCTACCCCCCATCCCCACCATTACCCCCCCTTTAGTTTGTGTCCATGTGTCTCAAGTTCTTTAGATTCTATATTTCCCATGCTATTCTTGCCCCCCCCATCTATTTTCTATCTACTTTCTATGCTACTTATTTTCTGTACCTTCTCCCCCTTTCTCCTCCTCCCACTCCCCTGTTGCTAACCCTCCTTGAGATCTTCATTTCTATGTTTCCACTCCTGATCTAGCTGTCCTTTTAGTTTGTTTTGTTTTAGCTGTGGTTGTTAATAACTGTGAGTTTGTTGTCCTTTCACTGTTCATGTTTCTTTAACTTCTTTTTCTTAGATAAGTCCCTTTAACATTTCATATAATAAGGGCTTGGTGGTGATGAACTCCTTGAATTTGATCTTATCTGAAAAGCACTTTATCTGCCCTTCCATTCTAAATGAAAGTTTTGCTGGATAGAGCAATCTTGGTTGTAGGTCTTTGGTTTTCATGACTTGGAATACTTCTTTCCAGCCCCTTCTTGCCTGTAAGGTCTCTTTTGAGAAATCTGCTGATAGTCTGATGGGAACTCCTTTGTAGGTGACTGTCCCCTTAGCTCTTCCTACTTCTAGAATTCTCTCCTTCATTTTAATTTTGGCTAATGTAATTATGATGTGCTTTGGTGTGTTCCTTCTTGGGTCCAACTTCTTTGGGACTCTCTGAGCTTCCTGGATTTCATGGAAGTCTATTTCCTTTGCCAGATTGGGTAAATTCTCCTTTATTATTTGTTCAAATAAGTTTTCCACTGGTGGCTGTGCCTTTCCCCCTCTGGTACCCCTATAATTTGGATGTTGGAGCGTTTAAAGATGTCCTGGAGGTTCCTAAGACTCTCCTCATTTTTTTGAATTTCTATTTCTTCATTCTTTTCTGTTTGGCCATTATTTGCTTTCTTCTGGTCCACTCCATTGATTTGAGTCCCAGTTTCCTTTTCATTGCTATTGGTTTCCTGTGCAATTCCATTCATTTCAATTAGTTTCGCCTTCATATATTTGTCTAATTTGTGGCTATAATCAACCAGTTCTGTGAGGATCCTGATCACCAGTGTTTTAAACTGTGCGTCTGAGAGTTTTGCTATTTCTTCGTCGCTTAGATTTATCGGCTCTGGGGCTTTGAGATCTTCTTGAGCCATTTTTGGTCTGTTCGCGCCCTTTAAGTGTGAGGAGGGGAGCCTTGGACTCCCAGGTCGCTGGTTTGTGATGCTGTATGTGGGGGCGTGGTCAGAGCGGGGAAATGGTGACCCCCCTCTGCTGTTTCTCACAGCTGGGTGAGGGGCAGCGCCTTAGGTGGTTCACCTGGGCCTGGCCACTCAGAGTTGCTGGGTTATGATGCTGTATGTGGAGGTGGGGTCAGAGCAGGGAAATGGCAGTGCCCTCCCTGCAGCTTGCCTTGGGGACCCGCTGGGTCCCGGTCCAATCGCCCACTCCCTCGCTTGTCTATCCATGCACCAATGCGCGACCACAGTCAACCCGCAGCCCTACTCCCTTGCTGTTTCCCTGCGGTTGCTCATTTGGTCGCTCGCTCAGTTGCTCACTAGGTCCAACCCTGTGCCTGGATTCTGCGCGCCTGAGTCCGTCTGACCGAGTTTTCCTGTGCAACCCCGCTCCACCAGCTGCTGGTTTCGCCCCTTACCGGTCAGGCTGAAGAATTTGTTGTTAACAGACTTCCGAAAAGTTCAATTTTCTGTGTTCTGGCTGTGTTTTCTGTTGCTAATATTTAGTTGTCTCTAAACTTGGTTGTGTGAGAAGGCACGGCATATCTACCTGTGCCTCCATCTTGGCGGAAGTAGAAGATCAATGTTTAAATGAATAAGAACCTTGGGTTTTCTTTCTCTTCTATCACATCTTCATGATTTCCAAATGGCACTCCAAGGGCACCCGGGGGCATCACCAGGACTGTGGGGACTGTTGTGTAAGCCAGGAAGTTTCCAATCTGGCCAACAGCCATTGCAATAGTGCCTGCCCACCACACGATGTCCGTTAAATAGGAGGTACCTCGCCGCTTGGCGCGCACGATGCCCTTCTTCTGCAGCTCGAAAGTGGACCCGTTCACCAGGCTTGAAACCACGGCCACACCCAGGCTGAGCGACACGGCGGCGGGGCCTTTTTCTTAATAGAATTTAATAAAATGAGATAGGAGGAGAAATCACAAAAGGTTAAGAATAATAGACATGAAAGACTTGCTTAGAAAACTGGTATAGATCCATTTCTCATCTTGGATCCTTTCCTTGGCCCTGTGTCAGGTGAGATAAGTGTGTTCAGGAATTCCTTTTTTTCCAAAGTTTTTATTTATTTATTTTTAGAAAGAAGGGAAAGGAGGGAGAAAGAGAGGGAGAGACACATTAATGTGTGGTTACCTCTCGTATACCCTCAATTGGGGACCCAGCCTGCAACCCAGGCATGTGCACTGACCAGTGACCCTTTGGTTCGGGGGCCAGTGGTCAATCCACTGAGCCACACCAGCCAGGACTGGGACTCTTTCCAAGACTATCACAGTACCCAGGATAGACTTTTGATAAAGCAGTTCCATACCCATATATGATATTAGGCCAGTCAAGGGAAGAAGAAGAAAAGGAAGCTGGTCAGAGCCCAGCTTACTTCACCAAGCCATGGGAAATAGAATTCTTTAAAAATAAATACATACATAAATTCAGAACTTAGAGAGAAATGATAGTAATTGGTGGTGTCAGGAGTCTTCCACTTTCTAACCTGAGGAAATGGAACCACAGAGGAGGCTTCTGTGCTCTAATTCACATACCTGCAGGGAGGGATGAGTATGTCTCTCTGGATTGCAGAGTCCTCAGACCACTTGTAGGCCTCTGCCAGAAGCTAAGACACATGGCCAGTTGTATTTTCTCACCTGTACAGAAAAAAATGAGATCTACTTCGAGCTTTGGAGACATAGTCTCAATACTTAGAAATGAAGTCTCCATGTTCCTGTTGGTGGGAGTTTTATGGGTTTTGTTTTTAATGCTTAATAACATCCTCAGGAGAATTCTCCTGGCTTGTCTATTAATAGTGGAATAAAAGGAACCATGGAGATTTCTTAATGTTCACACTGTATTGCACTATGATTTTATTCCTGGCTGATATGACATTTGGTGGGAATGTGTCTTTCAGTTTTTACATTATGATGCCTGGATCAGGGCTAAGGAGAAAAGACTTGTGGCCTCCAGCCTGAAAGACAACAGCAGCAATAAGAGTAATCATAACCAGGAAGTTGGGTGTTTTATGGATTCACTGCCCACAGTGTTTGAAGTACTATATAGTTTATGGCAATAAAAATGGAACATCTGTATTTTAGCATACAACATAATGGCTATAACTTGTTTCAGTCATTGGTTCAGGATTCCAGCATAGATAGTAATTCTGAGGGCTATGATGCAGAGCATTTGGCATTGGAAGTGATGCCATCTGATGCCTCAGATTGCTGCTGCAGGTCTTGGAGGCCTATAGCTGCCACTGTAATGAGTGCTAAGGCTCTGAGAGAGACCAAATAACAAATGAGCCCTCTCTGGACAAGGGTGAAATGAGGACAGCCACATCAAACCTTCACTGTGTACTGTGTTTTCGTGGCCTTCAAGGCCTGTGATGAGCTGGCAACTTTTTTCTATAAGAGGCTTGAGTGTGCTGCAGGTGAGCTTGTGGTCACCATCTCAGTGCGAATGACAGGGTTGTTCCCAGGCCTCCAGGTACCCTGGTGTTTACCATTCACCTCATCTGCCTTTTTATTAAAGGCTGGGGAATACACAAAATGCAGAGTATAGCTTTTCCTTTCTCAATTTTACTTCCTGAAGGCCCTTGAGGAGTTTGAAGGAAGGAGAAGAGGAATAGTCCAGAGCAGGGTTCCTGGAAATTCTGGCTTGCTTGCTACTAGGTGACTTTGGCCACATCATGGGACCCTTTGGGTTTGGTGTTAGAATATTGGGCCACATGATCCTATGGAGCCTTTTTAGCTTTAGAAATCTGTGATTCTGAAGTGTTAATAGTTGGCCATTTGTAGGATCTCTTTCCTAATCTGCTGTCATTGATTCTCTCGGTTGACATTGTTTTTCCTTTGGCCCTTATTCTTCAGAAGAAACCTACAACCTGGAATAGTTTTGAAATCTGCACTGGAGACTATGAGGAACTATGTAGGCATTGGTCTCTGTGTACCTTAATGGAAATCAGATGCCAGCAGAGGAAGAGAGCTCGCATTGTTAATGAGCCCTATGGGCCCTATTGTGTTTCAGGCTCTTCAGCCCTGAGCTTCTGAGATGAATCAGTTACTTTGGCTTTAACTGCAGCTCTGCAGAACAAAGTGAAACCTTGACAGTGGGGAAAAGGAATTCCTTTGCTCCTTTAATCAATCAATCTGAAAGTTTCAGAAGTCAACTATTGTAGAAATAACAAAGCAAACAACATTTGTGTTAAAAATCTTTATCTTCCAAAATATATTGGTATTTTCATTGGATTTGAGTAGGGGACTAATTTCAAATACTTGACCTATAACTATATATGTAAAATTGAACCAGTTATCTCCTTTCATTTCCTTTTTATAAGTATTTGTTTACCACTTTTCATGTTCCAGATTTCGGGTTAGTCATGGGTACAAGAAGAGAAATAAGGCATAGTTTCTTCAAAAGGCTTATACTTTAATGGCATGGAAATCACACTGGGACAGTTTGAGGGGACATCATTGATCTGCTGCTGAGGGAGAAAGTGGAATGCATAGAATGTTGTGTGGGGGGTATGATAATCACAACAGGTGTACATGGGCAGATATCAAACATCTGAGTCTTGAAGGGTGAGGAAGAGTCAGCTGGGTCTGCAAGCTGGGTGCAGGAGCTGGCACATTCCTGGAAGAGGAATGTGTGAACAAGGGGCGGAGGCTTGAACCTGCTTGGTGGGACAACAAGTAGTTGAATCTGGTTGGGCCAGAAGGCTGCTGGTGGAGAGGAGGACAGTGAGCCTGGAGAGGCAGGCTGATGATGACAGTGTTCAGTGTCCTGCTAAGGAGCATGGGCTTGGTTTTTCAGCAATGGGCAGCCACTCTATAGAGTTCAGCAGGATTCGAAGGTCAGATTTGCTCATTAGCTATGACCCTCTTGTAGCAGGATGGCAGATAGATTGGACTGGGAAAGACAAGAAAGGCAGGGGAACCTGCGAGGGCAGCACTGCACTGGCCCATATTGGAGAGGAGCAGAGTGTGAACCAGGTGGACAGGGGGTGATGATGAGCCAAAGAGGAGGGAATTGAGCAGTTGTGGAGGATGAAGATGGTTAAGGATGTGGCTTAGATTTCTGGTGGAGGTGACTAGGACAGTAAGTAATTTTCATCTCATATCACTCATAAACTAATTACTAAAATTTTACAGCATACCAAAAATATATTTTTTGCACATCTGACAAAAAATAAATGTAATTCTGATTCATTCATACAAGATGGTTATTATTGTGTTATTAGCTGTTGTCATTTTTTATTTGACAATCTAAGGGAAAAGAGATCAGTGCCTCTAACTAAATGGTCAGATATTGCATGTTTTAGAAATTCTTGTAGCACAAATGTGTGCCACAGCACAATGGTTGAAAATCAGTGGATTAAGGGATGTTGGTATTATTATCATAGATGGGGTCCCTATCAAAAGCATTGCTTTTAAAATGACTTTTTTTTGTTTTTTTTTTGTTATTGTGGGTATTATAAGTTGTTCTATTTGTACATCTTATCACATCTCTCTGGTGCTGTTAATTTTCCTCAAGTACCTAGTGACCCTTGGTGGTTGATGACCAGTTTGCTTACTGTAGGAAGCTGGCACACTTCTTTTTTTTTATTTGATAGCATGGCAAGCCTTACTGAATGTGTCAACTGCAGAATGTATTTAAAAATTTTTTAATATATTTTATTGGTTATGCTATTACAGTTGTCCTATTTTTTCTCTCCCCTTTATTTCCCTTTGCCCTGTACCTCTCCTCCCACGATCATTCCCCAACCTTAGTACATGTCCATGGGTCATACATATAAGTTCTTTGGCTTCTCCACTTCCCATACCATTCTTAACCGTCCCCTGTCCATTTTATACCTACCATTTATGCTTCTTATTCCCTGTATTGTTTCCCCCATTCTCTCCTCCCTCCCCACTGATAACCCTCCATATCATCTCTATTTCCGTGAATCTGTTCCTATTCTACTTGTTTGCTTAGTTTGTTTTTGTTTTTGTTTTAGGTTTGGCTATTGATAGTTGTGAGTTTTTTTTCATTTTACTGTCCATATTTTTTATCTCCTTTTTCTTAGATAAGTCCCTTTAACATTTCATATAATAAGGGCTTGATGATGATGAACTCCTTTAACTTGACTTTATCTAGGAAGCATTTTAACTGCCCTTCCATTCTAAATGATAGTTTTGCTGGATAGAGCAATCTTGGATGTATGTCCTTGACTTTCATGACTTTGAATACTTCTTTCCAGCCCTTTCTTGCCTGCAAAGTTTCTTTTGAGAATCAGTTCATAGTCTTATGGGAATTTTTTTTGTAGGTAACTGTCTCCTTATCTCTTGCCGCTCTTAAGATTCTCTTCTCATCTTTAATCTTGGGTAAGGTAATTATGATGTGCCTTAGTGTGCTTCCTTGGGTCCAACTTCTTTGGGATACCAAGGTTCCTGGTCTTCCTGGAAGTCTATTTCCTTTGCCAAATTGGGGGAGTTCTCCTTCATTATTTTTTCAAATAAGTTTTCAATTTCTTGCTCTACCTCTTCTTCTGGCACCCCTATGATTCAGATATTGGAACGTTTAAAGTTGTCCTGGAGGTTCGTAATCCTCTCCTCATTTTTTTTTTTTAAATTCTTGTTTCTTCATTATGTTCCATTTCAATGTTTATTTCTTCCTTCTGCTCCCAACCATTGATTTGAGTTCCGGTTCCTTTCCTTTTACTGTTGGTTCCCTGTACATTTTCCTTTACTTCAGTTTTCATAGCCTTCACTTTTCCTCTATTTTGCAACCATACTCAACCATTTTTGTGAACATCCTGATTACAAGTGTTTTGAACTATGCATCTAATAGGTTGGCTACCTCTTCATCACTTAGTTGTATTTTTTTTCTGGAGCTTTGATCTGATCTTTTGTTTGGGCCATATTTCTCTGTCTTGCCATGCCTGTTACATAGTGAGGGGCAGAGCCTTAGGTATTCCAGGGCAATTCTCATCTCTGTGTCGTGGTACTGTACGTGGGAGAGGGCTCCAAGAGGGAACAATGATGCTTGTTCAGCTCTCTGCTGGCTTTCAGTACTTCTGCTGCTACTCACAAGCAAACTGGGCCTTTCTGGTGCTGATTCTCGGGTGGGTGGTTTTGTGTACATTCTAGGACTGGGTGGGTGTCTCTAGCAGACTCTCCTCTGGGAGGTTTTTTCAGTCAGAGCTTTTGAGGCTCTATTTCCCCAGGCTGGAACCCTGGGTTGCATGGTCTGTCTTGCTCCCCAATTTTCCTCCTGGTTTATCTGCACTCAAATGTGGCACCATCTGGTCCGCCACCCACTGCCTTGCTGTGAGTCCTCTCCACCCCAGCTGCCCATCTCCTCCCCTCCTACCTGTGTGGGTGAATGTTTCTTCTTTAACTCCTTGATTGTTGGACTTCATACAGTTTGATTTTTTGGCAGTTCTGGTTATTTTTTGTCTTTAAATTTGTTGTTGTCCTTCTTTTGTTTGTGTGATGAGGCAAAGTGTATCTACCTATGCCTCCATCTTGGTTGGAAGTCCAAGGGCAGGATCTATTACTTCCACTTGGTGCATGTGCCCATGCCTGGTAGCCTGAATCTAGACCACTGGTGTTCAGCCTCGGATGCACATTAGAATCACTTATAAAAACACCCAGTGCCGAAGCTATAACCTCAGACCCATGACACCAAATTCTCTGAGGATGGGAACAGAGTTTCCAGTTTGTAGCCAAGACTGGGACCACTGATCTGGCCTGTGGGTGGAGGAACCCTGAGGACAGGCATTGCCTTGGCCTACTGCCCTACTGAGAGTCTTTTACCTAGGTCCCGCTAGATCATTTTCAGGGCTCAGTGCAAAATCAAATTCCAAATCCTGCTCAGAAAGATGGAAAAAATATTTTTAAAGGTATACAGTATAAAGTTTTCCATTTCTTCTGTGGTCCATCTCTGCACTTGTCATGGTATGTTTTATTTGCTACATAACGCCATTCTAACCAAGGATAAATGGAAAATTTAACTTAATCAAGAATTTTATGGTTTATCTTTAAATTGTCCAGTGCCAGTATTAAATGCAAATTTAACTTGTGTGTAGAGTCACTGCAATTACACAATTTGTAATTTTCAGCTTGTACATGTGTATTTTGTTCTTACCACAACAGTGGAAATGTTGAACAAAACTTATTTGCTTATTTTTGTTTTGCTTCATAAAGGTGCATTGTGTCAAACTCTCTACCTTCAGTTTACAAATGAGTAAAGAAGGACTGACAAAAAAGGAAAAAGATAGTTTTTGCTCTTTTTCTGCTTTCGGCAAGTTCTGGTTCAATGAAAAGCATGACCTCTTGGGGCTGTCAGCACCACTCCTTGCTCAGTCATAGAAGAAATACACTTCTATTATACTTCCAATCAGTGTCATGAACTCCCACACTGAGATCCAGTGGAATTCAGTGCTCTCATGATGCGGTCTGTGAGTTCAGTGCAGTCAGAAGGCTGAATGTGAAGTTATGCCTTTCGGATATTGTCTATGAATTTGGTGCACTCCAGGTGCTGTCTCTGACTTCAGAGCTCTCAGAATTCAGTCTGTGAATTCATTGCCCTCAGTGCTGTCTGTGAGTTTGGTGCCGTCATAATTCTGTCTGTGAATTCGGTGCTCTTAGAGTGTGCTCTGAAAATATTGTGGCCCCTGCAATTTGGTTTGTGAATTTGGTGCTCTCAGCATACTGTCTGTTACTATATGCTATCAGGATGCTTCCTGTTACTTCTATGGCCACAGTATGCTTGCTATGATTCTGTGCTCTCAGAATACTGTCTGTGAATTCCATGGTCTCAGAATTCTGTCTGTGAATGCAGTGCTCTAAGTATTCTATCTGTATGTGCTGTGCTCTCAGATACTGTAGTTCTGTGCTCTCAGAATGCTGTTAATTTGGTGCTCTCAGAATGTTGTTTGTGATTTTGGTACTTTTGGGATGGTACCTATAAATTAATTGATTTTAGGTGCTGCCATGAATTGGGTGCTCTCAGACTTATATCTGTGAATTCTGATCTCTCAGAATTCCAGTTGTGATTCAGTACTTTTAGAATGCTGTCTCTGAGATCTGTGCTCTCAGAATGCTGTCTGTAAATTGGGTATTGTTAGAATACTGTCTGTGAATTCAGCGCTCTCAGATTTCTGTATGTGAATTCAGTACTCTCAGAAAGCTGTCCCTGCAGTTTGAAACCAACAAGGGAAGGGTTTCTCTGTTGTTGATGTTATTGTTTTTGTTGTTTGTTTGTTTGTTTTTTGGGTTTCCCCCCCTTTTTTAGTAACTTTTTTGTGCTTTTTTTAATAATCCTATATATTTTTAATTTTATCACTGCTTTATCTTTATATACTTTGTTCCTCTCCTTTCTTTTTCCGTTTTAGTCCTTCTTCCTTTCCTCTTAAACTCATCGCTTTTGCCTCCCTTCTCCTGCCTTTTTGTTTGATTGTTTGTTTGTTGCTTTGTTTCCTTTTACCCACAAGAGACACAAACAACTAGGAACTGTGAAAGGACCAGAATGAGACCCAAAGTGGGGGCATCTCAACAGTAGAGACAGAGAGACAAATTCCACCCTCCTATAGCAGAGAAGCCACAAGGTGTAGCATATTATTTCATTATTCCCACTTCTTTTATATTTTAATAATATCTCTGTATTCCTTCTCTTTCTGTATAGGCTTCTCAGTCTTGAGTAGTATATTGCATTGTTAGAAAGGCTTCTCCTGTCTTTTCTTCCACAGTGCTTTGCTAATCCTCTAAACTCCACTCTACTTGTTTTCGGTTAGCACACTACCTAAAGCTTTATACCCCCTACTCAGACAGATCACATAGAGTTTGTTATATGAGGGCTGTTCTAATATTAGTGTAAATAATAGCTGATCTATACAACAGTAAATACTCCACAACACATCTTCTGGATCTTAGCCCATTGTACAGGTCCCTGAATTCTATCACTGTAGTGATCAACTCTATTTGCTCACACACTACACCTATTTACTGTTTTTTACACCCACCTTACCTCAAAATCTGACCGTCTGAAACCTCACTGCTTTCTAGTTCCATCTAACAAGCCTTCCCTCCCGAACAAGAGGCTTATCTTTTGTCCATCCTCTCCTAAAAGTGGCAAGTGGAGCTTAAGAATACAGGTAACACTATATATAGCCTAAAGATCACCTATCTCCTCTCTACCAGCTGTGACTGTAAATATCATAAAAACTCTTCTGCTATCATAAACCATTTTGCCTCCTCCTACAACTGATTATACATACACGATAAAAGGAGTAGGTGGAAACAGAGAACATCAAGATACCTGAAGGAGTCTGCACCACTGAAATTCACAGGTATTATACCACAGAGGTTCACAACATAAACTCAGGGAGTCAGAATAGATGAATTTTAGAAGCTAAGGCTAACAAGAAGAGTCTCACAAACAATAAGAAGACAAAGAAACAATCCCCAAATGAAAGAAAAAGCAGAAATTTCAGAAAGAATGTTAGATGAAATAGAGCCTAATCAACTATCAGATAGTGAATTCAAAGCACTGGTTATCACGAAGTTCAAAGAGCTCACAATGAGCTACCAGAAACTACAGGGGAGCTACAATGATCTCACCGCAAACTATATCAACATGAAAAAGGAAATAGAGACTATCAGCAAGGGACAAGAGGAAATGAAGAATACAATTTCCGAATTGAAGAACACAGTAGAAAGTTTCAAAAGTAGGATAGATGAAGCAGAGGATAGGATTAGTGAGCTAGAGGACAAAGTAGAAAGCATCTCACAGAAAAAGAAGGAAAATGAAAAGAAACTCAGAAAGAATGAAGAGGGATTAAGAGAAATACAAGACAATATGAAACGTAATAATATCCAAATAATAGGGATACCAGAAGGAGAAGAAGAAGAACAAGAGATAGAAAAATATTTGAAAGAGTAATTGGAGAAAATTTGCCTAATTTGATGAGAGAAAAAGTCACACAAATCCAGGAATCACAGAGAGACCCAATCAAGAGGAACCCAAGGAGGCCCACTTCAAGACACATCATCATCAAAATGGCAAAATTCCAAGACAAAGAGAGAATCTTAAAGGCAGCAAGGGAGAAAAAAGAAATGACATACAAGGGAGCCCCAATAAGGTTAGCTACTGACTTCTCAATGGAAACACTCCAAGCAAGAAGAGAATGGCAAGAAATATTCCAAGTAATGAGAACCAGAGGCCTACAACCAAGGCTACTTTACCCAGCAAGGCTTTCAATCAGGACAGAAGGCAAAATAAAGAGCTTCCAAGACAAAAGAAGTCTAAAAGAATATGCCTCCACCAAACCAGTACTACAAGAAACAGTAAAAGGACTGCTTTAAGGAAAGGAAGGAAAAGTGAGAGACAGAGAGTAACACAGGTACAAAAATGGCAATGAATAAATACCTATCAATAATAACCTTAAATGTAAATGGATTAAATGCTCCAATCAAAAGACACAGAAGCTGAATGGATAAGAAAGCATGACCCTCACATATGCTGCCTACAAGAGACCCACCTTAGGACAAAAGACCATCACAGACTAAAAGTGAAGGGCTGGAAGCAAATTTACCAAGCAAATGGACAAGACAAAAAGCTGGGGTAGCAATTGTCATATCAGACAAGATAGACTTCTAAAAGAGGGCCATAAAGAAAGACCCAGAAGGTCACTTCATAATACTCAAGGGAAGAATCCACCAATAAGACATTAACATCATAAATATATATGCACCAAACATAGGAGCACCAAAATATATCAAGAAATTTTAGAGGACTTCAAGAAAGACATTGACAACAACACAATTATAGTAGGGGATTTTAACACCTCACTATCAAAAATGGACAGATCTTCCAAACAAAATATCAACAAAGATATTGTGGCATTAAACAACACCCTAGAGAAAATGGACTTAACTGATATATATAGAGCCCTTCATCCCAAAGAAGCTAAATACACATTCTTTTCAAATGCACATGGAATATTTTCAAAAATAGACCACATGATATGACACAAAACAAGCCTCAAAAAAGTCAAGAAAATTGAAATCATACCAAGCATCTTTTCTGACCACAAGGGACTGAAATTGGAAACGAACCCCAAAGAAAAAAACCCAAAGCACCCAAAATCATGGAGACTGAATGGTATGCTATTAAGCAATGAATGGGTCAAGAATGAAATTAGGGAAGAAATCAAAACGTTTCTGGAAACAAATGAAAATGATCTCACAACAACCCAAAACTTATGGGACACAGTGAAGGCAGTCCTGAGAGGGAAGTTTATAGCAGTACAGGCCTACCTAAAGAAGATAGAAACATTTCAAACAAACAAGCTAACCCTACGCCTGCAAGAACTCCAGGAATAACAACAAAGACAGCCCAGAGCAAGCAGAAGGAAGGAAATAACCAAGATTAGAGCAGAAGTAAATGACATAGAGGCTAAAAGCACAATCCTAAGGATCAATGAATCCAGGAGTTGGTTGTTTGAGAAGATAAACAAAATAGACAAGCCTTTAAGTAGGCTCATCAAGAAAAGAAGAGAGAGGACACAAATAAACACAATCAGAAATGAAAAAGGAGAGATTACAACTGATACCACAGAAATAGAAGGGATTGTAAGAAATTACTATGAAGATCTGTATGCCAAGAAATTTGAAAACCTAGGGGAAATGAACACATTTCTAGAAAAATATAATCTTCCAAAACGTAGTGAAAAAGAAGCAGAAAATCTAAACACATCAATAACAGCAAAAGAAATTGAAGCAGTAATCAAAAAACTCCCATCACACAAAATCCCTGGACCAGATGGTTCCACAGGAGAATTCTACAAAGCATTTAAGGAAGAGGTAACCCCTATTCTGCACAGACTATTCAAAAAAATCCAGAAGGATGGACTACTCCCAGGTTCTTTTTATGAAGCCAGCATCATCCTAATTCCAAAACCAGATAGAGACACAACAAAGAAAGAGAACTTCAGGCCAATATCACTGATGAACATAGCCGCTAAAATCCTCAACAAAATATTGGCAAACCGTATTCAACAATATATCAAAAAGATCGTACACCATGATCAAGTGGGATTCATCCCAGGGATGCAAGGATGGTTCAATATTCGCAAATCAGTAAATGTAATACATCACATAAACAAAAGCAAAGACAAAAATCACATGATCATATCAATAGATGCGGAAAAAGCTTTTGATAAGGTACAACACCCATTTATGATAAAAACACTCAGCAAAGTGGGAATAGAGGGAGCATTCCTCACCATAATAAAGGCCATATATGAGAGACCTACAGCTAATATTATACTCAATGGACAAAAACTAAAAGCTTTTCCACTAAGATCAGGAACAAGACAAGGATGTCCACTTTCACCACTTCTATTCAATATAGTTTTGGAAGTTTTGGCCACAGTGATTAGGCAAGAAAAGGAAATAAAAGTAATCCAAATAGGAAAGGAGGAAACAAAACTGTCACTGTTTGCAGATGACATGATAGTGTACTCGGAAAATCCTATAGACTCTACCCCAAAACTGCTCAAACTAATTAATGAATTTGGCAAAACAGCAGGATATAAAGTCAATATCCAGAAATCAAAGGCATTTTTGTATATTAACAATGAATCAGCAGAAGCAGGAATCAAGGAAAAAATACCATTCAATATAGCAAAAAGAAAAATAAAATATCTGGGAATAAACTTAACCAAGGAAATAAAAGGCCTGTATGCAGAAAACTACACAGCACCGAAGAAAGAAATCAGGGAAGACACAAACAAATGGAAACATATACCTTTTTCATGGATTGGAAGAATTAACATCATCAAAATGTCCATACTACCCAAAGCAATATACAGATTTAATGCAATACCCATTAAAGTACCAATGGCATATTTCACAGACATAGAGCAAACACTTCAAAAATTTATTTGGAACCATAAATGACCCCGAATAGCAGCTGCACTTTTGAGAAAGAAGAACAAAGTAGGAGGGATCACAATACCTGATATCAAACTGTATTACAAGGCCACTGTAATCAAAACAGCCTGGTACTGGCAGAAAAACAGGCACATAGACCAATGGAACAGAACAGAGAGCCCAGAAATCAACCCAACTCTCTACAGTCAATTAATATTCGACAAAGGGGGCAATAACATAAAATGGAGTAAAGATAGCCTCTTCAACAAATGGTGTTGGGAGAACTGGACAGCTACATGCAAAAACAATGAAACTTGAGCACAGACTTACACCATACACCAAGATAAATTCAAGGTGGATAAAAGACTTAAATATAAGCTGTGACACCATTAAAGTCCTAGAGGAGAACATTGGCAAGAAAATCTCAGATATTTCACGCAGCAACATTTTTACTGATATGTCCCCTAGAGCAAGGAATATAAAGGAAAGAATAAACAAATGGGATCTCATCAAAATAAAAAGCTTCTGCATGGCTAAAGAAAACAGTATTAAATTAGCAAGACAACCAACTGTATGGGAAAACATATTTGCTAATGATACCTCAGACAAAGGTTTAATCTCCAAAATATACAAAGAACTTACACAACTCCACTCTAAGAAGACATCTAACCTAATCAAAAAATGGGCAAAGGACTTGAACAGACACCTCTCCAAGGAGAACATACAGAATATCCAGAGACACATGAAGAGATGCTCAATATTGTTAGCTATCAGAGAGATGCAAATTAAAACCACAATGAGATACCACTTTACACCAGTCAGGATGGCTATCATAAACAAAGCAACAAACAACAAATGTTGGAGAGGTTGTGGGGAAAAGGGGTCCTTAGTCCACTGTTGGTGGGACTGCAGACTGGTACAACCATTATTGAAAACAGTATGGAATTTTCTCAGAAAAATAAAAATCAACCTGCCTTTCCACTGCTAGGATTATATCCTAAGAATCCTAAAACATCAATTTCCAAAAACCTGTGCACCACAATGTTCACAGCAGCACAATTTACAATAGCCAAGTGTTGGGAGCAACCTACGTGCCTGTCAGGAAATGAATGAATCAAAAACTTGTGGTACGTATACACAATGGAATTCTATGCAGCAGAGAGAAAGAGCTACTGTCCTTTGCAACAACATGGATGGAACTGGAAAGCATTATGCTGGGTGAAATGGGCCAGGAGTTGAAAGACAAATACCATATGATCTCACCTTTAACAGGAAGCTAAACAACAAAACAAACAAGCAAGCAGAATAAAAACAAATACACTGAAATAGAGGACAAGGGGACAGTGACCAGAGGGAAGAGGGTAGGGAATTTAAGGGGTAAAAGGCGGAGGGATTTGGAGGAATTTATATGAAGGACACGGGGACAAGAACTAAGGGGGATGGATATGGGAGGGTGGTGGGCGCACAGGGCGGGGGGGGGCCTAGAATGGGAGAAATAGACAAAAAACTGTACTTCAAAAATAACTAAATAAAATTATTTTAAAAAAAAAGGTGTCCCTGAATTTGGTGATCTAGAATGCTCTCTGAAAATCTATGCTCTCAGAATTCCCTGTGTGAATTTAGTGCTCTCAGAAAGCTTTATGTGAATTTGGTGCTCTACGAATTTGGTCTGTGTTTTTTTTACTCTCAGTATGCTGTCTGTGAATTCAGTATTTCCAGGATGCGTTCTGTGAATTCCGTGCTCTCAATATGCTATCTGTGAGTTCAGTACTCTTAGAATTCTGTTTGTAAATTCAGTTCTGCTTGTGAAGTTGGTTAGTCAGAAAATTGTGAATTCAGCGCTCTCAGAATGCTGTCTATGAATTTGGTGTTCTCAGATTTCTGTCTGTGAAATTGGTACTCTCGGAATGCTGTCCATGAATTGTAGCTCCCACAAGGCTGTCTATTAGTTTTTTGTTCTCAGAATACTGTCTGTGAATCTGGTGATCTCAGAATTTTGTATGTAAATTCAGTACTATCAGAATTTCTATCGTAAATTTGGTGCTCTAGGAAAGCTCCTGTCTGTGAATTCGGTGCTCTCAGCTGTCTATGAATTTAGTGGTCTCAGGGTGCTATGAATTTGGTGTGCTCAGGATTCTGTCTGTGAATTCAGTGTTCTCAGAATGCTGTGTGTTAATTTGGTGCTCTCAGAATTCTGTCTGTGAAAGTGGTGCTCTCAGGATGCTTTCTGTGAGTTCTGTGCTCTCAGATACTGTCTGTGATTTTGGTACACTTGGAATGCTGTCTCTAAATTATTGTTCTAAGATGGTGTCATGAATTGGTGCTTTCAATCTCATATCTGTGAATTCTGATCTCTCAGTATGCTGTCTGTGAATTTGGTGCTCTCAGAATGCTACTTGTGAATTCAGTGATCTCAGAATTCTGTGTGTGAATTTGGTGATGTCAGAAACCTGTTTGTGAATTCTGTACTCTCAGGGTGCTGTCTTAATTTGGTGGTCTTACAATACTGTCTTGGATTTTTTTGTTGGTTTTGTCTTTCTCTTTTCATTCTTTTTTTGAAAATTGTTGTTCAAGTAAAGTTGTGTCCATTTTCCACGCACCAATCCTCCCTGCCCCATGCTTCCCTGCCTCCCACTCTTGATCATATCCCCTTTGGCTTTGTCTGTGTGTCTTTTATACATGTTCTTTCACAACCCTTCCCTTATTTTTCCCCATTATCCCTCAAAAAACTATGGTACATTAACACAATGGTTTTGGGGTTTTTTTTTAGATTTTTTTATTTATTTATCTTTAGAGGGGAAGGGAAGGAGAGAGGGAGACAAACATCAATGTATGGTTGCCTTTCATGCGTCCCCTGCTGGGAACTGGTCTGCAGGGAACCAGCCTGCAACCCAGGCATGTGCCCTGACTGGGAATCGAACCACAACTGCCTGGTTTGCAAACCCGCGCTCAGTCCGCTGAGCTACACCAGCCAGGGCACAATGTTTTTTTTTTTAAAATTGTTTTTCAAGTACAGTTGTCTCTATTTTCCTGCCACTGTTACCGAACAAGAGGAGGTGGTCCGAGGGAGGGGCAATACAATATTCGGCCCACCTAGGGATGCCCAAAACTGCTGTACAACAGGGGCCCCTCCCGACAACCAAAATACTAAAATCTACTGGGCCCTTCTGTCCGCCGCCAATTGGAAACACATCTCTTAATGCCAGAGATTTGTGAAAAGGAAACAAAATGTTTATTTAATGCTATTCAGGCCTAATGCCACCACTAAAAATATCAAAGTCCTTTAGGTTATACACCTACACCCACACAGCGCTCCCTTCCCTCTTGTCCCAACTCCGGGTACCGTAAATCAGGAAAAGAGCACACGTCTGTGTTGCAGGCCGCTGGCGCCGTCAGCTGTGTCACTGTGCAGGATCTCGAGTTAATCCAAAGTACTGTGGTACCCTCTCATGGTCCACTGGCAAGAGTCCTTTGTACCCAGTTCCAATCAAAGTCTCTGTTGCTTTTCAGGCCCCGCGGCCAAAGGGGGCACCCCAAAGCCGCGTGGGCCTCTTCTACCAAAGCTGCAGGAGTCCGCACTCCACCAAAAACATGTGGCTGTCTTCTTCACCTGGCTGCAGGGATCTCCATTCTGGCAAAGCTGCGTGGTTCCTCCCTTTCACCTGGGAAAGAGGGGGTCCACACCCTGCCAATACCGCGTGGCTCCCTCTTTCACCTCACCAACAGGGGGTCCTCACTCTGCTGAAACCGCGTGGCTCTCTCTCATCTGCCCAAGCAGGGACCCTTCATGTCCTGGAGCCAGTCTTTTCCAAGCTCCCACACAGCGGCCCTTCCACTCAGGGGTGCAGCCCTTAGTTACATCCTGAGTCCAAGCCCTCCTCACTCAGGAGAGCAGCTCATAGATCCCATCTTGAGTCCCAACTCCTACCTTCCCCCCTCTGCCTCCTTCTTCCTGGCCCCAAACTTGGCCACAGCTATTTAACATATCTATGAAACCAGTTAAAGGTTATAGATATGTTAAATAACCATTCCTCCAGAGGTTAGCTCCAAAACTGTTGCTATGCAAAATACCTCTCAATGGCCTGGCTCTATTCATTCCTTTCCCCTGAGGGGGGGGGGTGAGGACATCTTATATGTCTCTCCAATATTTCTATACACTTTGAATTCTGGACACTTTTCTAAATCTTTTTGGGGGGCCCCCCTGTCTGCACCCTGTATCACCACCACTTTCTCCTGCCCCACCCACCATCACCTCCCACCCTCAATTCTTCTCCCATTTGGCTTTGTCCATGCGTCCTTTATACATGTTCCTTGATGACCTTTCCCCCTTCTTTCCCTGTTATCCTGCTCTTCCCTCCCCTCTGGTTACTGCCACAGAATACTGTGTTTGAATTTCTAAGTTGTGTGTGAATTTAGTGCTTTCAGACTTCTGTCAGTGATTTTTGTGCTCTTGGAATGCTCTCTGTAAATTTGTGTTTCAGGATGCTGTTTTTGAATGTGGTGGTCTTAGAATCCTGTCCATGAATTCTGTGTTCTCAGAATGCTGTCTGTCAATTAAGTGCTTTTAGAATTCTGCTGGTAAATTTTTGCTCTCAGAATGCTTTCTGTGAATTTGGTGCTCTCAAGATGCTGTCTGTGAAATTGGTGTTTTCAGAAACCATTCTGTGTTTCTGAATTATGCTGTCTCATAATTGTGTTGGTGAATTTTTACTCTCAGAATGCTGTCTGTGAATTTGGTGCTCCAAGAATGCAATCTGTGAAATTGGTGTTTTCAGAAACCATTCTGTGTTTTCTGTGTTCCCAGGATGCTGTCTGTGAATTCAGAGCTGTTGGAATATTGTCTGTGAATTCAGTGCTTTCAGAATGCTGTCTCTGAAATTGGTGCTCTCAGATATTGTCTGTGAATTTTATGCTCCCACATCCTCTCTGTTAGTCCTATGCTCTCAGAAAGCGCTCTCTGAATTTGCTATTCTCTAAATGCTATCGAGAGTTTATGCTCTGAGTAAGCTGACTGAATTCTATGCTCTCTGAATGCTGTCTGAGAATCTATGCCCTCAGAATGTGTCTGTAAATTCTGTGCTATCAGATTGCATTCTATGCATTATTTGCTCTCAGAATGTTGTCTGTGAACTCACTGCTCTTGGAATGCTATCTGACAATTTGGTTCTCTCAGAATGTTGCCTATACTTTGGTGCTTATAGAATGCTGTTGGTAAGTTTGTGTTCTCAGAATGCTGTCTGTGAATTTGGAGTTCTCAGTGCAGTGTGAATTCAATGCTGTATGTGAGTTCGGTGCTGTTAGAATGCTGTCTGTGATTTCAGGGTCTCAGAATATTATCTGTGACTTTGCTACTCTCAGGAAGCTGCTGTGTGAATTTGATAATCTCATGATTTGGTCAATGAGTTGTACTCTGTTCATGCTGTCCAAATTTGGTACTCTGACAATACTGTCTTTAAATTCAGTGCTTTCAGAATGAATTTGATGGTATCAGCATGATGTCCGTTAATTTGGTGCTCTCAGAATGCAGACTATAATTCGATGCTCAGGTTGCAGTATGAAGTCTGTGCTCTTCAAGCGGATGTCTAAGTTGGGTGTTCTAAAAAATACCGTTTTGAATTTGGTGCTCTCAGAAACTGTCTGTGAATTCAGTGTTCTCAGAATTCTGTTTGTGAATTCTGTGCTGTGAGAATTGTTTGTGAATTCCCTGATCTCAGAATGCTGTTTGTGAATTCAATACTCTCAGAATGTTGTCTTTGATTTCAGTGTTCTCAGGATGCTGTTCATGAGTTCTATGCTGTTAGTGCTTTTTGTGAATTCGGTGGTTTCAGAATTCTACATGTGAACAGTACTCTGAGAATTCTTTGTTGGAATTTGTTGTTTTCGGAATGCTGTCTCTGAATTGGTGCTCTGAGAAATCTGTGTGTGATATTGATGTTCTCAGAATGCTGTCTGTGAAAGTGGCACTGTTAGAAAGCTGTTTGTGATTTTCGTGCTCCTAGAATGCTGTCTGTAAATTTGTATTCTATGAATATTGTCATGAATTTGGTGCCCTCAGACTCATCATTGTGAATTCTGTGTTCTCAGAATGATGTCTGTGAATTCTGTGCTCTCAGTTGCTCCCTATAAATTTGTGTTCTTGGTTGATATCTGTGAATTTGGTGGTCTCAGAATTCTGTCTGTTAAATTAGTGCTCTTAGAATACTGTCTGTGATTTGCTGTGTCATGATGCTCTCTGTGAATTTGGTGCTCTCTGTTTTTTGGTGTCCCAGACTGCTGTTGGTGAATTTGATGCTCTCAGAATGCTGTCTGATATTCTATGCTCTCAGAATGCTGTCACTACTCTCAGGAAGCTGTCTGTGAATTCAGTGGTCTCAGGATGCTGTTCTAGAGTCCTCTAAGCTCATGATGCTGTTTAAATTAGGTGCTTCCATAATATTGTCTGACTACATTCTTCTAAGAATGCTGTCTGAGAATTCAGTATTCTAAGAATTCAGTCTGTGAATTCACTTCTGTCAGAATGCTCTCTGTGATTTTGGTGCTCTCAGGGTAATGTGTGTGTATTTGGTGCTCTTGGAATGCTGTGTGTGAATACATTGCTCTTTGAATTCTGTCTGAGTTCCTGTATTCTCAGAATTCTGTCTGTGGATTCTGTGCTCTCACAATGTCGTGCATGAATTCAGTACTTTTAGAATGCTGCTGTCAGTGACTTTTATGCTTTCAGAATGCTGTCTGTGAGTTCAGGGCTCTCAGAGTGATGTTCGTATTTTTGGTGTCTCAGATGATACCTGTGAATTTGATGCTCTGAGAATGCTGTCTGTTAATTCTGTACTCTCAGAATGTTGTCTGTGAATTCAGTGGTCTCAGTTTACTGTCTGTACTCAGCATGCTGTGTCTAAATTTGGTGCTTTCAGAATACTGTCTTTGTACGTGGTGCTTCAAGAGTGCGCTGTGTGAATTCAGTGCTCATAATGCTGTCTGTCTGCGAAAATCAGTACTCATAGATTGCTTTCTGTGAGTTTTATTCTTCCTGAATGATCTTTTGAGAATTTGGTGCTCTCTGAATGCTGTCTGTGAATTCTATGCTCTCATGATGCTATCTGCGAGTTCTGTGCTCTCACAATGTTTGTGAATTTGGTGGTCTCAGAATTCTACCTTGATCAGTGCTCTCAGAATTCATTCTGTGAATTTGGTGCTTTCAGAATGCTATTGGTCTGTTTGTTCTCAAAATGCTGTCTGTGAATTTAGTGCTCTCTGAAAATTGTCTGTGAATTTTATGCTGTAAGAAAGCTGTCTGCGAATTCGGTACTCTCAGGATTTTAAGGTTCCAGGATTCTGTCGAACTTAGATGATCTCAAAATACTCTCCTTGAATTTGGTGCTCTTAGAATGCTGTCTGTAAATTTATTGCTCTCAGAATTCTGTCTGTCTGTGAATTTATTGATCTCATATTGATGTTGTGAATTTGGTGCTTTCAGAAAGGTGGAAGAAGGTGAAGGAAAGAATATGTATGAATGACTCATGGGCATGGACAAGAGTGTTGGGATTGACTGTTATCAGCCAAGGGTGGACAGGGCAGAGAAAGGTAAAGAGGGGAAAATTGGGACAATTAAATAAAATAACAATTAAAAAAAGAATAAAGAATAAAGGTAGTGATAGCACTATGTTAATAGAAATGTAGGTTATAGCAAAAAGAATTATATGGGAACATTTTTATTTTCTTTGGAATGTCAAAGAAGTTATAATTAACATGATTTATGATTTAAAAAAGAATGCTGTTTGTGATTCAGTGATCTCACAATGCTGTCTGTGAATTTCATACTATTAGAATGCTTTTTGTGCATTTGGTCCTCTCAGAATGCTGTCTGCAAATTTGGTGTCTCAGAATGCTGTCTTTGAATTTGGTGCTCTCACAAAGCTGTGAATTCAGGACTCTTAGAATGCTGTCTGAGTTCTGTGCTTGCAGGATGATGTCTAAATTTGTTGCTCTCAGAATTCTGTCAGTAAACTCAGTGCTCACATATTCTGTGAATTCATTGATTCAATTACTGTTGTGAATTTGATGCTCTCAGAATGCTGTCTGTGAATTTGGTGCTCTAAGGATTCTGTCCTCTCAGGATGCTGTCTGTGAATTGGGTACTGTAAGAAAGCTGGCTGTGAATCCTATGCTTTCAGAATGTGTCTATATATTTGGTGCTGTCAGAATGCTGTCCAGAAGTAAGTATCCTCAGAATGCTGTTTGTGAATCTGTGCATTCAGATACTGTGTGTGATTTCTTTTTACTTTAACACTTTTTATTGTATTTTTTCTTTACTATATTAGTTGCTGTGTACTCCACTCCCCCTCCACAATCACCAGACTGCTGTCCATGTTCATCAGACTTTTTAAATTTTTGCTCAATCCCTCCACCCCACTACCCTCCACCACCCTTAATTTCATCCTGCTATCTTACAGTCTATCTTTATTTTGCTCCCTAGTTCACTTTGTTTATTAGATACTATCTATGAGTTAAATCATATGGTATTTGTCTTTCTCTGATTGCTTTACTTCACTTAGCATAGTGTTCTCCAGGTCCATTCATACTGTTGCAAAGGGTAAAATTTTCTTCTCTTTTTATAGCTGCATAGTATTCCATTGTGAAAATGTTCCATAGTTGTTTTATGACCCATCTGTTGGTGGACATTTGGGTTGCTTCCAGAGCTCGACAATTGTAAATAACACTGTGATGAGCATAGAGGTGCTAATCTTCTCTCAAATTAGTGTTTTGGGTTCCTGTAGGTATATTTCCAGAAGTAGGATCACTGGATCAAAAGATAGATCCATTTTTAATTTTTTGAGGTGTTTGCATGCTGCTTTTCACAGTGGCTGCACCAATCTGCATTCCCACCAACAGTTCAAAAGGATTTCCCTTTTCCCATATTCTCACCAGCACTTGTTGTTTGTTGATTTATTCATGATGGCCATTCTTACAGGTATGAGATGATATCTCATTGTTGATTTAATTTGCATTTCTCTGATGATTAGTTACATTGAGCATCTTTTCATAGGTTTACTAGCCATTTGTATGGTCTCTATGGAGAAGTGTCTATTCAGGTCCTTAGCCCATTTCTTAATTGGGTTGTTTGTTTTTTTGATGTTCAGTTCTGTAAGTTCTGTATAAATTTTGAATATTAACCCCTTATTAGATGTATTGGTGAATATATTTTTCCATGTTGTAGATTGTCTTTGTATCTTTTTGATCTTTGTATCTTTCAAATAGATTTCCTTTGCTGTGCAAAAAATTTTTCATTTCATGTAGTCACATCTGTTTATTTTTTCTTTTGTATCACTTGCAGAGATATATCTGATAAAATATTATCACAAGTTATGTTTGAGATTTTGCTGCCTTTGTTTGCTTCTTCTTTCCTCTTAATGGTTTCAGGTGTAATATTTAAGTGTTTGATCCATTCTGAATTTATTCTTGTGTGTCATGTAAGAAGGTAGTCTGGTTTAATTTTTCCATATGTATCTGTCCAATTTTCCCAACTTTATTTAATGAATGAACTACCTTTAGGTTATTGTATGTGTTTGCTTCTTCTGTTGAGTATTAATTGACTGTAACTGTGTGGTGGGTTTATTTCTGGGCTCTTTATTCTGTTCCATTGATCTGTGTGTCTGTTTTTATGCAAGTTGATTACTATGGCCTTTATAATATAATCAAACTATAATATGTTTGATATTAGGTACCATGATTCCTCCAACTTTGTTCTTTCTCATGATCATTGTTGCTATGAGGGGCATTTTGTGGTTCCATATACATTTTTGAAATATTTGTTCTAGTTCTGTGAAATGTCATTGGAATCTTGACAGTAAATGTGTTGAATCTATAGATTGCTTTGGGTAGCATGGACATTTTAATTATGTTAATTCTTCCTATTCATGAGCATGGTATGTACTTCCACGTATTTGTATCTTCAATATTTTTTTTCAGTGTCTAATAATTTTCCAAGTACAGGTTTTTACATCCTTGGTTAGGTTTATTCCTTGGTATTTTATTCTTTTTGAATGAATTGTAAAGGGGATTGTTTTCTTAATTTTCCTTTCTGTTAGTTCATTATTTGCATATAAAAATGCAACTGATTTCTGCACATTAATTTTATTACTTATATTTTGTGATTATACTATTGCAATTATCCCAATTTTTATACCATTGCCCCCCTCCAGCCAGCATCACCTAGTTCCTCAAATGCTCTTCATATCCATGATTCTGTCTCTTTTTGTCTTGTTTGCTTAGTTTGTTTTTTAGATTTAATTGTTGATAGATATGTATTTTTTTGCCATTTTATTGTTCATAGTTTTGATCTTTTTTTCTTAAATAAGTCCCTATAACATATCATATAATAATGGTTTGATAATGATGAACTACTTTTTTTTCTTCTCTGGGAAGTTCTTTATCTGCCCTTCCATTCTAAATGGTATCTTTGCTGGGTAGAGCAGTCTTGGCTGTAGGTCCCTGCTTTTCATGACTTCGAATATTTCTAGGCAATCCCTTCTAGACTGCAGAGTTTCTTTTGAGAAATCAGCTGACAGTCTTACGAGTACTCCCCTGTTGGTAACTAACTTCTTTTGCTGCTTTTAAAATTCTTTCTTTATCTTTATACTTTGGGCAAATTAATTATGACATTTCTTGCAGTGGGCTTCTTTGTGTTCATCTGATTTGGGACTCTCTGTGCTTCCTGGACTTGCATGTCTTCATTGAATTAAGGAAGTTTTCTTTCATTATATTTTCAAATAGATTTCCAATTTTTTGTCTTTCTTTTTCCTCTCCAGTACCCCTATTATGTGAATGTTGCTCCTCTTGAGGTTGTTGCAGAGGCTGCTTACACTGTCCTGTTTTTTTTCTGGTTTCTTTTTGTTATTCTGATAGGTTGTTAATTGATTCTTTATGTTCCAATTCCTTGATTTGATTCTTGGCTTTATCCACTGTACTGTTGTTTTCCTATAAATTTTTCTTTTTTCAATTAGTGTATCCTTTGTTTCTGACTGAGTCTTTCTTATGCTATGGAGGTCCTCACTAATTCCTTGAGCATCCTTATAACCAGTGTTTTGAACCCTGAGTCTGACAGATTATTTATCTCCATTTCATCTAGTTCCATTTTGTGAGTTTTTATCTGTTCTTTTCATTTGGGCCATGTTTCTTTGTCTTCATATTTTGGCAGCCTCCCATGTTTGTTTCTTTGTATTAGGTAGAGCTTCTATGACTCCATGTCCTGATAGTATGGCATGATGTAGTAGGTGTCCTATAGGGTCCAGTGGTACAGCCTCCCCTATTACCCAAGCTGGGTACTTGAGGTGCACCATTCAGAAGGGCTGAATACACCCTCCTCTTGAGCCTGGATTGTTGTTGGTCTATGGGAGGGATTTACTCAGGCCAGTCAGCTGCGAAGTCTGGCTGTGACCATTGATCACCAACATTCATCCTTTGTGGAGGATCAACTATGTGGGGGCTGGGTAGTGGTGCTCTGACATGGTCTGTAGCTCTTCTCTTGGTGCACAGGGTCTGGGTTTCCCAGGTAGTGCAGACCATGGTGAGCCCTCCCCTGTGTTTGGCCCAGGCTGTCCTGCCCAAGCTGTAAGGCTACTACTTATGTTGGACTTGGAGATTCCCAGGCAAAGCCAAGCTGTGAATGTAGGTTGGCTGCTGCTAGTGCTGGGCCTGGGTTCACTAAGAAAGAGGTATGGGGACTGGAGGCTTACTTAAGCAGGCTATTGCTTGTTTGACAGTATTTAGGAAGTTGTGAAGCATGAGCCAAGACCACCCATTCATATGGGAAAGTAAGGTTTTTCAGCTTTGGTAGGCCCAACAGTTGGGTGGGATGGAGTCTCAGGGGATCTCTAGGGCAGGACAAACAGTGTTAGCCAGATTGATGGATCCTCAGATATGGCACCTGCCTGCTGGCTTTGGGGCCCTGTGGGGGGAGGGCTGAGAAAAGGGACAGTGGCCTCTGCCTGCCTTTCTGTCTAAGAGAAAGCTGTTCTCCAATTCTTGCCTTGATGTTAGACACTTCAGTTTCTTCTCGTGTTCCACTGATGCCTTCCAAACTGCAACCCAAGTGCTGGAGATCAGAGGGAGTGAGTCTATTAAGTCTGTGCTTTTTTTTTTTTTTTAATTTTTTAAAAAAGATTTTATTTAATTTATTTTTAGAGACAGGGAAAGGAGAGAGAAAGAGGGAGAGAAATGTCAATGTGTGGTTGCCTCTCACATGGTCCCCACTGGGGACTTGGCCTGCAACTCAGGTATGTGCTCTGACTGGGAATTGAACCAGTGACCCTTTTGGTCTGGAGCCCTCACTCAATCCACTGAACTATACCATCCAGGGCTGTGTTGGGTTCTTTAAGACAAACTGTTTGGGACTTCAGGAGTTTCTTCCTCTGACTCAATCCCCATTGGTTTTCTGGGTTTTGCAGCCAGAAGTTATGAGGACTAATATTCCTGGCTCTGGAACCCTGAGCTAAAGAGCCTGGTATGCGGCTGGAACTCCTCACTCCTGTGATATATCTCTCAAATTTTTATCCACCACACATGGATATGGGATCAACCCATTCCATGTCTTTGCCCTTCCTACCAGTCTGGATGGATGTGGTTTATTTCTTATTTTTATTTCTTTTTAAAAAATATATTTTATTGATTATGCTATTAGAATTGTCCCATTTTATTCTCCCATTTATTTCCCTCTGCCCTGGCCCACCTCCCACCAGCATTCCCCCCTTCCCCTTAGTTCATTTCCATGGGTAATTCATGTAAGTTCTTAGGCTTCCCCATTTCCTATACTATTCTTAACCTCCCCTGGTCTATTTTGTACCTATCATTTGTGCTTCTTATTCCCTTACCTTTTCCCTCATTCTCCCCCTCCCTGTTGATAACCCTCCATGTGATCTCCATTTCTGTGATTCTCTTCCTGTTCTAGTTCTTTGCTTAGTTTGTTTTGTTTTTTAGGTTCAGTTGTTGATAGTTGTGCATTTGTTGGCATTTTACTGTTCATATTTTTGATTATCTTCTTTTTCATATAAGTCCCTTCAACATTTCATATAATAAGGGCTTAGTGATGATGAACTCCTTTAACTTGACCTTATCTGGGAAGCACTTTATCTGCCCTTTCATTCTAAATGATAGCTTTGCTGAATAGAGTAATCTTGGATGTAGATCCTTGTCTTTCATGACTTTGAATACTTCTTTCCAGCCCCGTCTTGCATCTGTTTCTTTTGAGAAATCAGCTAGTAGTCTTATGGGCACTCTTTGGTAGATAACTCTTTCCTTTCCTCTGGATGCTTTTGAGATTATCTCCTTATCTCTAATCTTGGGTATTGTAATATGATGTTCCTTGGGTCCAAGTTTTTTGGGACTCTGAGCTTCCTGGAGTTCCTGGAAGTCTATTTTCTTTGTCAGATTGGAGGAGTTCTCCTTTATTATTTGTTCAAATAAGTTTTCAATTTCTTGCCCTTCTTTTTCTCCTTCTGGCACCCCTGTGATTTAGATGTTGGAATGTTTAAAATTGTCCTGGACGTTCCTAATCCTCCCCTCATCTTTTGAATTCTTGTTTCTTCATTCTGTTCCTGTTCAATATTTATTTCTTCCTTTTGCTCCCAACCATTGATTTGAGTTTCAATTTCCTTCCCTTCACTCTTGCTTCCCTATTTACTTTTCTTTATTATTATTTTTTTGATTTTATTTATTTATCTTTAGAGGGGAAGGGAAGGAGAGAGGAAGAGAAACATCAATGTATGGTTGCCCTTCGTGCATCCCCTGCTGGGAACTGGCCTGCAGGGAACCAGCCTGCAACCCAAGCATGTGCCCTGACTGGGAATCGAACCGTGATTGTCTGGTTCGCAGGCCCGCGCTCAATCCACTGACTTTATTTTACTTTTTATAGCTTTCACTTTTTCCTCTATTTTGTGACCCTACTCAACTATTTCTGTGAGCATCCTAAATACCAGTGTTTTAAACTGTGCATCTGATAGGTTGGCTATCTCTTCATCACTTCGTTGTATTTTTTTCTGGAGCTTTGATTTCTTCTTTCACTCAGGCTATATATATATATATATATATATATATATATATATATATATATAATATATATAATATATATATAATATATATATAATATATATATATAATATATATATAATATATATAATATATATATATTTTTTTGTCTCGGCACACCTGTTACATTCTAAGGGGTGGAGCCTTAGGTATTTACTAGGGCAGGGCAACTCTTGTCACTGGGTTGTGGTACTGTATGTGGGGGAGGGGTCAGAGAGGGAACAGCTTCTTGCTTGGCTCTTGGCAGGCTTTCAGTCACTTCCCCTGCTACCTACAAGCAAATTGGGCCTTTCTGGTGCTGATGTCCCAGGTGGATGGGTTTGTGTATATTCTAGGATCCTGTGGGTCTCTCCAGTGATATCTCCCATGAGTCTGGGAGTTACTTCTTCTGCCACAACCTGCATGGGTTGTTTCAGTCAGAGGTTTTGAGGCTTTATTTCCCTGTGCTGGAACCCTGGGTTGCATGGTCTGTCTTGCTCCACATTTGTTCCTCCTGGTATAGCTGCACAGAAATGTGGGACCTCTCAGTCCACCAGCTGCCTCCTTGCCCACCCTGTCCTTCAGCCTATGCCTTGCTGTGTGTCCCCTCCACCCTGGCTGCCTGTCTGTACCCCTCCTACTCATCTGAATGAATGTTTATTCTTTAACTTTGTGGTTGTCGGACTTACATACAGTTTCATTTTCTGTCACTTCTGGTTACTTTTTGTTTTTCAAATTTGTTGTTGTCTTTCTTTTGGTTGTATGAGGAGGCAAAGTGTATCACCTATGCCTCTGTCTTTGCTGTAAGTCTCAGATGTGGTTTATTTAAAAACGTAGTTGTAAGACTTCCATTTATCTTGATTTCTGGTGGTTCTGACTGATGGTTGTTCTGCATTCCTTTGTAATTATGATGTAGTTGTATGAGGAAATGCTGCCATCTTGACTTGAACTTCTCCCTGAATATTAATTTTCTATCCTGTTACTTTGCTGAATTCATATAATAGTTCTAGCAGTCTCCTTTTCAAATCTTGGGGATTTTTTTTTTTTAACCCTAACCCTAACCCTGGCCCTGGCCTTGGCCCTGACCCTGACCCTACAAATCTTGGGGATTCTTTATGTACAGTATCATGTCATCTGCAAATAAAGACAGTTTTACTTCTTCCTTTCCAATTTGGATGCCTCTTATTTCTTCTTCTTGTCTGATTGCTATGGCTAGGACTTCCAGTATTATGTTGAATAAGAAAGGTGAAAGCAGACTTCCCTGTCTACAGTGAAGCCTGCTTTTACCCAATCTTAAGGGGAATGCTTGTAGTTTTTGCCTGTTGAATATGATGCTGGCAGTGGATTTGTCATACATGGTTTTTATTATGTTTAGCTATGTTTCCTCTATTTCCACTCTGTTGAGAGTTTTTATCATAAATGAATATTAGATTTTATAAAATTCTTTTTCTGCATTCACTAATATGATTGTGTGGTTTTTATCCTTCATTTTCATTTTTAAAATTATTTATTTGTTTATTTTTAGAGAGATGGAAAGGGAGGGAGAACGCGAGGGAAAGAAACATCAGTGTGTTACTGCCCCTCATATGTCACCTACTGGGGACATGGCCCACATCCCAGGCATGTCCCCTGGCTGAGAATTGATCCAGTGATCTTTTGGTTCACAGGCCAGCACTCAATCCACTGAGCTATACCAGCTAGGGCTGTCCTTCATATTCTTTATGTGGTGAGTCACATTTATTGATTTGTGAATGTTATACCAGCTTTGCATTCCCAGAATGAATCCCAGTTGATCATGTTGTATGATATTTTTGATGCATTGCTATATTCAGTTTGTTATTATTTTTTTCAGGATTTTAGCATATATGTTCATCAGGGATATTAGCCTATAATTTTCTTTCTTTGTAGTGTCTTTATCTGGTTTCAGATTAAGATAATGTTGGCTTTATAAAATGGGCTTCGGAGTATTCCCATTTGTTGAGTTTTTTGAAATAGTTTGAGAAGGAGAGGCATTAGTTCTTCCTGGAATGTTCAGTAAAATTCATTTTTGAAGCCATCTGGTCCAGTGCTTTTGTTTTGGGGGAGTTCTTTTTATTTGCTTTAGTTTCACCAGGGTAATCTGTGTATTCAGATTCTCCGATTTTTCCTGATTTAGTTTTGGATGATTGTATGTTTCTTGGAACTTACTCTTTTCATCCAGGTTGTCCAGTGATGGCATATAGTTATTCATAATATTTTCTTAACAATCCTTTTTAGTTCTTTCATGTCAGTTGTTAGTTCTCCTCTTGTTTCTGATTTTATTTCTTCAGGTCCTCTTTTTTTCTGTTTTATTTTTCTATTTTAAAATAATTTTACTGTGGTTCAAGTATGATTGTCTGCCTTTACCCCGCAGCACTGTCCACCCCCATCCCAGCCATCCCCACCTCCCTCTAAGTCCCCTTGGTTTTGGCCATGTATCCTGTATACTTGTTTCTGAAAACCCTTCCCCTTTTCCCCCTATTATCCCCTCCAACCTTCCCTCTGGTTACTGTCAGATTGTTCTTAATTTCAATGTCTCTGGTTATAGTTTTTATGCTTATTTGTTTGGTTGATTTGGTTTCACTTAAAGGTGAGATCATATGATTTCACCGCCTAGCTTATTTCACTTAGCATAATGCTTTCCAGTTCCATCCATGCTGTCACAAACAGTAGGAGCTCCTCCTTTATTTCTGCTGCATAGTATTCCACTGTGTAAATGTACCATATTTTTTTGATCCATTCATTTACTGATGGCTGCTTAGGTTGCTTCCAGCACTTGGCAATTGTAAATTGAGCTGCTATGCACATTGGGGTGCATAGGTTCTTTTGTACTCGTGTTTCAGGGCTCTTAGGGTATAATCCCAGCAATGGAATTGCTGGGTCAAAAAACAGTTCCATATTTAGTTTTCTGAGGAAACCATAGTGGAATTTCCATAACCACTGTTTTCCATAGTGATTGTACCAGTCTGCATTCCCACCAACAGTGCACTAGGTTCCCTTTTCTCCACATCCTCTCTAACACTTGTTGTTTGTTGATTTGTTTATGATGGCCATTGTGACCAGTGTGAAGTGGTATCTCACTGTGGTTTTAATTTGCATCTCTCTGATGGTTAGTGATGCTGAGCATCTTTTCATATGTCTCTGGACCCTCTGTCTGTCCTCCTTGGAAAAGTGTCTGTTCAGGTGTTTTGCCCATTTTTTTAATTGGTTTTTTTGTCTTCCTGGAATGGAGTCATATGAGTTCTTTATACATTTTGGAGATCAAACCCTTGTCCAAGGTATTGTTGGCAAATATGTTTTTATTTTTCATATGGTTGGTTCTCTTTTCATTTTAATGGTGTTTTCTTTGGCCATGCAGAAGTTTTTATTTTGATGAGATCCCATTTGGTTATTCTTTCCTTTACATCCCTTTCTCTAGGGGACATATCAGTGAAAATCTTGCTGTGTGGAATATCTGAGATTTTCCTGCCTGTGTTTTCCTCTAGGACTTTTATGGTGTCATGACTTATACTTAAGTCTTCCATCCACCTTGAACTTATTTTTGTGTATGGTGTAAGTTGTTGATCAAGTTTCATTTTTTTTAATGTAGCTGTTCAGGTTTCCCAACACCATTTGTTGAAGAGGCTATTTTTACTCCACTTTATGCTTCTTCTGTCTTCATCAAATATTAATTGACCATAGAGACTTGGGTTTATTTCTGGGTTCTCTATTCTGTCTCATTGGTCTATGTGTCTGTTCTTTTGCCAGTACCAGGCTGTTTTGATTATCCTCTTCTTTTTTTCTTGATGAGTGTGGGTAACAGTTTGTCAATCTGACTTATCTTTTCAAAGACAACTCTTGGATTCATTGATTTTTTTTTTGTATTGCTTTTTTAGACTCTATTTCATGCTGTTTGGTGCTGCAAGGAAAGGCAATTTGTATACATATCATATAATTCATGTTACATGCATACTTCTTTGTAGGACTTCACTCACAATCTTGAAGATAAAATTATTAAGAATTTCAAGATTGCAGTAGCAGAACATTGAACCAAGTGCATTCCCTTTTGATCAGGAGGCTTTATGTGCCTGATTAAATTACAGGCCCATGAAGTCAGTAGTGCCACCCTATGTTATATTGCAGCCTGCTCTTCCTCCTCCTCCCTCAGCACCCCACATTCCTTGCCCCTATCTGGCCACCTTTCTTTATAATGTAGCCTGTCTTCCCTCCCTGTACTCTTGCTTTTCTATCTTGATCACCCTAATTCATATTCTGTCCTGCTCTTCATCCTTATCCCTGCTCTGTACTTCTGAACCCCTTGCCTTTCTTCACTTCTTACTACTTTTGTAAGACTTACTGTCTTCTAAATATTACAACTGTACGTATTAATTATTTGCTTTTGAAATTTAATTGGGCCTTGGCTGGGTAGCTCAGTTGGTTAGAGCATCATCCTGATATGCCAAGGTAAGTGTTCGATCCCTGGCCAGGGCTCATAAAAAAAAAAGTCAACCAATGAATACATAAATAAGTGGAACAACAAATTGATGTTTCTCTCTCTCTCTCTCCCTCTCTCTCTAATAAATAAAAAAATTAAGAAACTGTTTATTTCCCTGCTAGAATATAAACCCCCTAAGGGCAGGAAATCTTAGCCCAATTAAAGGAATGGAGTAAGCAGTTCAGAATTGATTAGGTGATATTTGTTGTGTAAGAATATGATGATATAGAGAGTAGACATTATAAGTTAATGTCAGATGGAAGGGTTTCTGAATAAGTAGTAATTGAGTAACTGATTGGCAATTATAGAAAATTAATTATTCTAAATCCTTACATTATAGCCTAATTAAAAATAAATTCCAATTGAATTCAAGAGATAAATGTAATTCTGAAAAAAATCTCCTGGAGGGTACTGACCTTCCTAGATATCAAAGTATATTACAACATGACAGAAATAAAAACAGATGGTGCTGGCAGATTGGTAGAATAGATGAGAGACCTGAAAGATAACCTGATTATTTATACCTCCATCCTTTGGTATATTATAAAAATAGCATTTCAGATTAATGAGCAAAGGAGCAGATTTCCAACAAGGGTATTATGACAACTAGCTAGTTAGTTTTAAAAGTGAATGCAATAGAGATGTATGTATGCACTTATGTGGAAAAACATAGTAGTTGTATTACTAGATGAAATGTCATCTTCAAAGCATATGTGTAGTATGATTTTAGTTATATAAAAACAAAGACTATTTGTTGGTATGTAATCTGTTTAACTGCTTACCACTTTTGTGGACCCTCCACTTCTAGTACTTTCTGGAAAAGAGAGCATTTATCTTAAACCTGTCAAGACTGGTCTTCTTGAGAGCTGCCTCACTGCACCTTTTAACCCTCTTGGTGGGGCTCAGCCAACTGCATTCCCGACCAGCATTGCAACTCTTGGATACCAGTATAAGGATGAGACATGGGCAGCCTTCCCCACCCTGAGAGAGGCCAATGTAATTTTTTCTGGAGGGCAATCTGAATATTAAGACTTCTAAAAGTTACCCAGTTGATTCCAACATGCAGCTAATGCTGAGAATCAACTAGAGTTGTTTTAATTGAATTTGGTAAGAATTTTACCACTTAGGGAATAATACAGAATCTAGGCCAAGAATGTTGCTCCCAAGGATAGAGCATAGGATTCATTTGATTCTTATACTTATTCAGGGATGGAGGTGTATCTTCAGGATTTCTAACCAGCACAGTTATTTAAGTGTACAGAGTGCCTTCCACAATTTTCTGTCTAGAGGACGGGTGGTGGGAACTTTAGCCACTTGTTCCTGCTTCCTTTGGCTGCCCAAGCAGGCACGTGGGCTCCTATGGCTTCCAAGATGGCCCTAAGGCAAAAAGACCCTCAGTGCTTGCTTGAGGAGTCCCAGTTGTTAGCTGAGCTAGAGTTTGCATGGTACTGTCTGAAACAGCTGGGGCTGACATTAGACGTGAGCTGAGGGGATGGCATGTGGGCACTCAAAAGGCTCTGCATTTATTAAGACTTGACATATCCTTATGTACCCCATCCTTAAAGTTAAGTACCTAATAAGTAAGAAAGGGTTTTCTTTTTTTTTTCTGTTATACTGTCAACAAAGCAGTAAGAATAAAATATTCTCCAAAGCAATGAGAGAAAAGTCCTATTTCTGTTTTATATTTTCAGTCTGGTAGAGTAGCTCCTAGGAATATTAAAAGTCCATCAAATCCTTAGGCAGTACTTGGCTTCTGTTCAGGAATGGCTGACTGAGGTTGGAGAGGCTCATGCAGCATTTGAAGCAAGCCAGTTGTAGCCTGGAGGCATGAGCATGTGGTGAGGAGTGAAGGACAAGGGTGGCCATCTTTCCATGGGTATATGTTGCAACCTTTCTGTTGCAGTTTTGTAGAATGTGTCCATTTGACTACCTTTTCTTGTGTGTAGTCTTGAATGACATGTGTCAAGGATACCCCCAAAAGGATCCCCGTCAGGTCCAACATTTCCAACTTTCTTGGGGACTTGGATCTCACTTCTGAAAGAGCACTGTCACCCTTCAGTATATAGCCATGCCTCAGATGTGAGAGGGACAAAGTGCCACTGGGAACCAGAGAAGAGGAGCTCAGGAGCAGGTATTGGCTGATTTACTTTAAAAAATACGGGGGTGGTTCATAGCAGCATCATTTACAATAGCCAAAGTCTGGAAACAGCCCAATTGCCCATCAGTAGATGAATAGATAAAAAAAGCTGTGGAATATTTACACAGTGGAATACTAGATGGCCATAAAAAGAAGGAACTTTTACCTTTTGTTACAGCATGGATCGACTTTGAGATTATTATGCTAACTGAAATAATCCAGTCAGAGAAAGATAAATATCATATATGTAAAGATCTCACTTGTATGTGGAATCTAATTAGCAAAATAAACTGGTGAACAAAATAGAAACAGAAACATGGATATATAAAATAGACTGACAGCTGTCAGAGGGGAGGGGGAGGGATCCCTAAATGAAAGAGGGGGAAAGGATGAGCCAAAGAACATACATGTATAAATCCTAGATATAGACAACAGTTTGGTGAGGGCCAGAGGAAAGGGGGACTGGGCCTGGGAAGAGGTAGGCAAAGGAGGTGAAAATGGGGAAATCTGTAATAGTGTTAATAATAAAGATAAAGAAAAAGAATAAAAATGTTTCTAAAAAAATAACAGAGATGGGCAAAAGTATGTTTATAGTTATTAATATATGAAACAGTTTATTCTTATATTATTTACTCATTAATTATTATATTATTATTATTTACCTGCCCTGTATATTATTAACCAACCTCTGTATAATTTTGCCAGTGTGTCTGTAGCTTCCTGAAGCAGAAAGAGGTCATATAGTTACGAATGTAGCTTTTAAGAAGTGTATTGTGGTTGAATACTGTGTTACCTAATATTAAAGGACAATGACCAGATTCATAAAGTATCTTTTTTTGAACTTAAGTATTGATCCAAAGTATACAAATATATAAAAATAGTAGTTGAGTTTGGTTTTTGAGTGTGAAGTAAAAATAATCTAAAAAATTAAAGTAACTTATGAAATCTAAATAATTTTATTTATTAGTGGCTTATAATTAAGTCACCCAAACAGAAATATAGTCTGCTCTTTTAAAAGTTAGACAGATGCTCATTCATAACTTCTAATCTGCCTTCTCTCTTTGGATAGTAGCACTGGTGATCTTTTCAAACTGTTCCTTTTTAAGTGCAATATTGAGAAATATTTTAGAAATGTGTAACTCTAAATGTAAACCTTGGTTTTGAAAAATGAAATTGTCATACATGAATAAGGATTACAATAATAGCAGAATTTCACTGTTAATCAAAATAAATTTGAGAACTAATAGTTTCTTTGTTTCACATCCATGCATGTGACTCTGACTCTTAAGCTACCATGAGAGGGGAGAAACACAAGTCAGTTCTCTCTTTAAATGATTTGTTCAAGGTTATATCACATAGCCTTAAGAACTGAGTTGCAACAGAAGACAGCCTGCTTCAGGTTGCACTGCTTCAGATTTCTCCTGACTGAACTTAAGTACCATGACTTGTATTATGGTCTGTTTAAACAAATAGAGCCTCATGATTTGACACCTCCAGGAGTCAGCTGTTCCAGAAATATATTCGTGTTCTTGCCATTTCACCTTGGAAGCATACATTTGACCTTGGAAGTTCACTCTGTAGTTGCACTGAGGTTTACAGGTCTGTGTGTTCTTTTTGATGAGAAGGCCTGCTTGCAAAGCTGCTCTTCAGAGCTTTCCCATTCTGTTATATTTCTCCAGGCCAAGGATCTCGGAATCCCCCTGGCCAGTCTCCAGAACCTGTGTACCTTATACTTAGAAGCATTGTCTACATTTAATAGGCTGAAATATAAATTTGAGTAAGAGGTTAGATTAATAAGGGAAGTTTCAGTTTTATACATATGCAAATAATCTTACAGTGTTAAAGGAACTTCCTTCTTTTTCTTATATATATTTTATTGATCATGTCATTACAGTTGTCCCATTTCCCCCCTTCATTCCCCTCCACCCTGCACAACCCCTCCCACCCACATTCCCACACTTTAGTTCATGTCCATGTGTCACAAGTTCTTTAGCTTCTACACTTGCCCTCCCCCTGTCTATTTTCTCCCCACAGTCTATGCTACTTATTATCTGTATCTCCTCTCCCCTTCTCCTTCTCCCACTCCCCTGTTGCTAACCCTTTGTGTGATTTCCATTTCTGTGGCTCCACTCCTGATCTAGCTGTACACTTAGTTTGCTTTTGTTTTAGGTGTGGTTGTTAGTAACTGAGTTTGCTGTCCTTTCACTTTTCATCTTTTTCTTAATCTTCTTTTTCTTAGATAAGTCCCTTTAATGTCTTGTATAATAAGGCCTTTAACTTTACCTTATCTGAGAAGCATTTTATCTGTCCTTACATTCTAAATGAGAGCTTTGCTGGATAGAGCAATCTTGGATATAGGTCCTTGCCTTTCATGACTTGGAATACTTCTTTGCAGCCCCTTCTTACTTGTAAGGTTTCTTTTGAGAAATCAGCTGACAGTCTGATGGGCACTCCTTTGTAGGTGACTGTCCCCTTATCCCTTGCTGCTTCTAGGATTCTCTCCTTCATTTTAAACTTGGCTAATGTAATTATGATGTGCCTTGGTGTGTTCCTTCTTGGGTCCACCTTCTTTGGGACTATCTGAGCTTCATGGACTTCCTGGAAGTCTACTTCCTTTGCCAAATTGGGGAAGTTCTTCTTTATTATTTGTTCAAATAAGTTTTCCACTTGTTGCTCTTTCTTTTCCCCTTCTCATACATGATTCGGATGTTGGAACATTTAAAGATGTCCTGGAGGTTACTAAGCCTCTCCTCATTTTTTTTAAATTCTTGTTTCTTCATCCTTTTCTGTTTGGTCATTTTCCTCTTCCTTCTGGTCCACTCCTTTGATTTGAGTCCCAGTTTCCTTTCCATTACTCTTGGTTTCCTGTGCATTTCCATTCATTTCAATTAGTGTAGCCTTCATTTTTTAAATCTAATTTGTGACCCAAATCAACCAGTTCTGTGAGTGTCCTGGTCATCAGTGTTTTGAACTGTGCATCTGATAGGTTGGCTGTCTCTTGGTCACTTTAAAGTATTGCTCTGGGGCTTTGATTTATTCTTCCATTTGAGCCATAATTTTTTTTGTCTTGATGCACCTGTTATGTAGTGAGGGGTGAAGCCTTAGGTGTTCACCAGGGTGGGGCAATCCATGTGGCTGGGTTGTGATGCTGTATGTGGGGGCAGGGTCAAAGAGGGAACAATGGTGCTTGCTCCACTCATATTTCAGTCCCTTCCACCACTTTCCACAAGCAAATTCTGCCTTTCTGGTGCTGGTTCCTGGGTGGGTAGGTTTTTGTATGTTCTAGGACCCTGTGGGTCTCTCCAACAAACTCTCTGGTGAGCCTGGGAGTCTCTCCCAGCACTTCACCCCCCACAACCTTTTTCAGTCTGTGCTTTTAGGCTTTGTGTTCCATTGCTGGGGCCCTGGGTTGCATGGTCTGTCTCGCTGCCCATTTTTGCCTGGTTTATCTGCATGCGAATGTGTGACCACGGTCAGTAAGTGGCCTTGAGTGCCTCACTGGGTCTGCTCGTTTCCTTCCCACGCCTAGGGTCTGCCACCACTTTTTTCTGCTGCTGATCCCTCTCTGCCGGCCACAGACTTCACCCCTCTTACCAGGCTGGATGAATGGTTGTTGGACTTCGGTACAGTTCAGTTTTCTGTCTGTTCTGGTTCTGTTTTTGTTTCTAAATCTTTGTTTTCCTTAATTTTGGTTGTGCAAGGAGGCTCAGCGTTTCCACTTATGGCTCCTTCTTGGCTGGAAGTCACCAAAAGAACCTCCTTCTTGAGCATTAATCAATATTAACAGTAAGATCACATTATTATTTAAAAAAACCATGACTTAGAAAATAAATATTTATGGATCATGTTTCTGTGTTTTCTTCTAATCTGTAATTTAAAACATGAAGCCATTTCAGGGAGTGTGTTGGGTTATTAGAATATTTGGCTGTGTTTTGATATTCCATTTAAATTTAATTTCAGTAACAACAAATCAAGAATCTTGAATTTTAGGGTCAACGATATAGTCTAAGAAATGCAAATCCATTGGTAATCTTCCTAGTCAATATTTTGTTTTTCAAACAAGGTTATGGACTCTTAAATTAATCTACATATTTTTAAAATAGGTTCAATTGCCACTGGGTTTATGTAAATGATTATAGTAGACTAATGAGTTAATCAGCAGTTAATCATTCTAACTGCTGATATACTAGTTCAAATAGCTTTATCTGCCTGAGTTAGTCTTTTTTCCCCTTTGTTGAGTCTAATAATTTCTGTTTATAGCAAATGTTACCTAGTTTTAATTATGTCAATTTTTCTGAAGTATGCAGTTATAGAACTTTGTATTAGAGAAAACTTCCAACTCACATGAAGAGGATAGTACAACAAACCACCATGTATTTATTGTCCTGTATCAGTGACTATTATGCACCACAGAAAATTCACATTTACCAGGTGTCCCAGTGTGTGACATAGTCGTGGGCACCACTGATTAGGAGTCCAGCTAGAGAGAGTGTGGGCAGAGCACGCATCAGAGGGAATGTGTGGGGATGGCAGAAAATAGTTCATTGAATGGCTATATTCTTTCCCTATTTAATGGGCAGTTGGCTTGTTTTCATTTTTTTCCCTAACACAAATAGGCAGCATGGAAGTAAACATGTGTGGATGTAAGTCTTTGCCTACTTGTATGAGTATTTCTGTAGTATAATGGAGGAAACATTTAAATATGATGGGAGGTTGGATATTTTCATTCCTGACTATGACTATATTGCTATAAACTGATAAGTTTTAGCATATTTCCTTCTTCTTAGAAGATTCTCAATGGAAATATCTTTATTGGGATTATTTTAAGAAATGCTATCTGCCATAGCAGACAATCAGTAATTTCTGTGGCTTAACATGATAACAGTTAATCTCACCAAAGTGTAACATGGGTTGGTGGGAGTCTACTCCATTTGCTGTCTCAGGGGTGTAGGTTCCCTTCAGCGTGTAACACTGGTGTTCTGCCTGGGCCCAGCAAGAGAAGGATGGTGGCACCCCACCAACTTTTATGCATCACCTCTGTTCATGTTCCCATTTGAATCATTCACTTCATGGGAGGCTGAGAATGCTGCAGGAGCCCTTAGATATTGGTGAACACTGTGTCTCCTCCCATCCTCCAGTAGTTAAGAAAGGGGCCACTGTATATTGAATGGCCCTCACTCTCCAGCCCCACATAACACACATCCAAAACATTTGAAGTCTTTGCCCACCAAGGAATAGGAAGTTTGCTATCAAGTTTAGACTCCCCTTGTCTTAGCATCCTTCTTAACTGGCCATGTTAGCATGGGTTTTCTAAGTATTTTCTAGAAAACTGGCATCAGAGCCTTTTAAGGACTATATTTGGTGTCATTTCAGTTTTAATGTCAATGTTCTTTTTGTTATTGCTTTAAATATATTTTATTTTTAAAAATTTAGACAGGTAAAAAATTTCAAAAATATCACACAGGGTACCTGTATACCTTCACTTAGCTTCCCCTAATATTAACATTTTTCATAACCATAGTGTAATATTCTAAAGCAGGAAATTAATGTGAATTCAGTAATTATCTACATATCTTATTTGAAGTTGTCAAAGGCAGTACTCTTATAATTGATCTCGGGTTCCTTTTTGTACATCCCTCGTGGATATACATTGCCCATGGGTACACCCCATGGTCTCTTGTAGCTCACAGGTACCCCCTACTTTATAAATGAGTAGCATGAACTGAGAATCTCCCAAAGGACCCCAGTCTGGGCCCCATTGCTGAGTTAACATGTTTCCTAGCATTTGGCCTTTTGTGTTTTATTCATTACTACTTTGTTGCCTAAGGATTTCCTTCTGACTCACTGTGGGGAAGTGAAAACTAACTCAGAGGGCTTTCCCTAATTGTGGTTTATGAATGTTTGGGTGTATAATCCCTAAGATCTGAGCAACAGACTAAAGATAAATGGCTAGAAAGTGAACTTAATGTCACACAAAGATCTGAAAATCCGTTATTGGTAGAAAAAGTTTGAAGTATCATAAATACTTGGATCCTAGTGTTTTAAAATAAGGTTTCTTCATTTGCATTATGTCTGCCTACATAAAGCTATTATTTATTAAGCACCTTTCCTTGTATATCTTGGGAAAGAACATTCCAGGAAGAGCATAAAGTTCTGGGATGTATATGTATTCTCTTAAAGACTTAACCATCAGTCTAAATATCAAACTGTAGCCAATCTCTCTTCTATTTCTACTTAATTTCTCTCTTTAATTTTAATTTTATTTTCATCATCATTTATTCCCTTTATATCCTCTTCCTTTATCTACCCTCCCACTCCCCAGCCCCCTCAGTCACCACACTGTTCTCCATGTCCACAAGTTCTTTCTCTCTTTAAAAAAAATATTTTATTGATTATGCTATTACAGTTGTCACATTTTCCCCCTCACTCCCCTTCACCATGTACATCCTCTCCCACCCACTTCCCCCTCCCCTTTAATTCATGTCCATGTGTCATACTTACAAGTTCTTTAGCTTCTACATTTCCCATACTATTCTTGCCCTCCCCCATCTAATTTCTGCCTACATCTATGCTACTTATTCTCGGTACCTTTTCCCCCTCTCTTCTACTCCCACTCCCCTGTTGCTAACCCTCCATGTGATCTCCATTTCTGTGGTTCTGTTCCTGTTCTAGTTGTTTGCTTAGTTTGTTTTTGTTTTAGGTGTGGTTGTTAATAACTGTGAATTTGCTGTAATTTAGTGTACATGTTTTTTTATCTTCTTTTCCTTAGGTAAGTCCCTTTAACATTTCATATAATAAGGGCTTGGTGATGATGAACTCCTTCAATTTGACCTTATCTGAGAAGCACTTTATCTACCCTTCCATTCTAAATGAAAGCTTTGCTGGATAGAGCACTCTTGGATGGAAGTCCTTGCCTTTCATGACTTGAAATACTTCTTTCCACTCCCTTCTTGCCTGTAAGGTTTCTTTTGAGAAATCAGCTGACAGTGTGATGGGCACTCCTTTATAAGTAACTGTCTCCTTATCTCTTGCTGCTTCTAGGAGTCTCTCCTTCATTTTAATCTTAGGTAATGTAATTATGATGTGCCTTGGTGTGTTCCTTCTTGGGTCCAACTTCTTTGGGACTCTCTGAGCTTCCTGGACTGACTGGAAGTCTATGGCCTTTGCCAGATTGGGGAAGTTCTCCTTTATTATTTGTTCAAATAAGTTTTCCACTTGTTGCTCTTCCTCTTCCCCTTCTGGTACCCTCATCATTCGGATGTTGGAACATTTAAAGATGTCCTGGAGATTCCTAAGCCTCTCTTTATGTTTTTGAATTCTTGTTTCTTCATTCTTTTCTGTTTGGTTGTTTCTTTCCTTCTTCCTCCTGGTCCACTCCATTGATTTGAGTCCCAGTTTCCTTTCCATTACTATTGGTTCCCTGTACATTTTCCTTTATTTAACTTAGTGTAGCTTTCACTTGTTCATCTAATATGTGACCAAATTAAACCAATTCTGTGGCCATCCTGATCACCAGTGCTTTAAACCATGCATCTGATAGGTAGGCTTTCTCTTCATCACTTACTTGTATTTTTCCTGGAGCTTTGATCTTTTCTTTCATGTGGGCCATTTTTTTGTCTTGATGCACCTGTTATGTAGTGAGGGGTGGAGCCTTGGTGTTCACCCAGGCAGAGTAAACTAGTTGCTGGGTTGTGACACTGTATGTGAGGGTGGGGTGTGAGAGAGAACAATGGTGCTTGTTCTGCTCTCTGCTGTATTTCAGTAACTTGCCCCCTTCCCCCAAGCAAATTGGACCCTTCTGGTGCTGATTTCCATGTGGGTGGGTTTGTATATGTTCTAGGACCCTTGGGTCTCTCCAATGAACTCTCTTGTGAGACTGGGAATCTCTTAGCACCTCAACCCCCACAGATGTTTTGTTTCCTTTTTTTTGATTCTCAAATTCTTTGTGTGTGTGTTTTTTTAAAATTTTTGTTCAAGCACAGTTTTCCCCATAGGTGTTTTCAATCAGAAACACCTGTTTTGAGGCTTTATTTCCCACACTGGGGCCCTGGGTTGCACAGTCTGCCTTGCTCCCCAGTTTTTCCTGGTTTATTGAATGTGGGACCACCTGGGTTGCACCAGCCGCCTTGCACACCAAGGCCCTCCACAGTCCACCACCTCACTGGGTCTGCCTGCTGCCACCATCCGTGCATGGGGTTTGCCAGCTACTGCTTTGGGTGCCTGGGGTCCACCAGCCACCACTTTTTTTTTTTTTTGCCACAACCTCTCTCTGCCTAACTCCATCCCTCCTACAAGTTTGGATGAATGTGTCTACTTTAACTCCTTGGCTGTCAAACTTCTATACAGTTCAATTTTTTGTCAGTACTGGTTGTTATTTTGTTTCTAAATTTTTGTTGTCCTTATTTTGGTTGTGCGAGGAGGCACAGTGTGTCTACCTATGCCTCCATCTTGGCCAGAAGTCTCTTTCTCTCTTTTCTGGCTCCATTCCTCTACCCTCAGCCCCTTTCCCCCCATCCCCAAGCTACAATTAATTTCTAATAATTCAATGCCTGTGTCTTTTGCTTTGTGTCTTTGCTATAGAATGCATAGATGAAACTATTGAATTTTGACTGCTGTTTATGAAATGAAGGATTGGTGTCATCCAGTTTCATTTTTCAGTGGCCACTAATGATTTGTAATTTGGGCTCAACCCCAGATAAACACACAGGTAATTTTGTTAATAAGAGTACAAGAAGAGGAACATTTGTGACTTTACTATTTTTTTAAAGTTTTTTATTCTAGCTGTATTAAGATATAACTGACATATGACATTGTGTAAGTTTAAGGTATATGGTGTGATGATTGACTATACATATGTATTGTTAAATCATTACAACATTAAAGTTAGTTAACACCTCCATCACCTAACATAATAAGGTTTTTTTTCTTGTGGTAATAACATTTAAGATTGTTCTCCTAACAAATTTCAAGTGCATAATACAGTATTATGAATACAGTCAACATTATGTATGTTATATTCCCAGAACTTACTTATCTTATAATTGTAAGTTTTGTACCATTTGACCAACATTTTCTCTTTGCCCCATTCTCCAGCCTCTGTATACTACCATTCTACCCTGTTTCTTTGAGGCTGTTTTCTTTGAGGAATGTTTTTAAACATTCCTCTTATAAGTGACATCATATAGTATTTGTCTTTCTATATCTGACTTATTTAGCATTATGCCCTCAGTGTCCATTCATGTTGTTCCACATTGCAGGATTTCTTTCTTTTCTATGGTTGAATAATTTTGATACACACACACACACACACACATATACACATATAGCACATTTTTTATCCATTTATCTTTTGATGGATATTTAGGTCATTTCCATGCCTTTGCTATTGTGGATAATGTTGCTATAATCATGGGGATGCAACTATTTGAGATAGTGATTTCATTTCCTTGGGTATACTGTATACCCAGAAGTGGAATTACTGGATTATATGGTAGTTCTATTTTTAACTTTTTGAGGAACCTCCATATTGTTTTTCATAGCGTCAGCATCACAAACAGTGAATAGGTAAGAGTTACCTTTTCTTTACATCTTCACCAGCATTTGTTATTTCTTGTCTTTTTGATGATGGACATGGACATTCTACTAGGTGGGAGGTAATATTTCATTGTGGTTTTGATTGGCGTTTTCTTCATGATTAGTGATATTGAGCATCTTTTCATGTATCTGTTGGCCATTCGTATGTCTCTTTTGGAAAAATCCCATTCAGGTCTTCTGCCCCTTAAAAAATTGGATTATTGGAAAATTGGGCTATTGAGTTGTATGAGTTCCTTATATATTTTCGATATTATAATAATACCATTATGTGATATGTGGCTTGCAAATATTTTCTCTTGTTTCATAAGTTGTCCTTTCATTTTGTTGATAGTTTGTTTTTCTTATTCCACTGGTTAAATATGATTGACTTAAAAATATTTATGTGTCTATGTCTCTGAGATAATCTTTACTAACACAGGCTGTTTAGCAATGAAAAAGTATTGGTACAGGTGGCTTACTCATTTATATAAGGCTGGGATATTGGTTAGCAGTTGAAGATGTGACTGTGTGGTCCAACATGAGTCTGCACTTTTAGAAGGAGACTCTGACGACTCAGATGTGAATATGGGATCTGACTTAACACACTATGTTACTTGTGTGGCTTTGGACAGGTTACTTACTTCTGTGTAGAAGTAGGTAAAGTGCTTTGATTTCTATCTGGCACATTATAGGCACTGAAAATGGTACATTATAGGCCCTGAAAATGGAACTTTATTATTTGTAGTTTTCTTTAAGATTCTGAACAAATACTTTTTTTTTTTTCCCCTGGCTAGTGTGGCTCAGTGGATTGAGTGCCGACCTGTGAACTGAAGGGTTTCTCGTACAATTCCCAGTCTAGGGCACATTACTGGGTTGCAGGCCAGGTCCCCGTTAGGGGGCACATAAGAGGCAACCACACATTGATGTTTCTCTTTTTTCCCCCTCTAAAAATAAATAAATAAACTCTTTTAAAAAAAGATTCTGAAGAAATACTTTCTTTAAAAAAGGAAGCTCATTAAGTACAGAAAACTCAAATGTGAATGGTTGCTTTCTTAAGAATTTACAATTTCTGTGTAATGTTTTTTTGAATACCCTGCAAGAAAGTTTTAGAAAAGTGGAACAGATATTTTTCTGGGATATAGTCTGATGAGTCAGATCCTGAGTTAGATGCTAAAGAGCTTGATCAAAAACTAGTTTGCAACTTTGGCTCTGTTGCCCGCATTGTGACTGCATAGGCTGACATGAAGGTGGGCAGAATGGAGGTGCTCTAACATTTATCTGGCTTACTGAATCTTTTCTGCCTCTCTTCATGAGCACCAGTATATTTATGTGCTTTCCACTCTATTCATGATGTTTAATTTCTCTTTTCTTGTCATATCAACTAAGCCTGAAATTAAAAGCACTTAAATATCAACTTTTGAGATAATGCCCAAGTTTATTTAGTTTTCTTATGTTATCTTTCTTAGGTTTTCTTATGGTTAATTAAAAATACATTTTATTATAAAGAGACATATTGCCCTGGTTGGTGTGGCTCAGTGAATTGAACACCAGCCTGCAAACCAAAATGTTGCTGGTTCACTTCCTGGTCAGGGCACATACCTGTGTTGAGGTCCAGGTCCCCAATTAGAGGCATGTGAGAGATGTTTCTCTCCCTCTCTTACCATCTGTCTAAAAGTCAATTAATAAAAATCTTTAAAAACTTTGTTATTTAGTGTAAAAAACTTTAAAAAATATGTACTGTCTGCTCTCTCTCTTTTTTTAGCAACCTCAAGAAAATTGCAAAATATAAAAAAAGTAAATCCAGGAGACATAAAAAGTAAATTTAACCCTGGTATACCTTAACAAAATTCAAAATATAAAAGGTAGACTAGAAGAAAATATTTTCACAATTTTTAAATTAAAATTTTAATTTAGGTAATAGAGGTTCATATAGAATTGTAAGAAATAACACAGTGAGATACTGTGTACCCTTCATGCGATTTCCCCAATGGCAACATCTTGTAAAAGTATAGTATGGTTTCACCACCAGGACATTGACATTGATCTAGTCCACTCACCTTAGGTCAGGGTTTATTTATTAATTTATTTTAGCCTATGGATGTCAAATTGATCCAGCATCATTTGTTGAAAAGGTTGTCTTTCCTCAATTTTTATGCTGTTGTAAAAAATCAGTTGGCTTATTTGTGTGGGTTTATTTTGGGGTTCTCTTTTATTGTATTGGCCTGTGTATGTCTCTTCCCCACCATTGCCAGAGTTTTGAGTACTATTACTATATAGTAAGCCTTAGTATTGGTTACAGTGATTCCTCCCAATATATTCTCCTTTGTCAGACTCCTTTTGGTTATTCTAGAGGCCTATGCCTTTCCATGTAAATTTTAGAATAAGCTTGTCTATGTCTACAAAAAATTAGGCTGGGATTTTTATAGGAATTACATTGAACCTATATATCAATTTCCAGAGAACTTACTTCTTTACTATATTGGATCTCTAATCTGCAAACATGGTATGTTTCTTCCTTTATGAAGCATTTCCTTTTTTACAAATAAATAAGTCATAGTTGTAATCTATAAGGAACATCTGCAAATCAGTAACAAAATGGCTCCAAACAGATAGGAAGCTGAGAAAAGGCAATTCCCAGAAGACATACAAATGGCCACTAAAGTTTCAAAAGATGTTCAATCTCATGGATGTTGCAGGAAATTCAAAACATAAAACCCCATTGTTTTGCTCGTTTAGATTATCGAAATTAAAATTTGTAATATCAATTAATTAGAGTGCAAGGAAATGGACACTTTGATACACTGCTAGTGGGAGCAAGCTGGTGAAGCATTATTTGAAGGTGTTTAGCAATATTGATCAAAATTAGAACCAGACCTTATTTGACTGAGCACTTCCACTTCTTCGAATCTCTTGTATAAAAGTCTGTGCTTATATGCACAAAGATGTTGATGTAAGGGTACTTAGTACTGCATTAGGGGAATAGCCAAAATGCTGATCAGTAGAGAAAAGGTTAGACAAATTATGTCTCATCCATAGTGTAAAATACCATGTACAAGTTAAAAAGAATGAAGGTGACCTATATAATGTACTGAGATTTCAAATTAGATAAGAATAGAAGAAAAGTCTAATTATACCCTTACCCTTGCCACCTGCCCCTCCCGCCCCCTGCCATGGTTCTACTTTCTTTTTAACTGAAATAGACCAGCCATCTGGTCAATTCTGACTTTCTTGTCACATTATTGAACTTATACAGCTGCTTCAGAGAATTCTGTTATGGCTTAGGGAGGCTAAATTACTGATAAATTAACTTTCTTTTTATAGCTCTTATCATGAAATCATTTTTATTGCTTTCATTATGTACCAGTAGTGAAGAATAAATGTCCAGGGCTGGGGGAGATAGGGTTGTGCCTCAGGCAGAACAGTGTGTTTCTTGCTGTGCCTAATGGTCTTGTCCTCTAAGTTTTCTGGACTTTTGTTATCTTACTTAGGTCACAAGGGTATTGCTAACCTCTCTGAGGAATGGCTTTTCCTTTGACAAGGTCTTACTAGGGTTGCATCTTGAAAAAGTCTTATTTTCATAATCCAGTTTGGAGAATAGGTTCATAAAAAGTATCCATACAACAGTTGATTAACTTTCTTGATCTATATACCCATCAAAATTAATTCTTCATTATTTAATGAATCAAAGCATTAATTTTTTTCAACATTTCAGAACATAGTTGCTGCTGTGAGCAGAGTTCATTTTCTGTATATTCTTGTCCAGTTAAAAACAAATTATTGTGAATTATTTAATTCACAGTAGGAGACTTCCAGTCAAGATGGTGGCATAGGCAGATATGGCTCGCCTCTTTGCATAACCACATGAAAATTACAACTAAAATATAAAACAACCATCACTTAGAAAAATCAGAAATGGAGTTGAATGGATGTCTGACAACTATGGAGTTAAAGAAACCATATCCATGCAGACTGTTAGGAGGGGCACAGACTTGCAACGTGCTGGTCCCTCACCAACATGTGGTGGGTAAAAATTTGGGAGGGATATCAATCCTGGAACAAGGAGTCCCAGCCTTACACCAGGATCCCAGCCCAGGGTTCCAGTTCCAGGAAGATAAGTCTCCATAACTTCTGGCTGCAAAATCCAGCAAGAATTGAGTTAGTGGAAGAAACTTCTGGAACCCTAAGAAGTTTCTCTTAACCCACACATGGACTCACCTACTCAGACTCACTCTCTGTGAACTCCAGCACTAGGTGGCAGCTTGAAAGGCATCAGTGGTATAAAGGGAGAAACTGAAGTGTCTGGCATCAACTTGAGCAGAGGCCATGTCCCTTTTCTAAAGCTTCCCTCTACAGAGCTGGCAAGCTAGTGCCATATGTGAGACTTCATCAGCCTGGCTAACACTGTTGGACCTGCCTTGGAGATCCCGAGAGACTCTACCCCACCCAACTTATGGGCCCACCCAATCTGTTTTTCCACATGAATGACTTATATTGGCTCATGCTTCACAACTTCTTAAATCCTATCAAACAAGCCACAGCTAACCTCAGTGAGCCCCAGGCCCATCAACTAGCAGCAGCTAGCCCAGATTCACAGCTTGGCTTTGCCTGGGAATCTCCAAGCCAGCACAAGTAGCAGCCATCTCAGATTGCTTTATAGCTCAGGCAGGGTAGCCCAGGGCAAAACACAGGTGGGGGCTGACTTTGGCCTGCATTACCGGAAAACCCGAGGGCCAGCACACCCAGTGTTTAGCTACAGACCAGGTTGGAGCACACACTACCCTTTCCCTGCACATATGATCTTCCAGTGAGGGTGGAGGTTGGTGGTAAGTGGTCACAGCTAGTACTTGTGGCTGATTGGCCTGGGTAAAACTCTCTCATTGATCTGTCAACAGTGACCAAGGTTTAGTTACAAGAGAAGGGTGTACTCAGCTCACAAGAAGGGTACACTTGAAGTACCCGTCTTGGGTGATAGAGAAGGCTGTACCACTGGACCCTACAAGATAACTACTACATTAGGCCACACTCCAAGACATGGATTCAAAGCCACTCTCCTAATACATAGAAACAAATACGGGAGGCTGCCAAAATGAGGAGATAAAAAAACATGGCCCAAATGAAAGAATACATAAAAACTCCAGAAAAATGGCCAAACAAAATGTAAATAAGCAGTCCATAAGATTCAGAGTTCAAAACACTGGTTATAAGGATGCTCAAGGCACTTAGTGAGGACCTCAACAGCATACAAAAGATCCAGTCAGAAATGAAAGATACACTAATTGAAAAAGGAAAATTTACAGGGAAACAACAGTAGAGTGGATGAAGCTGAGAATCAAATCAAGAATATGGAATATAAGGAAGGATAAAACAACCTATCAAAAAACAAGAATGAAGAATCCAAAAAATGAGGATAGTATAAGTAGCCTCTGGGAAAACTTCAAGAAGTCTAACATTTGCATGATAGGGGTGCTAGAAGGAGAAGAAAAAGAGTGGGAAATTAGAAATCTATATGAAAAAAAAACAACAAAAGCAAACTTCCCTAATTTGGTGAAGGAAATAGACATGTAAGACCAGGAAGCATAGAGTCCCAAAGAAGACTGATGCAAGGCCCATTTCAAGGTACATCACAATTTAAATGTCAAAGGTAAGATAAAGAGAGACTCTTAAAAGCAGCAGGAGAAAAGCAGTTAGTCACCTACCTGGAAGTTCCCATAAGACTGTCAGCTAATTCCTCAAAAGAAACTTTGCAGGCTAAAAGGGATTGGCAATAAATATTCAAAGTCATGAAAAGCAAGGACCTACAGCCAAGATTGTTCTACCCAGTAAAGTTACCATTTAGAATGGAAGGACAGATAAAGAGCTTCCCATACAAGAAAAAACTAAAGGAGTTCATTATCAGCAAAACATTATTATATGAAATGTTAAAAGGACTTATTTAAGAAAAAGAAGATTAAAACTAAGAACCACATAATGGCGAAAAATACAAATATATCAACAATTGAATCTAAAAAGCAAACTAAGCAAACAAGAACAGAGACAGAATCATAGATACAGAGAGTGTTTTGATGGTCACCAGGTGAGAGGGGTTGTGATGCAGTGGGTGAAGAGGTGAGGGGATTAAGAAGTATAAATAAGTATTACAGAATAGCCAAAGGAAGTAAAGTACAGTGTAGGAAATGACGTAGCCAAAGAACTTATACACATGACCCATTGACATGAACAATGGTGGGGAAATGGCCTAAGTGAGTGGGGGTGTGCTGGAAGGAGGGGGACATAGGGAGAAAAATCAGGACAACTGTAATAGCATAATCAATAAAATATAATTAAAACTTTATTGAAAAAAGCAATAAGAAGGAATAAGACAGACAACTCTGGTATATCCACCTTCCAGCATAAGAAAGTATTCTTTTCACTGGTAGAATCTTGACAATGTTCCAGTAAAGGAAGAACTGGATATTTTATTTTATTTTATTTTTAATATATTTTATTGATTATGCCATTACAGTTGTCCCATTTTCCCCTTTCATTCCCCTCCACCCTGCACACCCCCTCTCCCACCATTGCCCCCCTTTAGTTTATGTCCATGTGTCACAAATTCTTTAGATTCTACATTTCCCATACCATTCTTTCCCTACCCCCTATTTTCTACCTACCATCTATGCTAATTATTCTCTGTACCTTCTCCCCCCTTCTTCTTCTCCCACTTCCCTATTTCTAACCCTTCATGTGATCTTCATTTCCATGATTCACTCCTGATCTAGCTGTCCTCTTAGTTTGCTTTTGTTTTAGGTGTGGTTGTTAATAACTGTGAGTTTGCTGTCCTTTCACTTTTCATCTTTTTTTTAATCTTCTTTTTCTTAGATAAGTCCCTTTAATGTCTCGTGTAATAAGGCCTTTAACTTTACCTTATCTGAGAAGCATTTTATCTGTCCTTACATTCTAAATGAGAGCTTTGCTGGATAGAGCAATCTTGGATATAGGTCCTTGCCTTTCATGACTTAGAATACTTCTTTGCAGACCCTTCTTGCTTGTAAGGTTTCTTTTGAGAAATCAGCTGACAGTCTGATGGGCACTCCTTTGTAGGTGACTATCCCCTTATCCCTTGCTGCTTCTAGGATTCTCTCCTTCATTTTAAACTTGGCTAATGTAATTATGATGTGCCTTAATGTGTTCCTTCTTGGGTCCACCTTCTTTGGGACTATCTGAGCTTCATGGACTTCCTGGAAGTCTATTTCCTTTGCCAGATTGGGGAAATTCTCCTTTATTATTTGCTCAAATAAGTTTTCCCCTTGTGGCTGTTCCTCTTCCCCTTCTGGTACCCTTATAATTCAGATGTTGGATTGTTTAAAGATGTCCTGTAGGTTCCTAAGCCTCTTCTCATGTTTTTGAATTCTTGTTTCTTCATTCTTTTCTGTTTGGCCGTTACTTTCTTCCTTCTGGTCCACTCATTGTTTTGAGTCCCAGTTTCCTTTCCATCACTATTGATTCCCTGTGCATTTCCCTTCCTTTGAATTAGTTTAGCCTTCATATGTTCCTCTAATTTGTGAGTAAAATCAACCAGTTCTGTGAGCATCCTGATCACCAGTGTTTTGAACTGTGTATCTGATAGGTTGGCTATCTGTTGGTCATTTAGAAATATTGGCTCTGGGGCTTTGAGTTGTTCTTCTTGAGTCATGTTTTGGTCTGTTCGCGCCTGTTGTGTATGAGGGCCAGAGTTTTTTAGGTGTTCACCAGGCAGGACAACCCAGTCACTGGGTTGTGACGCAGTCTGGCTGAATGGTTCATTGGTGTCGGACTTCCGTACAGTTCAATTTTTTTGTGTTTTGGTTGCGTTTTTGTTACTAAAACTTTGTTGTCTTTAAACTTGGTTGTGCGAGGAGGCACAGTGTTTCCACCTACGCCTCCATCTTGGCTGGAAGTCAAAACTGGAGGTTTTAATGTCCCTGTGCTAGTGCTTTCTGATTCAATATTGGTATCTTTGGCTTACCTGTTATTGTTTCTTGTAGTGTCTTCAGTAATGGGAAATTCTATAGCAGGGTTCTGTGGTGGAAAAGAGAGACGGCTAAGGGATTAGACTCAGAAAATGACTTCCTGTGATTTTTTTTTTATAGATGAAATTTAGTATTTAACATAAGGTTTATAGGAAGGTGTTCCCTGCTTTGCCAACACTTATGGTAATATTGGCACTCTTAGGTGAGATGGTGAGGCTCTTATTTATTTGCAGTACAGGAGTCCAAAGCTGGTCCATTTCCCCCACCTGCCCTCTTGCTTTCCCATCTATCTGTCTATCCATCCACCCATCCATCATTGTTCCACCCATTCATCCAACCATCCATTTTTGTACTCCTTCATTGATTGAATATTCTATGAGTGTCTACTCAGTTAAGGCTCTGTGCATGGCATGGCCAGGCTGTTGCAGTTCCACTTAGAGCCATAAAGGCAGCTGTAGATCATCTTGGATCAGCCCTGCCCAACATCGCACATCTTCTGGCTCTCACTGGCTTCAAGGTGGAGTCCATGGTAGAGCCACACTACACGGTTGCACTGGAGTCTGGCATGGCACTGTTCATGGAGGCCATGCTGCCCAGCACAGGGATGGGACTGATGTGGTTTTTTGGAGTTTGGCTGCTGGGCTGTCCAGATGGCAATGCAAAGGGAACTGTTTCAGGTACATGGGCCACTTGTTTTTGGTTGGTGTAGGCTTGATGAGTGAGCAGTATGTTCTTGTTGGTGAAGACCTCAGGGCAGTGGATACACTACAGGTTGACCTTCTCAAGAGCTGGGCGTGGTGGGTGAGCATGTGCTTCTTTAAACAACTGGATCTGGCTAAAGGTGTTCTTATAGATCACCTCTACACACCAATTGCTTCCAGTTTTCCCAGGGAGAGAAGTAGGTAACTCTAGTACATATTAAGAGTTTATCTAAGAGATGCATGTCAAGAGTGCAATGGCAGCACACATTATGTATATACAAAGCACATATTAGAGACAGGGTAAGGGAGAGGACATATGTCTTGGTATGTAGGACAGGAAGGATATAGGACAGGATATTCTAAGGTGAGGGACAAGCATTTGCAAAGACACAGAGGAAGAAAACATAGTATGTTAGGTATTCATTGCTAGGTGACAAAATATCTCAAAACTTAGTGGCTGAAAGTAATATTATTATTATCTCACATAGAAGGATACTTGACTTGGGGTGGTGAACACAAAACACAATATACAGTTGGTGTATTACAGAATTGTATACCTGAAACCTATATAATTTTATTAACCAACATCACCCCAATAAATTCAATGAAAAAAAAAAAAAGAACTTCAGGAACAGTTTAGGTGTGTGGTTCTGGCTCGGGATCTCTCATGAGGTTGCTCTCAAGATGTCAGCCCAGGGCCACCACCATCATCTGAAGGCTCAACTGGGGCTAGAGCATCGCTTTCCAGGTATCTAACTCATACGTCCAGCAAGTTGATACCAGCTATTGGCAGGTCTCAGTTCCTCTCCTTATGCCTTTTCCTAGGGCTGCTTGAACATTCTCATAAGAATATCCTCATGCCCTGGCTGGTGTAGCTCAGTGGATTGAGCACAGGCCTGTGAAGCAAAGGGTCACTGATTTGATTCCCAGTCAGGGCACATGCCTGGGTTGCAGGCCAGGTCCCCAAAAGGGGACACATGAGAGGCAACCACACATTGAAGTTTCTCTCCCACTCCTTTTCCTTCCCTTCCCCTCTCTCTATAAATAAATAAATAAATAAATAAATAAATAAATAAATAAATAAATAAATAAAATATTTTAAAAAACCAATATCCTCACAACAAACTACCAGCTTCGCTGAAAGCAAATGATCCAGGAGAAAGCAGGGTGGAAGCTGAAGTGTCTTCTATGACCCAGCTTTGGAAGCCCCATTTCACAGTGTCCTATTGGCTGCATGGGCCAGCCCTATCCACTGTGAGGGTGTGGGGACTACATAAAGGCATGGATTAGTGGAGGCAAGGATTATTGGGACTCTCTTGGAGACTGCCACCACAGCCTGGTCCAGAATCTGTAGCGGGTTTGTGTGGTTGGGCTTGGCTGTGCCTGAGGAGTTGATTTGGCTAAGGAGCTTGGTACAGGCTTTGGACATTGTCTTAAACACTTTGTATTTTTTCTTTGAAGTCTTCCCTATAAGGATATGTATTTTTTTACAGGTTTTATGTATTTATTTTAGGGGGGGAGGGGGGAAAGAGAGAGGGAAAGAAACATTGATGTGAGAGAGACAAATTGATTGGTCGCCTCTCGCAGTGACCCCTATCCAAGGACTGAACCTGCAACCCAGGAATGTTGAACCTGTGACCTTTCACTTTGCAGGATGATGCCCAACAAATTGAGCCACACTAGTCAGGGCTCTGTAAGGATATTAAGGAAGGAACCGACACATTCTGTTTGACTTTTCAATTTACAGCTCTGTAAAGGTGTGGAGTGCATTGGGGTGAGAGGCAGGTGGAAGAACCAAGGCTGTTAGTGGTTGTCTGTTTAGAGGTCCTGCACCTCACCCTCTCCAGGGCACCTGGAACTGAGTTAGAGTCCCCAGTTGCCTAAAATCTCACTTCCCCCTAACTTCTTCTTCCATAAGGGAGACCTTGGCTGTGGCACAGGCTGGAGGAGCTAGAGACTTAATCGACCAGTGGTATTCAGAAAAAAAAAAAGCCTATATGGGAAGTAAATATTATGACTGAGGGATGCATGATTAATGAGTTTGAAGACTATTTCTAAGAGGGAGGCTAGTCCTGTGGGGGGCTGCTGGGGTCCAAAGGAGTTGGTAGTTATGCCCAATGTTTTCTTCCCTGACTGGCCACTTTAATCCTTCAGTGACTGTCCCTCTTGACCCAGATCACTTTTGGGAAGACACCCTCAGGCATTGCCTTTCCTGAGCAAGACTGCCGGCTAGAGTCAGACCTGTATTCACATCTGGCTCAGGAAGCGCGTGGACTTCTGTCCAGGATAGATCATTCGGTTTCTCTGAGGGCCCCTTTTGGTTTATAAAACAACGATTATCCTCCTGTATAGGGTGCTTCAGTGGAAGGGCCTTTTGCAGGTCAATACAGACTGAACTCCTTCCTGACAGTGTCCAAAGCCAGGACTCCAGGGGGCTACCACCATCCCCTCGTTTAGGCCTTGGGGCCCCAATAGCAAATGGAATTCCAGGAAGATTTTGGCTTGCTAACTGGGTTACACACATTTTGTTTGAATGGTGCCCCTGAATTAAAAACAAAACATGAAGTGTAGCTTTGATAACAATGTGAAATGTCTTTAACATTTGGGACCCCTGCTCCTGAAAGGTAGTAGTCTTTGTTTTTTGATGAAGTACCCATACTTTGTAGCCTTTGTTTATAAGGGTTACTTTATAGTTTGAATTTTTTTAAAAGTCAGTTTTTATAGTCTTTTCAATAACTTTGAAATATCTTTACAAAACAAAGCATCTGGTCTCTACAGTGTTTATTTTTATAATCTGTTACATGTTACTTAAAATGAATTTTTAACTTTTCAGTTTGAAATAATTTTAGACAGAGAAAAGTTGCAAAAATAGTTCTAAAAAGTATCTGTATACTCTTTATCTGGCTTCCACTCATGTTAACATTTTACATAAACATAGTATAGTTATCAAAAGTAAGAAATGAATATGCATAAATACCATTAATCTTCAACCCTCATTTGCCATTTCTCCTAATAATGTCCCTTTTCTTATCCAGGATCTAATTCAGGATCACACATTGTACTTATCATGTCTCTTTGGTTCCCTCCAATCTGGTACAGTGCCTGAGTCTTCATGTTGTACACAGGGGTCCATCACAAGTAATGCTTTTTTATTACAAAATCAAAAGCATGTGATTTTGTAACATAACAATATCATACTCAAGCCTACCATATGACATTTTAAATTAAATGTTAAAATTAAAACTATAACTATACATTATTACACTCATATTACCCCACTAGCCACACTCAAGCAGGCCTTACTTCTGACAGCCCCTGTATTTGAAAGTGTATATATATCTGAGTTTGTAGAAATCCTTTGAATATAATTTTGTTTTCTTCTCACAGTCCATGTTGCCCCTCACTGTGACCTGGCTTCAGCAGCTGAGTCAAAGCCTATCAGGTGCCTGGCACATAATAGTCGCTTAGTCAATGTTAGCTATTGTTTGATTATAGGAGAGGTATGGTCATTGCTATGTCACCAGTAATCTTTACATATAGGGAAAAGTTCATCATTGGCCTCCTTACGTGGTGTCTAAGGCAAATGTTTTCAGTTCACTGAAATGCAGATTTCTAAATGCAGGTATGAGATAGGAAAGTGCCAGGAGTATCTGTTTTCAGTCTTCGGGTGACTGGTACAGTAACGGGCTGGCCTGGTATTCTCTATTACAGATCATTGGTGCTCATATGGATGAATGTCAAGCCTGAAAAAAACCACAGATCTTACTTGTTTGGATTTGCGCACGATAAACCACATGGCCCCTCAGGGGTGTCCAACCTGTGGCCCACAGGCTGCATGCAGCCCAGGATGGCTGTGAATGCAGCCCAACACAAAATCGTAAATTTACTTAAAATATTATGGGATCTTTTTTGTGATTATGTGTTGCGATGTATTTAATGTGTGGCCCAAGACAACTCTTCTTCCAGTGTAGCTCAGAGATGCCAAAAGGTTTGATTCTCCTGGAGCCAGACTGGTTAAGAATGAGCTTTCTTAAAACTCTTGGGGTGCTCTTGAAACACCAAAGGCTGTGGAAGGATATGTAAAAAGGTGGCAGTTGGTGTTTACAAACTATGGCAAAGAATTCCTTTCTGGGCTAAATATTGAGCATAAATATATAGCGGTGGTAGGTGGATGGATGAGAGGAAGGAAGGTTGGTTTATTCTGGAATTTTTTGTAAAAGTGAAATAATTACCTGGAGTCTGGAGCTGCACCTAACTTTATTTAACTCGAGAATCCCACTGTGTGTGCACACACACATGCGTGTATATGCATGTGCTTATGAGACAGCCACACACAAATACACATGGAAAGATAGAGATTGAGAGGACTGGGTTTGCCCAGGACTGAGGGGTTCTCTGGGATATAGAACTTTGCTAAAATCAGGTCAGCCCAGGCAAGGACCTACCCTGGGAATGACCTCCTTGGGACAGAAAGTGAGGTGGGTTGGTGAGACCTAAAAGATTCTCAGTGAGAAGTTTTCTAGTAATTGTCTTTTGCCATTTACACATGTCCCTTTTTAAAGAAATCCTTATTTAAATCATGATTACCAACACTTTATTATTGTTTTATTAACTCCCTTTCTACATTTTGCTGGAAAATTTTGAAATACTTCCCTTATATCCTCTCATTTGTAATTTTAGATTTATAGAATGTTGCCAAGAGAGGATAGAGTTTCTGAATAGCCCACATCCAGCATATCCTATTGTTACTGTCTTGAACATTTCCATGCACATTTGTGAAAATTAGAAACTAACATTAGTATTGCACCATTATCTAAATTCCAAACTTTGTTTGGAGTTCACCAGTTTTTCCACTGATGTCTTCTTTTTGTTCCAGAATCCAGTCCAGGATACCACATTGGATTTTATTATCTGCATGCCAGTTTCTCAGTTAACAGAAGAAAAAGGAATTTTTCATGACCTTGATAGTCATGAGGAGTACTGGCTAGGTATCCGATAGAATGCCCCCAAATATGGGTTTGTCTAATGTGTGTTGTGATTAGACTGGGGTTATAGAGTTTTAGGAAAAGTGCGCAGAGTGAAGTGTCCTTATTGTCTCATCTTCTCAGGTGGTATCTGACATCCATGTGACTTCTCTGGTGAGGGAAACCTTGATCACGTGGTCAATGTGGTATTGGCCAGGTCTCTCCAAGCAGAGACCTTTCCCCTTTTTCCATTTCTCTGCTCTGTTCTTGGAAGTGAATCCCTAAGCACAGACCTCCTAGAAGGAGTTCAGGGAAGATTAAGCTCCACCTCCTGGAGATGAAAATATATATATGTGTATTATTTGTAGGGTTGCAAGATACTCAGATGACTTTGATTTTCAGATAAGCAATGATTATTTTTAGTGTAGTATGTCCCTTGAGACAGCAGAACTTCATATTTAACTGGGCATTCTGTATTTTGTTAAATCTGACAATCCTAATTATTTGGAATTCTATAAGGAAAATTGGTCTCTTTCCCCTTACTCTTGATTTTTAGTTTAATTCTACCATGTCCTTATTATAGTTTTCTTGCCACTTTCTGTCATCCTTTAGCAGAGTTCGATATACTTTAGTGATTATACTTTTGTCTACTTAATTTTCTTTTAAAACAACATGGAAAATAGTTTGCCTCAGAAAGTGATTTTTTTGTGTGTGTGTTTAACAAAGGATTTTTTCATTGCATGAGCCAAAAAGTACATTTATTTCCACCCCTATAAATGAAACCCAGAGTTGAAGGTAACAAGAGATTTGTGCTGAATCTCTTGTGCTGAACAAGAGATTTCCAAGTGTGGGTTGTGTAGGGGGCAGGGAAGAAGGTCACTGCTTTAAGCAGCCCCAGGTGTCTAAAGCAGCAATAAACACATGGATTCTGCGTGTACTTGGCAATATGAGGCAGGCACTTGTGATTGCTTCAACTCCCCAACTTCTAGCAGGTGTGAGAGAATGCTTATTAAGTGGATATGGAAATGAATGAGGGCTTGGGTAGTGGGTATGCTGGAGAGATCCTGTAATTATCCTTTTAAAAGAAAAACAGACCTCTTGTTTCTGTGAAGTGTACCTAGCCCATCAGTTTGTGTTGTGTTTTGTTAAAGCAGCAATTCTGCAGCAAGATTACCTTGGGTGTCTTGTCAGCAGCTGGTACCCATCAAATCAAAGCCTGTTTCTCATCAGCAGCAGGTGTTCCAGTAAGTGACAAGAGACTGCAGAGCTTAAACAGGGCTCAGCTCCTCCTGGACGAGAGACCTCTGCTGTCCCAGGGGCTTTCGTGAGCCTTATTCAAGCTGAAGGACTGCAGGAAGTTTTAGATCTTGGTGAACTAAATGTGGCTGTGCCTTGCGGACAGTTGCCTTCTAATCAGTTCTTTTGAAAGGATGATATTTGAGAGGGTATGTGTCATTGAAGGTGAGATCCTTCCTGGCACATAGTAGTTGTTTTATTGAACATTTGTCATTTGAATGAGAGCATCCATTTTTCATCCTGCCACTTGTTCAGGTAACCCTCAGCAGTTACGACATGGATCTATCTACCTTACCTAAACTGAACCCTATTTTCCCCAATAACAATACCAGCCAGTTGTCATTGTTACCTAAATCAATTTTCTTGAACTATGGGTCTGACTTCTGCCAGGTCTCCACAGAAAGCTTCCAGCACTCCCAGGACTCAGGTTCCCTTTGATCTGAGTGCCCTTTCTTCCCCACTTGGGTGGGGCTGCCTGTGCCTCTGCTTCTGGAAAGGTCTTTCTTTGCTGCTTAGTCCCTGGCACCTGGCACAGTTTTGGATCTCAAACTGGAATTTTTTGTGTATCCCAAATAAGAAAGGAGTACAGGTACAAAGATGTTCAGGGCAACTCATCAAAATACCTCCACATGTGTATAGTTAATAAATTTAGTGTGAGGCTGCCAATTCTTTTTTCATAAGAAAACAAAATGCATTGCTGCTAATGTAGCTACCTTGGAGTGTTGGGAACCTTACACCTGGCTTCTAGCTAAAAACATTGCATTGATTACAGGAACCTGTGCGCTCCACAAGCCAATCGGCTACAGGTACATGAGGCGTGCATGTGCTCCACAAGCCAATCAGCTACAGGCACATGAGGTGTCCACAAGTACCAGTTGCACCCAAGTAATCAATAAGCGGGCCCTTCTTTGTCTCAAGCTAGCCAATAGCAAACAACCTAATCTCCTTCCTCTCCCTCCCCCCCATATATATATATATATACCCAGTTCGGAAAAATAAAGTTTGCAGCTTGATCAGAATCTTTTGTCTTGCTGCCATTCTTCGCGCCTCTTGTCCCCCCAACTCATTTGTTCTAGGTAGGTGGTCGAGCCCCAGTTGATTGCTCCGCGGGCCGGAGCATTGGAGGTTTTGTAAACCTCTAAGGCTTTGTTGGAGGCCTGACACATGTACCAGCCGCCAGTGCCCATGGCATCATGGATGAGATATGAGACAACTTCACATGGACTTCTGAGTCCTGTGGAGGAAAAGGGATGGCACAGCTACTCCCTCAAGGGGGGAGTGCCTCAGAGTGGCCTGGCCACCCTCTCAAGGGGAGAGCGCGCTGATCCTTTCGTAGGCAGGCTTTTATTGGGTTTAATTTGCACAGGAATAGAGGTACAGCTCATTAACATTGTCAGGCAGTAGGATCAAACAGTAGATAGCATACAAAGAACTATTAGGGCTTCTTCTGAGTCAGGGTCTACCAGCTAAAAGACTACAAAATTTTGGGAAACAAACTCATTTCCTGCTTGGGCCTTTATCATGTAACTAAGCATTCTTAACAAAGCAGGCTTTATATGATTTTACATATCCTTTCTCAGGTCTGATCACGTGGGGAGCCTGTCCTTTCCAGCACAGGGCTGCACTGTCCTCTGTCATTGTTTCAGGCTTAAGTCAGGCAGAGGAGGCAGATAGCCAAGGAATTCTCATGGACTCAGGGGAGTCAGACTTCGTCAGAGCCCAGGGGCGAGGGTCCATCACCCCCTTTCTCCACAGTTCCCCAAGTCCTTCCCTGGGGCCTCCACATGATCATGTCTGTCTTAGGTGGTTCCCCCCTTGGGGAATCTTACCCATCATTGGCTAACTGATCAAGCATTGGGGGCCAGTTATGGATGAAGTAAAAGGAGCAGAAGCTGCGCTCCTGCCAGGGAGATAAGCTTTGTTTCCTTAGTGGTTTATGGTCCAAAGGTCGCTCACTCAGCCTTAGCCATGGGGGAGTTACAGCTCCTGAAACCAGACAGGGCAGTTGCCAACAGAGGCCTGTGTTGGGTTCTTGTATCCTGTTGAACAGAACAACATATATTTGTCCATGTGTTTACATTTTTAAGTTACCAGATGTCTATAGTACAACTTTTATTATCTATTTTTGAATTTATGTTTTGAAACTTAAAAACACATTTTAGAATATTGCTATAGAAGTGAGTGCTGAGTACTACCTGATTGTAGGATATGTTTTGCCAAGCTGTTTTAAGTTTTGAATTTTCTTGAATTTCTGTTTGTGGGAGACCAGTGTGTTAAATACACAGATGGTAAACAGTGAGGTCAGTTCTTAACAGCTCTAAAAAAAAAAGCAGGCAGTTATATTTTTGGTGAGGATTTTGGAGTGAAAGCAAAAGCCCCAAAGAATGACAGCTGAATTCTGCATTTGAGGTGAGGAAGCCAGGGCCAGGCCCTGGGACAGTAGCTCCATTTGTAGTTTCCCATTGTCAGGAAAAGTCAGCTTGACCCACACCTCTTGGGAAAGCCCCATTCTGACTGTGGCCCAGCAGAGAGCTCAGGGCAGCTACTGTTACCGAACAAGGGGTCCGAGGGAGGGGCAATACAATATTTGGCCCGCCTAGGGATGCCCAAAACTGCTCTACAACAGGGGCCCCTCCCAAAAACAAAATACTAATATCTACTGGGCTCTTCTGTCCGCTGCCAATTGGAAAGACATCTCTCAATGCCAGAGATTTGTGAAAAGGAAACAAAATGTTTATTTAATGCTATTCAGGCCTAATGCCTCCACTAAAATATCAAAGTCCTTTAGGGTATACTCCTACACCCACACAGCTCTCCCTTCTCCCACTGTCCCAACTCCAGGTACCGTAAATCAGGAAAAGAGCACATGTCTGTGTTGCAGGCCGCTGGTGCCATCAGCTGTGTCACTGTGCAGGATCTCGAGTTAATCCAAAGTACTGGTATGGTACCCTCTCATGGTCCACTGGCAAGAGTTCTTTGTACCCAGTTCCAGTCAAAGTCTCTCTTGCTTTTCAGGCCCCGCGGCCAAAGGGGGCACCCCAAAGCCGCGTGGGCCTCTTCTACCAAAGCTGCAGGAGTCCGCACTCCACCAAAAGCATGTGGCTGTCTTCTTCACCTGGCTGCAGGGATCTCCATTCTGGCAAAGCTGCGTGGTTTTTCCCTTTCACCTGGGAAAGAGGGGGTCCGTACCCTGCCAAAACCACGTGGCTCCCTCTTTCACCTCACCAAGAGGGGGTCCTCACTCTGCTGAAACTGTGTGGCTCTCCCTTACATGACTGCAGGGGTCCTCACTCTGCTGAAACCGTGTGGCTCTCTCTTCATCTGGCCAAGCGGGGGCCCTTCATGTCTTGGAACCAGTCTTTTCCCAAGCTCTCACACAGGCCTTCCACTCAGTAGTGCAGTCCCTCGTTACCATCCTGAGTCCAAGCCCTTCTCACTCAGGAGAGCAGCCCCTAGTTACATCCTCCGGAGTCCCAGCTACTCCCTTCTCCCTGGCTCCAAATTTGGCCACTGCTATTTAACATATCTATGAAACCAGTTAAAGGTTATAGATATTTAAAATAATCATTCCAGAGGTTAGCTGCAAAACCATTGCTATGCAAAACAGCTCTCAATGGCCCTGCTCCATTCGTTTCTTCCCCCTGGGGGTGTGTGTGAGGACATCTTATATGTCTCGCCAATATTCCTATACACTTTGAATTCTGGACACCATTCCAAATCTTTTTTTTGGGGGGCCCCCCTGGCTGTACCCTGTATTACTACCACTCTGATTGGCAGTGGTCAGTGACATAGGAATTGAGCCCTCTAGTAATTATTGTGAGATGTGACTCTCTGAGTTGGTGTCCTTCTATGTCTGGAGACACATTGTAGAGTGGAATGAACTACAGAGTTCTCATTTTTACACAGACCACAATCTTTTCTGAACTGGATGATGTGGCCCAGTAGGTTGGAGTGTTGTTCTGTAGATGAAATATGGGTTTTATCTCCAGTCTGGGTGCATGGATTCCCTGGTCCAGGAATATATAGGAGGCAACCAGTTGATGTTTCTTTCTCTCTCTTCCTCTCTCTCTAAAAAAAGCAATGAAAAAATGTCATTGGCTGAGGATAAAAAAACAAACAAACCAGCATTAGTGGCCAACATTGATGGAGCACCTGCTGTCAGTACTTTATAGTCTTGTCTCATGCATTCCTCACGCCAGCCTTTTCATTTTAGGTTCAGATGACCCAGAATTTCCATTTCTTGTGTCATTGCTGAGCTTAAGAACTTCTCAGTGAGGAATTGTTCTAATTACCCCGATGGGGCTGTACGCCAAGGGTTTCTGTGCTGTGTCTTACATACCAGGTTTTGCTTAATATTTCTCAAATACTAATCATAGCAGTTCCCTCCCAAAGTCTTCACTGGCTTTACTTCTCGTAGGGTGAAGATCAAACTTCAACTCAGCACAGGTCTCTTTCTCAGGGCTGTCTCCCCTACTTCCCTGTATAAATCATCTGTGAAAGCACACACTTGTTTTCTTGTCTCCAGGACTATGCTGAAACTCTCTTCTCCCACATGGCTACAAATCAGTGCACCTCTTTCCTGCTCTCCCCTTTCCAGAAGAGTGTGTCCCCCACTTTTACATTTGAGCAGCAGGCATGGCTTGTATGTGCACTGCCATGTGTAATTTGTTAGCATTCTCATTGTCTTGACATGTAATGAAGTCATTTACATTTCACTTCTCTAGAGCTCATTCCTGTTCTGCAGTTAAATTGCAAACTCTTTAAGGATAAACCAGAACTTAAAAATCCCCCCACAGCACCAAACCCAGTGCACAGAGTAGGCAGTGGACAAATATTTGCTTTTGATTAGAGTTCTAAAGAAAGTCATTACTCAAGATAAAGAAGCTTCGTGTTCCTGCATGAAAATATAGTATTCCTGTTTTGCCAACCTTCTTGTTCTTCACCTTCCAATCTTGTTCATGAGAGGTTTGCTCAGAGCCAAGCAAGTGGAACAAAGAAGCCAGTGGAATGAAACTTCCTAAGGTTTCTGTATAATAGTACTGTGAAAACACTGGCATCTTTACCATTACCTATTAATACAAAAATGTAAGCTTGGAATTCTGGTGGCATGCATAATTAACTATTTTGTATCATTTCTTGTAATGTATGTGATGTGGACCTACTCCACAGATGTTCTGGTAGCTGTTGTTGATGGACTCATAGAAATGGGAACTGAGAGTGGCTTTGCCACTCCCTAGTCAGCGTTCTTCAGCAGTCTCCCCCATGTAAATGCGCTTGAATCTTCAAAATGTCTGGGTCTCCTCTGCTTACTAAAATGAAGCAAGGTGGGAAGCAGAGGCTGCCTCTCACAAGACATTCCTAGATCCAGGGTCTCCTACCTCATTATCTAGAATGTATTTTATTCTGAGACCTTGTTCTCATTACAGTTGAAATTTTGTTCTCTTACTTTAGCTGCTTATTTAATTGAGAACATTTCAATGAAAAAAATGTTTAAAACACTGAAATTGTAAAGAATCTGGGGTCATGCACAGGTTTTAATTGATTCCTGTGATGAATGAATGAATACAACTCCCCCGTGCAGGGCCTTCTTTTCATGATCTCTCAAGGCCTTTATCCCATCTCCATCAGCACTGAACAGCTTAATGTTTTTGGCCAACTGCACTGTGAGTTATGCTACTTTTAAAGTTTTGACTCTGTATAACCAAGAGGCTGAAGCCAGAATAAGCAGGATAACTTATTTCTGTGCTATTTTATTGCATGAAGCATTAGAAACAGCACCAACATGGTCATCTGTTTTACTTTTTATAGGCTCTGTCATCACTTTAATTGGTTGTTGTTAGAACAGATGTTTTAAAAGTATTTTGGCATGACTGTATTTGTTTACTTAATTTCTGATGACTTGAAGGACATTTATATCTACATGTTTTTTAAAAAATAACTGTGGGCCATGGGAGCAGAGCAACCTACGGGCCCTTTCCAGACCTCGTCTAGTCCTGGTCCTGGGGAGGGATAATGAGATAGCTGGGGTTAGCTGTATTGGGTGAAGAGGTTGAAGGAAAGGAACCATAAACTTGCAAAGCTAGGGGCAGCATGCAAAAATTTCCCCATTTACAGTTAGCAGATGTTTAATAGTAATCCAAATGTCAAACCACCCTGAAATATGGCTTTTAAAACGCAAAAGTAAAGTTACCATTGTTTGGGGGTTTGGGGTTTTTTTTTTCCATTTTTAATTTTATTATTTATTTATTTTTATTTTAATTGTTGTTCAAGTACAGTTTTCTGCCTTTTACCCCCATCCCAGCCCACCCCCCCAAGCCCTCTCCACCTCCCTGCTTTTACCACCCCCCCTTGTTTTTGTCCATGTATCCTTTATACTTGTTCCTGCAAACCCTTCCCCTTTTCCTATGAAATTCCCCCCCTCCCCTCTGGTCACTGTCAGCCTGTGCTCAATTTCAGTGTCTTTGGTTATATTTTGCTTGTTTGTTTGTTTTGTTGATTAGGTTCCTGTTAAAGGTGAGATCATATGGTATGTCTCTTTTACCACTTGGGCTTATTTTGCTTAGCATAATACTCTCCAGTTCCATCCATGCTGTCCCAAAGGGTAGGAGCTCCTTTTTTCTTTCTGCTGCATAGTATTTCACTGTATAAATGTACCATAGTTTTTTGATCCACTCATTTACTGATGGGCACCTAGGTTGCTTCTAGCACTTGGCTATTGTAAATTGCACTGCTATGAACACTGGGGTAAGGTAAGTAAAATTAAAAAGAAAATTGTTAACTTGTTTAGACAGAGCTTATGAATCAAGTCAGTAGGGAACTGACTTCAGACTTGGACATGAGCATGGTTCATATGCCATATCCAGTGGTTTACTAATCCAGTGATTATTATTGGTTCTTTGACAATGATAGAAAAGCTTATCAATACTGTCAAAAAAAGTTTTGCTTCCATGTTTGGGCCAAAATATACTTCCTGAAATGCTACTTCATAATAATTTTTGTAAAATATTATAACAGCATTTTGAAAAATTTTAGTTTTAGGAAAAAGTCTCTAAAGATGAAAGGATTATTTTAAGTCTTCTTTATTCTTTTATACTATTTAAGTTGTCTTCTCTGCCATTTAAAATTTTTGAATAGGTGGGGTAACTCCATTGGTTAAACCTGAAGCAGACACCAAATAAGTCAATATAATATCATCAGTGGAAATGGTCATAATGAATCCCTTAATCTAGTGTATTTCCTACTGGTTAATTGATACATTATCTGGTTTGGGGCTGTACTATTACAATTGTATGGAAAACATGTTATAGTAAGTTAGATGCTGCTGAACTCGTAATTATACTTTCTAGGTGTGTTGTTATCTGTAAGTGTTAACTGATAGCCAAGCTGTTTAATCTCTCTAGTATATTTAAGTCCTAAATGGTTTTGTTGGGTTGTGTGACTTTTATTTTCATGTGATATCTTATACCATTGGAGATCAGCTGATCAATCTTTTTTTCCCTTAAGCGTTTTTTACTCACTTAAGCACCTTACACTTAATAAAATGTTAAGCCTTTTCTGGTGTGAAAAATTCTACAAATCAAAGCACCTGGTACAGTAGATCATATCTATGGATCATATTTTCTTTTGTGATCATTATTTTTATGTTATTGGGGGATAGGTGGAAGGGACTCAATTCTCAGGAGGTTTTGACTCTTATATAAAGGGAAAGGTCCAGAATGATGAAAATTATTCTTGTCAAGTTTATGATTCTTGACCTTTATAGAATAATCTCCATACCAGCTAATTAGCAAAATGAAAGTGCAGTTTGAAATACCATCACTCATCACCTTTAAAACAGCTTTAACTCTTTAAAGCCTATGTCACATAAAAAATGACGCTAAAAGCCGCACTTTTACAGGATAGTAGAAATGGCATTTCTAGTTTATTCCTGGGGAAATACACACAGAATTCTTCCTACCAGTGATTATTGAACTAGTTTAATAGCTGAGTGGGACTAGAGTATTTTTCAGCAAAGTGTACTGCTAAACCACTCTGGCAACATTTATTTAATTATGTTTTCTCTTTTAAAAAAATGGGATGGAGGAATTGAGCAAAAGGAGAAAGGACTCATGAACATGGACAGCAGTGTGATGATACCGGGGGAAAGGAAGAGGTATAAGGGGGTTAAGTGGTAATGGAAAAAATACAATAAAAAATTTTAAAAGTGTATCTAAAATGAAATAAACTCTGCATTGAGATATCCTTCTGTTTAGAATTCACAGTTAAATTTTTTATTATATTCTATTCTGATACCAGCCACTTCAGAATCACTTTTTCAAAAATATTGGTAATAAAGGGAGAAGATGCTTGATTCCTTAAATGACCAAATTAAAATTCTCAGGTTTACAGTTTTTATTGTATTTGCATTGCTAAATTTCAGGGTTTTTCCATGTAGATTCATGTCAGAGGTGCTTGTCTCCTACTTTGGTGACTTTTTTCCAATTAACTACCTTGATTTCTTGATATAAATATATATAGAAACTGTTGCAGTTGAAATATTCTGAGCAATAATAATTTTATTGACTTGGATGCCTGAGTTGCCTTGATTTTATTTGCAGTGTTTTCTTGCAGTGTTTTAAATAACTGACAACACTGAGATCATTACCATAAGTTCATGATTAAAAAAGGAAGGGAGAGGGTGAGGAAAGGAGGAAATGCGGTCTAAATTACAAACTGTTTGTAGCACTTATGAAAGTGAGCAGTTAACCCAAAACACTTAAAATATGGTCATAATATTGAGAGTTAAAAATAATTTTACTTGGAGAGGACCTCAGGAGCAAATACCAAATGTCCAAATAAGGATAAAGTGCATCAGTGGAAGGAACTGTTTTGCTGCATATACAATTTCAGGTGTTACTTTGTGGAATGGTATTTGTTCTGTGAGTTTGCCAACAATTTGGGGCAACATAGCAATCTCGTGACTTCCCAGTTTGCTTCAGAGTGCTCTCTGTTAACAAGGTCAGATGCTATCTCCTCTGAGGGAGTTGCGGCTCCTCCTGGGCTACCCCAATTAGAGCATTTACCCAGAAGTTATCTGGCCTCCCAAGTGTCACTGGAGGAGCCATAGATCTTCCTGATAGAAATGTGTCCCCACCTCTGCTCCCAGTGGAGCTCCTGGCACAGCAGCATGTGTCCTGTGCAGATAATTTCTGGCCATTACCTATAGCTGTGCTGGTGAAGACCTCCAGCCCCAGCCCCTGCAAAGTGAATTCTGTGTGAGTCACATGGTTTAAATCAGACCATCTGTGTTAGTTATCTAGTGCTGTGTAGCAAATTGCCTGCAAATTTAGTGGCTCAACACAACAATAAACATTTTCACACAGTTTCTGTGGGCCAGGAATTTGGTCTGTTTAGCTGAGTGTTTGTGACCAGGGATCTTCTGTGAGGTTTCAGTCACAATGTTACCAGGACAGTCAGGAGGGCCTTCTTCCCATGAACTGGTGCTGGCTGTTGACAGGAGGCCTTGGTTTCTTGACACAGGAAATTGCACAGGTCTGCCCAAAAGTCCTCACATCATGACATCTAGTTTCCCCCAGTGAACTAGCCTCGGAAAGTATATGCTGTCATTTCTGCAGTATCCTGTTTGTTACACAGGTCAGCCCTATTCATTGTAACTGCACCAGGTAACAGACACCAGGAGTCAAGACTCACTGGAGTTTGCCACACCATTTCAAACATACCTTCCAATTGGTAAAATTGATTTTATAATCTCATCATTTACTTAAAGATGAACAAGCTGCGTACTGAGTACAGGTACTTATATAATGAATCATATTCTGTGAAGCTTGCAGAGGTGGCTGCTTAGACATAATAAAGAAAAACTTCATTCTTGCAAAGTGCATGGTGGAAGCATTTTATTCAAACATTATTTTTTTAAATTAATGATAACACTTAATCTTGTTTCTACAAAGAAGAAAATAAAGTCACCTTTAATTCTACCCTCCATGGTACCAAAATGCTTTTAGTCCTTTTTTGTATGTAGTGCTTTTTCTCCCTGTACCTGTGTGAAGCAGATACATCCCTCTATACCTATGTATGTAGTTATAAAATGGGATCATACTGTACTATTTGATAACCTTATTATTCCACTACAGTATCATGGACATTTTTGCATGTAATCAAATAATCTTTTTCAACCTCAGTTTCATTTAAGCCTATTCTTCTGCCATAAGATGTATTATAGTTTATTTAGCTTCTCACTATTGTTGGACATTTAAGTTACATCCTAGCTTTTCCTCTTATGAGCAGTGCTGTGGTGGTAGTGTGTATTAAATCTTGCTCTGTAGCCTGGGTTGATTGTTGACATCAATTCCCAGACCTGAACTGCTGGGGAAAAGAACACAGGTGCATTCAGGGTTTTGATTCTTTTTATCAAGAGCCCCCTCTCCATGTCTTTAGAGTTAACCTTCACTTGTCAGAGTTTTCAGGTTATTTTTCCCAAGCATTGTACTCAGCATGTCAATGTGAGTCTTTGCTAACTTGATAGATTAAGAAATAGATAAAGATAGAATATGTTTATTCATAGTATGCCTTCCTTAATAAAAAGTCAATTAATTCCTAACTGCCCACAGAAATTGCATGGAGGCAGTGGGAGGAGGTTGGGAGTAGCCTGGCCACATGGAATGAACTGCTCACAACTCAAGCAGAAACCTGAGCAGCCTCCCCTGCAAGAAGCTATTTTCTTCACCTGCACTATTGCCAGTAAATTGGAAAATTGACTGCTTTATGGTTCATTTTTCATTTCTCTCTGTCCTCCCCAAATGCAAAGGTTCTGCCAAGCCACAGAACAGGTAAGAGCCAAGAGTAGAAGCACTGAGGTACTTGTCCTCGGTGTGATCGGTTTATCCTCAGAGCAATGAAGGCGGCCATGTCCTTTGCCATGAGTTATTAGGATGGCATTTTGATCATATCTGTTCTCAGCTTTTGTGCTGGTTAACTTAGGGCTCAGTGATTGACAGACCTTGAAATCCAGCCTAGTGACTGATGCCTTCTGTATAGGACAGCTACTTGCTGGCCCTTTGAATAATTCTGTTTCAGGCCCTAGCAGGGCAGGAATGGGAAGAAGAGAACTACCATTTACTTAACTTCTAGCTCCTACTTGTCAGGCATTGCTCTTGTTTTTATTCTTACTGACTACCTCTCCTCTCTCCAAAAAAGAAAAAAAGACAGACATATTGTAGGCATTATTTTATTCAGGTGACAAAGTAGTCACAGTCACAGATAATGTACAACTTAAAATTTTTTCTTACATGTGAACTTTATGAGCAAGTAAATATTTTTTCATTTGTTGTTTTTGTTTTCTCTGCCTCAATTCAAGGGCTTTGCAACCCTTAACAGCCAATGCACGTTTAAATGGTTTGAGGTTTCAGTATGCTGTTTTTATAAACCTAAAGAAAATATGCAACTTTTTTTATTGAAGGGATAACATTTCACTTTTTTTTTTGTGAACTGGAACCTGACTTTGGAATCTGTCACTGAAGAATCCATGTTGTCTCTGTGCAGTTTTGAATTACTTAAAAATCATTTTGATGAAGAGTTGTTCTTAACTTATTTTACTGTTTTGTTTTTCTTCTTGGAGGTGTTTTCTGTTATTTAAGAATACTGGACACAGGGGATGGGTGAGGGTGATTGAAACTGGTTAGCTCACCTCAAATGTCTGCCGAGTGTCTCCGTTGGTGGAAATCTGCCCCCAGGGCATGCTTTTCAGAAGGCCGGACTTTCAGCGCTGATGTCTTAGATGTTTAGTAAATACTGCTTAAAGAAGACATTTTTACTTTTCAAAGTGTTCAGAACATTCCACAGATACTGTTTTGTTAAATTCTCTCCATGTCTCAAAGGAGACCTACATTGATTTTACTGAGGGGAAGGGTAGAGAACTAAAAGGCTGAATCCCATGTCCACCAACTCTCTTATTTTCCTCTATTTCCTTGTCTTTACCAAATTCTTATCCAAATACAATTATCCAAAGGCATAATTTAGAAGCATCTACTCTACCAAAGTCTTAAGCAATAATTTGAGAAATAGAGTTACTTCTTTTTAAAAATTAAACTTCAACTCTTCTTACTGGACAAATGAGTGTGATCTTAAAATGTGCTTGTTGAAAGAGAAGGGTTTGCTTGTGTAACATTACTTCCTTGAAGCTCTGGTCTCTAGTTGAACAAATGATAAATGCAGGTTTTCCTGAGATTTTTGAGATGGTACGTGTGGAAATATAAAAGAAAGGCTTGGGAAATAATTTGAAACCAAAGGCACTTAAAATGCTGGCAGGGCCAGGGCCAGGGCCAGGGCCAGATAGGACCTTGCAGGTGAGAAGGAAGTGAAACTGCTTGGGGGTGGGAGGGACTCTCCTGCAGACAGCCTGGGGCTGAAAGGGATCTTGAAGGTGCCTGGAACCACCTTCCAGCAGGTGCACCAAGCCCAGGTCACCGTATGGGAAGAAACAGAGCTGATTTTAAGAGCAGTGGGCTGTAAATACCTCCACTGGTAATTCAAATTTACTCTCTGGAAATTGTTATTTTTTTCGGAACTTGCTTCTTTCTAGGTTACTCCACTGCTTACTTTCCTCCATATCTCACTGGTATCCCTTGAGTTCTGACACCTGCACTTTTTGCAAACTCATTATAACATAAATGTTTATTTTGAAACTTGATTATAGGTGAGGCCATATTGTGATTTTTTTTTGAAAAGAAGAGATCTGAAAAGTATATCAGAAATAATCTGTCGGATTTTACCCAGGCTGGTGTGGCTTAGTGTGTTGGGTGCCATCCTGCAAACTGACCGCTGGTGCGGTTCCTGGTCAGGGCACAGGGCTGGGTTGCAGGTCTGTGGTTGGGGGTGCATGACAGACAATAGTGTTTCTCTTGCACATCAATGTTTCTCTCACACTTTCCCTCCCATGCCATCTCTCTAAAAAATAAATAAATAAAATCTTTAAAAAAGAAAAAACGTTTACTATTTAAAATGCATTTCATCTGAATGCTTGATGTTGAGTTAAAGTTGTCCAGGTGAACTGTTTACCCTCCAGGAAGATAACATTTATTTTTGTTCTCATATTCATATTCTGTCTCTACCTCACCATGCCTTTATCCTGTCCCTTGTCACCACTCCATCCCCTCTACCTGCAGCACTTGATCTCTCCCCTTTTCACCCCATAGAGAATTAATTTTATTTCTTTTCAGTGTATTTTGGACTTAGAATCCATGAACTCTCCCAAGCTCTGGTTTCTCCTCGCTGTCCTGTTTCTCAGCTTTGTAGGAAAGCTGTTTTCTCCATGTTAGGCCTTATCATTCCATCCACAGGGTGGCTTATGAGGAGTGGGAGGAAAAACTGGTGAGACCCAAGGCTTTATGTTGTAAGTATGCTTTGAACACTAAAGAAATGTCAAATTTGCTATCAGAGTTAAATTCAAGATGAGTCACATCCTTCTGCAAGTCCCTGAGTGAGCCAGGGCCTTATCTCTAGTTTTCCTGAAACCATACTTTTTAGTGCGAAAACATTTCTTGATTTACATTTTCTTTGACTGCATCTGAAAAGACCTGTTGGCCTGACAACAGTTGCTATGGAGATGATACTTATGGTTTGTTCTGTGGGCAGTCACAAGAAAGCTTAGGGAGCTTCTTTATTCAGGGTGTGGAACAAGTTTTGTTATAAGGCACATGAAAGTGACTCATCCTTTTTCTCTCCTGGTTATAGTCTGGGTTCTTCATGACATATATTTCAACTGTCATAGTCACTGTAATTTGCCAATACTGCTTTTAATTTTCCTTTTTAAAATATATTTTATTGATCATGCCATTTTCCCCATTTTTCCCTCCTTTATTCCTCTCCACCCTGTACCCCACTTCCACCAGGATTCCTCCCACCCTTGGTTCATGTCCGTGCATCATACATATAAGTTCTTTGCCCTCTACATTTCTTATATTATTCTTAGCTTACCCCTGTCTATTTTGTACCTACCATTTATGCTTCTCATTTTCTGTATTGTTTCCCTTATTCCCCCCTCCTTCTCCCTGCTGATAACCCTCCATGTGATCTCCATTTCTGTGATTCTGTTCCTTTCTGGTTGTTTGCTTAGTTCATTTTTGTTTTTTGTTTTTTTAGGTTCATTTGTTAATAGTCGTGAGTTTGTTATCATTTTGCTGTTCCTATTTTTCATCTTCTTTTTCTTAGATAAGTCCCTTTAACATTTCATATAATAAGGGCTTAGTGATGATGAACTCCTTTAACTTGACCTTATCTGGGAAGCACTTTATCTGCCCTTCCACTCTAAGTGATAGCTTTGCTGGGTAGAGTAATCTGAGATGTAAGTCCTTGCCTTTCCTGACTTTGAGTACTTCTTTCCAGCCCCTTCTTGCCTGAAGGTTTCTTTTGAGAAACCAGCTGATAGTCTAATGGGCACTCCTTTTAGGTAACTCTCTCCTTTCCTGTTGCTGCTTTTAAGATTCTCTCCTTATCTTTAATCTTGGGTAATGGAATTATGATGTGCCATGGGTGTGGGGGCAACTTTGCTAGCAAGTCCCCCTGTCTGCCATGGATGAAAGTAACACTACCAAGACATGATCTGCTTGGGGAGGAGAGGTGGCCAGTCTCTCAGAGGAGAAAAGCCAAGAAACCTTCCTCAATGGCTTTTATTGGGTTGTAATACACAGGAATATAGGAGGTAAGGATCAAACACTAGATAACATTTCAAAGAAATCTGAGGCCTTAGTCTGAGTCAGTGTCTGTCAGGTAAGGGGGTTGCGAAAATTTGGGAGACATACTCTTTCCTGCTTGGACCCTTATCATATGAATGAAAGCACTCTTAGCAAAGCAGGCTTCACAGGACTTTCAGGAACTTTTCCTTATGTCCAATCACTCTGGATCCCGCTCTAGTTGGCAAGGGGCTGCACCGCCTCCCTCATTATAGGTTTTCAGGCTTAAGTGGATTAGAGCCAGGAAGTGCTTCTCCCAGACGGAACTGGAGACTTGGGCTATGTCAGAATAGCTGGGAGGTGAGGGTCCATCATTCCCTCTTTGTTGCAGCCCCCCAAGTCCTTCCACAAAGGCCTCCCAAGTGATCATGTCTGGCTTAGATTGCCCCCCGCCCTTTGAGGGGTCTTAACCATCTCTGACTAACTGACCAAACATTGGGGGTAGGAGATGAAGCAGAAGCAGCCAGAGATAAGCTTTGTCTCCTTAGTGGCTTGCATTCCAGAGGTGGCTCATTCAGCCTTAGCTATGGGGGGGCAGTTACAACTCCTGAAACTAGGCAGAGTGTTTCCCAACACTTGGGTCTCAGTTTTTGGGGACTCTCTGAGCTTCCTGGACTTCCTGGAAGTCTGTTTCCTTTGCCAGATTTGGAAAGTTCTTCTTCATTATGTTTTCAAATAAGTTTTCAACTTTGTGCTCGTCCTTGTCTCTTTCTGGTACCCCTATGATTCAGATGTTGGAACATTTAAAGTTGTCCTGGAGGTTCCTAAGCTTATCCTCATTTTTTTTTTTTTGAATTCTTGTTTCTTTATTCTATTCTGGTTGAATGTTTATTTCTTCCTTTTGTTCCAAACTGTTGATTTGAGTCCTGGTTTCCTTCTCGTCACTGTAATTCCTTGTGTATTTTCTTTTATTTCACTTTCCCAGCCTTCACTTTTTCCTTTATTTTGTAACCATACTCAGCCATTTCTGTGAGCATCCTGATTACCAGTGTTTTGAACTGTGCATTTAATAGGTTGTTTATCTCATTGTTGCTTAGTTGTATTTTTTCTGGAGGTTTGATCTGTTCTTTCATTTGAGCCATTTTTTTGTCTCAGCATACCTGTTACATAGTAAGGGGCGGAGCCTTAGTTATTCATCAGGGCGGGGCAATCCACATCACTGTGTTGTGGCACTGTATGTGGGGGAGGGGTCCTAAAGGGAACAATGCCACTTGTTCAGCTGTCAGCTGGTTTCAGTCACTCCCGCTGCTTCCCACAAGCAAGTTGGACTGTTCTGTTGCTGATTACCAGGTGGGTGAGTTTGTGTACATTCTAGGACCCTGTGGGTCTTTCAAATGAACTCTCCTGTGAGGCTAGGAGTTTCTCTTGCCTCCCGAACCCCCACATACAGTGGTTTTTTTTCAGTCTGAGGTTTTGAGGCTTTATTTCTCCATGCTAGAGCCCTGGGTTGCACGATTTGTCTTGCTCCCCAGTTGTTCCTCCCAGTTTATCCACATGCAAATGTGGGACCACTTGTTCTACCAGCTGCTGCTTCACCCGGTCCTCCAGCCACTGCCTTACCACAAGTCCTCTCCATTCCTGCTGCCCATCTCGCTCCTCTTATGGGTCTGGATGAATAACTTTAACTCCTTGGTTTGTTGGACTTCCATCTAGTTTGATTTTCTGGCAGTTCTGTTTTATTTGTTTTTGTTTTTTAATTTGTTGTTGTCCTTCTTTTGGTTGTGCAAGGAAGCACAGTGTATCTACCTACTCCTCCATCTTGACTGGAAGTCCAGCCTTTAATTTTCTAAGGAGTCTGGACCTTGAGGTACTTTCTTTTGAAGAACAGATATTAAAATAATGATTTAAATAATTAAGTTCTGGTCTGATTTATATGTAACAGTGACCTATCTGACAGGAGGAAAAATTGATAAACTGCTATTGAGAACTGACCTAATCAACCTGGTTGTGACAACTCTTAGATTTTTTTTGGAAGGTCTCAGTTACCACTAGAAAGTTTCAGTTTGGTGAGGGTTAGCTATTGCCACTACAACTTCCTGCCAGATATGATGGAACAAATGTCAGACCTAATTCTGCTGTACAGCATTGATGAAAGAAACATGCATTAACAAGCAGGCCTACAGACTGTTGTGTTAACTTGCTGACAGCCCAGTGCTCAAGCAGATGCTGTCTTCTAGACTAAGAGGGTGTGTGGCTTGCCTGGCCTTACAAAAACCCACTGTGATGAAGACCAGAGAATGCTTACTTTTTATAGCTGATTATTTGCTAACTCTGTGGGAACACTGGTTAAAAACTATGACAAGCACAATAAACTACTGATACACATTCAAAACGGAAGCCCATCTCTGGTGATTATAGGGATAAAGAACCGACGGGAACACTTTTATAGTGTGGAAAATTGTCCTCGTGATATATTGATAACCTTACTAATTCATGGAATGATTTACAATGACATTACAAAAGTTTAACTCATCATCTGTTCTGAACTGGATTCATTTTATACCTGGACCACTTGAAGGATGGGCTCCCCACTTGATCAAGATCACCTTGTGAAAAACAGCTGAGTGGTTGCTTTGCTATCTCACCTTGGGTAGAGACACTGAGACCTTGGCCAGGAACTGACACTGAAGGAGTGGGTAGCCTATATTCTAATTTAGACTACACTCCAGAGGCAGCAGCGTCAGGGGCTTCATTATCCACACTTTGGCAGAAGGCCATGGTAAAAGACAATGAATGTCAGATGTGGATGGTCCCCCATGCAGGATGGGAGTTTATTATCTTTAAGTCAGGCACCAGGTGGACATCCTGAGCTACCTGTCAATTTGGGACTTTTTATAAGAAATGAGATTTATTTACGGTCTGGTTTATCTTCAAGGTGTGGAATTATTTTAAGCATTACAATGAAAATATTAGGTGAGGCCCTTCACACTTTTTGAAAAAAAAATTTTATTTTTAGAGAGGGGGAGGGGAAGGAGAAAGAGTGGGAGAGAAACATCCATGTGTGGTTGCCTCTCATGTGTCCCCTACTGGGGACCTGGCCTGCAACCCAGGCATGTGCCCTGACTGGGAATGGAACTAGTGACCCTTTGCTTCACAGGCCCGTGCTCAATCCACTGAGCTACACCAGCCAGGGCCCTTCACACTTTAATGATAAGATATCATCTACTTTAGCCACATTAATTTGCCAGCATTGCACATACCGTTCAGGTTTACCTCATTGGAACTTTTATGGGATCCATAGTGTCTGTTTTTGGAGGACAGTGTTTTACTGGAATGTTTTCAATATGGCAATAAAATGCCATTAGAGAGGAACAAGGGATGGAAATTAGAATGGTCTATTTATCAGAAACTATGCAAGTAAAGAGAGAGTAGAAGAAAATATTTCAAGTTTTGAAAGAATAAGCCACCAATTTGGAATTCTGTGTTCAGTGAAGTTGCCCATCAAAAGTGAATGAAGGGGAAATAAAGACTTTCTCAGGTGAACAAAAGCTGAGGGAATTCATCACTAGGTCTTGAAGACCTGTCTTGCAAGAAATGTTAAAAGAAGTTTTTTAGGCAGAAGAAAAATGATATATGTCAGAAACTTGCATCTCCGCAAAGAAAGAAAGAATATAAGAGAAGGAATAAAGTAAAATAATTTTTAAATTATTCTTACTCTTTTTGTTGCTTCTCTGAATTATATTTTTAAAAAATTTTTAAAATATTTTTTAATTTTCCAGTTATAGTGGCTGTTCATTATATTAGTTTCAGGTGTACAACCTTGTGATTTAACATTTGTATGACCTACGAATTGATCACTCTGACAAGTGTAGTACCTGTCTAACACTACATGTAGGGTAAGTGAAAGCAGTCTGGCTTCCTCACCCAGGTGTCTGGGTAGCTAAGGGAAGCAGTGTTCCCATAGCCTTGGAGGGGCCTGATAACTAGTGTTCTCATAGCCTTGAGGCTGGGTCTGATAAACTGTTCCTATAACATGAAGTGGGCTTGCATGTGCAGAATTATGTTGTGTTATATAATATTCTGGCATCTTGCTGGCTTTGTTTCCCTCTAGTACTTAAACAGGTAAGGACTCCCTGCTGGGGGTGACGATGATGAGAGACACACAAGGGGACAGGTGCCACAATGGGTGCCACACTGGGGAGCAGGGGCCATGACATGAGACATGTAGGTAGATACTCAGTTTGCAGCATGCATGGCTTGCCCACCCATGAATAAAGGCATGCCAGACATACCAATGGCTTCATGCATATTTTTCCATCTGCACGAATACCATGAACCTGTCTGGCCTTGAAGGGTAGGAACACATTACAATATCATTGACTAAATTCCATGTGCTGTATTTTACATCCCCATGACTATTATGTAACTACCAATTTGTACTTCTTAATTCCTACACCTTTTCACCCATTAACCCCAGACCCCTCCTATCTGGCAACTGTCAAATGTTTTTGTATATCTATGAGTCTATTTCTGCTGTGCTTGTTTATTTTGGTTTTAGATTCCACATAAAAGTGAAATCATCTGGCATTTATTTACCTTTTTCTGGCTTATTTCACTCAACACAATACCTTCTATATTCATTCATGTTGTTGCAGATGGCAAGATTTTGTTCCTTTGTATTTTTTAAATTTATTTTGATTTTTCCTTTTAATTGAATTTATTGGGGTGATGCCGGTTAACAAAACTATATAGGTGTCTGGCACACATTTCTACAACACATCATATGTTAAGTGTATTGTGTGGTCACCAACCCAAGCTGAGTCTCTGTCTATCACCTTTTATCCTCCTATCCCCTCCTCCCCCTCCTCCTGTTCCAGGAGGACAGTGGCTCCCCTCCCCCTGCCACTGTCCTCCTGGAAATCACCACACTGTTAATGTGTCTGTGAGTTTTTTCTCTTTTTTTCTTTTTTGCTCAATTCCTCCACCCCAACCCCACCCAGCTTCCCCCAACAGCTGTCAGCCTGCTCTCTATCTATGAGTCTGTCTTTGTTTTGCATGTTCTTTTTTTCCATTAAAGTCCACATATGAGTGAAATCATATGGTACTTGTCTTTCTCTGATGGCTTATTTCACTTACCATAGTGCTCTTCAGGTTGATCCATGCTGTTGCAAAGGGTAAGATTTTCTCTTTTTAAATGGCCAATTAGTATTCCCTTGTGTAAATGTACCACAACTTTTTAATTTACTAATCTGCTGATGGATACTTGGGCTGCTTCCAAAAATTAGCTATAGTAAATATGAGGCTGTGATGAATGTAAGGGTGCATATATATTTTTCAAATTAGTGTTTTGGGTTTCTTCTGTAAATTTCTAGAAATGGAATTCCTGGGTCATATGGCAGTTTTATTTTTAATTTTTTGAGGTAACTTCATCCTACTCTGCACAGTAGCTGCACCAGTCTGCACTCCCCCCAGCCCCCGAATAGTGTATGAAGATTTTGTTTTCTTCATATCCTTGCCCACACTTGTTTGTTGATTTATTGATGATAGCAATTTTGGCAGGTGTGAGGTAATATCTCATTGTGATTTTAAGTTGTATTTCTCTGATTATTGAGTGATATTGAGCATTTTTGTGTATGTCTATTGGTCCTCTGTATGTCCTCTTTACAAAATGTGTATATAGGTACTTTTTTCATTTTAAAAATCAGATTGTTTATTTTTTTGGTTTTTGTAAGTTATGATAAATTTTGGATATTAACCCCTTATCAGATGTAAAGGTGAATGTGTGCTCCCATTCAGTGGGTTGTCTTTTCAGTCTGTTGATGGTTTTCCTTGCTGTGCAGAAATTTTTAGTTTGATGTACTCCCATTTGTTTATTTTCTCTTTTGTTTCCCTTGCCTGAGAACACATATAAAAAATTGTGTGGAGAAATGTCCATAATTTTACTTTCTATGTTTATTTTCTAGAATTTGTTATGGTTTTGAGCCTGACATTTAGTCTTTAATCCATTTTTTAAGTTTATTTTTGTGTATGGTGTAAGAAAGTGGTCTAGTTTATCCAATATTCACAACACCATTCCTTGAATAGACTGCCTCATAGTATGCTTTTTACTTCTTTGTCAAATATTAATTGGCTATAAAGTTGGGGATTTATTCTGGGCTCTCTATTCTCTTCATTGATCTAAATGTTGGCTTTATGTTGTCTAGGAAGCACTTTATCTATCATTCCACTCTAAATGATAGCTTTGCTGGATAGAGTAATCTTAGTTGTAGGTTCTTACTTTTTATCACTTTGAATACTTTTTTCTAGCCCCTTTTTGCCTGCAAAATTTCTTTTGAGAATTCAGCTAGTTGTCTTATGGGAACTCCTTTGTAGGTAACACTGCTTTTTCTCTTGCTGCTCTTAAGATTCTCTCTCTGTCTTTAACCTTTGGCTTTTTAATTATGTTGTGTCTTGGTGTGGGCCTCTTTGGATTCAACTTCTTTGGACTCTCTGTACTTCCTGGATTTTTATGTCTATTTCCTTTGCCAAATTAGGGAAGTTTTTTTGCATTATTTTTTCAATAAATTTTCAATTTCTTTCTCTTCCTTTTCTCCTTCTAGTATCCCTATGATTCAGATGTTGGTGCATTTGGAGATGTCCCAGAGTCTTCTTGTACTTTCCTTATTTTTTTGAATTCTTGTTTTTTCATTCTGTGCTGGTTGAGTATTTATTCATCCTTTATGTTCCAACTCATTGATTTGAATCCTGGCTTCCATCCCTTCACTATTGGTTCCCTGTGGATTTTTCTTTATTTCACTTAGTGTAGCCTTCATTTATTCTCTTATGTCTTTGCTGTACTGAATCATTTCTCTGAGCATCCTCATCACTGTTGTTTTGGACCCTGCATCTGATAAGTTGTCTATCTTCATTTTGCTTAGTTCTTTTTATGGGGTTTTGCTCTACTCTTTCATTTGGATTATATTTCTTTGTCTTCCTAACTTGGAAGCCTCCCTTTGTTTGTTTTTGTATAGTAGGTTTTGGTGCTTGGACTCCCTTAGTTCACCTGTTAAGTTGTAAGGAACAGAGCCTTAGGTATTCACCAGGGAGGGACAACCTGCTTTACCCCTTTGTAGCACTGTGTTGGGAGAAAGTGATTAGAGTGAACAGTGTTGCTACCTGGCCTCTAGAGGTTTGCCTGGCACTTGCCTCATTTTTAGTTATGTCACCTACTTCCTTTATGCAACTGGCGCCCTTCTAGATGCTGCCCTGGTGATGATTTCCAGAGTGGGTGGGTTTATATATGTTCTAGGACTGTGCAGGCCCTTTAAACTGACTCTCCTGAGAAGCTAGCAGTTTCTTCCACCACCCTAACCCCCACTGGTTTTTATAGCCAGAAGTTGTGATGCTTTATCTTCCCTCTGCTGGAATCCTAGACTACACATGGTCTGTCCTAGGGCTGGGATCACTCACTCCCGAGGTATCCCTCCAGATTTTTATCTACCATACGTGAATGTGGGACCACCCATTTCACCTCTACTCTTGCCTTTCTACACTGCTCTGTGTTCTTGCCACTCTAGCTTCCCTTCCCTGCCTCTCCTACTGGCCTGGATGAATGTGGCTTCTTTAAATCCTTGGTTGTTGAACTTCCATACAGTTAGAATTTCTGGCAGTTCTGGGTGTTTTTTAATTTGGGGTTAGTTGTGATTCTTATTGAGGTTGTACGAAAAGGTGAAGCCTGTCTACCTATACCTTCATCTTGACTGAAGTTTCAGCTCCTTTTTCAAAACAGTTTCTGTGTGGCACTGAGCCCTAGTGCACCTATTCTCCACACGCTTCTCCTTCCCAAAAATCACAGAGTCTGTCTTGGTCAGGGCTGGCCACTGCCTGCCAGTATCTCTGACAGTTTTAGATAAAGTTTCTCCCTAGGTCTTTCCTGGATAGTACTGGGAAGAGTTCCACAGTGATACTATAACATAGGGCAGCGATAGGGTGCTGTCCCTGCTCCCTACATAGATTCTGAGCCTTAGTGGGCCTGTTCCCACTGCACTGTTTCTTAGGCCAGCACCAGCCAGCACCTCCTTGGCTATCTCTCTCTGTTTCCAGAGCTCATGGCTCCTGAGCCAATCTGCAGCTGCCCTGAATCTGAGCAGCAGGAAGGGCTGGTTTGGGCAGTGATGGTGGCAGGTGCTCTGCTAAGACAGCCAAGGCTGCCTGCTTCTGAATGCTCTGAAGGTGGGCAGGCTCTTTCCCACTGATGCATACTCTCTGTACTATCTTGTGTGTACACACTCACTTGCACATATTCTCACTCACTCTCCACTAGATTTTTGAGTTGATTGCTCTGTGGTTTAGCTGTAAGACCTGTCCAGGTCTTAGAGCAAGTGGGTGTAGCTTCCAGCTATTCTGCAGCGATCTTGGATCCTCTATTTTCCCTCTGTAATTCCCATGATGCAAATGTGGTGTACTTGAAGTTGTCTCAGGGTCTTCTTAAAGTATCCACATTTTGGTGGGGGTGGGGATTTTTTCCTTTTGCTTTATTATTGGGTGTTTTTTTTTTCCCTTGCCATCTAAATCATTGGCTTGATCCTCTTATTCATTTGCTCTACTGTTGGTTCCCTGTAATGTATTCTTTATTTTAGTTAGTGTATACTTCATTTTTTGAGTGGATCTTTTATGTTTCCTTAATCCATTTTTGTATTTCCTACCTCTTTGTTGAAGTTTCACTAATTAGTTCATCTACTATTCCCCTAAGTCTGTTGAGCATTCTTATAAGCAGTTTTGAACTCTAGTAGATTGCTTGTCTGCATTGTGTTTAGTTCTTTTTCTGGAGTTCTGTTCTCTTTTTTTTATTTGGGACATGTTTCTTTGTCTCTGCATTTTGGCTGCCTCCCTGGGTGTGTTTCTATGTACTAGGTAGAGCTGCTATGTAGTAGGTGTCCCGTGGAGTCCAGTGGTGTGGTCTCCTTAGTCACTTGAGCTGGATTCCCTAGGTGTGTCTCTTGTGTAGGTTGTGTGTACCCTCCAGGTGTAGTTGAGCCTTGATTGCTATTGGCACATCAGTGGGAGGGATTGACCTTCAGGCTAATTTGTTGTGAGGACTGGCTGTGACTACCGTGGAGGAGTTGTTGTACAGGGGTTGACCCTATGGATCAGGATTCACATTAGTAAGGCTCTGGGAGAGTTCTGGACAAGGTGGAGGTGTAGGTAGAAACCCTTCGCTTCCTCGGACAACCAAAAGGAGGATAACAACCAATCTAAAATCAATAAACAATGAAAAGCACCAGAAAATCAAACTGCATGGAACTCCAACAGCCAAGGAATTAAAGAAAAAAGTCAACCAGAACAACCAGAACTGTAAGGTGGTGGACCACACAGACTGACTCGGAAGGTGGGGCTGGTTTCAGGCTCAGCAGGCTGTGCAAGAGAGGCTGACATAAGGGAAATACTGAGACCTGACTGTGGGCTGGGGTTGCCTCAGTGGGAGAAACTCCTAGTCCCCCATGAGAGCTCCTTGAAAAGTGGGCTGGAGATGAGCAGGTGAGCTGCATTGTTCCCTCTCTGGCCCCTCCCTCACAGGTGGTGCTGCAGCGCTGCAAAGAAGGTTGCCCTGCCCTGGTGAATACCTAAGGCCCTGCCCCCTTACGACCTACCAGCTGTGCCAAGAAAAAGAAATATGGCCCAAATGAAAGAACAGAGCAAAGCCTTAGAAAGAGAACTAAGTGAGGAGCAGATCACCAACCTATCCAATGGGGAGTTTAAAGCTCTGGTAATCAAAATGCTTACAGAGCTGATTGAGCTTGGTTGAAAAATGAAAAAACAAAGGAAGGATACCCAAAGTGAAATGAAACAAAATATTCAGGGAACCAACAGTAATAGGAAGGAAACCAGGATTCAAAGCAACAATTTGGAACAAAAGGAAAAAATAAACAACCAACCAGAACAAAATGAAGAAACAAGAATTCAAAAAGTGAAGAGACTCTTATAAACCTCTGGGAAAACCTGAAACTTTCCAATATCCAAATTATTGAGGTGTCAGAAGGACAAGAACAAGAGCAAGAAATTGAAAATTTATTTGAACAAATAACAAAGGAAAACTTACCCAATCTGGTAAAGAAAATAGACTTCCAGGAATTCCAGGAAGCCCAGAGAGTCCCAAAGAAGTTGGACTTAAATAGGAACACACTAAGGCACATTATAATTAAGTTACCCACGATTAAAGATAAAGAGAAAATCCTTAAAGAAGCAAGGGGAAAGGAGAGAGTTACCTACAAAGGAGTTCCCATAAGGCTATTAGCTGATTTCTCAAAAGAAACCTTGCAGGCAAGAAAGGTCTGGAAAGAAATATTCAAAGTCATGAAAGGCAAGGACATACATCCAAGATTGCTCTATCCAGCAAAGCTTTCATTTAAAATGTAAGGGCAAATAAAGTGCTTCCCAGATAAGGTCAAGTTAAAGGAGTTCATCATCACCAAGCCATTATTATATGAAATGTTAAAGAGACTTATCTAAGAAAAAGAAGATCAAAAATAGGAATAGCAAAATGACAACTATCAGCAAATGAGCCTAAAAGAAAAGACAAACAGTGAAAACAAAAACTAAGCAAACAATCAGAACAGGAACAGAATCAGAGAAATGGATATCTTGCAGAGGGATTTCAGTGGGGAGGGGAAGGGAAGAACGTGGGGAAAATGTACGGGGAAGAAGAAGCATAATTAGTAGGCATAAAATAGATAGGGAGAGAGAAAAACAGTAAAGAAAACAGAGGTCTCAAAGAACTTATATGTACCACCCATGGACATGAACTAAGGGTGGGGAATGCTGGAGGGTTATGGGGGCAGGGTGGAGGGAGGATATAGGGGGAGAAATTGGGAAAAATTGGAATAGCATAGTCAATAAAAATGCTTAAAAAATAAGGCTCTTGTGCCTGTTGTGTTTGCCCTTTAGGTGTGTTGTTTGTGGAGATTGTTGAGTGGTATTCTGGTGTGGTATGAAGCTGGTCACTGGGGTTGTTTTGGGGGTTGTAAAGGGGGGCTCTGGTGCAGGCCAAGGTCTGCCACTGCCTATGCCTTGCCTGGAGCTGCTTGGTATGAGCTACAAAGTGATCTCCAGAGGGCTGCTACTTGTGCCTATCTTGGAGGTTCCTTCGAGAGGCTATGCTGCAAACTGAGGCCAGTTGTCACTATTGTGGGACTTAGAGCTCTTAGCAAGAGGTACAGGGTATACCAAGGTCAGGTACTGTTTGTTTCAGGTTTGTGAATCTTTGAGAGAATTTAGAAAAGTCAGAAGCATGTGTTAAGAGAAGCCACTGGAAGCAGTTTTGGTGGGCCTGCAAGTAGAGTGGGGTAGGGTCTCAGGGAATCACTAGATATCAAGATTATTTCATGTCCTTCACCCATAGGAACAATTTTGGTTAATAGCTGATGGCGAGCCAATAATTTTCTCTCAGATGGCACATAGCATATCATCATGTCTAGAAATATTTTTCCCCCAAATTTTAGTGATTGCTGCTTGGTGGCACTTATGGACATTTGTCATGTCCATTTGACATTTATCAGCTCCAATCTGTATAAGAGTAAAGTCACCTGGCTGGTGTAGCTCAGTGGATAGAGCACAGGCCTGCGAATCAAAGGATCGTGGTTTGATTCCCAGTCAGGGCACATGCCTGGGTTACAGACTGCTTCCCTGCAGGCCAGCCTCCAGCAGGAGATGCACGAAAGGCAACCATACATTGATGTTTTTCTCCCTCTCTCCTTCCCCTCTATAAACAAACAAACAAACAAATAAATAAATAAAATCTTTTAAAAAAAGAGTAAAATCATATATCTGGGTGTGAAACCTGGGGGCTCAAAGGCCTTGAGTGAGTCACTTCATTTTGCAGTTCAGATATAGCCTGATGTTTTCAGGCTCACATTCAAGTACGACCTTCTTTTGGGTAGCTTTATCGTTAGGAACTAGCAATATTTCCAGATAAGGGTGTATTTATTCTTCAAATCTGAGCTATCAGATCAGGCACTGCTTCTTCCTTAGTTTCAGGAGTGAGGAAGGATAGCAATTTACTTCTGTTTGTCTGTGGAATATCACTTGGTTCCTGCACAAGTTAGTCCTAAGACTTTCACTATTTGTTTGGGCTCATGAATGTTGGGTTTATCCGCCAGCCTGTGTTGGTCATGTGCATTGAATTTAGTCCTAGTTTGCCTCTCAGTTTCTATTATGATATCATTAACGTAGAATATTACCACACTTAGGACCTTCATTACATATAAGTCTTCCCTAACCAGATCATAACAATAAGCTGGTGAATTCAGAAGACTCTGGCAACATGTAAATGTAAATTGGAATTCTTTTCATCTGTAAGCAAACCACACTGGACTCTTTTGAAGTAGGAATTGAGAAAAATGCATTTGCTAGACTAATCACTGAATACCAGTCTCCTATAATTTGTATTTTTTGCGCTTTCAAAACTGTATCAGGGACTGCTGATGTTTGGGTGCTACTACTTTATTCAAACCTTGATAATTTACTGTTAGTCTTCATGAGCCATATGTCTTTTTCACAGGCCACTCAAGACTGTTTTACGGAGCATTTGTTGATATTTCTACCTAACATGTCATTAATTAGTGGTCATTTCTTTTTGTCCACCAGGAGTTCTTTGTTGTTTCAGATTAACAATATGAGGTAGGAAATGTATTCCTGAGTCAGACATAATAACCATCCCAACAATACATTCAGGTAAAGGAGACACAGTCAGTTTACATAAAGTCTGTCAACACATTCCAATTCTCATCCAAACTTTTATCCTCATACCATCAACAGTTGCATCTCCATATCCTCTCAGTCTGATTGTTGCCCCTTTCAGGGCATCACCAGCAGATTTTGGAATCACAGAGTATTGGGTTTCCATTTCAAGGAGCCCTAGAAAAGTTTTTACTTTATTCCTTGGCTATTTTACCTACACATGTGCATTTGATCTTGGGTCCCCAGCCAGGGGTAAGGCCAAGTGACTGGCTCCTTCATCAGTTCTTATCCTGATTAATCAGTCATAATATCACCCCCAGTGATTGGGAGTCAGAATTCTTATTGTCATCTTTGCCTTCTGGCTTTTCAAATTCCTCTAAACTGTAATAAATAGAGAAGATTCATTTAGATCCCTTCAGTGTTAGAGGACCAGTGGGGGCTTTCATTGGTTGGCTCAACCTTCGGTTGTTTTATATTAAGACTTTTGTGTGTTGACCCCATCAATGTTCAGTTTATTCACCTAGTCCTTAATAACATTTTAAAGATGTTCATTCTGTTGGGAGAGTCCCTTGGTCATCCCTTTCATCATTCCCCATTCTCTTGTGAATCACTGATTTTTTTAAGGATTTTTAAGACCCTTAAGGGTAAGCTGAGACAACAAATATGATATGGCTTCTTAAACTATTCCCTGATTTTTCATCAATGAGGTTACATGGGACCTATGTAAATCACAGCATTTTTCATGACCTTGGTAAGGCACACATCAAGTAGATGTACATCTCAGTCATCATAAAGCCAATCCAGAATAGTTTGCATATACAGCATATCAGCCACTTGAATCTGGGGTGTTCTATTTGGAATTTAGAGGAGGAGCAGGGTATTTCTCTTTCTTGGTGTCAACTAACTTTGTAGAAGCCTGTGTGCAGTGTACCAGGCTGGCTGCCCCCATAGGAGCAGGCCAGTATATTTGCATCATGTCAAACCATCTGTGATTGTTCACTAGTAAGCTGTGGGTTCAGCATCAACCTAAACATATTCCTTTATTTTGCAGTATTCATAATCAGTTTACCACTGGTTTTAGCATGGTCTTCAGGAAGCTGGCAGTATCAACCCAGAGAATGTGGTAGCTCCTTTATTATATAGACCTCCCTGGTCTTAATTGCAGTAGTTTCTTGGTTTTGCCCCCCAACCCCTTGCTACTTGGACTGCCCTATTTGTGACCAGAGGTCATGAAGGTGCTCTTAGTTGTGTCAAAACAATTTTTTATTTGGTGGTGGTCATTATACTAGCAGTGGCCATAGCTTGCTTGCAATGCCCAAAATCTGAGGTTGGTGCAGTGCCAGAATCTGTCCCAACACTGTCCCTTGCTTTCATTTTAGTTAACATGACTAACAATAGCCAAAGTATTGCCCACATAGTCTGTTTCCTATTATTTTACATCCTTTGTGTATCTAGTGAGCCAACTTTTTGAGGGTTAGATCCATTATATCTAAATTCAGTTGGTAACTTACCTCCAGCAGTGGTTACAGTGCAGCTATCTATATCAGGGATGATTCATTAGCCATCACATAAAGATTTGTCTTCCTTGCTCTTTCATTCATTTCTTGAACAGTGCTTTTTCCCTAATTCAGCAGTCAGAGTCATTCTAGCAAATCCCACTTCTGATGCCTCTTGTTTCTGTGTTGGGTTTTCCATGACCACCATCAATCTTGCTGACTTGCTGGAAGGGCTCATAGAACTCAGAAGTTGTGATGCTTATGGTTAGGTTTATTACAGTGAAAGAATATGGAGTAAAATTAGGAAAGTCAACTAGCTCATGGGCTGAAGTCTAGAGGAAACCAGGTGCAAGCTTCTAAGCATCCCCCAGGTGTTTAATATCCTTCAGCAATGATGTGTGGCAATAAGTACAAAGTACAGCTAATCAGGGAGGATTTCTGAATCCTGAGTGTACAGTATTTTTATTGGAGGTCAATTCAGTAGGCATACAGTATCTGTGTGACTGACCTCAGTAATTAAAGCTCCAGGCCTCCTTAAGGAGAGCAGATGTTCCTCACAAATCACATTGTTAATATAAACAATATGGACAGACTTAGAGCATGATGGAAGGCCTCGGGCATGTAGAAACAACCTTATCATTTAGAAGATTTCAAGAGCTCAGTTTTGAGGAGCTAAGGTCAGTAAAATGGACCTTCCTTGGGCATGTGTAGGGCTTGAGCACCCCAAATCTGCACACCTTGTTTACCCTTTTCTGCACACCTTGTAAATTTTTGTTGAAAACCAGGCATGCTTATTAGCAAATAGATTAGGTAGATCTATAATGTAAGGTTTATTGTTAATTTGATTAGAGTTGGGCTTTAACAGTTATACCTAGAGGTGCTGGAGACTTCAGATTTCCCCATTGTCTTTATTCTTGTCTCTGTTCTTTTAAAAACATTCATTTTATTTTTATTAAAAAATTTAATCAAATTTATTGAGGTGACATTTCTTGATAAAATTATATAGGTTTCAAGTGTACAGTTCTATAATACATAACCTGTATATTGTAATGTATGTTCACCATCCAAAGTAAGTCTTCTTTCATCACCATTTATCCCCCCATAATGTCTTCTACATCCTTCACACCCCTTTCCCTCTTGTAATCCCCATGTTGTTGTCTGTCTCTGAATTTTTTCTTAATCCTTTCACCTTTTTACCCAGCCCATCAATCCCACTCCCCTCTGACAGCTGTCAGGCTGTTTTCTGTGTCTACCAGTCTGTTTCAATTTTGTTTGTTCATTTATTTTGTTCACTAGATTCCAAAAATCATTTGGAATCTAATGAATATTCATTTCTAGAATGAATGGAATAATTTTACTTAAATTTTATTCAAGTGAAATTATATGGTATTTGTTTTTCTCTGAGTGGTTTATTTCACTCAGGATAATACTGTATAGGTTCATCCATGCTCTTGCATAAGGTAAGATTTTCTTATTTTTTATGGCTGAGTAGTATTCCATTGTGTAAATGTACCACAGTCTTTTTTTGTCTAGTACTTTTTATGATTGATTATTCTGATAGAGACACAGTGGCTTTCCAAGATAAAGGAGATATTTAATTGGTAACTGCTATTTTTCAAAGTAATTGTTCCATTTTTTATTGTTCTTCAAGTACAATTGTCTCCACAGCATTTTTATCTACTCATCTATTGATGGACACTTGGGCTGCTTCCAAATCTTGGTTATTATAAATAATGCAGCAGTGAACATAGGGGTACAGGCTGTTCTTTCAGATTAATGTTTCAGGTTTATTTGAGTATATTCTCAGAATTAGGATCACTGGGTCATAAGGCAGTTCTGAGGAAATGCCATACTGTTTTCAGTAGTAGCTGCACAAGTCTGCATTGCCACAAACAGTACATGAAGGTTCCCTTTTCTCCACCTCCTTACCAAACTTGTTTGTTGATTTAATGATTACAGCCATTCTGACAGGTGTGAGGTGCTATCTCATTGTGGTTGTAATTTGCATTTCTCTGGTAATTAGTGATGTTGACCATCTTTTCATATGTCTGTTGGCCTTCTGTGTATTTTGTTTGGAGAAGTGTCTATTTAGATCCTTTACCCATTCTTCATTTAGATTGTTTTATTTTTGATGTTGAGTTGTGTAAACTCTTTATGAATTTTGGATATTAACTCCTTATCAAATGTATCATTGGCAAATATGTTCTCCCATTCAGTGGGTTGTCTTTGCATTTTGTTGGTGGTTTCCTTTGCTGTACACAAACTTTTTTAGTTTGATATAGCCCCATTTGCTTTTCTTCTTTTGTTTCCCTTGACTAAGGAGATGTATCAGAAACAATATTGTCATGAGCAATGTGTGCAATTTACTATCGAGGTTTCCTTTGTTTTTATTTTATTTTTTAATATACAATTAAAAAATATTTTGTATTGTTGTTTAAGTATAGTTGTCTCTATTCCCCCCCACTCACCATCTTCCCTACCATAGCTATCTCCACTTCCCACCCTTGATCCTATACCCCTTTGGTTTTGTCCATCTGTTCTTTATAGCTGTTCCTGAAAAACCTTCCTCCTTTCTCTTCTGTTATCCCTTCCCACTTCCCCTGTGGTTACTGTCAGTTTGTTCTTAATTTCAATGTCTCTGGTTATATTTTGCTTGCTTGTTTGTTTTGTTGGTTAGTTTCCACTTACAGGCAAGACCATATGGTATTTTTCCTTCACCTTTAGGATTTTTATGGTTTCGAGTCTTACATTTAAGCCTTTAGTCCATTTTGAGTTTATTTTTGTGTATGGTGTAAGAAGTGTAGTCTAGTTGCATTTTTTTTGCACATTAACTGTCTAATTTCCCCATACTATTTATTGAATAGACTGTCTTTAAACCATTGTATGTTCTTGCCTCCTTTATAAAGTATTACTTGACCATAAAGGGGTGGGGTTATTTCTGGGCTTTCATTCTATTCCATGGATTTATCTATATGTCTGGTTATGTCTGTACCATGTTGTTTTGATTACTGTGGACTTATCGTATAGTTTGACATCAGGATGCATGATTCTTTCAACCTTATTCTTCCTTTTCAAGATTGTGGTTGCTATTTTGGGTCTTTTGTGGTTCTAGATATATATTTTGGATTATATGTTTCAGTTCTGTGAGATATGCCATTGATATCTTGATAGGAATTATGTTGAATTTATAGATTGCTTTTGGTACTGTGGACATTTTAATTCTACTAAATCATTCTATCCATGAACATGGTATATGCTTCCACTTATTTTTATCTTTTTCAGTTTCTTTCTTGAATGTCTTATAATTTTCCAAATATAGTCCTTTTACCTCTTTGGTTAAATTTATTCATAGGCATTTTATCCTTTTTGATGCAATTGTAAATGAGTTTGTTTTCTTAGTTTCCCTATTGATAGTTCATTATTAGTGTATAAGAATGCAACTGATTTTTGGATATTTACTTTGTATCCTGCTACTTTACTGATCCATTTATCAGTTCTAGTAGTTTTTTTCAAGTCTTTGGGGTTTTCTTTTACACTATGAATCATGTCATCTACAAACAGTGACAATTTTACTTTCCAATTTGGAAGGCTTTTGTTTTTTCTTCTTGTCTGATTGCTGTGGCTAGGACTTCCAGTGTTATGTAAATTAGAGTGGCAAAAGAGGAACATGTATGACATCCAAAGGCCATGTCATGTATGATCTTTATTATGTTTTTTAATTTAATTTTTTATTCAAAAGTGTTTTCATTGTATGTTTTTCTATTACCATTTATCCCCCTTACTTCCACCCCTCCCTTCAATCACCAAGCTGTTGCCTGTGTTCATGAGTCCTTTTTCCTTTGCTTGATCTTTCCACCTCCCAAACCCCCTTCCACAGCATCGTCTGCCCTCTATCTATGACTCTGTCTCTATTTTGCTTGTTAGTTCAGTTTGTCAGTACACTCCACATATGAGTGAAATAATATGGTGTTTGTCTTTCCCTGACTGACTTATTTCACTTAGAATAATGTTGTCCAGATCCATCCATGCTGTTCCAAGGCTAAAATTTTCTTCTTTTTATTGGCTGAGTAGGATTCCATTGTGTTCAATAGTTGTTTTATCCATTCATCTACCGATGGACACATGGGTTGCTTTCATATTTTGGTGATTGTAAATAGTGCTGTAATGAACATAAGGCTGCTTATCTCTTTTGGATTAGTGTTTTGGGTTTCTTCAGATATATTCTCAAAAGTGGGATCACTAGGTCAAAAGGCAGATGCATTTCTACTTTTCTGAGTTATATCCATACTGCTTTCCACAGTGGCTGCACTAATTTGCATAACACCAACAGTGCAAAAGGGTTCCCTTTTCTCCACATTCTCACCAGCATCTGTTGTTTATCGATTTATTGATGATAGTCATTCTGACTTTTGTGTGTTGATATCTCATTATGGTTTTAATTTACATTTCTCTGATGATTACTGACATTGAGCATCTTTTCATATGTCTGTGGCCATCTTTATGTCCTCTTTGGAGTAGTGTCTATTTGGGTCACATGGCTATTTCTTAACTGAATAGGTTTTTTTTGGGGGGGGGTATTGAGTTTTATAAGTTCTTTAAAATTTTTGGCTATTAATCCCAAATCAGAAGTATTGACGAATATGTTCTCCCATTCTGTGGATTGTCTTTTATTTTGTTGATGGTTTCCTTTGCTGTGCATGAATATTTTAGTTTGATGTAGTCCATTTGTTTTTTCTTTTCTTTCTCTTTCACAAGGAGATATATCTGAAAATACATTGCTGTGAGCAATATCTGAGATTTTACTGCCTATGTTTTCTTCAAGGATTTTTATGCTTTTTAGGTCTAATATTTAAGTCCTTGATCCATTTTGAATTTATTGTGTGTGGCGTAAGAAGGTGGTCTAGTTTCATTATTCTGCATGCATGTGTCCAATTATCTCAATATTATTTATTGAATAACCTATCTTTAGCCCATTGTATGTACTTGCTTCCTTTTTTAAAAAAAATGACTATAATAGTGTAGGTTTATTTCTGGGCTCTGTATTCTGGTCCATTGATCTATGTGTCTATTTTTATGCCAGTACCATGCTATTTGGTTACTGTGGCCTTATGGTATAGTTTGATATTAGGTAGTGTGAATTTCTCCAACTTTGTTCTTCTTCCTCAAGATCATTTTTGCTATATGGGGCCTTTTGTGGTTTCATATAAATTTTTGAAATACTTGTCCTAGTTCCACAAGATATGTCATTGGTATCTTGATAAGAATTATGTTGAATCTACATATTACTTTGCATAGCATGGGCATTTTAATGATGTTCATTCTTCCTATCCATTAACAAGCATGTGCAACCACTAATTTGTGTTTTTGATTTCTTTCTTCAGTGTCTTATAATTTTCTGAGTACAGGTTTTTTACATCCTTGATTTGATTTATTCTTAGGTATTTTATTCTTTTTGAAGCAATTGTGAAGGGAATAATTGTCATAATTCCTCTTTCTGATAGTTCATTATTAGCATGTGGAAAGGGAACTGATTTCTGGATATTAACTTTTGTATCCTGCTACTTTGCTGAATTTATTAATTCTAGGAGTTTCTTGGTGTAATCTTTAGGGTCCTTTATGTACAGTATCTTGTCATATGCAAATAGTGCCAGTTATAATTCTTCCTTTCTAATTTGGAAGACTTTTATTGCTTCTTCTTCTTCTGATTGCTGTGGCTAGGGCTTCTAGTACTATGTTGAATAAGAGGTGAAAGTATACATCTCTTTCTTGTTTCTGGTTTTAAGGGGAATGCTTGTAGTTTTTGCATGTTGAGTATGATGCTGGTGATGGATTTGTCATATATGACCTTTATTATGTTTAGGTATGTTCCCTCTATTTCCACTTTTATGGGAGTTTTTATCATAAATGGGTCCTGGATTTTATTAAATGCCTTTTCTGCATTTATTGATATGATCATGTGGTTTTTATCCTTCATTTTATTTACATTTACTTATTTGCAAGTGCTATACCAAATGTGCATTCCCAGAATAAATTTCACAAAAACATGGTGTCTAATCTTTTTGATGCGTTACTGTATTCAGTTTAGTAATATTTTGTTGAAGATTTGGGCATCTGTGTTCATCAGGGATAAGGCCTATAATTTCTTCTTTTGTTCTGTCTTTCTCTAGTGTTAGAATTAAGGTAATGCTGGCCTTGTGAAATGAGCTTGGGAATCTTCCCTCCTGTTCAATTATTGGGAAACAGTTTGAGAAGGAGAGGTGTTAGTTTTTCTCAGAATGTTGGGTAAAATTCACCTGTGAAGCCATCTGGTTCAGGGCATCTTTGTGTTGGTAGTTTTTTGATTACTGCTTCAATTTCACTAAGTGTAATATGTCTATTCGGATTCTATGATTCTTCCTGATTTAGTTTTGAAAGATTGTATATTTCTAGGAATTTCAGGTTTTCCAGTTAGTTGACATAATTGTTCATAATATTTTCTTACAATCTTCTTTTTATTTGGTGTCAGTGTTATTTTTCCTCTTTCATTTCTGACTTTATTTGGTTCCTCTCTTTTTCCTCATGAGTTTGGTAAAAGGTTTATCAGTCTTGTTTATCTTTTCAGAGATCTAGCTCTTATACTAAGTCTTTTGTATCATCTTTTTAGACTATTTTGTTTATTTCTCCTCTGATCTTTATTATTTCCTTCCTTCTACTCAGTATAGGTTTTGCTTGTTGTTCTTTTTCAAGTTCCTTTAAGTGTAAAGTTAGATTATTTATTTGAGCTTGTTTCTAGAGGTGGTCCTGAAATGCTATGAGTTTCCCTCTTAGGATTGCTTTCCTCTGTCCCACAGATTTTGGGTTGTTGTAGTCTCTCTCTCTCCTTTTTTTTGTTTCAGTATATGTTTTGTTTTTTTCCCTTGATCTCATTGTCGATCCATTCATTAATTAATAACTTCTTATTTAGTTTCCATATTTATGTGTATTTTTCAGTTTTCTTCTTGTGATTGATTTCTAGTTTCATAGCATTGTGGATTGAGAAGATGGTTGATATGATCTTAATCTTCTTAAATTTCCTGAGACTTCTTCTGTGGTCTAACAAAAGAAGTTTCTGAGACTAACATGTGGTCTATTATTGAAACCTTTCCCTGTGCACTTTAGAAGTATCTATGTTCTGTTGCTTTGGGATGAAATCCTCTGTACATAACAGTTAAATCCATTTGAGGTACTATGTCATTTAAAGCCACTGCCTCCTTATTGATTTTCTGTCTGGAAAATCTATCCATTGAAGTCAATAGGGTATTCCCTACTATGACTGTATTTCTGTCAGTCTCTCCCTTTGTGTCCGTCAATGTTTGCTTTACATATTTCAGGGCTCCTATGTATGAGTGCATAGTGTTCAGTAGAGTTATGTCTTTTTGTAGGATTATTCCATTTATCATTAATTAGTATCTTTCTGTGTCTCTTATGATAGCCTTGGTTTTATTTATTTATTACTATGTTCTAATTGTACTCTTTATTTATTTTAAATTTAATTTTATTTATTTAATTATTGTTGTGGAAGTACAGTTGTCTATTTTTCTAATTTCTTAAAATTTTTCATTTCAGTTGTTCAAAGTACACTTTTCTGCCTTTTATCCCCATCCCAGTACACCCTACCAGCCTTCCCCACTTCCCTCCCATTTCCTCCTCCTGCTTGTTATAGTCCAAGTGTCCTTTATACTTGTTCCTGCAAACCGTTCCCCTTTTCCCCTGAAATTCCCTCCCCTTTCCCTTCTGATCTGTTGATTAGATTCCTGTTAGAGGTGAGATCATATGGTATTTGTCTTTTACTCCCTGGCTTATTTTGCTTAGCATAATGCTTTCCAGTTGCATCCATGCTATCCCAAAGGGTAGGAGCTCCTTCTTTTTTCTGCTGCATAGTATTCCACTGTGTAAATGTACCGTGGTTTTTTGATCCACTCATTTACTGATGGGCACTTAGGTTGCTTCTATCACTTGGCTATTGTAAATTGTGCTGCTATAAACATTGGGGTGCATAGGTTCTTTTGGATTAGTGTTTCAGGTTTTTTAGGATATAATCCTAGTATTGAAATTGCTGGGTCAAAAGGCAGATTCATTTTTAGTTTTCTTAGAAAATTCCATACTGTTTTCCATAGTGGTTGTACCTGCAGTCCCACCAACAGTGCACTAGGGTGCCCTTTTCTCCACAACCTTTCCAACACTTGTTTCTTGCTTTGTTTATGGTCGCCATTTGGACCAGTGTGAAGTGGCATTTCATTGTGATTTTAATTTGTATCTCTCTGATAGCTAGCAATACTGAGCATATTTACATGTGTCTGTGGATCCTCTGTATATCCTCCTCGGAGAAGTGTCTGTTCAAGTCCTTTGCCCATATTTTAATTGGATTGCTTGTCTTCTTAGAGTGGAGTTCTGTGAGTTCTTTATGTATTTTGGAGATTAAACCTATGTCTCAGGTATCATTGGCAAATGTTTTCCCATATGGTTGGTTCTCTTTCAATTTTAATACTGTTTTCTTTAGCTGTGCAGAAGCTTTCTATTTTGATGAGATCCCATTTGTTTATTCTTTCCTTTATGTCCCTTGCTCTAGGGGACATATCAGTGAAAATATTGCTGCATGAAATATCTGAGATTGTCCTGCCTAAGTTCTCCTCTAGGACTTTAATGTTGTCACGACTTATATTTAAATTGTTTTCCCAGGTTGATTTTATTTTTCTGTATGGTGTAAGTTGGTGCTCAAGTTTCATTTTTTTTGCATGTAGCTGTCCAGCTCTCTCAACACCATTTGTAGAAGAGGCTATTTTTACTCTATGTTGCTGCCCCCTTTGTCAAATATTAATTGACTATAGAGACTTGAGTTTATTTCTGGGCTTTCTGTTCTGTTCCATTGGTCTATGTGTCTGATTTGATATCAGTACCAGGCTGTTTTGCTTACAGTGGCCTTGTAAAACAAGTTTGGTATTAGGTATTGTAATCCCTCCTACTTTACTTTTTTCTCAAAATTGCAGCAGCTATTTGGAGTCCTTTATGGTTCCATATAAATTTTTGAAGTGTTTGTTCTATATCTGTGAAGTATGTCATTGGTACTGGTATTGCACTGAATCTGTAAATTGCTTTGGGTAGTAGTATGGACATTTTAATGATGTTAATTCTTCCAATCTATGAGTACAGTGTATGTTTCCATTTGTTTGTGTCTTCCTTGATTCTTTTCTCAGTGTTGTGTAGTTTTCTGCATACAGGTCTTCTACCTACTTGATTAGGTATATTCCTAGATTATTTAATTTTTATTGTTGCTATATGAAATGGGATTTTTTTTATGGATTTCTATTTCTGATGTTTCATTGCTGGTGTACAAAAATGCCTTTGATTTCTGGATATTGATTTTGTATCCCGCTGTTTTGCCATATTCAATTATTAGGTTGATAGGATTTTCTATGTATACTATCATGTCATCTGCAAACAATGACAGTTTTGCTTTCTTATTTCCAATGTGGATGACTTTTATTTCCTTTTCTTGACTGATAGCTGTGGCTAGGACTTCCAATACTATGTTGAATAGGAATGGTGAAAGTGGAAAATCTTGTCTTGTTCCTGATCTTAGTGGGAAGGTTTTTAGTTTTTGTCCATTGAGTATGATGTTGGTAGTAGGTCTCTCATATATGGCCTTTATTATGTTGAGGAATGCTCCCTCTGTTCCCATTTGCAGAGGGTTTTTTTTTATCATCAATGAGTGCCATACCTTATGAAATGCTTTTCCCAAATCTACTGATATGATCATGTGATTTTTGTCTTTGCTTTTGTTTATGTGATGTATTACATTTATTGATTTGCAAATGTTGTACCAGCCTTGCATCCCTGGGAGGAATCACACCTGGTCGTGGTATATGAACTTTTTAATGTATTTCTGGATGTGGTTTGCCAATATTTTGTTGAGGATTTTAGCATTTATGTTCATCAGCCATATTGGCTTAATATTTTCTTTCTTTGTTGTGTCTTTGTTTGGTTTTGAGATCAGGATGATGCTAGCTTCATAAAAAGAGTTTGGCAGTCTTCCCTTTCCTTGGGTTTTTTGGAATAGTCTGTGAAGGATAGAGGTTACCTCTTCCTTAAATGCTTTGTAGAATTCTCCTGTGAAACTGTATATTCCAGGGCTTTTGTATGTTGGGAGTTTTTTGATTACCGCTTCAATTTAATCTGCTGTTATTGAGTGGTCCTGGCTTTCTGCTTCTTCTTTGAGCTTTGGAAGATTATATGTTTCTAGAAATTTGTTCATTTCACCTAGGTTTTTAAATTTCTCGGCATACAGTAATTTGTCATTTCTTTTTGTAAAAAATATTTTTACTGATTATTTTATTACAGTTGTCCCATTCCCCCCTTCATTCCCCTCCCCCTTCACAGTCTCTTCTATCCACTTTCCTCCTTTTTAGCTCAGGTCCACGTGTCTTAAGTTCTTTAGCTTCTACATTTCCCATACTATTCTTGCCCTCCCTCTATTTTCTACCTATCCTCTGTGCTACTTATTCTCTGTACCTTTTTTCCCACTCTACTCCCACTCCCTTGTTGCTATCCCTTCATGTTATCTCCATTTCTGTGGTTCTGCTCCTGTTCTATTGTTTGCTTAGTTTGTTTTTGTTTTAGGCATGGTTGTTAATAATTGTGAGTTGGCTATAATTTTACTGTACATCTTTTTTATCTTCTTTTTCTTAGATAACTCCCTTTAGCATTTCATATAATAAGAGCTTGGTGGTGATGAACTCCTTTAACTTGACCTTATCTGAGGAGCACTTTATTTGCTCTTTCATTCTAAACGAAAGCTTTCCTGGATAGAGCAATTTTGGATGTAGGTCCTTGCATTTCATGACTTGGAATACTTCTTTCCTGCCCTGTCTTGCCTTAAGGTCTCATATGAAAAAATCAGCTGACAGTCTTATGGGAAGTCCTTTGTAGGTAACTGTCTCCTTATCTGTTGCTGCTTCTAGGATTCTCTCCTTTTTTTAATCTTGGGTAATGTAATTATGATGTGCCTTCATGTGTTCCTTCTTGGGTCCAACTTCTTTGGGACTCTCTGAGCTTACTGGACTCCCTGTTTGTTTGTTTGTTTATTTGTTTTTGCCATATTGGAGAAGTTCTCTTTTATTATTTTTTCAAGTAAGTTTTCCACTTGTTGCTCTTCCTCTTCATCATCTGGTACCCGTATAATTTGGATGTTGGAACGTTTATAGATGTCCTGGAAGTTTCTAAGCCTCTCCTCATTTGTTTGAATTCTTGTTTCTTTATTGTTTTTGGTTGTTTCTGTCTTCCTTCTGGTGCACTCCATTGTTTTGAGTCCCAGTTTTCTTCCTTTCACTATAGGTTCCCTGTGCATTTTCCTTCATTGCACTTAGCATCACTTTCATCTAATTTGCAACCAAATTCAACCAATTCTGCGAGCATACTGAACACCAGTGCTTTGAACTGTGTATCTGATAGGTTGGCTATTTCTTGGTCACTTAGTAGTCTTTACTGTGATCTGTTGATCTTTTTTGATCTGTTCTTCTGTATGGACCATTTTTTGTTGGGCCTGTTATGTAGTGAGCATCTAATTTGCAACCAAATTCAACCAATTCTGTGAGCATCCTGATCACCAGTGCTTTGAACTGTGTATCTGATAGGTTGGCTGTCTCTTGGTCACTTAGTTGTCTTTACTGTGATATGTTGATGTATTTTGATCTGTTCTTTTGTTTGGGTCAGGGTTTTTTTTTGTCTTGTTGGGCCTGTTATATAGTGAGGGGTGGAGCTTTAGGTGTCACCAGGGTGGGGCATCCCACTTCACTGGGTTGTGATGGTGTGTGTGGGGGTGGGGTCCAAGAGGGAATAATGGTGCTTGCTTTACTCTCTTTTGGATCTCACTCCCTTGTGCCCCTTCCCCCAAGCAAACGGTATTTCTGGTGCTGATTGCCATGTGGGTGGGCTTGTGTGGGTCGGTGGGCTTGTGTGGGTTGGTGGACCCATATTCTAGGACCTTTTGGGTCTCTCCAATGAACTCTCCTGTGAGGCTGGGAGTCTCCCATGACTTTAATCCCTACAGGTGTTTTCAATCAGTGTTTTGAGGCTTGATTTCCTGGCGCCATGACCATCGATTGTGTCATCTGTCTCACTCTGTACTTCACCTGGTTTATCTGTGTGCGAATGTGAGATAGCTGCCTGGTCGACACCCACCTTGTCAGCCAGTCACCTTGCACGCAGTGCCTTGCTTCACAATCTCCACCTCGCTGGGTCTGCCCATTCCCACACTGTGTCTGGGGTCTGCCATCCGCCACTTGAGCTCCCAGGGTCTGCCTGCTGCTGTCTTGCCTGCCTGGGAATCTTTGCGTGCCAGTGTTACCACTTCTTGTGCCTCAACTCCTCAGCCGCCCTTCTCCACCCCACCTATGGGTCTGTATGAATGTGTGTATTTCAACTCCTTGGCTGTCTGACTTCCATACAGTTCAATTGTCTGTCATTTCTGGTTGTTATTTTGTTTCTAAATTGTTGTCTTTATTTGGGTTGTGTGAGGAAGCACAGTGTGTATACCTATGCCTCCATCTTGGCAGGAAATTCCTCATAGTAATTTCTTACAATCCTTTGTATTTTTGTGGTATCAGTTGTAATCTTTCCTCTTTCATTTATGATCGTGTTTATTTGGGTCCTCTCTCTTTTTTTATTGGTGAGTTTACCTAAAGGTTTATTGATTCATGTTTTCAAGAACCAGCTCTTGGATTTATTGATCCTTAGAATTGTGCTTTTAGTACCTATATTTTTTAATTCTACTCTGATCTTGGTTATTTCCTTTCTTGTACTTGCTGTGGGCTGTCTTTGTTGTCGTTCCTTGAGTTCTTGTGGATGAAGTGTTAGGTTGTTTATTTGAAATGTTTCTATTTTTTTATAGGCTTGTATCACTATGAACTTCCCTCTCAGGACTGCCTTCGCTGTGTCCCATAAGTTTTGGGTTGTTGTGAGTTCATTTTCATTTGTTTCCAGAAACTTTTTGATTTTTTCCTTGATCTTCTTCTTGGCCCATTCACTGTTTAAAAACATGCTATTGAATATCCATGAATTTGAGTGCTTTTGAGTTTTTTCCTTGAGGTTGGTTTCTAGTTTCAGTCCCTTGTGGTTAGAGAAAATGCTTAATATGATTTCAGTTTTCTTGAATTTGTTGAGGCTTGTTTTGTGTCCTATCATGTGATTTATCTTTGAAAATGTTCCATGTGCATTTTAAAAGAATGTATATTTTGTTTCTTTGAGATGAAAGGCTCTATATATATCAGTTAAGTCCATTTCATCTAGGGCACTGTTCACTGCCACAATATTTTTGTTGATATTTTGTTTGGAAGATGTATTCATTTTTGACAGTGGGGTGTTAAAATCCCCTACTATAATTGTGTTGCTCTCAATATTTTTCTTGAAGTCCCTCAAGATTTTATTTATGTATTTGTGTGGTCTTAAGTTGGGTGCATATATATTTACAATGTGTATGTCTTCTTGATAGATTCTTGCCTTAAGTATTGTGAAGTGACCTCCTGGATCTCTTTTTATGAAGTCTATTTTGTCTGATATGAGTATTGTTACCCCAGCTTTTTTTTCTTTCCATTCACTTGGAATATTTGTTTACAGCCCTTCACCTTCAGTCTGTGTAGGTTTTTTATTTTGAGATGGGTCTTTTGTAGGCAGTATATGTGTGGTTCATGCTTTCTATCCATTTGGTTACTCTTTGTCTTTTTGTTTTTAAGATTTTATTTATTTATTTTTAGAAAGGAAGGAAGGGAAGGTGAGAAGGAAAGAAACATCAATGTATGGTTGCCTCTTGTGCATCCCCTGCTGGGAACTGGCCTGCAACCCAGGCATGTGCCCTGATTGGGAATCGAACCATGATGGTGTGGTTTGCAGGCCCACACTCAATCCACTGAGCTACACCAGCCAGGGCTACTCTTTGTCTTTTGATTGGAGCATTTAATCTATTTACGTTTAGTGTTATAATTGATAGGTACTTATTCATTGCCATTTTTGTGTACCTGTGTTCTTCTCTCTCTCATTCTCTTCCTTCCTTTTCTTAAAGCAATCTCTTTAGGATCAATTGCAGAGCTGGTTTGGTGGAAGTATATTGTTTTAGATTTCCTTTGTCTGGGAAGCTCTTTATTTGGCCTTCCATTTTAATTGAGAGTTTTGCAGGATAGAGTAGTCTTGGTTGCTGGCCTTTAGTTTTCATTACTTGGAATATTTCTTGCCATTCCCTTCTGTCTTGGAGTTTCCATTGAGAAGTCAGCAGTTAACCTTATCAGAGCTCCCTTGTATGTTACTTCCTGTTTCTCCCTTGCTTTCTTTAAGATTCTCCCTTTGTATTGAAATTTTGCCATTTTAATTATGATGTGTCTTGGAGTGGGCCTCTTTGGGTTCCTCTTGATTGGGGTTCTCTGTGTTTCCTGGATTTGTGTTTATTTTTCTTACACTAAATGAGGGAATTTTTCCATCATTACTTTTTCAAACAGGTTTTCTATCTTTTGGTCTTCTTCTTCTCCTTCTGGTATCCCTATTATACAGATATAATTTTATTTCATGTTGTCCCACAGTTCCCTTAATACATCTTCATTGCTTCTGAGTCTCTTTTCTTTTCCTTGCTTTTTCTGAGTGTTTTTTTTCTACTTTGTCCTCCAGCTTTTTGATTTGATTCTATGCTTCATCTAGCCTGCTTTTGACCTGCTTTTGATCTTAGCCTGCTAAGATCCTTTTAGCACCAGTCAGCCCAGTGGGCGGGGGTGCCCCTGTAGCTGCTGCTGTGGCTTGTGCCTCCTCTGCTGCTGCTCTTCTGCTCCTCCTTGAGCCCTGCTGCTCTACTCTGCTGGGGCGGTGGGTTCGGGTGCAAGGTGCCTCTGGGCAGTGGGTGAGGCCCTGGGCTGTAGGTGGGAGCCCATGGCCTCTGCTGCTGTGGTGGGATTGCAGCCTTTGGGCTGCAGGGTGAGGTGTGCACTGTCCCTAGGGCTGAAGGGGTGGGCGCTTGGCCTCCACTGCTGAGGTTGCAGCAGACAGAATTAGGGCACAGGTGGGTCCATGATGCATCATTGGTGTTGCAGGTGCAGTTGGGTGCCTTGTGCTGCTGTGGCTGGGGGTAGGGTAGGGGTGCAGCTATGGTCCTGGCAGTAGAGGTGGGCCCATGGCCAAGACTTTTGGAGCACAGTGAGGGGAGGCGGGCATGGCTGCTGCAGGAGAACTCCTGAAACAGCCATCGAGTGCCCCTTTTTTTCTTTTTGAAAAAATTTCTCCCATTCAAGCCTGCTGATCTAAAGAAGTGCCTGGCCTCTCATACTGTTCAGCTCTCCAACCAGACCAGAGACTATTCAAGTCAGGGTTGGTCATGACCCAACTCTTTCCAGTAGTCTTCCATGGCTCAGTGAGTGCACACTGCCCCTCTGTTTGCCACTTCATCCTTATTCCCCCCCAGGGACTTCAAGTATCCATGTCCATCCTGGTGCCGCTGAATCCTCCCTGTTTGGCAAGGGAGGGAGCTGTTGACCTGGCTTTCTCTCAAGAATCCTGCAGCAGACTCAGTGGGTGCTGGGCCTGGGGCTGCAGCTGCCCTGGTCCTCATGCTGGACCCATGGGCCTTATTGCCCCAAAGCAATCTTCTTACCATCTGGTTTTTCAATGATCTCTACAGTTTTGGCCTCCAACCTTCATATATGCTGAGGTACCACTGGCTGTTCACTCTGTTCCTCAGATCAGCTAGGTGTTTCACCCATGTGCAGGGGGAAGTGGACTCTGCTTCCATCTATCTTGCTGCCATCTTTCAAGGCCAGATGTTTTTTTTTAATATTTCATTTATTTTTCAAGAAGGAGGAAGGGCCAAGATGAAGGTGTAGGTAGAAACCCTTCCCTTTCTCACACAACTAAAAGAAGGATAACAACCAATCCAAAATCAGTAAACAATCAGAAGTGCCAGAAAATCAAACTGCATGGAGCTCTGTCAACCAAGGAATTAAATAAACTGTCGACCAAAACAACCAGAAGAGTAAGAATGAACCCACAACCAGGTGGTGGACCATGTGGGTGGGGCCAGCTGAGAGAAACCACTGTGAGGCTGCAGACTGTGAGGGTGAGGTTGGCTGAAGGAGAAACTGACAGCTGACTGTGGACTATGGCAGTGGCTGTGGTGGGAGAAACTCTGTCTCACACAAGAATTCATTGGAAAGTGGTCTAGAGACAAGCAGGTGAGCTGCGTTATTCCCTCTCTGATCCCTCCCCCACAGTGCAGCACAGAGGGAATTGCCCTGCCCTGGTGAATAGCTGAGGCCCTGCCCTCTTACAACTTAACAGGTGTGTCGAGATAAAGAAATATGACCTAAAATAAAAGAACAGAGCAAAACTCAAGAATAGAGCTAAGCAATGAAGAGATAGCCAACTTGTCTGATGGAGAATTTAAAGTCATGGTAATGCTCACAGAACTGCTCACAGAACTGATTGAGCTTAATCAAAAAATGAAAAAACAAATGAAAGATACTCAAAATGAAATAAAGCAAAATATTTAGGGAACCAACAGTGACAGGAAGGAAACCAGGATTCAAAGCAATGATTTGGAACAGAAGAAAGAAATAAACATTCAACTGGAAGAGAATGAAGAAACAAGAATTCAAAACTGAAGAGAGGCTGAGGAATCTCTGGGACAACCTGAAACTTTCCAATATCCAAATTATAGGGTTGCCAGAAGGAGAAGAACAGTAGCAAGAAATTGAAAACTTATTTGAACAAATAATGAAGAAAAACCTCCCCAATGTGGGGAAGGAGATAGACTTCCAGGAAGTCCAGAGTCCCAAAGAAGTTGGACCCAAAGAGAAACACACCAAGGCACATCATCATTAAATTACCCAAGATTAAAGATAAGGAGAGAATCTTAGAAGCAGCAAGAGAAAAGGAGACAGTTGCCTACAAAGGAGTTCCTATAAGGCTACAGGTAATTTCTCAAAAGAGACCTTGCAGGCAAGAAGGGCTGGAAAGAAGTATTTGAAGTCATGAAAGGCAAGGACCTCCATCCAAGAATACTCTATCCAGCAAAGCTATCATTTAGAATGGAAGGGCAGACACAGTGCTTCCTAAATAAGGTCAAGTTAAAGGAGTTCATCATCACCAAGCCCTTATTATATGAATTGTTAAAGTAACTTATCTAAGAAAAAGAAGATCAAAAATAGGAACAGCAAAATGACAACAAACTCACAATTATCAACAAATGAACCTAAAAGAAAAGACAAACAATGAAAACAAAAATTAAGCAAACAACCAGAATAGGAACAGAATCAGAGAAATGGACGTCACATGGAGAGACTTCAGCAGGGAGGGGGAAGGGAGGAATAGTGGGGGAAAGGTACAGGGAAGAAGAAGCATAATAGGTAGGCATAAAATAGATGGGGAGAGATAAAAAATGTTATAGGAAACAAAACCCAGAGAACTTCTATGTACAATCCATGGCTATGAACTAACTGTGGGGGGAATGCTGGATGGTTGGGGGATGCAGGGCAGAGGTGGGATAAAGGGGAAGAAATTGGGAAAATTGTAATAGCATAATTAATAAAATATACAAATATATATATATATATTTCCCATTTTAGTTATCCTTCATCATGATTGTAAATGACTGCAGAGTATTTGATCATATCAATATACCAACTTTTTAAAAGCCAGTGTCTTATTGTTAGGCATTTAATTTATTTTCCTTTTTTGCAGATGCTGTAGTATATGACTTTGCACATTTATCTTTGCATACATATTTGATGATTTCTATTGGATAGTTTTAAAAGTTGAATTCCTATTATATTTTCTTGTTTGTATGACTAGATAATGCCAATTAGCCCTCCAGAAAGTTTATAATTTACATTTCTAACATTAATTGTGTATGCTTTTAAAACCTTTATCAATTTAGTAGATAAAAAGCATACTAGCTATAATATACATATTTTTTCTTCAATATGAGGTTTAAGAATCTTTATAAATAAATTTATTAGCTATCTGAGTGCGCTGACTTCCAGCCAGGGTGGAGACATAGGTTAGTACACTTCGCTTCCTTGTACAACCAAAAGAAGTACAACAACAAATTTAAAAACAAACAAACAAAAAACACAATGCTGACAGAAAATCAGATTGTATGGAAGTCCAACAACCAAGGAGTTAAAGAAGAAATACTCATCCAGACTTGTATGAGGGGTGGAGATGGGTAGCCAGGCAGAGACGATTCACAGCAAGGTGGCAGCTAGAGGACAGGGCAGGTGAGGCAGCGGTTGGCAGACCAGGCAGTCCCACATTTTCATGTGGATAAACCTGGAGGAACATCTGGGGAGTGAGACAGACCATGCAACCCAGGGCTCCAGCATGGGTAAATAAAACCTCAAAACCTCAGAGTGAAAAAACCTGTGAGGGTTGAGACGATGGGATAGACTCCCAATCTCACAGAAGAGTTTGTTGGAGAGACCCATAGGGTCCTAGAACATAGACAAAACCATCCATCTGGGATCAGTACCAGAAGGGCCCAATTTGCTTGTGGATAGCAGTGGGAGTGACTGAAACCAGCTGAAAGCTGAACAAGTGGTATTGTTTCCTCTAGGACCCCTCCCCCACATAGTACCATAGCACTGTGGATTGCTCCTCCCTGGACAATACCTAAGGCTCTGCCCCTTACTATGTATCAGGTGTGCTGAGACAAAAATATGGCTCAAATGAAAGAACAGATCAAAGCTCCAGAATAAAATACAACTAAGTGACAGATAGCCAACCTATCAGATGCACAGTTCAAAACTCTGGTAATCAGGATGCTCACAGAAATGGTTGAATATGGTCACAAAATAGAGGAAAAAGTAGAGGCTATGAAAAGTGAAATAAAGGAAAATATACAGGGAATTAACAGTGAAGAGAAGGAAACTGGGACTCAAATCAACAGTTTGGACCAGAAGGAAGAAATAAACATTCAACCAGAATAGAATGAAGAAACAAGAATTTGAAAAATGAGGAGAGGCTTAGGAACCTCCAGGACAACTTTAAATGTTCCAACATCTGAATCATAGGGGTGCCAGAAGGAAAAGAGGAAGAGCAAGAAATTGAAGTTATTTGAAAACATAATGAAAGAGAACTTCCCCAAATCTGGCAAAGGAAATAGACTTCCAGGAGATCCAGGAAGCACAGAGAGTTCCAAAGAAGTAGGACCCAAAGAGAAACACACCAAGGCACGTCATAATTCCATTACCCAAGATTAAAGATAAGGAGAGAATCTTAAAAGCAGCAAGAAGAAAGGAGACAGTTACCTACAAAAGAGTTGCCATCAGACTTATCAGCTGATTTCTCAAAAGAAACCCTGCAGGCAAGAAGGGTCTGGAAAGAAGTATTCTAAGTCATAAAAGGCAAGGACTTCCATCCAAGATTACTCTATCCAGCAAAGCTATCCTTTAGAATGGAAGAGCAGATAAACTGCTTCCCAGATAAGGTCAAGTTAAAGGAGTTTAAAAGAAAAGAAGATAAAGAAGTTAAAGTAAAAATCGATAAAAATATGAGGAATAAAATGACAACAAACTCACAACTATTAACAACTGAACCTAAAAAAATACAAAAACAAAACAAAGTAAGCAAACAACAAGAAGAGGAATAGAATCACCGATATGGAGATCACATTTAGGGTTATCAGCAGGGGAAAAGGGAGGAGGAGAGAGGGGGGAAAAGGTACATGGAATAAGTAGCATAAATGGTAGGTAGAAAATAGGCAGGGGGAGGTCAAGAATAATATAGGGAATGGAGAAGCCAAAGAACATGCATGTATGACCTATGGACAAGAACTATAGGGGGGAATGTGAGTGGGAGGCAGTGTGTAGGACAGAGGGTAATAAAGGGAGGGGAAATGGGACAACTGTAATAGTATAATCAGTAAAATATATAAAAAAGAGAAAAAGGAAAATTATTAGGTATTTGAATTTTTTTGTGTGCAAATTGGTGTTCCTATTATTTCCCTATTTTTTGTTTTTAAAATCTAGATGTTTTTAAAATTATTTTTGCTTTCTTTTTAAATATATATTTTATTGATTATGCCATTACAGTTGTCCTATTTCCCCCCTTCATTCCCCTCTACCCTGCATACCTCCTCCCCTCCATTCCCCCATTTAACTCATGTCCATTTGTCCCAAGTTCTTTAGCTTCTACATTTCCCACACTACTCTTGCCTTCCCCCTGTCTATTTTCTCCCCACCGTCTATGCTACTTATTATCTGTACCTTCTCCGCCCTTCTCCTCCCACTCCCCTGTTGCTAACCCTTTGTGTGATTTCCATTTCTGTGGCTCTGCTCCTGATCTAGCTGTCCACTTAGTTTGCTTTTGTTTTAGGTGTGGTTGTTAATAACGGTGAGTTTGCTATTCTTTCACTGTTCATATTTTTTATCTTCTTTTTCTTAGATAAGTCCCTTTAACATTTCATATACTAAGAGCTTGGTGATGATGAACTTCTTCAACTTGACCTTATCTGAGAAGCACTTTATCTGTTCTTCCATTCTAAATGAAAGCTTTGCTGGATAGAGCAATCTTGGATGTAGATCCTCGCATTTCATGACTTGGAATACTTCTTTCCAGCCCCTTGTTGCCTATAAGGTCTCTTTTAAGAAATCAGCTGACAGTTTGATAGGAACTCCTTTGTAGGTGACTGTCCCCTTAGCTCTTGCTGCTTCTAGGATTCTCTCCTTCATTTGAATCTTGGCTAATATAATGATGATGTGCCTTGGTGTGTTCCTTCTTGGGTCCAACTTCTTTGGGACTCTCTGAGCTTCCTGGATTTCCTGGAAGTCTATTTCCTTTGCCAGATTGGGGAAGTTCTCCTTTATTATTTGGTCAAATAAGTTTTCCACTTGTTGTTGTTCTTCTTCCCCTTCTGGTACCCCTTCTGGCTTCCCCTTCTGGAATTCGGGTGTTGGAGCGTTTAAAGATGTCCTGGAGGTTCCTATGCCTCTCCTCATTTTTTTTTTTTGAACTCGTGTTTCTTCATTCTTTTCTGTTTGGTCATTTCTTTTATTCTTCCTTCTGGTCCACTCCATTTATTTGAATCCCAGTTTTTTTTCCATCACTGTTGATTCCCTGTGTATTTTTCTTCATTTTACTTAGTGTAGCCTTCATTTGTTCATATAATTTGTGACCCAAATCAACCAGTTCTGTGAGCATCCTGATCACCAGTGCTTTGAACTGCACATCTGATAGGTCGGCTATCTCTTGGTCACTTAAAAGTATTGGCTCTGGGGCTTTGATTTGTTCTTCTGTTTGAGCCATAATTTTTTGGTCTCAGTGCACCTGTTACATATGAGTGGCGGAGCCTGAGGTGTTCACCAGAGTGGGGTAACTCAGTCACTGGGTTGTGATGCTGTAGTGGGGGCAGGGTCAGAAAGGGTACAATGGTGCTTGCTCCACTCTTTCTCACATTTCAGTTCCCTCTGCTGCTTCCCACAAGTAAATTGGTCTCTTCTGGTGCTGGTTCCCTGGTGGGTGGGCTTGTGTACCTTCTAGGACCCTGTGAGTCTCTCCATTGAACTCCTGTGAGGCTGGGAGTCTCTCCCAGCAACTCAACCCCCAAAAGTTCTTTCAGTCTGTACTTTTAGGCTTTATTTCCCCTCACTGGGGCCCTGGGTTGCACGGTCTGTCTCACTGCTCATTTTTGCCTGGTTTATCTGCATGTGAATGTGTGTCCATGGTCATCAAACTGCCTGTGCGTCTCACTGGGTCTGCTCGTTTCCTTCCCGCATTCTGAGTCTTCCTTCTCCATGCCACCTGCACACCCCGATCTGCCAGCCACCACTTTTTTCTGCTGGGACCCCTCTTTGCCGGCCTTTGACTCCACCCCTCTTACTGGTCTGGATGGGTGGTTTTTTTGTAGGACTTCCTTACAGTTCAATTTTCTATCTGTTCTGGTTGTGTTTTTGTTTCTAAATCTTTGTTGTCTTTAAATTTGGTTGTATGAGGAGGCACAGTGTTTCTATGTATGCCTCCATCTTGGCCAGAAGTAAAGATGTTCTTTTTATTATTAATTAAGTCGTGTCTTTTGTACAGAATGTTTTCCTTGTAGTGGACCTCTTCTTTGGCCCACTTATGGACCAGGTGAGAACAGAGTCTTGTGGAAGAGATTTCATGAGAGGTTGAGCCATCACAATGCACATTCACTCAATTTTACAGATATTTATTCAGCATATTCTTTGTCCCAGGCAGTTTTTAGATACTTGGGATATGGCAATGAACAAAAAAAGATATGCATGGAGTTTGTATTCTAGTGTGTTGGCATGTGGGATCTCTGGAAATAGTATAAAAATAGACGTGTGTCAGTTCATGAAGAATGTGATGTAGGAAAGTAAGGCAGGGAAGGATAGGGAATTCCTGGTAGGTTGATTTTTTTAGGGAAGTCATTTGCACCAAGAACTGAGGGAGGAAGGAGCCATGCAGAGGTTTTGGGAAGGCATTCCTGGTGGAAGGAATGCTCAGCATGGGTCCCAGAGAGGGATAGTGCTGGCTGAATTTGAGAAATAGCCAAAGGAAAGTATGGCCCACACACAGGGTGTAAGGGTGGTGATGCTGGTATGAAGGAGATGAGGGGAAGCCAGGGCCAGGAGATATAAGGCCAGAAATCAAAACTGCTTTAGAAATAAAAGAAATATGGATTATATATGTATTTTCTGATAAAAGAGCAAAGTGTTTCCCAACTGTGGTAGCGTAGGTGAGACTTAGTGAAATAGAAAAGAAAGAGGAGGTACATTGTATTGGTAATACATTGATTTAGTGTTTTGAGTTATGGCTTCACAGTCTTTTGACAGTAATGAAGAATATAGTCGTCTAGAATTTGAGAAAACTTGTTTTCAAAAAGGTGTTTGGGCCTCTGCATCATTATGTCATTCATTCCATTGCTGAGGTTGTACAGTGAATGATTTCTGTCTTTAGGCAAAATATCATTTCCCGAAAGAGCAATCTAATACCAGGAGCTGGTTTTAAAGAGAGCAAAACAATATCTCCTTATGTCTTTGAGTTAGTAAAGCTGATGTACCCAGCTATCTATATTTAAAGCTACATCTCATCATCACCAAGCCCTTATTATATGAAATGTTTAAGGGACTTACCTAAGAAAAAGAAGATAAAAAAGATGAACAGTGAAAGGACAGCAAACTCACAGTTAGTAACAACCACACCTAAAATAAAAGCAAACTAAAAGGTCAGCTAGATCAGGAGCGGAACCATAGAAATGAAGATCACATGGAGGGTTAGCAACAGGGGAGTTGGGAGGAGGAGAAGGGGGGAGAAGGTACAGAAAATAAGTAGCATAGACAGTAGATAGAAAATAGATAGGGGGAGGGTAAGAATAGTAGGGGAAATACAGAATCTAAAGAATTTGAGACTCGTGTTCATGAACTAAAGGGGGAAATGGTGGGGGAGGGGTATGCAGGGTGGAGGGGAATGAAGGGGGGAATAGAACAAATGTAATGGCATAATCAATAAAAAAGTTTTAAAAAAAGCTACATCTCAGTACAAGAACATATTTCCCTGATTGTCAAAAAATTTTTGTTCATTCAGTAATCAATTTGTTCATCTATGAGTATTTATCCATTATCTTCAGTACCACACAGTCCTGGGCATTGGGAATATAATTATAAACAGAACTGACACAGAGCCTCTCTGACTTCACATTTATGGGGGTAGGCAGATGGTCTCCAAATAATCTACAAGTCAATACTAATTATAAAATGTAATAAGTACCGTGACTCATCACAGTGTAAATAGAAGGTGACATGAGAGCATGGATGGGGGGAACCTGGACTCATTTGGAGTGTCGGGAAAGCTTCCCTGAAGAAGGGAAGTTGAGTTGAAGTGAGTGTTAATGAGGTGAAGTGTTATGGGAAGAACATTCCAGGGAGCAGGAGCAACATGTGCAAAGACACTGAGAAAAGACAGAACACGGTAACTTTAGGGTGTTCTTATTTAAGGGGTGACCCCAAAACCTCAGAATTTATTTATAAATCATTGTGTTTTTATTCTTACATGTTTAAACTTCAGTGATCTTCAAAGTACTCTCCATTTGATGCAATATACCTGTCAAGACATTTTTTTCCACTGCTCAAAACAGTTTTTGAACTTACTGATTTTGATGCCTTTTGCTTCTACTGTTTTTTGTTTTACCTCTTCCACATCTGTAAAATGTTTCCCTTTGAGGACTTTTTTCATCTGGAGAAAAAAGATCATTTGGGGAGAAGTTGAGTCAATAAGGAGAGTGGGGCAGAGGGGCCATGCTGATTTTGGTCGAAAACTGCTGAAGACTTTGTTCTGTGTGAAATCACCCATTATGAAATTGGGAAATATGTTAAAAGAGTCTTCAAAAAATATTCACTGAAGCTGAATGCAGCCTCTCATAAACAACACCAGGTGGTACACTGATACAGATGGGTTCCTGGAACACTCATCTTGCAGTGGGAAGCTTGTGCTACAAGGGGCTCATCCTTCAAAAGATAACTTCATTTTGGGGGGATCCCCCCTCGTATAATGGCTGGGAAATCTTTGCGTGTTATGTGCCTTTGAGTTAGCTCCGACTCCTGGCAACCCTATGAATTAGTGTTTCCCACAATCTTGTCTTCGGTAGCTCTGCTCAGCTCCTGTAGATTCATTTCTATGGCTTTTCTTTATGAACTCATGCTATCTCATATTTGGTCTTTCTCTTTTCCTGCTGCCTCTGTTTTCCCCAGGATTATTATCTTTCCCAAAGAACCCTGCCTTCACATGATGTGCCTGAACCTAGACATAGTTAAATATACTTTAGGTCATAAGCACTTAACACTTTAAGCATGGAAGGTCCTGTCTGGAACATCTACTTTAGTATAATAGATGGCCCCTGACTTAAAATGATTTTATTGGAGATTTTTCAGGCTTACAATGGTGAGAATGTGGTATTTATTCCATAGAAACAGTACTTTTTGAATTTTGATATTTTTTCAGCCTAACAATATGTTATAGAATACTCCCTGGTAATGCTGGGAAGTGGCAGCTAGATACAGCTTTCAATCAGCTACGCCATCACAAGGGTAAAACTTTTGATGCTCTTCAGAGTATTTATTATGTTCCCATGATTTTGTCCAGCTGTGTGCTACTGTAAATGTTCTGAGTAGGTTTAAAGTAGGTTAAGCTAAGCTATGATGTTTAGTATTAATTTCATTTTCAAGTTATAGTGTTTCAATTTATACAACCCTCTTGTGAATTGAGAAGCATCTGTAGATAGCTAAATGTTATTTTTGCTGTCTGCTTTTCTAGTATTTGGACTTTACCTGTAATGCATTCACAGAAATTACCTGAGCAAAGATCTTCTGAGCAAAGTGGTGCTTACTTAATTGGGTAACACATGTCCCTGGGAGGAAATGCCAGGAGAGCATGTGTTAGAGAGCTCAGAAGTCTGGCCCTCATTCACCTTTGTGGGTGGGGGAGGGAGAGGGCATAACACATAGCAGTTGGAGCCAGCACCAGCCAGGAGGGGATGACCAAATGAAAATAAACGATTCAGAACTCTCTGAAAGCATTCCAGACCATTATGGGAATTGAAATGAGAAACATTGTATGCATTTTTAATACTCTGCTAGGGAAGAAACTGTAGCCGCATTAATGTTTAATCAATGGACTATAATAGGTGAATAGCTCTCCACGGTTCGGTTATTTCCAGTATTGTCCAGAAGAAAGAAGTTGGGTTCTATTTTAGGACTGTATTTAGGAACTGGATCCTCCTATGGAATGAGACCCTGAGAGCTGCCCTCCTATGAACACATTTGGTAGAATAAAAATGGTTTGCTCTGTGTTATTCACCCCTCCTTCTTGTGTGTATGGTATATGTAATTTTCAGGGGTTATGTACAGTTTGGTAATTGTTATATACCAATTACCAATTTGGTAATTGGTAATTATATTTTTTTTTACCAATTTATAGAGTACATTCTAAGAATGGCATTTTTCTTGTTGCTCTTGATATTTGTGTTTGTTTTTTAAAGTTATTCCTAGAGCAGTGATTTTCAGCTGTTTTGTACCTCAAGGACATTTGACATTGGAGATATTTTTGGTTGTCACATCTGGGGAAAGGTGAAATGCTACTGACTTATAGTGGGTAGAGGTCAGGGATGCTATTGAACATTTAAAAATTCACAGGACAGCCTTTACAACAAAGAATTATCTAACTCCAAAGGTCAGTAGTACTGACAGTGAGAAATACTACTGTAAAGGAAGATGACCAAGGAGACTATAGAGCTCTTTCTTCGGGCAGTCAGGACAGAGTGAAGGATGTCAGTTCCTATTTTGCTTGTCCACTTTGTCAAGGGGAGAGACTTGGGTCAGTAAATAAGTTTTTTATTCCAGAGAATTCATAAGGGACATTGTCTAGACTTCTGTTGTTTAGTACAGTCACTAGCCACAGGAGCTATTAATTTAACTAAAATTCACTATAATTAAAAATTTTATTGAATTGCATAGCCACATTTCTAGTGTTTGACAGCCATTTGTGGCTTCTCTATTTGTACCGAGATAGAACGTTTCCACCATCACAGATAACTCTATTGAACAGAGCTGGTCTAGACAGTATTAGTGTTGTTTTAAGGAATCTGAAGATGGGTGCTATTTTGTCAACAAATTAAGTTTTGTATTTTAAGGTATCGGGATACCAGGGAAGTGTGAAACAAATGACCAATTGGCATAAATTTTTAATTTTAATACATCGATTAACAAGTTTATTATTACCTTCATACATAGATACACATTCATAATGTACTCTCCCAACACAGAAACCCACTTGCATACCCACAGCAACCCCTGCCCCCTGCCCATTCCCTTTCTTCACAATTGGTTTATAGTTAATATATAAAGAGGCATGGAACTCAAGTAGGTGGAAAGTGAGAGCAGCTTTAGATGTTGTTTGAGAAGTTCCTCAGGAAGGTCCAGATTGAAGATGTTTCATGTCAAGTCCAAGGGTACTGTCGAGATTAGAATCCCAGTCTCATTGGAGTCCACGGTGTTCTGTTGGGATAGATGTTTTTCTGGGGGTCTAATGTCACATTCAGATGTCTTGTACTGGGCCAAAGGCATCATGATGTACAGCTGGCTTTAGACATGTCACAAGATGCATTCAGATGCCAGTAGAATGTCAGATTTAGGGTCCAAGTTAGCACCCTGAAAAAGGAAGTGAACACAAGACCTCATGAAACCATCAATAACTAATCAGTGATATTGGAGGAAATTAATAATCACTAGTAATAATACATGTATTCTGTGAGTGCCACCTAACTGGGGAATATGCATGAGAATATGCACAATCAGGATTGTGATAGTTTGTAGTAGAAGGTGATAGTTTCACAGTCTTTCCCAAAGAATCCAGAGAATCTGAAAACTTTTATAACATGCTAATGAGCTCAGACACAGATGTCTCACTGGAAAGGAGGAGGTGGACAGAAATGAAGTAACTTAGCCATGGTGGGCATTGTGTGTTAGGAAATCTTTAAAAAAAATATATTTAGCCCTGGCTGGTGTAGCTCAGTGGACTGAGCACGGGCCTGTTTACCAGACAATCGAAGTTCAATTCCCAGTCCGGGCACATTCGTGGGTTGCAGGCCAGTTCCCAGCAGGGGCCAGTTCCCAGCAAGGGGTGCAACAGAAGCAACCATACATGGATATTTCTCTCCCTCTCTCCTTCCCTTCCCCTCTAAAGGTAAATAAATAAAATTCTTTTAAAAAATAAAATAAAATAATATATTTTATTGATTATGCTATTACAGTTGTCCCATTCCCCCCCTTCACTTCCCTGTACCCTGCACATCCTCTCACACCCACATTCCCCCCTTTAGTTCATGTCCATGTGTCTTTTAAGTTGTTTAGCTTCTAAATTTCCCATACTATTCTTGCCCTCCCTGTCTATTTTCTGCCTACCATCTATGCTACTTATTTTCTGTACCTTTTCCCCCCTCTCTTCTCCTCCCACTCCCCCATTTCTAACCCTCTGTGTGATCTCTATTTCTGTGGTTCTCTTTCTTTTTGTTTTTGTTTTTGTTTTAGGTGTGGTTGTTAATAATTGTGAATTTTCTGTCATTTTACTGTACATGTTTTTTATCTTCTTTTTCTTAGATAAATCCCTTTAAAATTTCATATAATAAGGATTTGGTGATGATGAACTCCTTTAACTTGACCTTATCTGAGAAGCACTTTATCTGCCCTTCCATTCTAAATGAAAGCTTCACTGGACAGAGCACTCCTGGATGTAGGTCCTTGCCTTTCATGACTTGGAATACTTCTTTCCAGCCCCTTCTTGCCTGCAAAGTCACTTTTGAGAAATCAGCTGACAGTCTTATGGGAAGTCCTTTGTAGGTAACTGTCTCCTTATCTCTTGCTGCTTCTAGGATTCTGTCCTTCATTTTAATCTTTGGTAATGTAACTATGATGTACCTTGGTGTGTTCCTCCTTGGATCCAACTTCTTTGGGACCCTCTGAGCTTCCTGGACTTCCTAGAAGCCTATTTCCTTTGCCAGTACTGGAAGCAACCTAAATGCCCATCAGCAAATGAGTGGATCAAAAAACAATGGTACATTTACACAGTGAAATACTACACAGCAGAAAGAAAGAAGGAGCTCCTACCCTTTGCAACAGCATGGATGGAACTGGAGAGCATTATGCTAAGTGAAATAAGTTAGGCAGTGAGGGACAAATACCATATGACCTCGCCTATAAATGGAACCTAATCAACTAATCAAAGAAGCAAGCAAAATATAACCAGAGATTTGAAATTAAGAATAGATGGATAATAACCAGAGGGTAGATAAGAGGAAAATGGGGGATAATGGGGGAAAAGTTGAAGGGTTTTCAAGAATAACTACAAAGGTCACATGGAGAAAACCAAGGTGGGGGATGGAAGCAGGGGAGGAAGGTGGGTGTGGCTGGGGTGGGTTGGAGTTGTGGGAGGAAAAGCAGACAACTGTATCTGAAGAACAGTAAAATTTTAAAAATGAAAAAAAAAGAGTAACATATAATTAAAGTGCTAAAGATTAAAACCAAGAGAGAATCTTAAAAGCAGGAAGAAAAAAGCACTTAGTTACCTACAAGGGAGCTCCCATAAATGTGACTGTTGAACAGAAACTTTGCAGGCCAGAAGGGTTGGCAAGAAATAAAGTGATGAAAAACAAGGACTTACAATAGAGATTACTCTATCCAACAAGGCTATTATTCAAAATCTTAAGTACATGTAAGGAATTTATCAGAGACGAAAAAGCTGAAGGAGTTCATCACCACCAAAGCAGTGTTATATGAAATATTAAAGGGTCCTCTTGAAGTAGTAGAAGAAAAACGATTAAAAAATGGATAATAAAATTCACAATAAATACATATCTATCAACAATTAAATCTAAAATACAAAAGTGGACAAGCAGAGGAGAAATGAACTTATAGAGAACATTTTGATGTTGAGATGATGGGTAAAAATGGTGAAGGGATTAAGAAGTACAAATTTGTTGTTACAGAATAGTCATGTGGATATGAAGTACAGCATTGGGAATATAGTCAATAATATTCTAATAATCATATATGGTATCAGATGGGTGAGATATTCATAGGGATGATTACTTAGTAAGTTATTTGATATCTAATCGCTGCTGTGTACACCTGAAACCAATACAATAATGTGTATCACTGTAATTGAAAATTTTTTAAATGATTAAAAAAACAAAAGTAAACAAATTTATACTCTCTATCATTAATATAATGATTTCTCCATTTATTGATTTCTTCTCAATTCCTTGCAAAGATAATTTCAGTTCAATCCTTCTCAGCTTGATCAATCATATATCATTATTTATATTTACATTAATGTAATTGCTAGTAAAGTCAAACTTATTAGCTTATTAGCCATTTGCATTTATTTACATTTAAAAAAATTGCTTATGAATCTGGATTTGAGATCTGATTAAGTTAGTTTAATACATTCTTTGTGCTTTATAGAAAGCTTTGTGCTTTCCTTTTTTGTTGTTTTTTTTGTTTTGAATCAGTGTTTCAGACTTCTTTTGTTTATTTTTAATTAATTATATTTAGTTATTTTTCAAGTACAGTTTTTTGTCTATTTCTCCCATCCCAGCCTCCCCCGCCCCTTGCTCCCCATCTCCCTCCCATTTCCACCCTCCTTAGTTCTCATCCCTGTGTCCTTCCTATTTGTTCCTCCAAATGCCTCCCCCTTTTTCCCCTTAAATTCCCTTCCCTCTCCCCTCTGGTCACTGTCCCCTTGTTCTCTATTTCAGTGCCTTTGTTATTTTTTTTTTCTGCTTGATTGTTTGTTTTGTTGTTTAGCTTCCTGTTAAAGGTGAGATCATATGGTATTTGTCTTTCAGCACCTGGCCTATTTCACTCAGCATAATGCTTTCCAGTTCCATCCATGTTGTTGCAAAAGGTAGTAGCTCCTTCTTTCTCTCTGCAGCATAGAATTCCATTGTGTATATGTACCACAATTTTTTTATCCATTCATTTACTAATGGGCACCTAGGTTGCTTCCAGCTCTTGGCTATTGTAAATTGTGCTGCTATGAACATTGTGGTGCATAGGTTCTTTGATATTGATGTTTTAGGATTCTTAGGATATAATCCTAGCAGTGGCATTGCTGGGTCAAAAGGCAGGTCGATTTTTATTTTTCTGAGAAAAATTCCATACTGTTTTCCATAATGGTTGTACCAGTCTGCAATCCCACCAACAGTGGACTAAGGACCCCTTTTCCCCACAACCTCTCCAACATTTGTTGTTTGTTGCTTTGTTTATGATAGCCATCCTGACTGGTGTAAAGTGGTATCTCATTGTGGTTTTAATTTGCATCTCTCTGATAGCTAGCGATATTGAGCATCTCTTCATGTGTCTCTGAAAGTTCTGTATGTTCTCCTTGGAGAAGTGTCTGTTCAAGTCCTTTTCCCATTTTTTAATTGGGTTGGGTGTCTTCTTAGAGTGGAGTTGTGTAAGTTCTTTGTATATTTTGGAGATTAAACCTTTGTCTGAGGTATCATTGGCAAATATGTTTTCCCATACAGTTGGTTGTCTTGCTAATTTAATACTGTTTTCTTTAGCCACACAGAAGCTTTTTATTTTGATGAGATCCCGTTTGTTTATTCTTTCCTTTATATTCCTTGCTCTAGGGGACATATCAGTAAAGAAGTTGCTGCGTGAAATATCTGAGATTCTCTTGCCAATGTTCTCCTCTAGGACTTTAATGGTGTCACGGCTTATATTTAAGTCTTTTATCCACCTTGAATTTATTTTGGTGTATGGTGTAAGTTGGTGCTCAAGTTTCATATTTTGCACGTAGCTGTCCAGTTCTCCCAACACCATTTGTTGAAGAGGCTATCTTTACTCCATTTTATGTTACTGTTCCCTTTGTCGAATATTAATTGACTGTAGAGAGTTGGGTTGATTTCTGGGCTCTCTGTTCTGTTCCATGGGTCTATGTGCCTGTTTTTATGCCAGTACCAGGCTGTTTTGATTACAGTGGCCTTGTAATACAGTTTGATATCAGGTATTGTGATCCCCCCACTTGGTTCTTCTTTCTTAAAAGAGCAGGTGCTATTCAGGCTCGTTTATTGTTCCATATAAATTTTCGAAGTGTTTGTTCTATGTCTGTGAAATACGCCATTGGTACTTTAATAGGTATTGCACTGAATCTGTATATTGCTTTGGGTAGTATGGACATTTTGATGATGTTAATTCTTCCAATCCATGAACAAGGTATATGTTTCCATTTGGTTGTGTCTTCCTTGATTTCGTTCTTCAGGGCTGTGTAGTTTTCTGCATACAGGTTTTTTACCTCCTTAGTTAGGTTTATTCCCAGATATTTCATTTTTCTTTTTGCTATATCGAATGGGATTTTTTTCTTTATTTCTGCTTCTGCTGATTCACTGTTGGTATACAAAAATGCCTTTGATTTCTGGATATTGACTTTGTAACCAGCTGATTTGCCAAACTCATTAATTAGTTTGACTAGTTTTTTGGTAGAGTCTATAGGATTTTCCATGTACACTATCATGTCATCTGCAAACAGTGACAGTTTTGCTTCCTCCTTTCCTATTTGGATTACTTTTATCCTTTTCTTGCCTGATCGCTGTGGCTAAAACTTCCAATACTATATTGAATAGAAGTGGTGAAAGTGGACAACCTTGTCTTGTTCCTGATCTTAGTGGAAAAGCTTTTAGTTTTTTTCCCATTGAGTATGATATTGGCTGTAGGTCTCTCATATATGGCCTTTATTATTTTGAGAAATGCTCCCTGTATTCCCACTTTGCTGAGTGTTTTTATCATAAATAGGTGTTGTACTTTATCAAAAGCTATTTCCACATCTATTGATATGATCATGTGATTTTTGTCTTTGCTTTTGTTTATGTGATGTATTACATTTACTGATTTGTGAATATTGAACCATCCTTGCATCCCTGGGATGAATCCCACTTGATCATGGTGTATGCTCTTTTTGATATATTGTTGGATGCGATTTGCCAATATTTCGTTGAGGATTTTAGCATCTATGTTCATCAGCGATATTGGCCTGAAGTTTTCTCTCTTTGTTGTGTCTCTATCTGGTTTTGGAATTAAGATGATGCTGGCTTCATAAAAAGAATTTCAGAATTTTCCATCCTTCTGGATTTTTTGAAATAGTCTGTGAAGAATAGGGGTTAGCTCTTCCTTAAATGCTTTGTAGAATTCTCCTGTGAACCCATCTGGTCCAGGGCTTTTGTGTGATGGGAGTTTTTTGATTACTGCTTCAATTTCTTTTGCTGTTATTGGTCTATTCAGGTGTTCTACTTCTTTTTCATTGACTTTTGGGAGATTATATTTTTCTAGAAATGTGTCCATTTCCCCTAGGTTTTCAAATTTCTTGGCATACAGATCTTCATAGTAATTTCTTACAATCCCTTCTATTTCTGTGGTATCAGTTGTAATCTCTCCTCTTTCATTTCTGATTGTGTTTATTTGTGTCTGTTCCCTTCTTTTCTTGATGAGCCTACTTAAAGACTTGTCTATTTTGTTTATCTTCTCAAAGAACCAACTCCTGGATTTATTGATCCTTAGGATTGTGCTTTTAGCCTCTATGTCATTTACTTCTGCTCTAATCTTGGTTATTTCCTTCCTTCTGCTTGCTCTGGGCTGACTTTGTTATTTTTCCTGGAGTTCTTGCAGGCGTAGGGTTAGCTTGTTTGTTTGAAATGTTTCTATCTTCTTTAGGTAGGCCTGTACTGCTATAAACTTCACTCTCAGGACTGCCTTCACTGTGTCCCATAAGTTTTGGGTTGTTGTGAGATCATTTTCATTTGTTTCCAGAAACGTTTTGATTTCTTCCCTAATTTCATTCTTGACCCATTCATTGTTTAATAGCATACCATTCAGTCTCCATGTTTTTGGGTGCTTTGGGTTTTTTTCTTTGGGGTTGGTTTCTAATTTCAGTCCCTTGTGGTCAGAGAAGATGCTTGGTATGATTTCAATTTTCTTGAATTTTTTGAGGCTCGTTTTGTTTCCAACATGTGGTCTATCTTTGAAAATGTTCCATGTGCATTTGAAAAGAATGTGTATTCAGCTTCTTTGGGATGAAGGGCTCTATATGTATCAGTTAAGTCCGTTTCATCTAAGGTGTTGTATAATGCCGCAATATCTTTGTTGATATTTTATTTGGAAGATCTGTCCATTTTTGATAGTGGGGTGTTAAAATCCCCCACTATAATTGTGTTGCTGTCAATATCTTTTTTGAAGTCCTCTAAGATTTTCATAATATATTTGGGTGCCCCTATGTTTGGTGCATATATGTTTACAATGTTAATGTCTTCTTGGTGGATTCTTCCCTTGAGTATAATGAAGTGACCTTCTGGGTCTCTCTTTATCACCTTCTTTTTGAGGTCTGTTTTGTCTGATATGAGAATTTCTACCCCGGCTTTTTTTTCTTGCCTGTTTGCTTGGAAAACTTGTTTCCAGCCTTTCACTTTTAGTCTGTGATGGTCTTTTGTCCTGAGGTGGATCTCTTGTAGGCAGCATATGTGTGGGTCATACTTTCTTATCCAGTGAGCTGTTCTGTGTCTTTTGATTGGAGCATTTAATCCATTTACATTTAAGGTTATTATTGATAGGTACTTATTCATTGCCATTTTTTTTACCTGTGTTCCTCTCTGTCTCCCTCTTATCCTTCCTTCCCTGAAAGCAGTCCTTTTAGTATTTCTTGTAGAGCTGGTTTGGTGGAGGCGTATTCTTTTATGCTTCTTTTGTCTTGGAAGCTCTTTATTTGGCCATCTATCTTGATTGAGAGACTTGCTGGGTAAAGTAGCCTTGGTTGTAGGCCTCTGTTTCTCATTACTTGGAATATTTCTTGCCATTCTCTTCTTGCTTGAAGTGTTTCCATTGAGAAGTCAGTAGCTAACCTTACTGGGGCTCCCTTGTATGTCATTTCTTTTTTTTCCCTTACTGCCTTTAAGATTCTCTCTTTTTCTTGGAATTTTGCCATTTTGATGATGATGTGTCTTGAAGTGGGCCTCCTTGTGTTCCTCTTGATTGGGACTCTCTGTGATTGCTGGATTTGTGAGACTTATTCTCTTATCAAATTAGGGAAATTTTCTCTCATTACTCATTCAAATACGTTTTCTATCCCTTGTTCTTCTTCTTCTCCTTCTGGTATTCCTATTATTCGGATATTATTACGTTTCATATTTTCTTGCATTTCTCTTAACCCCTCTTCATTCTTTCTGAGCCTCTTTTCATTTTCCTTCTCTTTCTGTGGGATACTTTCTACTTTGTTCTCCAACTCACTAATCCTGTCCTCTGCTTCATCTATCCTACTTTTGAAACTTTCTACTGGGTTCTTCAATTCGGAAATTGTATTCTTCATTTCCTCTTGTTCCTTGCTGATAGTTTCCACTTCCTTTTTCATGTTGATGTAGTTTGCAGAGAGATCATTGTAGTTCCCCTGTAGTTTCTGGTAGTTCACTGTGAGCTCTTTGAACTTCGTGATAAGCAGTGCTTTGAATTCACTATCTGATAGTTGATCAGCCCCTGTTTCATCTAACATTCTTTCTGAAGTTTCTGCTTTTTCTTTCATTTGGGGATTTTTTCTTCATCTTCCCATTGTTTGAGACTCTTCTTGTTAGTCTCTGCTTTTAAAATTGATCTGTTCTGAAACCCTGGTTTTATTGTGTGAACTTCTGTGGCATGATCCTTGTGTAGTTCAGTGGTGCAGACTCCTTGAAGTTTTTTGATGTTCTTCGTCTCCACCTACTCTCACGCTGGTCCTCGTGCTGGTCCCTGTCTTGGTCGCCTACCACTGCTGAATGTCCTGGCTCTAGTAGCTGCCTCCTCAAGTGCCCAGGCCCGTTACTACAGCAGCGGCACAGGGGCTGGGAATATCCCGGTTCCCATAGCTGGTTCCTCTGCTGCCCAGGGCCGTCACAGGCGTTTGGAGTTTCCCGGTTTCCGTACCTGACTCCCCGGTGTCTAGTCCTGTCTCTATTGCAGTGGCACAGAGGCTTAGAATGTCCCAGCTCCGGTACCTGACTCCCCAGCGTCCAGACCTGTCGCTATGGGAGTGGCACAGTGGCTGAGAATGCCTCAGCTGCGTAGCTGACTCCTCTGCCTCCCAGGACCGTCACAGGGGTTTGGAGTGTCCCGGCTTTTGTACCTGACTCCCCAGCGTCCAGTCCTGTCACTATGACAGCGGCACAGGGGCTGAGAATGTCCCAGCTCCCGTAGCTGGCTCCTCGGGGCCCAGGCCTGTGTCTATGGCGGCGACACAGTGGCCTCCGGTGTCCCAGCTCCTGCAACTGACTCTTCTGTTGCCCAGGCCGGTAGCTATGGCATTGGCAGAGGGGCCGAGAATGTCCCAGCTCCGGTTCTTGACTCCTCTGTCACCCGGGACCGTCACAGGGGTTCGGAGTGTCCGGCTCCCGTACCTGACTCCCGGGCTCCCAGGCCTGTTGCTCTGGTGGCAGCACAGGGGCTGCGTGTGTCCCAGCTCCAGTAGCTGACTCTGCAGCTGTCTGATGTTTCAGCATCAGTCACAATCTCTGGCCTGTTGATTTCATAAATGCTGGGTAACCAATGGTTTATTGTGCTGTTTCTCTATAGATCTGCCAGGATTTTTACCCATGAGTACAGGAGCTAGCATCAGCTCCGTCTTACTCCGTCGCCATCTTCCCAGCATCTGTGCTTTATATTTTCTTACCAATTAGTTTTTGAACTAGTAAAACTCATTTTTTTTAGTTTATTTTTTCATTAATTTATTTTTACTGTATTTCTTTCCATTACCATTTAGTATTGTTATACCCCCTGACCCTGCTACACACAGTCACCACCCTGTTGTCCATGTCCATGAGTCCTTATTTCCTTTTTTCTCAGTCTTCCACTCCATACCCACCTGCTTTTGCTGTCATCCCTCTCTCTATCTATTAGTCTCTGTTTGGCTTGTCAGTTCAGTTTGTTCATTAGATTCTACATGGAAGTGAAATCATATATGTCATACCCCTAACTAGCTTATTTCATTTAGCATAATGTTCTCCAGCTCCATCCATACTGTTGGACAGTTTATAATTTTCTTCTTTTTATTACTGAGTAGTATTCCATTGTGTAAATACCCCTTGGTTGTGTTTTATATGTTCCCCTATTAATGGACACTTGGGTAGCTTCCATATCTTGGTGATTATGAATAATCCTGCAGTGTCCATAGGGGTGCTTATATTCCTTTGAATTAGTGTTTGGGGTTCATTCTGATAAATTCCCAGTAGTGAGATGGCTGGTTCAAAAGGCAGGGCCAGTTTTAATTTTCTTGAGATACCTCCATTCTGCTTTCCACAGTGGCTTCACCAATCTGCATTTCCACCAACAGTGCAAAAGGGTCCGCCTTTCTCCACATCCTTGCCAACACTTGCTTGTTGATTTATTGATAATAGCCATTTTGACCTGTGTGAGATGATATCTCATTGTGGTTTTAATTAGCATTTCTCAGACAATTAGTGTCATTGGGCATCTTTTCATACATCTATTGGCCATCTATTATGTCCTCTTTGCATACGTGTCTATTCAGGTCCTTTGCCCATTTTTTAATTGGATTGCTTTTTTTTTTGGTGTGGAATTCCTCTTTATAAATTTTGGATATTAACCCCTTAAAAGATATTAAAGATATTAACTCTAGGTTTCCTCTGCTGGGCTTGGGTTTGTGCAGAAAGAACCAGGCTGCACAGCAGGGCTATCTTTTATCTGTACTAGGTCCAGTAGGTCTGCCTCTACCTGCAGGCTTTCTGTGTGGTTAATCAGTGAATGTCTTCCAGCTGTATTCCTTAGCAGCAGGATAAACACCATGGGGGGAGGGCAGAGTAATTCCTGCAGGTGGGGCCATTGGTACACCTCAGGCTGATGCCACTTAGAGGGGAATTCTCTGCCTGAGGAAGATGGCCTCTGAAGCATGACTCAGTGCAGGGATCTTGGTAGCTGTATCTTCAGTTCACTACCCAGAGCCACCAGCCCCAGACTCTCTTCAGTTGTCTTGAGTCCACTCTGCCCTCTCTCTGCCAGAGCCCAGGGTAAGTGGCTGCAAATGGAATTTTGTGCATTGGCCCTTTAAGTGGTTCTCTGTGTCTCCAGCTACCTGTCCCTGGTGGGCAGAAACCCTGCTGCTTTTCACAGCCATGTATTATTTGAGTTCCTTTTCTGGCTGTGGTGCTGTAGGCTGGGGAGCCCAGCTTGGGGTTTAGATCCTAAAATTTTCAGGGGGAACCAGCAGCACCTGAAATATCTCTCCAGCACTTCACCTGCTGCCCATGCAAGCCCAGCTAGCCCTCTCAGGCCTCCTTCACAGTCCCTGCCAGTCTCATTGTGGTGATGTGGCTTCTCCTGTCTGTCCATGGTTATAAGGTTTCTCTTCAGCTAGTGTTCAGTTGGTTATTCTGGATGATTTTTCTATCATTGTAATTCAAGTTTGATCCTGGGAGGTGAGTGTAGCTTCCACTGCTCCTCCACCATATTGGGTCCTCCCCCATATTGGGTCCTCCCTATTTGTATAACTCATTTTACTGCTTATACTACTTAACACAAATTCCTTTGTCACTCTCTCCAGAGGCTGGAGTTCTGTGAGTAATTTATTTACATATTTATTTTTAAGGATGGGAATGGCCACAATATTTTCTGAATACTTGCATTTAGGGGAGTATCCTGGTTAATATGGAATGTTTCGGTTGCATCTCTTACTCTCAGACTGCAGACATCATCTTGGTGGTTGATTGGCTTTCTTTCTTCCTTCTCTCTGTCTGCCCTCTGTCTGTCATCAAGAATTCATTCATTTATTCATTCATTCATTCATCCAACACACATCTGGGTAGTGTTTTACTGTGTCCTGATCCTCTGCTGGCATTTAGTTGTATGGAATAGAAGATGGCTGCCCTCCGAGTGGGTTTCTTTTCTTGAAGTTCCTTGATGGTTCATCCTTCCAGGATATATTTAAGCCTTTTGGTAGACCATGGGATGTCCTCCTGTAATAATGTCTTTGCTTATTGCTTTTTCTGTATCTGCTCTAATCTTTTCTTTTGCACTTCCTGTTCTAGAGGTAACTTCCAACTCTCTGTTCTTTTTTGCTTACCATCTTTTACTTCAGATATTGGAACAATCACATGAATTGTTTATTCTATAGTATTGGATATGTTATTAACCACATTTATTATATGTGGGGGCAACTTTTCTCTCAAGTCCCCCCAACCGCCATGGATGAGAGTAATCATGACTGAGCCATGATGTGATCTGCTTGGGGAGGAGAAGTGGCCATTTTCCCAGAGGAAAAAGGCCATGAGCAGTGGCCAGTTTCTCAGGGGAAAAAGGCATTGAGCTCTCTCCTCCAGGGGCTTTTATTGGGTTGTAATACACAGGAATACAGGGTGGCAAGGATCAAACAGTAGATAACATTTCAAAGAAATCTGAGGGCTTAGTATGAGTCAGAGTCTGTCAGAAACAGAGTTTTAGGGTTTCCTGCTTGAACCCTTAACATATGAATGAAAGTACTCTTAGCAGAGCAGATTTCAAAGTTTATCAGGAAGTCTTTGTGATGCCAGATTTTTCCCCAGGACATGCTCTAACAAGGAAGGGAGCTGCACCTCTCCCCAACAGGTATTCAGGCTTAAGGGGATTAGAGCCAGGAAGTGCTTCTCCCAGAGAACATGGGGACTTGGGCTTTGACAAAGCTGGGGGGCGAGAGTCCATCGCTCTCTGTTGCAGCTCCCTGAGTCCTTCCATGAAGGCCTCCCAGGTGATCGAGTCTGGCTTAGGTTGTCCCCCACTGTGAGGGGTCTTACCCATCATCGACTTCTGACCAAGCTTTGGGGGCAGGGAGAGGAAACTGAGGCAGCATTTGCTACCAGAGACAAGCTTTGTCTCCTGCGGCTCGCATTCCAAAGGTTGTCCCTTGCCCTTAGTCACAAGGGATCGAGATACAATTCCTAGAATCAGGCAGAGTGGTCTACAACAATTATATGAGTTTTTCTTTCTTAAACTTTAAATTATTTATTAAGATAACTATACAGTCGAAAATCATATAATACCTAAAGGATTGTCATGAAAATGACCCCCTGATGTCTGTTTTTCCCCATCTCTGTCCTATTCCCCACAAGCAAGGATCTTCATCATATTTTAAGCTATTTTGTTGGATATTTTATATTTTTATCCTAAGTAATAAACTTTACAATTTCTTGATGTATTAAATTCTGACATTATTAATTCGTGCTTCTATACGGATGAGGATTTAGCACTATTCACTCCTGACTTTCTCCCTGTTTCTAGTATTATGATGTCATTATCTTTTAAAAGGTTCTATTTATTTATTTTTAGAAAGAGGGCAAGGGAGGGAGAAAGAGAGGGAGAGAAACATCAGTTAGTTGCCTGTCAAACATGCCTCAACTGGGGACTGGGCCCACAACCCAGGCAAGTGCCCGGATTGGGAATCAAACCAACAACCTTTCCCTTTGCAGGATGTCACCCAACCAATTAAGCCACACTGGTGATACTATTATTTTAATCAAATCAGTAAAAAGTATATATATTATTTTGAGTCTATTACTTTTAGTTACCACCAAGCTAAGTTGTACCCTATGATTTTTGTTTTTGTTGTTCTGCCTTTTGCTTTTCTGGGAGTGTATACTTCTCCTTTCTTCTTCTTTTTTAAGGTTTTATTTATTTATCTTTAGAGGGGAAGGAGACAGGGAGAGAAACATCAATGTATGGTTGCCTCTAGTGCTTCCCCTGCTGGGAAATAGCCCGCAGGGAACTGGCCTGCAACCCAGGCATGTGCCCTGACTGGGAATTAAACCGCGATCCTCTGGTTCGCAGGCCTGTGCTCAATCCACTCAGCTACATCAGCCAGGGTTCTCTTTTCTTCTTGAAATCTTGCTGAAGTATTGTATTTATACCTCCTGCCCCAAACCTCTGTTTCCCAGGCATTTTTTCTAGAGGCCCTATGGGAGCTCAGCCTCTAAGGTGTTACCCCATTCCTTTATGGGTGGGTCACTTCCCTGGCTGCCAAGCATCTTGCTTAAGCCTGGCCATGATTTCTCTCCCAGGTCATGTCCACATTTTTCTTGGTCCTATGTCTTCCTTTTTTCTGGATTATTGTTGTTTTGCACAATAATTCTTCATTGTTCCAAATCTACTCCATTGGCATTTGTACAGCATAAAGACCAAGTGGTGCAGAGAAAAGATCTCACCCCTCCTTTTTAAACTCTTGCAAATTGAAGAAACATTTTGAATCATTTAAAGAACACTGTAATTTAAAATGCCTGTGAACAATTTTCTGTTACTGATTATGCATTGGAATACAAAAATTAATATTGTTTTAGTGTCTCCTTAAATTTTGCTACAGTTAATGATTATTAACCAGACATGTACCAATAGTGTGACAGATGATGACCTAAGTCTAACATAGTTGTTGACTAAACAGTTGCTTTCAAGTAGTTTATGGCCTACAAAACAATAAATCCACACAGGTTTGCAGAAAGAGGGGAGAAACCATTTATTTGGTGCATGAAGTGGAAGAAGGCTAGTCTCTGGCCTTTCAAATGCCACGGGCCATTACTTGGCTTTTAGTGGAGGGGAAATGGTTACTTCTCTCCCATAACTCTTGAAATTTTATAGTTAGCTCCCATCAAAGGAAAAGCCTAGGCTACAGGAGTGATGAAAAGTTGGGAAATGTTAGAAATGCAGTCAATACCTTGTTTTCCAATACAGTTAGGAAATGGAGTGCAATGTAGTAAAAACCCTGGCTGCTGGAATAAGTGGTTTGTCATAGATAGGGTGACCAGTTTTCATGGAGTTAGCATGCATAATAGTCACAGGATTGTACTCAAACTTGCTCAATTATCTCTTCATGTTGCAGCATCTTTCAGTGCCTTGAGCAGGGGAAATCCTGAACATCACCATTGCCCTCCAGTGTCCAGGCATGTAAACCAGAGTAGATTCTGGTTAAGAGAGGACCAGGTAACAAACAAGTTACACATAACAAATTATCACATTAAAACGTGGCTTATTTCAAATCATTAAAGTGCTTCTAGTTTGGGACCCCCGAAGTAACAGAATTTAGGTTTAGGTAGTTAATTTAGGAGGTCTTCCCAGGAAGCACAGTGAGGAATGAAAGTGAGACAGGGAGGGAGAAAGCCTGTAAAGGGTGGATTGATGATCCCTGAGTACCCTCTGGGGGACTAGATAGAACATATTTCAGCGTTGGTGCCATGAAGGGTAAGGAAGCTAGGAGTTTGAACCTGGAACTGTCATTTTCAGTGACTGAAATCACTTCTAGAGGCATTAAATTTCTGATACTTCTGGCCTGCCTCACATTCAGGCCTAGCACCTTCCCATGGCCTGGTGGTATCATCAGGCAGAGAGGTACAGATGCTCCAGGTCAGAAGTCTCAGATTTGCAGGCTGTTGTCCACTGACACTACAAGTGACTTCTGGGCTGGGGCCATGTGAGGCCATGTCCTTCAATGGCCTAAAATAGCCACTCCTGGGGCCTAAAGGTTGGAGTTGTACTAGCATGTGCTGTACAGTGGATAGACCAAAGGAGACTTAACTAAGTAAGAACAATGGGAAAGGCAACTGAACTCCCCACTCCTACCGCTGTAATTTTTGCATGTGTCAGAGAGTTTTTATAAACAATGGGAAATTAGAAAATAAAATTAGCTTGCATGATTTCAGATGGGAACAGATGCTTGCCTGCTTGGTTTTTTAAAATTCCCACAAAAACCTCAAGCAGAGTTAATAATGTATGAAAATTAGGTACCATGTGTGCACTTGGCTTCATAATGTTTTTATTAAGCAGAGAGTTGATTTAAAATAACACAATGTAACAACTGACATAATAGCAGGCACTGTGGTGTATATGGAAACATCCTCTTTGAATGTTCTATTAGGTTTTCCATAACACAAGGATATTTTTTTTAAATCTTCTAGAATTATCACATAATATGAAATTAAATCATATTACAATTTGATAAAACAAACTGCCCAAATGCAAATTGCAATTGTTTTTTAAAAAAGGCATAATCAATTATAAATAACTATGTAAGTAGTTTTCTACAGATTGCTTAAAATTTTACAGTAGATTCACATTTCTATCGTCTCAGATTTTTTCCAGTATCATTTACTGATTGGAATTTGCCTTCTCTTCTTTACCCTTTCCATCCTCTGCCATTCTGGCCTTTAAGTAGCAGAAAGACACAGGGAGAAAGAAAAGGTCATGGACTCATGAGTTTCCAGTAGCTGAAGAGTTGTCTTGGTTCTGAAGACAAAATGAATCTCTACAAAGTTGACACATGGACATTGGACTAGCAGGTGGAAGTGTACTCTTCTAGAGTCTGAGTGCAAATCTCTGTTATTCCCTAAGGAAACCACTGTTGATCATGTCCCAGCCCATGATGGAAGAAGGGCAGTAGTCTGCTCCAGTTGCTGTGCTGCTCCCTCTGGGATTAATCACATCTGCAGGATAGTCCTGGGGGGTTGCCCCCAGTTTGTGTTGTCTAGCAGAGTGCACTGAGACACAGGGAAGTCCAGTAGTCAGCCAAACCTGAGGAGGTTCATTGCTGATCAAATATGCATGTATTCTACAGAAAGCTTTACATTGCCTTGATATATTTAGTTGTTCAACAAAACAAATATCTAGTGCCGGCTTGTTATTGTTTATCTTCAGGGCAAGAGAATGGCCACACAGGGCAGTTTAAATGATTTTACAAAAACAGAACATTTTTTTTTATTGGTGGTGGGAGTTGATAGATACTTAGGAAATACAGTGAGCATTGTGGGAAGTTCTAAAGCTATTGAAATGAGTTAATAGGCCCATGGACTTGGGGCATTTTGTTGAAGGGAACCTGGTAGGCATGTCTTTCCTTGGCAGCTTCCTGTGATTGCAGTCATGTCTCCTGACATCAGTGGGGCTGCAGGTGTGGGCCAGTACCCTCAGAGTAACAATACCTTGCAGCATTTTAAAAAGTAATTGAGTAGGAGATATTTGATCTTTGTGACTTGCACCATAAGATTTTCTTGGAATCTTTTCAAGGGGTTGGTTGGAACAGAACTTTTCCATCTGTACTATGGTCTATAAAAATTATAGTAACTGACTTCATGAGGCTTGAGTGTTTCTTTTGTTATGTGCATCACTTTCTAATTAGATTTTCCTCATATTTGGGATAGTACAGTCTTGCAGGAAGTAGCCAGCATTAAAATAACTCAGAGATAGGGCTGTGTCTGGCATGGCCTCAGCAAGAAGAGAGATGGGGTTCGCTGCCCTAAAACTGTGGCCAACCTCAGAAGTCCCTGTCCAGGTGAGCATTGGTTTCAAAAGGATGTCAGGTCAACTGGGGATTTGGCAAGCAGTTCACAGACCTGGCACTTTTCCCAGCCTGGTTGCTGCTTGCATATGGCCTTGGGCATTCTCCCTCTCAACCTACCTCACCTCCCTTGCACTGAAAAGCAATCTGAGAATAATAATAATATCTGCCTTTAACTTCTTGGAATGCTAAAGGCGACAAATTGTCAGAATGTCAGGTGTTATTTATTTTCTAAGTTTGAAAACACTTTATTTTTTTTAATTTTTATTTTATTGATTATGCCATTACAGTTGTTCTATTCCCCCCTTCATTCCCCTTCACCCTGTACACCCCCTCCCCCACCATTCCCCCCTTTAGTTTATGACCATATGTCTCAAGTTCTTTAGATTCTATATTTCCCCTACTATTCTTGCCCTCCCCCTATCTATTTTCTACCTACCATCTATGCTACTTATTCTCTGTACCTTCTCCCCCCTTCTCCTCCCACTCCCCTGTTGCTAACCCTCCATGAGATCTTCATTTCTATGGTTCTGCTCCTGATCTAGCTGTCCTTTTAGCTTGCTTTTGTTTTAGCTGTGGTTGTTAATAACTGTGCGTTTGCTGTCCTTTCACTGTTCATGTTTTTTATCTTCTTTTTCTTAGATAAGTCCCTTTAGCATTTCATATAATAAGGGCTTGGTGATGAACTCCTTGAATTTGATCTTATCTTGGATGCACTTTATCTGCCCTTCCATTCTAAATGAAAGTTTTGCTGGATAGAGCAATCTTGGTTGTAGGTCTTTGGATTTCATGACTTGGAATACCTCTTTCCAGCCCCTTCTTGCCTGTAAGGTCTCTTCAGAAATCCGCTGACAGTCTGATAGGAACTCCTTTGTAGGTGACTGTCCCCTTAGCTCTTACTGCTTCTAGGATTCTCTCTTTCATTTGAATCTTGGCTAATGTAATCATGATGTACCTTGGTGTGTTTCTTCTTGGGTCCAAATTCTTTGGGACTCTCTGAGCTTCCTGGATTTCCTGCAAGTTTATTGCCTTGCCAGATTGGGGAAATTCACCTTCATTATTTGTTCAAATAAGTTTTCCACTGTTGGCTGTTTCTTTCCCCCTTCTGGTACCCCTATAATTCGGATGTTGGAGCATTTAAAGATATCCTGGAGGTTCCTAAGACTCTCCTCATTTTTTTGAATTCTTGCTTCTTGACTCTTTTCTTGACTCTTTTGGCCATTATTTGCTTTCTTCTGGTCCACTCCATTGATTTGAATCCCAGCTTTCTTTCCATTACTATTGATTTCCTGTGCATTTCCATTCATTTCAATTAGTTTAGCCTTCATATGTTCCTCTAATTTGTGAATAAAATCAACCAGTTCTGTGAGCATCCTGATCACCAATGTTTTGAACTGTGCATCTGAAAGTTTTGGTATTTCTTCGTCACTTAGATTTATTGACTCTGGGTCTTTGAGATCTTCTGGAGCCATTTTTGGTCTGTTCACGCCCATGAAGTATGAGGAGCAGAGCCTTAGGGGTGGGGCGGGGTGGGGCCTCCAGGGCGGGGTCGCTGGGTTCTGACCCTGTATGTGGTGGCGGGGTCAGAGTGGGGAAATGGCGTCCCCCTCTCCTGCTTCCCACCGCTGGGTTAGGAGCGAAGCCTGAGGTGTTCACCAGGGTAGGGTCGCTCAGGTCGCTGGGTTGTGAGGCTGTATGTGGGGGCGGGGTCAGAGCCTGGAAATGGCGGCCATCTCTGCTGCCTCTTGTCGCTGGCACCCGCTGGGTCCTGTCTCACTGCCCACTCCCTTGCTGGTCTATTTGTGCAGAAATGCTCCAGCACAGTCAACCCGCTGCCCTTCACCCTCCCCGGATCCGCCAGTCACTCACTGGGTTGGCCCTTTGCAACCGCACGCCTGGGTTCCCCACGCCCAAGTCCATGTGACCGAGTTTTCCTGTGCAACCCCGCTCCGCCAGCTGCTGGTTTCGCCCCTCTTACCAGTCAGGCTGAAGAATTCATAGTTATCAGACTTCTGAAAAGTTCAATTTTCTGTGTTCTGGCTGTGTTTTCTGTTGCTAATATTTTCTTGTCTCTAAACTTGGTTGTGTGAGAAAGCACGGCGTCTCCACCTATGCCTCCATCTTGGCGGAAGTCCTGAAAACATTTTAAAGAGCTGAAAAGAACATATCAGGTTATGTCCATGGGCCCTTTGAGGAAAGAAGTGCTTTTTTTTGTCAATGGTAGGCTCAAAAATGAAAAAGAGTATGATCTGCAATGGTTTTCATGGGGCTTATGAGGATGTATGAATGCATCAGTAAGAAGCTTGTAATTTCTCACCATCAATCCTCCAAATCATGTTGAAAGGAAATTTCAGGCACCGTCTCACTCTAAGAGTGGTCCTTCCATCAGGAGTCCTGGGCACCTGTTTTGTTCTAAAATTACTTGCAAAGAAATTGGTTTCCTTAGAACCCCTTCAAAACTGTATCTAGCACCTAACAGCCTGGTAAGGTTGAATGTTCCTAAGAGAGGTGGGCAGAGGTGATGGCAACAGCAGACAGATCACCTCTGCCAACTCTGTGTAAACCCTTGCAGCCTGTTACCTGTTACAGGGCAGCAAACAGTGTCTGAGCTTTTCTGGAGCAAATGTCATCTTTGGGAGGCCTTGAGTCTGACTGTACATGGAGCACTGAGCTCTCAGGTTGATTCATCAATGCATTTCTAGTAGCTCATTAGTGTCCATGGAAGCCTAAAGTGGCTCATTTTGTATTTTATGTCCTTATCACACTGGGTCATTTTATAGTGTGAAAGATGCTTCAGAAGGGTGATTTGAGGTTTGAAAGAACAGGACTGGTAAGAATTATTCCGTGTATTTGGTGCTTAACAAGTCTCAAAGCATGTGCAAATGCTGCACTCTGTTCTCAGTGCCCTGGGCAGTCAGCCTGGGTGGGTGCCAGCCTATCATTTATAAAAAAGCAGATGGTGGCAAGTGGTTTAAGGGTCTCTGATATCTTTTCCTTCTTCAGAGAGAGCTATTCTACCCTGGGAGAAGGAGGTCACCTATAGTGCTGACACTCATTGTGCACTGCTGTTTGGGTCCTATTCTGTTTCCTACTCTGGAATGCTGGTGAAGAGCTATTTAGTCACATAGCTGACATAAGCAAAAGTTTAAACTTCCTTTCTTTCCTAGGCCATCACCTGGTCATCCTTCAGACAAAGCAGGTCCTGTTCATTCATTTCTGCACTCATTCATCCATTGTTGTGTGTGTGCCACACAGTGTAAGTCACATCACTATGCTTCTCTTAATTAATGGGGAACTTGTGAAAAATTTGTTTCCAGGGTCCCCACACACCAGCAGCATCCCAGCCTTCTGCGCTGCTTTGCCTTGTCTGGTCTGTCCTCCAGGTTTTTGGTGTTGGTTACCATTGACTCACCTGCCACTCCCACATGGAGATACTCCAGTTACTGCTGGTGGTACATCCTAACTGTAATCCACCTTTGCTCTTTCCCAGCTTTTTATGGGCCATCCTCACCCTCACTTTGCCCTCTTGCTCTTTGGCCTCTTTGTGCAATCGTTGACTTTCCTGTCTTTAGTCACCTGCCTGTGAGTTTCTGCTCCGATGGCTTGCACTGCCTTATGCTCTGCCTTAATGTGTCTGGCAGTGATAAATGAACACACAGAGGATGATGCTGGTCTCTGGAATTTGCATGTCTTGTTAGCCCTCCATCAAGACCTTAACTTTCATTCTACCATCAGGTCTGGCTTCCACTGGCCCTCTCCTACTTGCCTGTACCACCTCTTTCTTGACCACCCTGAAGGTGGGGGCTCATCCTCCTCTTGATGCCCACTACTATTAGGACATCCTGTGTTTTTCACTGTAATTCTGTGATGCTGATTGCTTTCTTTGATTGCCCCCAAAGGCTACTCTGCTTTCTTTGGCTACTCTGTGACTGGGCACTGAGAGTCCCTGTCCTGTCTGCTGGGCTGCACTTTCTCCTGATGCTAGCAGCTAGACTATGACCTGTTCCACGACTGCCCTGTATTAGTGGTTTCAGCTTGGGGCCAGACCTGGTATGCCTCTTCCATTGCCATACACAGGCCATATGGGCTGGACAAGTGTGAGGGACATTAGAGAGCTATCTCTAGGCCTACATTGCTTTTGCAGATTCTCTTCCTTAGCCAGCCTGTTCCCTGCTGATTAAAGACAAATAATTGCTATATTTGATCCTTGTGACTTGTTCAGCTATCAGGGCAAAGCATACAGGCAAACTGAGGTCCTGCAGCAGCTTGTTGCCAAACCACCAAGGAGCTGAACTCATGCGAGGGCCAGTTTTTTGTTTGTTTGTTTGTTTGTTTTTGTTTAAATTTAGTGAATGGAGATGGCCCTGAGGTCATTCCCTGTATATTTTCTACCAGTAAAGACAGGAGTAAAGAAGGATAACAGCTTGGTCTACTGTATGCTGCAGGTAGAATGGTGGGAGTTGCCAGCATTCCCAGCTATCTCCACTTTAAAATAGGGATTATAAGAGCCTTTATACTTTCCAGATGCTTAGAATAGGGCTGGTCTCATTGTAAGTGAGGACCACCCATTATTCACTTGGGGTAGACAGTCAACCCCAGGAAACCAGGTCTCTACTGTGTCCCTGGCTCCTAGAATAGGGCATGACTTGTAGCTGATGCTCAATAAATATCTGCTAAATAAAGACCATAGATTGAGCAAGAGAGGGCCTGTGGCTCTCTGGGAAGAATAATGAGTTTGGTTCCATCTCAGCAACTCATATGCTGAAAAACCTTAAACAAATGCCATAACCTACTGAACATCCATTTTTTCATTTATTTCAGTGGTCATGTTATAAGATATTTTGATGTCAGCAAGCCTACCAAAATGTGGCTTAAACAGTATGAAGCTTGATGATCTCCCCTATAGGACAACTGATTCTTTCAACTTGGCCCCTCCAGGGCTCTCTCCAGTGGCCTCATTGTACTTCTGGGCATCCTCTCATTCTGAAAGCTACCAACACACCAAAGCTCCTTTTTCTCCTGTGTCTTCTTGCACCTGTATTTATATGGGAGGGATGCCTTTCTCTGAAGCCTTCCTCCAGTCCCCTCAGGTCCTATTGGCTGAGATTTCTGTTACATGTCCATGTGGTTGCAGGGTCAGATATTGCCATTTCCAAAGGAAAAGGCTGCTTATGCCAGTAGGGAGGGAAGAAGGATCTGGGAGGATGACTATGTCTGTGATGCAGGAAGCAGACTGTGGCTTCTCCACGGGATGTTGATGATATATAACTTATTGGATTGTTGAAAGCAAACAGATCACATAGGTGAAAATGCAACATGGGGGTCCATAACAGGTGGCTTATACCTATTTCATCGACGTTACATTTGTTCAGATACATCTGTAAAAATAAAATGTGAATGTCCTTAGGTGGAGCTTGTTTTCTCCTGTGTGGCCAGTCTTCACCATGCCCTATTATCTTATATACTTAGTTACTTCACTTATTTTGCTACCTGATTGGTTCCTCAAGGCATTTAATTTTGCATTGTAATGCCCATGTTCAGCTAGTTTATTCTTTTTTTTGGCCTCAAAGTCTTTCTGTAAGTTTTGTATTAACATTTTCAATGGGTGTTGTTTTAGCGATCAACTCAAACCCAAAGAATTAAGCTCCAGAGTGTTAAGTAGGCTAATGTAATTTTTAAATTACACTTCATTTTTTTTATGCTATTAGAGTTGTTCCAATTTTTCTCTTTGTCCCCTGCCACCCAGCACCACCCCCTGGAGGCAATCCTCAGACCATTGTCCATGTCCATGGGTCATGCATGTATGTTCTTTGGCTACTGTATTCCCTATGCTGTACTTTACATCCCATGACTATTATGTAGCTACCAATTTGTACTTCTTAATCCCTTTATCTTTTTCATTCATCCCCCCAAACTCCTTCCTGTTTGGCAACCATATCTATATCTGTGATTTTGTTTTTTAGATTCAATTGTTGATAGATATGTATTAGTACAATTTTATTTGTTTATATTTTTGATCTTCTTAAAGAAGGCCCTTTAACATCTCATGTAATACTGGTTTTGTGGTGACAAACTCCTTTAGATTTTTCTTGTCTGGGAAGCTCTTTATCTGTCCTTCAATTCTAAATGATAGCTTTGCTAGGTAGACTAATCTCAGTTGTAGATCCTTGCTTTTTATCACTTTGAATATTTCTTTTCAGTCCCTTCTAGCCTGCAAAATTTCTTTTGAGAAATCAGATGACAGTCTTATGGAAGATCCCGTGTAGCTAATTAATTTCTTTTCTCTTGCTGCTTTTAAGATTCTCTTTGTCTTTAACCTTTGGGATTTTTATTATGTTGTGTATTGCTATGGACCTCTTTGGGTTAATCTTGTTTGGGCTTCTCTGTGCTTCTTGGACTTGTATGTCTGTTTCCTTCATCAAATTAGGGAGGTTTTCTGTCATTATTTTTTCGAATAAGCTTCAAATTTCTTGCTCTTTCTCTTTTCCTCTGGCACCACCCCCACCCCAATGAGAATGTTGGTGTGCTCGAAGTTGTCCCAGAGGTTCCTTACACTATCCTCAGTGTTTCAGATAATTTTTTTCTTGTGGTTTTGATTGGTTGTTTTCTGCTTTCTTATATTTTAAATTGCTGATTTGATTCTTGGTTTCATCTACTCTACTGTTGATTCCCTTTAAATTATTATTTATTTCAGTTAGTATATTCTTTGTTTCTGACTGGATCTTCTTTATGCTTTTGAGGTCCTCACTAAGTTTCTCGAGCCATGTTTCTTTGTCTCCTCATTCTGGCAGCTTCCCAATGTTTGTTTTATGTATTAGGTAGAGCTGCTGTGTCTCCCAGGTTTGATAAAATGGCCTAATGTAGTTGGTGTCCTGAAGGGTCCAGTGGCACAGTCTCTTCTATTAACAAGTTGAATACTCAAGGTGCACCCACTGCATGGGCTGTGTACACCTTTCTCTAGTAGTTGAGCCTTGATTGCTGTTGGCACATCCAAGGTCATCAACTGTCTGTGTTCCGTCCAGGATCACACAGCATAAGATACAAAGTGATACACAGATGTCTGCTACTTGTGTTGAGCTTGAAGGTGCTTAGGAGAGGTCAACCTGTGAACCAAGGCAGGTTCCTGCTAGTACCAGGCCTTGGGCAACTTAGTGAGAAGGATAGGGCTTGTTGAGGCCAGGTGCTGCTTGTCTGAGAGAGTTTAGGAAAATCTGAAGCATGGATCAAGACAAGCCATTCATATGGGAAGGCCACTGGAAATATCTGGGGTGGGCCTGAAAGTTGACTGGGGCAGGGCCTCAGGGAATCACCAGGGTAGGACAAACAGTGTGATCCAGGCTGATGGAGATTTAAGTATGGTGCCCACCTGCTGGCTCTATGGCTCTGTTGGGGGAGCACTCAGAAAAGGAACAATGGCCTCTGCCAGCACTTCTGTCTGGAAGAAAGCTTCCCCTCAGCTCTCACCCTGATGCAGGACTATTCAGTTCCTCCCTGTACATCTCTGATGCTTTTCAATCTCCTGCCCTAGTACTGGAGCTTAGAGGGAGTTCAGGTAAGTATGCATTGGCCCTTTAAAAGGAACTGCCTGGAATTCCAGCAGTTTCTGTCTTTCATTGTTTCAAGCCCTGTTGATTTTTACAGCCAGAAGTTATGGAGACTTCTCTTCCTCACACTGGAACCCTGGGCTGGGGGTCCTCATGTGGGGCTTCGACCCCTTATTCCGGAGATATCTCTCCGTATTTTTTCACTACACATAGGTGTGTAAACAGCCCTTTCTGCATCTTTGCCTGTCCTCCCAGTCTCCATGTAGTTTCTTCTTTAATTCTGTAGTTGTAGGACTTTTCATTTAGCTCAGTTTATGATAGGTCTGAATGATGGTTGTTCTCTAGTTTAGTTACTTTGGTATAGTTGTGCAAGGAGTCAAGCGTATTTTACCTATACTGCCAACTTGACCAAAAGTTCCTGGTTAAAGTTGTTTAAAACACATAATAGTGAGGTGTTTGGGGTTTTTATTTTTGTTTTGCTCTAAATATCTAAACTGCAAAGATTGAAACTCCAGACCCTGCAATCACCTAGTTTTTTTCTTACATTATACAATTAAATTATGTTATACATCTTAGTTAAAAAGAAAACTATTTTCTCAGTGGATTTAATCATGAGTTGGGGAGATTTGGATCTAGATATTCTAGTGTCCCGTGTTTTGGTCCCCCTTTTCTGAGATCTACTATGAGAGGTATAGGCTGGACATAAGATGGTTACCTGACCTGTGGCAGTTTCTTTGTTCCCAGAGCTGCCTTGGAAGGTTGGATTTTTCTGTAAGCACTAGAGCCATTATGGTTTGGATAATGTCTCCTTCGAAATATGGACACTCTTATCAGTTAATAAAAAACCAAGCAAACAAAAAAACAAAAGTACTCCATGTCAGTGTTTGTAGACCATATGTTTCACAGGGCCTGTTGTGGTTTCTGTTTCTCCTTGATGTGTATCTGCCTGCTAACGTGAAAGCTGTGGACATGAGTCTATATGCAGTACCAAGTTATTTTCTTCCTCTTTCTTTTTCTTTCTTATGTTTCCTCAAAAAAATTTTAACTGCTTTCTTGCCTTGAGATATAAATTCCACATTCTGGTTGCATTAGATACTAAGTCTTCTGAGGAAAGGCTTAAATTTATTGGGCTAGTTCACAGTGTTGTCATAAAGAGCTTTAGTTTGGGGCATGGAGCCATATGTGATTAGGATTGTTAAGCTAAATAATGTAAAAGAATCAACATTACATTGTTTACAGAAACTTGGGCTATGCCTGTTACTTCAGTAATTATCATACCTGATTTACAAGCATGGTCCATGATAGAGTGGGAGGTCAAATGGACTTTTCTGCAGTTTTGCCCTCTTGATGGTGCCTGTGAGTCAGTGAGAAACAAAGGGGTGCTTCCAGGGCAGAGGAGCCTCCAGGAAGCTGGCTATACTTGGGAATTGTTCTCCATCACCCTCCTAGAATCTGGCTTCTCAACAGCATTAAAGAGCAGCAAGTGACTAACAGGTTGGATCACAAACAGAGCTTTGCATGGGATTGAATCTTACTAGTGAGGGGAGGCTTGATTTGGTTGTTTCTGAAAATTATACTCACATTTTCTATATTTACTCCAAAGAGGGGAAACAACATATGATTTTTAAAAGTAATCATGCTTTATCCGTGTCTAACTTAGATGCACTTATGATTTTATATTTATGTGTGTGTATATGCAAAATCTATCTGTAGATACACACATATATGTAACATATACATGTATAAGTACATGTACTGACACTGATGTAATAAATGTAAACTGCTGGCAGCAAAAAGCAGCGTATCACAGTTCACTGCAGAACATTAATTTCCAGATGTTTGCGTTTCATGGACTAGGAATATAAAAAATAGAAAATAAATTGGAGGATCCAGCAGGGTTACCAATTTCATGTTTTCCAAGATCATTAAAACATTTTTTGTGTGTGTGCTGCATGTTAACTAGACTATTGTGATAGTCGTTTCACAATACAGTTGATCCCTGAACAACACATGCACATGGATTTTTTCAATAAATACTGTAAATGCATTTTCTCTCCCTTATCTTTCTTTTCTTTTTTAAAAATTGTTGTTCAAGTACTTGTCTCCATTTTTCTGATGCCACTTTTTCCCTCCTTATCCCCCACCTCCCACCCTCAATCCTTCCCCTTTAGCTTTATTCCTGGGTCCTTTATACATGTTCTTTGTTGATCTTTCCCCTACTTTGCCCCATTATCTCCCTCCCACCTCCCCTCTAGTTACTGTCAGTTTGTTCTTTATTTCAATGTCTCTGGTTATATTTTGCTTGCTTGCTTGTTTTGTTGATTAGGTTTTACTTATAAGTGAGATCATATGGTATTTGCCTTTCACTGCCTGGCTTATTTCACTTAGCATAATGCTCTCCAGTTCCATCCATGCTGTTGCAAAGGGTAGGAGCTTGTTCTTTCTTTCTGCTGCATAGTTTGCCATTGTGTAAATAGTCCTGTTTTTTTAAAGATTTTATTTATTTTTAGAGGGAAAGGGAAGGAGAAAGAGAGGGAGAGAAACATTAATGTGTGGTTGCCTCTCAAGTGTCCCTAAATGGGGATCTAGTCTGTAACCCAGGCATGTGCCCTAACTGGGAATCAAACTGGCAACCCCTTGGTTCACAGGCCCATGCTCAATCCACTGAGCTACACCTGCCAGTCATACCATAATTTTTGATGCATTCATTTATTGACGGGTACTTAGGTTGCTTCCAGCACTTGGCTATTGTAAATTGTGCTGCTATGAACATTGGCATGCATAGATTCTTTTGAATTGGTGTTTTGGGATTCTTGGAGTATGATTTTGTTAATAATGTTTTCTTTTCTCTAGTTTATTGTAAGAATACAGTATGTAATACATATAACATACAATATATGTGTTAATTATTTATGTTATTGGCAAGGCTTCCAGTCAACAGTAATTAGTAATTACTAATTGCTATTAGTAATGAAGTTTGGAGGAGTCAAAGGTTATACATGGAGATCAATTGTCATTCAAATACTGAATCATTATTTTGTACACTTGAAATGAATGTTTTATGTCAATTATATCTTAATAAAATTTATAAAAATTTGCAATAAAATGCACATCATATAAAGTTTACTATCCTAATAACCATTCTTAAGTGTACAGCTTAACAATGTTATATACATTCACATTGTACAATTCAAGATCATTTTGCAAGAAAATAAAAAGGAGGGGGTGAGACAGAAGGACTCCATCTACTGTCCTCATCATTTCATAAAAGAAAGAGCATTTTCATACCAAAAGGAAAACAAGGCTGCCATAATAGATCTGAGAAATTCCTCCCTAACCTGTAGTAGAATGGTACAGAGAAAAATGATCATCCAGGGAAAAATAATAGTACAGAAAAAAAACATAGCAAGGAATTCTGTACAGTCATTACTCAGATTTTTTAAAATGCTAACTTTTTGTCCTCTTTGCTCCTGGTCATTACTGCTTAAAGTGACTATAATGAACTGTGTGTTACCAGGCCATGAAGACACAAAAGAGCTTATGCTAGAATGAATGAAATTGCATGTCTGCACCACTAGACATGCAATTCAGTAGCTGATACTTTTTCACAGCAAGATTTTGTTGGTGAAGGAAGCAGTGTGTTGATTTACCTTCTGGCTTTTGCATCTTACATCAGTGGTCCAAGTGCCAATAGCAAGCAAGTCACATAATGGCATGGTCAGCAACCATGTTCTAGATCTCACTGTGTTTTTATAGAAGTAAAAGTTACAGTTGCTACCCTCATATATTCATTGTGATGTGATCACATTCTTTTCTCTTTCTCTCCAAAATTAACTAGTGCACTGAAGTTGGTTTGTATTCTCCCAGTTCATACTATTCTGCACAAGCCCATTAGAATATGTAGTGTTGTTTTGTGTAAATGAAACCCTGTTTTATATAGCCTTCTGAAATTTAATTTGGCTCACATAGCATGATTTTAAAGACTTACCATTTTGATACATGTATATCTACTTTTACAGTATTGCTTTTTCTGACTATACCATATTATATCTATCTGTACTCTTTTCAGTGGACCTTTAGATTGTTTCTAGGTTGTTGCTAATATAAACAACAATGCAGTGCACAATCCCATGAGCCTTTCCTGTGCACACAAGTGTGAATTTATCTAGGGGAGTTACCTGGGAGGAGAGTCAAAGTGAAGTGATACCTTCAGTCACAAAGTCAAATTAGCATGTTAACCAAACTAGTTGTTTCATACAGCTTTTCAGGTAAATGGTGAGTGGGAAAGATAATATTGTAAGTCAACCATCAATAAAATTGGTTTTCTGGACCAAACTCAGAGTTTCTGATTGTTGATCTATCTAAAGATTTAGTTCCAAGTCTGTCTGTAATATAGAGATGATGCAACAGGTTGGTTACACTGACTTTTCTTTGTCTTTGTATGTGGGGCAGGGACCAATCAGGAAAAGCCAGCCCTTCATTAAGTTTTCCCCTTTGCTTGTGAACTAGAAAATATTTACAGTCGTGGTCTGGGAGGCAGATGAAACTGGGTGTTGCTGTCTCTTGGGCCTTGTTACAAATAGCTTTTTTTGGCCCAAGAAAATGCCATGGGTCAAAACCCGTTTCTCAGCAGGCCTTTCTGGAGTGGCTGTGCTGTTGCTCAGAGTGTTAGGTGATCTAGGTTTCTTTTGACCATCTAGTCTATTGTTTCTTTGGACAATTTGAAGAGATAGGGAGGGGAGAAGTAGACTCAGATTCCTTGGGATTGGATGTCAGAGGCATGTCCCCAGATAATCTGGAGAGAGTCTGAGAGGGTTACCATGGCTAGTGTCCCTATCAGCCACCTATTTAGCCACCATCAGCCTCATAAAAGCACTTGGAGTTTTGGCTATGGATGAGTCAAGCACATTCTCAAAAAATAAACTGATAATTGAGATGACATCTAAATGTGCTTAATGTACTTTATTCACAGCCTCTCTTTTATCTATAGTAAATAGTAAAGTGTTTTGATCATTTTTAAAAAAACAGTAAATGGGAACACAACTTGGTAAGAAAAAGCTATAGAGACATTAAAGAAAAAAATAAGACTAACAGCCTTTTCATTTTGGGCTATCAAGTCTGTTAGCTGACCATTCCTAAATACCACATGACAAAACTGAGTTAATGCGGAGGCAGGGAGTGGTCTGAGAGAGATCACACATACAACTAATCTGTGTTAATGATGCAGGTGCCTCAGTGATTAACATTTTGTGTGTAATTTGGTGCATCAGAACCACTGTGGTCACCAGGTTATCAGAGAAAAGCTTTTTCAGTGGTTGCTGTTTGTGAAGTAATTGGTGTTTTGTGTATACAGGCACATGTTTATATCTGCAAAATATTTTTTTTTACTTTTGATAATCAGTTGTCAAAGCTTGAAAAACAACAGCAGAGGAAAGAAAAGACCAGAGCCAAAGGGCCTTCTGAATCAAGCAAAGAAAGAAATGTTCCTCGCAAAGAAGACCGCAGTGCCAGCAGTGGGGCTGAGGGTGATGTGTCTTCTGAACGGGAACCATAGACTTCAGGAATGGAACTCAGGTAGGAGGGTCTCTTCCCTGCATGGCTCCATCTTCTTCCCATATTTTGGGCAACCAACAATGAATAGAGAACAGAATGGCTTTTGATGTTGAATTCATTTTATGGACACTCATCTATTGCTTCCTTCAATTCACTGACTTAGAAGATGGAGAGAAAAGTCAAAATGTGGAAGAGGCAGATACCCATGGCCTGGGGTATTCACCTAGGAGGTTCTGTGTATTTTATGTTCTTCAGTTGCCTATGTCCGTGGACAGCTGCTACTATTATTAGCATTTATAGAGTGTTCACAGATCCAGAATCTAGACAGGAGCTTCACATGAGTTCTTGCCATTGGTCCCTCCTCTCCATTCTTGCTCTTGGCATCTCCTATGGCCACCATCTGCATTTGTGGCAGCCTCCACTCATAATTTCCAGCCTAATGTTCTACTGTCCCTACTGTCCTTCACTTCATCTGGCATGGCATTGCTAGTTTACTTTTTCTAAAACAAGGTTTTATTCTCATCACTTCTGTACACAGGGATGGATTTCAGTCCACATAGTGATTTGATGTTAACTCCACCTTCCTGCTTGAAGATCAGAGGCCTCTAATACTTGATCCATTTGTCTTAAGTTCATTCCCTCAGTGAACACATTATCAAGAGCCTCTTTCTTGGAGCTCACAAGTTCAGGGAGAAGCATAGAAATAATTATGCCGCAGCATGGTGCACTGTCGTGGTGGTGGGATGTGGGATGGGGTGGAGATGGAAGTTGAGGAGGATCCATGGAGGAGAAAATTCTGGAATTAGACATGCAGAAATGGGGAGATAAGGGGTGAGGGTAGGCATCTGCCTAAGTCTACAAAAGAGCAGGTGCTAACATTGAGGGTGAGGGACAAGGACAGATAAGTGTTGGAACAGAGGTACTGAAGAATGGCTGAAGTGTTGGTTACAAACGATGGTGGGGTTGTCCAGTAAGCATCTATAAAGTTAGAGAAGTAGGAGGGTTCTGGGCCATAGAGATCTGGGTGCAACTTTGAGAAATTTGGATTTCATCCTATAGTGCTAGGAAACCTCTGAAAGGTTTTAAGCATACAAGAAACATAATCAGATACCAAGTTTAAAAAGATCACTCTAATGCAATCTTGTGCAATGAGGCTGGAAGCAGATAGGCCACTTTGGAGGCAGCTGCAGAAGCCAAGAGAGGATCAAGGTCTTTGAAACTTTCAGTTTATAATAGACTGGTTCAAACCAAGTCAGCAGACAGGTTTGTCTTAGAGATGCCAAATTGTGACACAGGAGAACATTTGTAAGGTTTTCTGCCTTCTCTTTTCCTTATGAAAAGGAAGAGGATAAAAGTCTATAAAATGTCCTTTAGAACACACACTATTAGATATTGAGGTATATTACCAAGACCATGGTGATAATACGGTGCAATGGAAATCAGCTTTTAAACATAAGCAGAGCAAAGGAACAGAATAGAGCACAGAAAAGAAGGTGAATGGATTAGCCAAAGAACATACTCATATATGCATAACTCATAGACACAGACAACAGTGTGGTGACAACCAGGGGGATGGGGTGGGGGGGGCAGGGGCTGGGTGGAGGTGAGAAAAAGAAGGAAAATGGGGATGTCTGTAATAGTATCAATGATTTTAAAAATTAAAAAAAAAGAATGCATTGTGGATTTATGGATAGTCCCACCAGGCTGGGATGGGAAATGGCAGATTGAAGGGTAGTTTTTCTGGAGCTGCTTCTCAAACTTCCTCTGTCTCTAGGGGAGAGAGAACATCTCAGCACTTGCTTCTGGTCCCCAAATGAAGGATAAAGGGCCGGTTAATATGATTACCATGATGGCCAGGGAGCTATTTATTGGGCCACAGTTTCAAAGTGCACAATTCCTTGGTTCAGAATAAAAATCTCATCTGATTTTCCTTCTTGGGCTGAGGCCAACTGCCCAGCCTTCATGCTTTTTTACTTTCTTGGCCTCAGTCAGGCACGGCACCATTTTTTTTCCCCTTTAGTGCTAAGATTCTGAAGAATGGGCTGTCCCCTGGTTAGTTGTGACCTTAAACAAGTTAAAAAAGTAAAATTTTAGACCCCCCATGATGAACTCGATGAATAGAAAGGAAATAAAAATACAGTGGCATTTCAGCACTTGTTGTTAATTCATTCTGGAACTTGTATCAAGTGCCAAAACCAATGAGTACTGAATGTGATGAGTATGAAGCATTTTCTCTTGTGGGGCAGTGTCATGACTCATACAAGTTCTAGCATGTGCAGTGAATCCTGAGCAAGTGCCAAGTGCTGAAACATTTTTTTTCTTGTCAAAATGCAATGAGTACAGGGTTTGTTGAGTTCTGAAGCTGATGAGTACCAAGGTGTGACTGTATAAGTACTCATCTGCCAGTAACCAAATCCAGCTTATTCACCTAAACACACACACAAGCACGAACACAAATTCAAATGTTTATTGGAGCTTTGTATTTTTTCAGATAAATATATGTTATTTATGTATTTATTTTAATTTTTTGTTTCACCTTTCACTTTCTTTAGTATTTTTCCATTACCATTTATTCCCTCACACCTTCTTAAACCTCCACCCATGCCCTCTCCATACTACCATGTCCCTGAGTTCTCTCTCTTTTTTTGCTTGATTCCTCCACCTCCCCAAACCTCACCCCAGAGCTGTCAGCCTGTTCTCTATCTATGAGTCTGTCTCTGCTCCTTAGTTTAGTTTTTTTCATTAGATTCCACATATGAATAAAATCATTTGGTACTTGTCTTTCTCTGAAAACTTATTTCACTTAGCATAATGTTCTTTAGGTCCATCCATGATATCTCAAAGGGTAAATTTTCTTCTTTATGGCCAAATAGTATTCCATAGTTGTTTTATTCACTCATCTACTGACGGACACTTGAACTACCTCCAAATCTTGACTATTGTAATTAATGAGGCGATGAACATAATAGGGGTGCATGTATTCTTTGGTATTAGTGTTCAGTTATCTTTGGATAAATTCCCAGAAGTAGAGTTTCTGGGTCATAAAGCAGTCTCAGTTTTAATTTTTTGAGGTATTTCCATACTGCTTTCCACAGTGGCTGCACCAATCTGCATTCCCACCAACAGTGCACAAGTGTTCCCTTTTCTCCACATCCTTGCCAACACAAGTTGTTTGTTGATTTAATGGTGGTAGCCATTTTAAAAGGTGTGGTGATATCTCAGTGTGGTTGTAAATTGCATTTCTCTGATGATTAGTGACATTGAGCATCTTTTCATATGGCTATTGGCTATTGTATGTCCTCTTTGGAAAAGTGTCTATTCAGGTCCTTTGCCTATTTTTTAAATTGGATTTTTTTTTGGTGTTGAGTTTTATAACTTCTTTATACATTTCAGATATTAAGCTTTTGTCAGATGTATTATGAATATGTTCTCCCATTCAGTGGGTAGTCTTTTCATTTTATTGATGTTTTCCTTTCCTGTGAAAAAATGTTTTAATTTTATATAGTACCTTTTGTTTATTTTTTCTTTTGTTTCCCTTGACAAAGAGATATATCAGCAAGTATATTGCTACAGGAAGTGTCTGTGATTTTACTGCCTCTGTTTTCTTCTAGGATTTTTATGGTTTCTAGTCTAACATTTGAATCCTCAATCCATTTTGAGTTTATTCTTGTGTGTGGTGTAAGAATGTGGGCTAGTTTTATTATTTTTTTTGCAGATGTCTGTCCAAAATTTCCCACTGCTTATATTGAATAAACTATCTTTAGCCCATTCTATGTTTTTGCCTCCTCTGTCAAATATTAGTTGGCTGTAATGGCATGGGTTTATTTCTGGGTTCTTTGTTCTATTCCATTGATCTGTGTGTCTGTTTTTATACAAATACAATGCTGTTTTTATTACTAAGGCATTGTAGTATAGTTTCATGTTAGGTAGCATAATTCCTCCAGCTGTGTTCTTCTTTTTCAGGATCACTATTGCCATGTGGGGCCTTTTATGATTCCATATAAATTTTTGGAGTATTTGTTCTAGTTCTGTAAAATACACCATTGGGATCCTAATAGGTTACATTGAATCTATAGGTTGTCTTCAGTAGTATGGACATTTTAATGACATTAATTCTTCCTGTCCACACATAGTACACGCTTCCACTTATTGTCTTTTTCAATTTCTTTCTTCAGTGTCTTATACTATTTCAAGTACAGTTCTTACACATTCTTGGTTAAATTTATAACCGTGTATTTTATTCCTTTTGAAGCAATTGTGAATAGGGTTGTTTTCTTACTTCTTGATAATTCATTATTGGTATATAAAAATGCAACTGATTTCTGAATATTAATTTCCTATTCTGCTACTTTACTGAATTCGTGTATCAGTTCTTCTGTTTTTTTTTTTATGGAATCATTATGTTCTCTAAATACAATATCATGTCATCTACAAATAATGGCAGTTTTACTTCTTCCTTTCCAATTTAGATGCCTTTTACTTTTTTTCTTGTCATATTACTATGGCTAGGACTGCCAGTACTATGTGGAATAAGAGTGGTGAAAGTGGACATCCTTGTTTTGTTCCCAATCCTAAGGAAAACGCTTATAGTTTTTCCCATTGAGTATGATATTGGCTTTGAGTTTGTCATAAATGGCCTCTTTTATACATTGATGTATGTTCCTCTATTACCACTTTGCTGAAATTTTTTTGTCATAAATAGGTGCCAGATTTTATCAAATGCATTTTCTGCATCTATTGATATGATCATGTGTTTTTTATCCTTCATTTTGTTTATGTGGTATATGACATTTATTGATTTTTTAAATGTTGTTCTGACCTTGAATCCTGGAATAAATCCCTTTTGATCATGGGGCATGAACTTTTTGATGTATTGCTGTATTCATTTTGCAAATATTTTGTTGAGGATTTCAGCATCTATATTAATCATGGATATTGGCCTATAATTATTTTTTGTAGTGGCTTTCTTTGCTTTTGGAATTAAGATAATGCTAGCCTTGTAAATGAACTTGGGAACCCTGCCTCCTCTTGGACTTTTTAAGTAGTTTGTGAAGGAGGGGTGTTAGTTCTTGGAATGTTTGGTAAAATTCACCTGTGAAGCTATGTGGTTCAGGGCTTTTGTTTTTTGGGAGTTTTTATAAATTACTGCTTCAATTTCACAAATTGTAATCTGTCTATTCAGATTCTCTGATTCCTCCTGATTTGCTTTTGGAAGATTGTATGTTTCTAGGAATTTAATCGACTTTGTTCAGGTTGTCTGTTTTGTTGGTATATAGTTGTTTGTATTATTTTCTTACCATCCTTTGTATTTTTTTCTGTCAGTTGGTATTTGTCTTCTTTAATTTCTGATTTAATTTATTTGAGTCCTCTCTTTTTTTCTTGACAAGTCTGGTGAAGAGTTTGTCAATCTTGTTTATTTTCTCAAAGAACCAGCTCTTGGATTCATTGATTTTTTTCTATTTTGTAGAATATTTTATTTATTTCTGCTTTTTATTTCCTTCTTTTATTTTTTATTTTCTTCTTTTCTGCTCACTTTGGGCTTTGTTTGCTGTTCTTTTTCAAGTTTCTTTAAGGATAAAGTGAGATTGTTTATTTGAGGTTTTCCTTATTTTTTTGAGATTGGCCTATAACACTATGTATGAATTTCCCTTGTAGGACAGATTTGCAATTGCCACTTCTCTTTTTCATTTGTTTCAAGATATGTTTTTATTTATTTCTTGATCTCATTGTTAACCCATTCATTGTTCAATAGCATGTTATTTAGCTCCCATGTCCTTGTGTGTTTTTCATTTTTCCTCTTGTGATTGATTTCTAGTTTCATAGCATTATGGTCAGAAAAGGTGCTAGATATAATTTCAGTCTTCTTGAATTTATTAAGACTTGTTTTATGTCCTTACATGTGGTTTATCCTAGAAAATGTTTTATATGCACTTGAAAGAATTTATATTCTGCTGCTTTGGGGTGAAATGCTCTAAAGATATAAATTAAATCCATTGGATCTAGTGTGTCATTTAAGGCTGCCACCTCATTGTTAATTTTCTGCCTGGAAGATATATCCATTGATGTCAATGGGGTATTAAAATTCTCTACTTTCACTGTATTTTTGTCAGTCTCTACTCTTAAGATCATCAAGATTTGCCCTACATATTTAGGTGCTCCTATGTCGGGTGAATGATTTTTTACTAGGGTTATACCCTCTTATTGGATTGTTCCCTTTATCATTATGTAGTGTCTTCCTTTGACTCTTATTGCAGTCTTTGTTTGAAAGTCTGTTTGGTTAGATATAGGTATTCCTACATCATCTTTTCTTCCTCTTCATTTACATGGGCCATCTTTTTCCATCTTTTTAACTTTTAGGTTGTGTGTATCTTTCATTATGAGGTGAGTCTCTTGAAGAATAGCAGGACCTCCAAAAAACCCAGAATTATCTTCTGGAAGGCTGGTCCATTAGTATAGGCTTCCCCTGTTATGTGAGTGTTCCAGAAACCGATCTGAATCAGTGTACCAGCTGGTGTTGTTGTGAGAGACTGCATTTGGCCTTTGTGAAATTTTTTGAAGACTCTTTCAGTATGTTTGCCCATTTCGTAATGGGTGATTTATGAGCGTACCTGCCCACATTGCTGAGTGGTGAGCAGTTTTTGACCAGAAATGGCATGAACCTGAACCCCATGCTCTATATTCATCCTGTCTCACTCTGAGCAACTTTTTTTTTTTTGTTTCTGTGGATAAAAAAATCCTCAAAGGGAAACATTCAGCCCTGTGGAAGTGGTAATGCAAAAAACATCAGAGACACTAAAAGGCATCAAAATTGAAGAGTTCAAAAACTCTTTTCAGCATGAAAAAACCATATCAGTAGGTGTACTGCATTAAATGGAGAATACTCTGAAGGTGAGTGATTTAAACTTGTAAGAATAACTACGCAATTTTTAATAAATAAAATCTGATATTTTCGGGGTTATTCTCATATTGGTCTTATTTTCTTATCTTTCATTGGCCCTATGTCTTTTAATTGTAGCATTTAAGTAATTTGCATTTAAAATTATTAATAATAGACATGTATTTATTATGATTTTCTTCTTTTACTATGGTACTCTGTTTTTTCTCCTTTTTCTTCCCCTCCTTCTCCTCTCCCTCCTCCTCCTCCTTCTTCTTGCAAGCTCTTTAACATTTCTTGTAATCCTGGTTTGATAGTAACAAACTAGCTTTTCTTTTCTGGGAAGCTCCTTATTTTTCCTTTAGTTTTATTTTTTTCTTGTTGTACTTTTTAAATGTTTTATTGATTATGCTATTAGAATTGTCCCATTTCCCCCCATTTGTTCTCCTTTGCCCTGTACACCCCTTTCCACCCTCATTCCCCCACCTTAGTTCATGTCCATAGGCCATACATATAAGTTCTCTGGCTTCTATATTTTCTATATTATTTTTAACTTCCTCCTGTCTGTTTTCTACCTACCATTTATGTTACTTATTCCCTGTACCTTTCCCCCCATTCTCCCCTCCCTGCTGATAACCCTGTATGTGATCTCCATTTTTGTGATTCTGTTCCTGTTCTACTTGTTTACTTTGTTTTTGTTTTTTTTTTAGGTTCAGCTGTTGATAGTTGTGCATTTGTTATTATTTTACTGTTTGTATTTTTAGTATTCTTTTTCTTAGATAAGTCCCTTTAACATTTCACATAATAAGGGCTTGGTGATGATGAACTCCTTTAACTTGACCTTAACTGGGAAGCGGTTTATCTGTCCTTCCATTCTCAATTACAGCTTTGCTGGATAGGCTAATCTTGGATGTAGGTCCTTGCCTTTCATGACTTTGAGTACTTCTTTCCAGCCCTTTCTTGCCTGCAAGGTTTCTTTGAGAAATCAGCTGACAGTCTCAGGGGAACTCCCTTGTAGGTAACTGTCTCTTTTTCTTTTGCTGCTTTTAAGATTCTCTCCTTATCTTTAATCTTGAGCAATGTAATGATAATGTGTCTCGGTGTGTGCTTCCTTGAGTCCAATTCTTTTTGGACTTTCTGAGCTTCCTGGACTTCCTGGAAGTCTTATTTCCTTTGCCAGATTGGGCAAGTTCTCCTTCATTATGTTTTCAAATAAGTTTTCAATTACATGCTCTTCCTCTCCTCCTTCTGATACCCCTATCATTCAGACTTTGGAACGTTTAAAGTTGTCCTGGAGGTTCCTACGCTTCTCCTAATTTTTTTGAATTTTTGTTTGTTCATTGTTTTACTCGAATGTTTACTTCTTCCTCCTAGTCTAAATTGTTGATTTGAGTCTTGGTTTCCTTCTCTTCACTGTTGGTCCACTTTATGTCACTTTTCATAGCCTTCACTTTTTTCTCTATTTTGCCACCATGTTCAACCATTTCTTTGAGCATCCTGATTACCAGTGATTTGAACTCTGCATCTGATAGTTTGCTCTCTCTTCATCACTTACTTGTATTTTTTTCTGGAGCTTTGATCTATTTTATCATTTTCCCTGTTTTTTTCCCCAGTGTGCCTGTTATGTAGCAGGGAGCAGAGCCTTAGGAATTTGCCAGGGTGGGGCAATCCACATAGCTATGCTGTGGCACTGTATGTGGGGGAGGAGTCTGAGAGAGAGCAATGCAGCCCACTCAGCTCTCTGCCAGCTTCCAGTCATCGCCGTTGCTTCCCACAAGCAAATCAGACTTTTTTGGTGCTGATTCCTGGGTGAGTGGTTTTGTGTTCATTCTAGGACCCTGTGGGTCTCTCCAGTGAACTCTCCTGTGAGGCTGGGAGTTTCTCCCACTGCCTCAACCCCCACAGGTTTTTTCAGTCAGAACCTGAATTCTGTCAGAATCTGGACTTTTCCACATCGGAACCCTAGGTCGCACACTCTTGTCTAACTTTCCAGTTGTTCCTCCCAGTCTATCCTCATGCAAATGTGCGACTGCCCACTTCACCAGCCACTACCTCACCCGGTCCACCACCCGCCATCTTGCTGCTAGTCCTCTTCTTCCACCTACCTGTCTCTGGCCCTAGTACAAGTCTGGATGAATGTTTCTTCTTTAACTCCTTGGTTGTCAGACTTCCATACAGTTTAATTTTATGGCAGTTCTATTTTTTGCTTTTTTTTTTTAAAAAAATTATTGTTCTTTTGGTTGTGTGAGAAAACATAGTGTATCCACCTGCGCCTCCATCTTGGCCAGAAGCTGATCTCCTTCAATTTTAAATGATAGCCTTGCTAGGTAAAGAACCTTGGTTGTATGTCCTTAACATACAGGAATCTTTGAATATTCAAAGCTTTTTTTTAATCACTTTGAATATTTCATGCCAATCCCTTCTGGCCTGAAGTGTTTCTATTTAGAAATCAGATGACAATCTCTTGTGAGTACCCGTGCCTTGTAGGTAACTAACTGCCTTTTCTTGTGGCTTTTAAGATTCTCTCCTTTAAGCTTTTTCATTTTAATTATGATGTGTCTTGGTGTGGGTCTCTTCACATCTATCTTTTTTGAGATTCTCTGTGCTTCCTGGAACTGTGTGTCTATTTCTTCACAAAGTTAGGGAAGTTTTTCATGATTAATTCTTCAGAAAAGTTCTCAATCCCTTACTCTCTCTCTTTCCCTTGCAGAACCTCTTGATGCGAATGTTGTTATGCTTCATGGTTTTCCCAAAGGTTTCTTAAACTGTCCTCATGTTTAAATTTTTTTTCTTTTGCTACTCTGGGTGTTTTTTTCTACCTTGTCTTTCAAATAACTGATTTGAGTCTCTGCTTCATCTACACTTCTGTTATACTTTCCAATATATTCTTTATTTCAGATACTGCATTCTTCCTATCCAACTGATCCTATATTATGGTGTCTATGTCCTTTTTCATGCTGTTGAGCATCCTTATAATCATTACTTTGATCTCTATATCTGATAAAATGCTTGCCTGCATTTCATTGAGAATTCTCTTCTTATTTCATTTGGCACTTGTTTCATTCTCTCCCCATTTTGGCTGTCTCTTTGTGTTTATTTCTGTGTATTAGATAGATCTTTGTATTAGGTAGTTAGGGTTGCCTTATGTAGTAGGTGTCTTTAAAAAATTTTTTTTCACTTTCTTTTTTTTGTCTTTTTTTATTTAGTTATTTTTCAAGCAAAGTTTTTTGCCTATTTCTCCTATCCCAGCCCCCCCTGCCCCATCTCCCCACCTCCCTCCCATTCCCCCCCCCCCAGTCCTCATCCCTGTGTCTTTCATACTTGTTCCTCAAAATCCCTCCCTATTTTTCCCCTTAAATTCCCTTCCCTCTCCCCTCTGGTCGCTGCCCACTTGTACTCTATTTCAGTGTCTTTGTTTTTATTCTGTTTGCTTGTTTGTTTTGTTGTTTAGCTTCCTGTTAAAGGTGAGGTCATATGGTATTTGTCTTTCAGTGCCTGGCCTATTTCACTCAGCATAATGCTTTCCAGTTCCATCCATGCTGTTGCAAAGGGTAGTAGGTGTCTTGTGAGACCCACTGGCACGATATATGTGATCACCTGAGCTGGGTGGTCTAGGAATGTTCCTTTGTACCTGTGTTGCTCACCTACTGTAATGGAGCTATGATTGCTATTGTCTCCTTTGTCGGGGATTGACCCTCAGGCTGGCTTATTGTGAGACTCAGTCCTCACACAGTATGCAAACTGTTTTCTATGTGCTGATCAAATGAAGTAGAAGTTGCCTCAGCAGAATTTTGTGACTTCGGAGATTTCCTTGTGCATATGCTGCTTATGGAGCTTATTTGATTCTGTTCTGTTTTTTTAAAAATTTATGTGTAATATATTTCAAAATAAAAACACATAATGATTATGTCTACTTTATCAAGGTACTTGAGTATCCCCCAATATAATTGTTAATGATCATAGAGAAGTTTTTTTCATTCACCCAGTGTTCAACAATTTTTAAAATAATTTTTTGTTTTTTATATCAACATGAAAAAGGAAATAGAAACTATCAGCAAGGGACAACAGGAAATGAAGAATACAATTTCTGAATTGAAGAACACAGTAGATAGTTTCAAAAGTAGGATAGAAGAGGCGGAGCATGGGATTAGCGAGCGGGAGGACAAAGTAGAAAGCATCTCATTGAAAGAGAAGGAAAATGAAAAGAAACTTAGAAAGAATGAAGAGGGATTAAGAGACATACAAGACAATATGAAACGTAATAATATCCAAATAATGGGTTTACCAGAAGGAGAAGAAGAACAAGGAATAGAAAATATATTTGAAAGAGTAATGAGAGAAAATTTTCCTAATTTGATGACAGAAAAAGTCATACAAATCCAGGAATCACAGAGAGTCCCAATCAAGAGGAACCCAAGGAGGCCCACTTTAAGACACATCATCATCAAAATGGCAAAATTCCAAGACAAAGAGAGAATCTTAAAGGCAGCAAGGGAGAAAAAAGAAATAACATTACAAGGGAGCCCCAATAAGGTTACCCACTGACTTCTCAATGGAAACACTCCAAGCAAGAAGAGCATGGCAAGAAATATTCCAAGTAATGAGAACCAGAGGCCTACAACCAAGGCTACTTTACCCAGCAAGGCTCTCAATCAAGATAGAAGGCCAAATAAAGAGCTTCCAAGACAAAAGAAGTCTAAAAGAATATGCTGCCACCAAGCCAGTCCTACTAGAAATACTAAAAGGTCTGCCTTAAGGAAATGAAGGAAAAGAGACAGACAGAGAGGAACACAGGTACAAAAATGGCAATGAATAAGTACCTATCAATAATAACCTTAAATGTAAATGGATTAAATGGTCCAATAAAAAGACACAGAATAGCTGAATGGATAAGAAAGCATGACCCTCACATATGTTGCCTACAAGAGACCCACGTCAGGACAAAGGACCATCACAGACTAAAAGTGAAAGGCTGGAAAAAAATTTACCAAACAAACAGACAAAGAAAAAAAGCTGGGGTAGCAATTCTCATATCAGACAAAATAGACTTCAAAAAGAGGAACATAAAGAGAGACCCAGAAGGTCACTTCATAATACTCAAGGGAAGAATCCACCAGAAGACATTAACATCATAAATATATATGCACCCAACATAGGAGCACCAAAATATATCAAGAAAATCGTAGAGGAATTCAAGAATGATATTGACAGCAACTCAATTATAGTAGGGGATTTTAACACCCCACTATCAAAAATGGACAGATCTTCCAAACAAAATATCAACAAAGACATTGCGGCATTAAACAACACCCTAGATGCAATGGACTTAACTGATATATATAGAGCCCTTCATCCCAAAGAAGCTAAATACACATTCTTTTCAAATGCACATGGAACATTTTCAAAAATCGACCACATGATAGGACACAAAATGAGCCTCAACAAATTCAAGAATATTGAAATCACACCAAGCATTTTCTCTGACCACAAGGGACCGAAATTGGAAACCAACCCCAGAGGAAAAAACCCAAAGCACCGAAAATCATGGAGACTAAATGGTATGCTATTAAACAATGAATGGGTCAAGAATGAAATTAGGGAAGAAATCAAAAAGTTTCTGGAAACAAATGAAAATGATCTCACAACAACCCAAAACTTATGGGACACAGCAAAGGCAGTCCTGAGAGGGAAGTTTATAGCAATACAGGCCTACATAAAGAAGATAGAAACATTTCAAACAAACAACCTAACCCTACGCCTACAAGAACTCGAGGAACAATAACAAAGAAAACCCAGAGCAAGCAGAAGGAAGGAAATAACCAAAATTAGAGCAGAACTTAATGACATAGAAACTAAAAGCACAATTCTAAAGATCAATGAATGCAGGAGTTGGTTTTTTGAAAAGATAAACAAAATAGATGACCCTTTAAGTAGGCTCATCAAGAAAAGAAGAGAGAGGACACAATAAACACAATCAGAAATTAAAGAGGAGAGATTACAACTGATACCACAGAAATAGAAGGGATTATAAGAAATTACTATGAAGAACTGTACACCAAGAAATTTGAAAACCTAGGGAAAATGGACACATTTCTAGAAAAATATAATCTTCCAAAAGTCAATGAAAAAGAAACAGAAAATCTGAACACACCAATAACAGCAAAAGAAATTGAAGCAGTAATCAAAAAACTCTCATCACACAAAAGCCCTGGACCAGATGGTTTCACAGGAGAATTCTACAAAGCATTTAACCAAGAGCTAACCCCTATTCTTCACAGACTATTCCAAAAAATCCAGAAGGATGGAAAACTCCCAAATTGTTTTTATGAAGCAAGCATCATCCTAATTCGAAAACCAGATAGAGACACAACAAAGAAAGAAAACTTCAGGCCAATATTGCTGATGAACATAGATGCTAAAATCCTCACAAAATATTGGCAAATCACATCCAACAATATATCTAAAAGATCATACACCATGACCAAGTGGGATTTATCCCAGAGATGCAAGGATGGTTCAATATTCACAAATCAGTAAATGTAATTCATCACATAAACAAAAGCAAAGGCAAAAATCACATGATCATATCAATAGATGTGGCAAAAGTTTGATAAGGTACAACACCCACTTATGATAAAAACACTCAGCAAAGTGGGAATACAGGGAGCATTCCTCAATATCATAAAGGCCATATATGAGAGACCTACAGCCAGCATCATACTCAATGGGCAAAAATTAAAATCTTTTCCACTAAGATCAGGAACAAGACAAAGATGTCCACTTTCACCACTTCTATTCACTATAGTTTTGGAAGTTTTGGCCACAGCGATTAGGCAAGAAAAGGAAATAAAAGGCATTCAAATAGGAAAGGAGGAAACAAAACTGTCACTGTTTGCAGATGACATGATAGTGTACATGGAAAATCCTATAGACTCTACCCAAAAACTGCTCAAACTAATTAATGAATTTGGCAAAACAGCAGGATACAAAGTCAATATCCAGGAATCAAAGGCATTTTTGTATACTAACAATGAATCAGCAGAAGCAGAAATTAAGAAAAAAATCCCATTCGATTTAGCAAAAAGAAAAATAAAATATCTGGGAATAAACCTAACCAAGGAGGTAAAAGACCTGTATGCAGAAAACTACACAGCACTGAAGAAAGAAATCAAGGAAGACACAAACAAATGGAAACATATACCTTGTTCATGGATTGGAAGAATTAATATCATCAAAATGTCCATACTACCCAAAGCAATATACACATTCAATGCAATACCTATTAAAGTACCAATGAATATTTCACAGACATAGAACAAACACTTCAAAAATTTATATGGAACCATAAATGAGCCCAAATAGTAGCTGCACTTCTGAGAAAGAACAACAAAGTAGAAGGGATCCCAATACCTGATATCAAACTGTATTACAAAGCCACTGTAATCAAAACAGCCTGGTACTGGCATAAAAACAGACACATAGACCAGTGGAACAGAACAGAGAGCCCAGAAATCAACCCAACTCTCTACAGTCAATTAATATTTGACAAAGGGGGCAATAACATAAAATGGAGTAAAGATAGCCTCTTCAACAAATGGTGTTGGGAGAACTGGACAGCTACATGCAAAAAAATGAAACTTGAGCACCAACTTACACCATGCACCAAAACAAATTCAAAGTGTGTAAAAGACTTAAATATAAGCCCTTACACTATTAAAGTTCTAGAGGAAAACATCGGCAAGAAAATCTCAGATATTTCATGCAGCAACATTTTTACTGATATGTCCCCTAGAGCAAGGAATATAAAGGAAAGAATAAACAAATGAGATCTCATCAAAATAAAAAGCTTCTGCATGGCTAAGGAAAACAGTATTAAATAAGCAAGACAACCAACTGTATGGGAAAACATATTTGCCAATGATACCTCAGACAAAGGTTTAATCTCCAAAATATACAAAGAACTTACATGACTCCACTCTAAGAAGACACCCAACCCAATTTAAAAATGAGAAAGAGACTTGAACAGACACTTCTCCAAGGAGGACATACAGAATGTTCAGAGACACATGAAGAAATGCTCAATATCGTTAGCTATCAGAGAGATGAAAATTAAAACCACAATGAGATACCACTTTACACCAGTCAGGATGGCTATCATAAATAAAGTAACAAACAACAAATGTTGGAGAGGGTGTGGAGAAAAGGGGTCCTTAGTTCACTGTTGGTGGGATTGTAGACTGGTACAGCCATTATGGAAAACAGTATGGAATTTTCTCAGAAAACTAAAAATCGACTTGCCTTTTGACCCAGCAATTCCACTGCTAGGATTATATCCCAAGAATCCTATAACATCAATTTCAAAGAACCTATGCACTGCAATGTTCATAGCAGCACAATTTACAATAGCCAAGAGTTGGAAACAACCTAGGTGCCCGTCAGTAAATGAATGGATCCAAAACTTGTGGTACATATACACAATGGAATTCTATGCAGCAGAGAGAAAGAAAGAGCTACTACCCTTTGCAATAACATGGATGGAACTGGAAAGCATTATGCTGAGTGAAATAGGCCAGGTGTTGAAAGACAAATACCATATGATCTCACCTTTAACAGGAAGCTAAACAACAAAATAAACAAGCAAGCAGAATAAAAATAAAGACACTGAAATAGAGAACAAGGGGACAGTGACCAGAGGGGAGAGGGAAGGAAATTTAAGGGGGAAGGGGGAGGGATTTGGGGGAACAAATGTGAGGGATGCAGGGATGAGGGCTGGGGGGGTTGGGGGAGGTGGGGAGCGTGGTACGGCGGCGGGTTTGGATGGGAGAAATAGACAAAAACCTGTACTTAAAAAATAACTAAATAAAAAAATTAGAAAATAATAATTTTTTGTTTTTCAAATACAGTTTTCTGCCTTTCCCCCACCCCTCCACCACACATGAGCCCTCCCCTCCTTCCTTCCCCATTTCCACTCCCCTTGTTGTTGTCCATAGGTCTTTTATAATTGTTCCCATAAAACCTTTACTTTTTCCCCCCTTTATCCCCTCCCCTTTCCCTTCTGATCACTGTCAGCTTGTTCTGAATTTTAATGTCTTTGGCTATACTTTGCT